>NC_072432.2:38310000-38935000 GCF_028878055.3 Symphalangus syndactylus
GCGAATTCCTGGGGCCCCATCTGTAGATATTCTGATTCATGAATGAAGCCTTGAAATTCATAACAAATAACCTGGGAAATTATAATGTAGGCAGAACACAATTTGAGAAACACCGTGCTAGGTGATTTTTTTTCTCATGTCAAACATAGTTTGATTCTTGCATATTAGATCATATAATACAAACATATTTTCTACCACCCATATATAAATATTCATAAACTTTACTATCATATATAAGTAAAACTGTCATTTGGGAAATATGAATATGAGTTTCAACTTTGGTATAAGCTCTACGTTGGGCATGATAAACAACAGGTAAGCAAATAATTTAATGTCTGTGTTTCTCTTTGACTTTAACTACAAAATAGAACTGACCTAAAAACGTTCTTGAAAGGATCACATGAAATAAGTATTTCAAAAGCACTAAAGCGACTTTAAGCGTATTGTTTTTGATAATATTTATTCAGTTCATAATTCTTTTCAAGTTTTTTTTTTTAATTTTTTTTTTAATTATACCTTAGGGTTTTAGGGTACATGTGCACAATGTGCAGGTTTCTTACATATGTATCCATGTGCCATGTTGATTTCCTGCACCCATTAACTCGTCATTTAGCATTAGGTGTATCTCCTAATGCTGTCCCTCCCCCCTCCCCCCACCCCACAACAGTCCCCGGAGTGTGATGTTCCCCTTCCTGTGTCCATGAGTTCTCATTGTTCAATTCCCACCTATGAGTGAGAACATGCGGTGTTTGGTTTTTTGTCCTTGCGATAGTTTACTGAGAATGATGTTTTCAAGTTTCATCCATGTCCCTACAAAGGACATGAACTCATCATTTTTTATGGCTGCATAGTATTCCATGGTGTATATGTGCCACATTTTCTTAATCCAGTCTATCGTTGTTGGACATTTGGGTTGGTTCCAACTCTTTGCTATTGTGAATAGTGCCGCAATAAACATACGTGTGCATGTGTCTTTATAGCAGTATGCTTTATAGTCCTTTGGGTATATACCCAGTAATGGGATGGCTGGGTCAAATGGTATTTCTAGTTCGAGATCCCTGAGGAATCACCACACTGACTTCCACAATGGTTGAACTAGTTTACAGTCCCACCAACAGTGTAAAAGTGTTCCTATTTCTCCACATCCTCTCCAGCACCTGTTGTTTCCTGCTTTTTTAATGATGGCCATTCTAACTGGTGTGAGATGGTATCTCACTGTGGTTTTGATTTGCATTTCTCTGATGGCCAGTGATGATGAGCATTTCTTCATGTGTTTTTTGGCTGCATAAATGTCTTCTTTTGAGAAGTGTCTGTTCATGTCCTTTGCCCACTTTTTGATGGGGTTGTTTGTTTTTTTCTTGTCAATTTGTTTGAGTTCATTGTAGATTCTGGATATTAGCCCTTTGTCAGATGAGTAGGTTGCAAAAATTTTCTCCCATTCTGTAGGTTGCCTGTTCACTCTGATGGTAGTTTCTTTTGCTGTGCAGAAGCTCTTTAGTTTAATGAGATCCCATTTGTCAATTTTGGCTTTTGTTGCCATTGCTTTTGGTGTTTTAGACATGAAGTTCTTGCCCACGCCTATGTCCTGAATGGTATTGCCTAGGTTTTCTTGTAGGATTTTAATGGTTTTAGATCTAACATTTAAGTCTTTAATCCATCTTGAATTAATTTTTGTATAAGGTGTAAGGAAGGGATCCAGTTTCAGCTTTCTACATATGGCTAGCCAGTTTTCCCAGCACCATTTATTAAATAGGGAATCCTTTCCCCATTGCTTGTTTCTGTCAGGTTTGTCAAAGATCAGATAGTTGTAGATATGCGGCATCATTTCTGAGGGCTCTGTTCTGTTCCATTGATCTATGTCTCTGTTGTGGTACCAGTACCATGCTGTTTTGGTTACTGTAGCCTTGTAGTATAGTTTAAAGTCAGGTAGCGTGATGCCTCCAGCTTTGTTCTTTTGGCTTAGGATTGACTTGGCGATGCGGGCTCTTTTTTGGTTCCATATGAACTTTAAAGTAGTTTTTTCCAATTCTGTGAAGAAAGTCATTGGTAGCTTGACGGGGATGGCATTGAATCTATAAATTACCTTGGGCAGTATGGCCATTTTCACGATATTGATTCTTCCAACCCATGAGAATGGAATGTTCTTCCATTTGTTTGTATCCTCTTTTATTTCCTTCAGCAGTGGTTTGTAGTTCTCCTTGAAGAGGTCCTTCACATCCCTTGTAAGTTGGATTCCTAGGTATTTTATTCTCTTTGAAGCAATTGTGAATGGGAGTTCACTCATGATTTGGCTCTCTGTTTGTCTGTTATTGGTGTACAAGAATGCTTGTGATTTTTGTACATTAATTTTGTATCCTGAGACTTTGCTGAAGTTGCTTATCAGCTTAAGGAGATTTTGGGCTGAGACAATGGGGTTTTCTAGATATACAATCATGTCATCTGCAAACAGGGACAATTTGACTTCCTCTTTTCCTAATTGAATACCCTTTATTTCCTTCTCCTGCCTGATTGCTCTGGCCAGAACTTCCAGCACTATGTTGAATAGGAGTGGTGAGAGAGGGCATCCCTGTCTTGTGCCAGTTTTCAGAGGGAATGCTTCCAGTTTTTGCCCATTCAGTATGATATTGGCTCTGGGTTTGTCATAGATAGCTCTTATTATTTTGAGATACGTCCCATCAATACCTAATTTGTTGAGAGTTTTTAGCATGAGGGGTTGTTGAATTTTGTCAAAGGCCTTTTCTGCATCTATTGAGATAATCATGTGGTTTTTGTCTTTGGTTCTGTTTATATGCTGGATTACATTTATTGATTTGCATATGTTGAACCAGCCTTGCATCCCAGGGATGAAGCCCACTTGATTATGGTGGATAAGCTTTTTGATGTGCTGCTGGATTCGCTTTGCCAGTATTTTATTGAGGATTTTTGCATCAATGTTCATCAAGGATATTGGTCTGAAATTCTCTTTTTTGGTTATGTCTCTGCCAGGCTTTGGTATCAGGACAATGCTGGCTTCGTAAAATGTGTTAGGGAGGATTCCCTCTTTTTCTATCGATTAGAATAGTTTCAGAAGGAGTGGTACCAGTTCCTCCTTGTACCTCTGGTAGAATTCAGCTGTGAATCCATCAGGTCCTGGACTCTTTTTGGTTGGTAAGCTATTGATTATTGCCACAATTTCAGAACCTGTTATTGGTCTATTCAGAGACTCAACTTCTTCCTGGTTTAGTCTTGGGAGGGTGTATTTGTCGAGGAATTTATCCATTTCTTCTAGATTTTCTAGTTTATTTGCATAGAGGTGTTTGTAGTATTCTCTGATGGTAGATTGTATTTCTGTGGGATCGGTGGTGATATCCCCTTTTTCGTTTTTTATTGCATCTATTTGATTCTTCTCTCTTTTCTTCTTTATTAGTCTTGCTAGCGGTCCATCAATTTTGTTGATCTTTTCAAAAAACCAGCTCCTGGATTCACTAATTTTTTGAAGGGTTTTTTGTGTCTCTGTTTCCTTCAGTTCTGCTCTGATTTTAGTTATTTCTAGCCTTCTGCTAGCTTTTGAATGTGTTTGCTCTTGCTTTTCTAGTTCTTTTAATTGTGATGTTAGGGTGTCAATTTTGGATCTTTCCTGCTTTCTCTTGTGGGCATTTAGTGCTATAAATTTCCCTCTACACACTGCTTTGAACGTGTCCCAGAGATTCTGGTATGTTGTGTCTTTGTTCTCGTTGGTTTCAAAGAACATCTTTATTTCTGCCTTCATTTCATTATGTACTCAATAGTCATTCAGGAGCAGGTTGTTCAGTTTCCATGTAGTTGAGCAGTTTTGAGTGAGTTTCTTAATCCTGAGTTCTAGTTTGATTGCACTGTGGTCTGAGAGACAGTTTGTTATAATTTCTGTTCTTTTACATTTGCTGAGGAGAGCTTTACTTCCAACTATGTGTTCAATTTTGGAATAGGTGTGGTGTGGTGCTGAAAAAAATGTATATTCTGTTGACTTGGGGTGGAGAGTTGTGTAGATGTCTATTAGGTCCACTTTATGTAGAGCTGAGTTCAATTCCTGGATATCCTTGTTAACTTTCTGTCTCGTTGATCTGTCTAATGTTGACAGTGGGATGTTAAAATCTCCCATTATTGTTGTGTGGGAGTTTAAGTCCCTTTGTAGGTCACTGAGGACTTGCTTTATGAATCTGGGTGCTCCTGTGTTGAGTGCATATCTATTTAGAATAGTTAGCTCTTCTTATTGAATTGATCCCTTTACCATTATGTAATGGCCTTCTTTGTCTCTTTTGATCTTTGTTGGTTTAAAGTCTGTTTTATCAGAGACTAGGATTGCAACCCCTGCCTTTTTTTGTTTTCCAGTTGCTTGATAGATCTTCCTCCATCCCTTTATTTTGAGTCTATGTGTGTCTCTGCACATGAGATGGGTTTCCTGAATACAGCACACTGATGGGTCCTGACTCCTTATCCAGTTTGCCAGTCTGTGTCTTTTGATTGGAGCATTTAGCCCATTTACATTTAACGTTAATATTGTTATGTGTGAACCTGATCCTGTCATTATGATGTTAGTTGCTATAGTTTCTTCCTAGCCTCGATGGTCTTTACAATTTGGCGTGTTTTTGCGGTGGCTGGTACTGGTTGTTCCTTTCCATGTTTAGTGCTTCCTTCAGGAGCTCTTTTAGGGCAGGCCTGGTGGTGACAAAATCACTCAGCGTTTGCTTGTCTGTGAAGTATTTTATTTCTCCTTCACTTATGAAGCTTAGTTTGGCGGGATAGGAAATTCTGGGTTGAAAATTCTTTTCTTTAAGAATGTTGAATATCGGCCCCCACTCTCTTCTGGCTTGTAGAGTTTCTGCTGAGAGATCAGCTGTTAGTCTGATGGGCTTCCCTTTGTGGGTAACCCGACCTTTCTCTCTGGTTGCCCTTAACATTTTTTCCTTCATTTCAACTTTGGTGATTCTGACGATTACGTGTCTTGGAGTTGCTCTTCTCGAGGAGTATCTTTGTGGCGTTCTCTGTATTTCCTGAATCTGAATGCTGGCCTTCCTTGTTAGATTGGGGAAGTTCTCCTGGATAATATCTTGCAGAGTGTTTTCCAACTTGGTTCCATTCTCCCCATCATTTTCAGATACACCAATCAGATGTAGGTTTGGTCTTTTCACATAGTCCCAAATTTCTTGGAGGCTTTGTTCATTTCTTTTTATTCTTTTTTCTCTAAACTTCCCTTCTCTCTTCATTTCATTCATTTCATCTTCCGTCAGTGATACCCTTTCTTCCAGTTGATCGCATCTGCTACTGAGGCTTCTGCAATCTTCGCGTAGTTCTCGAAACTTGGCTTTCAGCTCCATCAGCTCCTTTAAGCCCTTCTCTCCATTGGTTATTCTAGTTATCCATTCTTCTAATTGTTTTTCAAAGTTTTTAACTTCTTTGCTATTGTTTTGAATTTCCTCTCGTAGCTCAGAGTAGTTTGATCGTCTGAAGCCTTCTTCTCTCAACTCGTCAAAGTCATCCTCCATCCAGCTTTGTTCCGTTGCTGGTGAGGAACTGCGTTCCTTTGGAGGAGGAGAGGTGCTCTGTTTTTTAAAGTTTCCAGTTTTTTTGCTCTTTTTTTTCCCCATCTTTGTGGTTTTATCTACTTTTTGTCTTTGATGATGGTGATGTACAGATGGGTTTTTGGTGTGGATGTCCTTTCTGTTTGTTAGTTTTCCTTCTACCAGACAGGACCCTCAGCTGCAGGTCTGTTGGAGTTTACTAGAGGTCCACTCCAGACCCTGTTTGGCTGGGTGTCAGCAGCGGTGGCTGCAGAACAGCGGATTTTCGTGAGACCACAAATTCAGCTGTCTGATAGTTCCTCTGAAAGTTTTGTCTCAGAGGAGTACCCGGCTGAATGAGGTGTCAGTCTGTCCCTACTGGAGGGGTGCCTCCCAGTTAGGCTGCTCAGGGGTGAGGGACCCACTTTAGGAGGCAGTCTGTCCGTTCTCAGATCTCCAGCTGCGTGTTGGGAGAACCACTAGTCTCTTCAAAGCTGTCAGTCAGACAGGGACATTTAAGTCTGTGGAGGTTCTTGCTGAGTTTTTGTTTGTCTGTGCCCTGCCCCCAGAGGTGGAGCCTACAGAGGCAGGCAGGCCTCCTTGAGCTGTGGTGGGCTCCACCCAGTTCGAGCTTCCTGGCTGCTTTGTTTACCTAAGCAAGCCTGGGCAATGGCAGGCGCCCCTCCCCCAGCCTCGCTGCCGCCTTGCAGCTTTATCTCAGACTGCTGTGCTAGCAATCAAAGAGACTCTGTGGGCATAGGACCCTCCGAGCCAGGTGCGGGACACAATCTCCTAGTGTGCCGTTTTCCAGGCCCATTGGAAAAGCGCAGTATTAGGATGGGACTGACCCAATATTCCAGGTGCTGTCTGTTTCCCCTTTCTTTGACTAGGAAAGGGAACTCCCTGACCCCTTGGGCTTCCCGAGTGAGGCAATGCCTCGCCCTGCTTCGGCTCGCGCACAGTGCGCTTCACTGACTGTCCTGCACCCACTGTTAGGCACTCCCTAGTGAGATGAAACCGGTACCTCAAGCAGAAATGCAGAAATCACCCATCTTCTGTGTCGCTGGGGCTGGGAGCTGGAGACCGGAGCTGTTCCTATTCGGCCATCTATCAAGTTTATAAACTTATTGAAGGTAAGGATTGCATCTTTTAAATTTCTTTTAGTGGTTAGCTATTGTCTCTGCCTGCCTGACATTTCTTCCCCCTTGCTTTGGTAACAGCATCCTTGTTTTCCTTTGGGAAACCTCTGTTCTTCCATTATCAGTTCATGTTGGGGAAGTAGGGGAGTGGTTCAAGTCTGGGTCTAGCAATGAGCCTGTGATCTGCCTAGCAGGTCAGAGCACTCTATTTTTCCTAGCACTGAAAATGGTTCAGTAATTTGTAAGTGACACAAGCCTGGCCAATAGGAGTGAGCCCCAGAACTTTTGCTGAAACCTTTAAGAAAGAGAACCTATTTTTTTTTTTTTCCTGAGACAGAGTCTTACTCTATCACCCAGGCTGGAGTGCAGTGGTGCGATCTTGTCTCACCGCAACCTCTACCTCCTGAGTTCAAGCAATTATCCTGCCTCAGCCTCCGGAGTTGCTGGGATTACAGGTGCCCACCACCATGCCCAGCTAATTTTTGTATTTTTAGTAGAGAAAGGGTTTCACCATGTTTGCCAGGCTGACCTGAAACTCCTGACCTCGTGATCTGCCCCCCTCGGCCTCCCAAAGTGCTGGGATAACAGGTGTGAGCCACCGTGCCTTTTTGAAGTAGATAACCAGTAGCGTAGAGTCATGTTTGCTATCACAAAAGAAAGCATGATTGGGAATACAGCCAATGCAAAAGAAAACAGAAATGAGAGTGTAAAAATGGCAGATATGTCTATGACATTGTTTAGGCCTTGAATTAATCCCACCTAGACTTTTTTAATACAAAACTTTCTAGCATTTTCTCTCTCCTACCTAGGCAATTATCATGCAGTTGGAGACTTTCAACAAATGTTGACTTACTTGTTTGCTAATGAAAAAAATAAATCCTTTATCACAGATGACAAAGCAAAGATGTTCAAATTAATCATTGCAATGTTTTGGTGATTCACTCAAAAACACATTACACGCACATGTAGATAACTGAGAGTTCTTTTGTTTTTGTTTTTGTTTTTTTTTTTTTTTCAGTCATCTGTGGAGCAACCGAAAACATCTGTGTAACTACTAGACATTAATTTTAGGCACTATCCATAAGTTATCATTCTGCTTTGCATAATTCACCAAATAATCCCCATATTGAATACCAAAAACTGCTCAGCTTGAAGAATGAGTCAGTCTGACTGTCTGGTTCTAGCTTAAAATCTAAGAACTCGGAGCTCTCTGTTCTTTTGTTCCTTATTGTTTTTGAGATTTGAAAACTGGTCACTTAACTTCATCTCCTGCATCTGTAAAGAGTTGACTGGAATACGGGATTCACAAAGCAGGTAGATATGAGGTTTTCTTCTTTGTTCATACCAATTTTTAAAAATTTAAAGGATGGCTTCAAGTAAATAATTCTTTACTCTTTTAACATGCTGCCATCATGTGGTTGCTTTGCTCATTCACATTCAAATGTCTCAAAGTTCACATTTATAGTGATTCTTACTCAGCAAGGTACTAAGAGGAAGCTTCCAAAGAAAATGAAGAGAATACATTCTTCCCATAATCCTAGTGCAGAGGATGGTAGAAATGTATGTGTTATTTGCCAAAATGCAAGGTAGAACATGGTAGGAACCTAAAGAGACAGAGTACAAAGGAGACTCAGAAGGGAGAGTCAACTCTCTTAGATTTCAATCTATTAAAAAAAAGTTTCAGGCTGTAATTTTAGCAAAACTGTTTCATAAAATGTGACAGTACAGTAATCCCTTGGTTAACCCCAGCTTATACCAAAATCCATGCATACTCAAGTCGGCCCCCTCCCCCAAATATGGGTTTTGTATCCTGCGAATACTATCTTTCCATTGTGTTTGGTTGAAAAAAATCCACCTATCAGTGAACCTGTGAAGTTCAACCTTGTGTTGTTCAAGGGTCAACTGTATTTACATATATTATTAATTCCTTGCAACATCTCAGCAATCATCTCTGTTTTAATTCTGAAGTGCTTGAGACCAACAGAGAATATGCCAAATGTCTATGCAAGTTAAAAGTGAGAGTCTTTGCTCATAGTTTGGACTCATAGAGCTTTATATAGTTTACCTTATTGTCTCTGAGTCCTGAGTGCTGGATAAGGCAGGAAAATTTGAGATTTCATCAAAATTTTCTAACTTAAGAACATTTTTTTTACTGAACCTTGCTTTGTACGTAGGTGTTAAAAATTGTGGTTTAATTTGATTGGATGAATTCATGTAAAAATACTCATTTTGAGATTTTGTATATAATTTTCTATAATCAAAGCAAAATTTAGTAAAATGAGTTGGATTAAGTTCTATTATAATATTAATTGCCAAATTGTTTTCAGAATTAGTTTTAGCACCTAGAAAGAGAATTGGAGAAGTTCCACATTTTTAAATTATAAAAAAGAAAAAAGTTTTTTAGTACTACATACAGGACACATAGTTACTAAATTCTGCTTAGATTTAAGTGCTTAGATCTTGTCCACAAATTATTCTTTAAAAATATTACAACCTTCAATTCTGAACTAAGAGAGGTCTTCCTGGTCCTGCCCACATTTAGGAATCCTATCATCTCAAACCCCTGGACCTCAGCACTACTTTTTTCCCAAATCACAAGTCAAAACAGCCAATCTAGTCGTTTGCAGCTTCCTTGCCTTCTCTCTTAAACACAAATTTTATTTAGATCACCAAAAAGATCCATGTTATGGGTTCATTGTGTCCCACTGCCCCATAATTCATATGTTGAAGTACTAATCCCCAGTACCTCAGAATGTTACCTTATTTGGAGATAAAATCTTTACAGAGGTAATCAAGTTAAAATGAGATCATTAGGATGGGCTGTAATCCAGCAGGACTCGTATCCTTATAAAAAGAATAAATGTGAACACAAAAACAGTTACAGAGAGAAAACAATGTGTAGACACTGGGAGAAGGTTGCTGTCTACAAGCCAAGAAGAGAGGTCTGGAACAAATCCTTCCCTCAGAAGGAACCAACCCTACTGAGACCTTGAGCTTGGACATGTAGTTCCAGAACTGTGAGACAATAAATTTCTGCTGTTTAAGCCACCAAGTCTGTGGTATTTTGTTACAGCAACCCTAGCAAACTAATACAATTAGACTGGTAGAAATGGTTTATATTAACTTCCTTCTAGGCATGTATATCTTTGCGGCTAGCCCTAACTTACTGTTCTGATTCTAGAAAATACAAAAACAATACATTGTTATTTTCATCCAGAAACTGTTAGTGTGTTAAATTATTTTTGAGAAAAACTAAGACCCTGGAAAGAGAATGTATACTTTAATAATCAAAGTAGAAGATTAAAAATTGGTACTTACAGGCATAAATATTGACATTGGCAGTTATTTCTCTAACTGCATCTTCCTGTTTCCCTGTCCCAGCCAAAATTCTATCAGGCTATGTGAAGAGAGGACCAATTATTTTCCTCCTTAACCCTCAATATTTCAGGCCAAGAGAAGAAAAAGAATATCAGTTTTGTGATTCTCAAGTAACAATCTTTTAAGACCATCGCCTGGAGGAAAAGAACACCAGTTGAGAATTATTGATGATAATTGTCAACCTTTTTTACCAACCTTCAATGATAGGGTGTCCCCACCTATTAGAGGGCAAGATGAGCCTGCTTCTAACTAGAAGCTGAAAATGCCTAATAACGGTTTCCACAACCTCCTTTACAGGCACAGCATGGACACCCGACCAAGGCCACAGACCAGACATGGCCTGCACTGACCAAATCAGATGTTGTAAGCCTAAAGAAGCAGGGCTGCTCCAATTTCATTTTGGAGAAGCCAGTAGCAGCCACATCCATTTTCTGAGGTAACAGGAGCAATTGTACCAGCACAGCACCCAAGGTCGGTAATCAGGAATAATCAAACCACAGAGGATAGCGTACAACAATGGCGATGCCTGTGTGATTCTGTAGCATGATTCTGAACACTGTTCATGGCTGATGAGCCCGCTCACCTGCAGTTAGAGCTACCCCATTTGTGCTTCAATCAGCCATAGTTTCTGTTGCTTCCAACCAAAAACTGACTAACCTAAAGGATACGGTTGTTTTAAATTTATCTTTTAAGAAATATAGAATTATCTAATTATTTTGCTTTTTATAATAAAGAAAGGGATCAAAACATTTTACTCAGTAAATAGAAATATTAAATGTAGATTTAAGTTCTTCATGAATGGTTGACAGATATAGGTAAATAGGAAAGGAAAATAGAGAATAAGAGGCAGAAAGAAAGACAACTTATTAGATGTTCTGAAGTTTGTTTTTTAGAGTTTTAAGATTAAAAACCTTCTTGGTTTCTCACCATTGTTTGGCCCATAGTTTAGGTAACTTGAAAAATCTATATCAAATATTTATTTAAGATAACTAAATAGAAACTCTAATAGAGAAGATAATATAATATAGAATGCAATTTAAAAGTATAGTGATATAATGGTTTTCACCCCACAAAATGGCAAGACCTCAAAAGTGTGATAATGCACTATGTTGGAATAAATGTGGGGAAATAGGCCCTTTCATGTTGCCTGTGGAAATATAAATCAGGACAACCACGTTTTGGGAGGAAAATTCAGAAGCATACATCTAGATGACTCATGCAGCTGCCCTTTGGCCCAGCAGTTCTATTTCTAGGAATTAACACTGCAAATAGATATACACATGCATAAAACAACAAAAGTAAAAGGATATTAATGGCAACCACAGTCAAGAACTAATTAAATCAGTTCTGGTATATCAAAAAAATAGAATACTATGAAGCTGTTAAAATAAGCCAGGAAGGTCTCCAAATGTTGATGTCATAATCATAGCCAGGACTTATTGGTAAGTGACAAAAAAATGCTTACTTATATAGTATGTTACCATTAGGGGAAAACAATAATTATAATGATCTTTATGACTATATTTGTGTGTATATGCTTGTGTATGAATAGAATATCTCTAGAAGGTCTCTTTTTTAAAAAACCTGTTAATACAAGTAGGGATTACTTGTGAATAGGAAAATTGGGTGTCCAGGGAATAGGGCAGATGGGTAGATTATGTCCTTTTGTATTTTTTGAATTTTATAATACATTTCTGTATTATTGATTTTAAAATCACAAAAGGTACTAAAGTAGACTATACATATATGCATGGATATAGTAAATCATTTTTAACTATAAAGAAATGTAAGTATATAAAAATCTTTAAAAAATTATAAGAATAAACCCAAAATTCCAAAAATAAGTACCTTATTAGGAATTAGATTCATGCAGAAAATATCCATAAATTTGCTTCTAGTTAAATAACCCATGTCTGTTATTTTTGCTGATACAATGTGATAGATAAAACTCTTTCCCTCTGACCCTAGATTTTACCACAGGCCTGGGACAATTTGGCAAAGCAAGAATGGACTTGTTCAAAGTCTTAAGAACAACGAGGAAGAAGATTTGTATGTGTTCAGCAAAGAAAAAGAGATACAAATTAGAGAGAAAGAAGAGGGGTCTTGAATCCATGGAGCATCGTTACACACCTTGACAGCCCTGGCTGTCTCCAAGATTTGGGGAGAAATGTCTTTTCAACACAGAAATGAAAAAGATGGCTCCTACAGCAGATGGCAAAGTGGTTCTTTGTATGCACTGCCAGAGGTATGCTTAAAGCTAACATTTCAAGCAGAAAGAGACATTAGACATCATATATAATCCTCTTAATTCTTTAATTTTTACATATGAAGAAACTGAAACCTAGGGAATGGTGACTTGCCTGAATTTACACTGCCTGAATCCAGGGGAATTAGGATAAATGTTCCCCTAACCAACATTTCCTCAGATCCACGTTCAGTACTTTTTTTTCCACTACACACATGAATTGCTTGCTCTCCAGAAGTAATCCTTCCATATGTGGAAGGAGGTGCTTCTTCCATGTTCAGTATAAAAGAGATGAAACAAAGCGAAGGAGGTATGTTTTCCCTTCTCTTGTAATCCCATAGCCAGAGCAGCTAAATTTCTATACATTCGGTACAACTCTTTCAGCTGGACTTCAGTTCTACAGACGAAGGATATGTAAAGTAAGGTCAAGTTGGGTTAATGCTGTGCTCCAGTCAAGGCTGTTCTGGGTGCAAACATCAGAAGCCAACTCAAACTAGTTCAAGTAAAAGGAGTGCTAATACCTGGGATGCAGAAGCACTGTTCTTGGGTTTCGCCTAATTCAAGGAGAGTAAAGAAGTAAGGACAGGTTTTACACGAACTGGAAAGCTGGGGCTGGGCACGGTGGCTCACACCTGTAATCCCAGCACTTTTGGAGGCCAAGGCAGGCGGATCACCTGAGGTCAGGAGTTCGAGACTAGCCTGGCCAACGTGGTGAAACTCCATCTCTACTAAAAAAAATACAAAAATTAGCTGGGCATGGTGGCAGGCACCTGTAATCCCGCAGACACCTATAATCCCAGCTACTTGGGAGGCTGAGGCGGAGGTTGCAGTGAGCAGAGATCGCACGACTGGACTCCAGCCTGGGCGACAGCGAGACTCTGTCTCAAAAAAAAAAAAAAAAGCAAAACTGGGAATCAAAAATGTTTTCTGTATACTCTTTCAGTTTCGCATCCGACAGGACAAAATCTACAAAGAATAGAATAGATGAAACTCTTGCAGTGGAACCTTAAAAAGCCATTATAGGAAAAAGGAATGAGTAAAATATGGCTCAACTATCAGTTCTTGTTTTAAAAAAAAAAAGCCAAGATTTTAGATTAAAACTTTAATATGAACCTAGAACATATTAATAGGAGCATAAGGCTCAGCATAAGGAAAGTGATTTTTTTCCTTTAATATTCATACTGTATCTAGAATATTGGGCTCCACTCTAGACACTATGAGAAATAGAGAAAATAAAAAATTTAAATATATAATAGGTAAAATTTTTGAAAACCTAGTTTTTCCAGAGAAAAGGCCATAGCCAAAGGACTTGATAACCTTCTTTAAATATTTGAGGAGCATTTAATTAGGGATATTCTGTGTGCGTATAGGGGCAGAACTAGGATGAGTTAGTAGAAGCTGTAGAAGTGGAAAAGTGTGTGGCAGGGGGCCTTCTGTGTCACAAGGGTTTGTGTGTGATCTGTGAAGGGAGCCATGTGCTTCACTGCATGATAGAGAAAAAACTTTTCAGCACATGGCCCAATTCAGGGGAAAAAAAATTTGTAGGACACATTTTTTTTAACTCAAAATAGCTTTCCTGAATTCCACTGGGGAAAGCTTTTTACAACTTAGATTAAATTCTTTAACAAACAGCAGGATGTTGAGAGATTTTGGCATTTCTTTGTAGCTATTAGAATTTAATATCTGGGCATGTTAGCAAAATAACAACTTTTTAAAACCCTTACATTGGTGTAGCGCTTGAGTCACAAAATGCCCTCATATGAGTTATTTCATTCTTGAAACACCTCTGCAAAGTAGATACAGTATTTACTATCCCTGGGAAACAGGTTTAGAGAGGCAAAATGACTTGCCAGAGAACCTAGCAAAAAACAGTAACGTTCAAGCAAGATTTAGTTCTCTCCTTTTAATGCAAACTTTAATGATCAAAGTGGTTGCCGTGGAGACTTTTTTCTTCTTTCTTATCACTCTGCTTAGTATGAAGTGAAAAAGCAACCAATCACTGCCTCACAGGCTAGATATACATGTTCCTTCCATTCCCAAGAGAATTTTCAGATGAGAATGTTTTGTTAAAACAAAGGAAACATGCTTTGTATAACTAAAAGAAGGTGCTGCTTTCAAAAAGTGCATAATCATTTAAATGTTAAACTTCTGCAATATGATTTTTAATAGTTTATGAGAAAATATTTTCCGTATATTTCACTTTTAATCCCCAAATACATTAATATTGGCATTATGGATTTGGATTGCTGAATAGCTATGTCATAATAACTGCTGATTAGTTTTTTTTATTAACCTAGGTTTCAATGATATGGGCCCTATACATCCAAGAAATACAAAGGCATAATGATAAGCTCTAAGATCAACAGTGTGTACCCAGCACCTAGCACAGTATCTACTAAGTATTAGGCAGTCTATAAATACTCGTTAAATAAGAGGGCTTTTTTGAGCTGCACCACTATAAAGATGGTGGAGCAAGAGCAAAGAAAAATCCCTTTGGTTCCAGAAAATCTCCTGAAGAAGGGGAAGGCTTATCAAGCCCTCAAAGCCACCCAGGCAAAGCAGGCACTTTTGTCAAAGAAGGAGCAGAGGAAAGGAAAAGGGCCCAGGTTTAAGCGACTGGAATAATTCCTACATGATTCCGGCAGCAGAAACGTGACAAGCTGTGTCTCAGACGACTAGAAGTGAAACCTCATGCCTTGGAATTGCCAGATAAACATTCCTTGGCCTTTGATGTACGCATCGAAAGGACCGATAGCCTGAGTTTACTGGTGCAGAGAACCATTGCAAGACTTCGCCTAAAGAAAATTTTTAGTGGTGTCTTTGTAAAAGTCACCCCCTAGAACCTAAAAGTGCTGCGTGTAGTGGAACCTTATGTGACCTGGGGATTTCCAAATCTGAAGTCTGCCCAGGAACTCATTTTGAAATGTGGACAAGCCAAGGTCAAGAATAAAACCATCCCTCTGACAGACAACACAGTGATTGAGGAGCACCTGGGGACATTTGGCGTCATTTGCTTGGAAGACCTCATTCATTAAATTGCCTTCCCAGGGAAGCATTTCCAGGAGATCTCATGGTTCTTGCGCCCTTTCCACCTCTCAGTGGCCCGTCATGCTACCAAAAATAGAGTGGGCTTCCTCAAGGAGATAGGCACACCTGGCTATTGGGGTGAACGCATCAATCAGCTCATCCACCAGCTGAACTAGACCCAGGTGCCAAATTGCAGTAATTTTTATCAATGAAGTGGAAGCATGTGTTTTTGTTTTTTTGGGAATCTTTATCAAGTATCTTTAGAGAAGATTATTTCCTGCCTTATCTTCAAAAACTGGAAAGGAAGGGTCAAAGAAAAGATAGTACCTGGCCAGATGCGATGGCTCACTCTTGTAATCCCAGCACTTTGGGAGGCTGAGACAGGTGGATCACCTGAGGTCGGGAGTTCAAGACCAGCCTGACCAACATGGAGAAACCCTGTCTCTACTAAAACTACAAAAATTAGCTGGGCATGGTGGCACATGCCTGTAATCCCAGCTACTTGGGAGGCTGGGACAGGAGATTCGCTGGAATCTAGGAGGCAGAGGTTGCAGTGAGATGAGATTGAGCCATTGCACTCCAGCCTGGGCAACAAGAGCGAAACTCTGTCTCAAAAAAAGAAAAGACAGTAACTTATGTTTCATGGCAAGCACCTCTCATCACAGTCCAATTCCAAGGAAAAATTTCAGCCTTTTCTACATTGGCTGCCGCCTCGTCTGAAATCAGCACATTCCATGGAGGAAGGAGTCCTGCTTTGTTGCATCTTCTAACCTAGGATTTAATGTTGGTAAATGAGTAACTCTAGCATTTGTATAAGGCTCCCTAAGATTCCTGCAGCAGTCGACCAAGCCCAGGGACATAATTGAATCTGGAGATTCCTGGGGTTTTGTTTTGAAAAAGACTTGAAATACACATAGGAAGAAAGGCATAAAAATAAATGTTCATTTGTCTCTGAAAAAAAAGGAGGGCTTTTTCAATAAAAACAAAACAAAAAAAAAACCAGACTTATCTGTTATCTATACACCAATGTTCGTAGCAGCATCGTTGTGACAAAAAACAAAAGGTAGAAGCAACTCAAATGTCCATCACAGATGAATGGATAAACAAAATGTCGTATATACATACAATGGAATATTATTTAGCCTTAAAAAGGTGTGACATTCTGACCCATGTTCCAACATGGAGAAACTTGAAGGTGTTATGCCAAGTGAAATAAATCAGACACAAAAAGACAAGTATTCTACTTCTATGATGTATCTAGAGTAGTCAAATTTATAGAGACAGACAGTAGAATGGTGGTTGCCAGGGGCTGGGGGAAGTAGGAATGGGGAGTTATTTTTTAGCAGATAATGGAGTTTCAGTTTGGAAAGAAGAAAAAGTTGTGGAGACAGATAGTATTGATGGTTGCAGAGCAATGTAAATGTACCTAATGCCACTAAACTGTACACATAAAGATGGTTAAAATGGTAAATTTTATATTATGTATACTTTACCACAATTGTTTTTAAAAGCTAAAAAAAAAATCAATCATTTACCTTTAGTTTCATGAAATTAGAAATCATGTCCCAACTCCATAAGGGCACCTTCTCCATGTAGCCTAAGTTTTAAAATAATTTTTTTCTTTAAAATATCAATTGAATTTGAAATAACTTATTACTAAAATAAGTAGAAAGGCAGCTGTCAAGTGTGACGGAAATGATCATCTTTATGTATAACTAAAAATTAAATTCTCAAAAGGCATAAATGCCTAAATTATTTAAAATTTTTATAATTATGAAGTTACATTTTAATGTATATTTATGGAGGAGGAGGACAGTGAAAGCTTTCTACCAGGACTCATGGAGAAATTTAGAAAGGACACTTCATTTTTAAAAACTTTCATTCAGTAACATTTGAAGAGTTCTCTCAGTTTAATAGCTGGGGGACCATATTTGTTTCCATGGGAAATAATCTTTCCTTGAAACTATTCTATAGAAAAAAAAGAGCTGAGCATGGTGGCTCATGCCTATGACCCCAGTGCGTAGGGAGGCTGAGGTGAAAGGATTACATTATCCCAGAAGTTCAAGGTTACAGTGAGCTATCATCACATCACCGCACTCCAGCCTAGGCAACAGAGTGATACCCTATCTCATAAAATAATAATAATAATAATAAAGTTATGTAGAGGGGTGGGATCAAATGTCGGTTTAGCCTTAACACATAATAAGGAAACACTATCCCTTATGTGAATGGTGAAAGTATGTGGCTTTGTTCATAGCCTTAAATAGACAGTATATGTGGGAAAATATTGCTTACAGACAAACAAGGAGTCCATAGACAAGTGCTTCTCAGCTGGTGCCATTTGACAGAATGCAAAAGTACTCTCCATGCAATCCAGTGCTTTCCTAATAGTCAGAAATTGCTCTTCCTTAACATTCATCCTCACCACAAATAAGGAGCTATTTCCTGCAGACCCTAACAGACTTGGTTGATTATCAATCTGTATGATGTTTGGCCCTGCTTGCAGTAACAGTAGGCACTAGGTTATTGTCCTGACTGTGATCTTCAGCTTTCTCTGTTCAGTAGGTGTCATTGATGTGTCCTGCTAAGAGTTACCTTTTGCTATTTAACCCTCACCTTTACCTTACCTTACCTTAGTTATTATATTGCATAATACTTGTGTAATATTATATTATTTGGCTCTGATGAGCTATCATTGCTATGACACTAAAATATTTTTATCATTTTCATCTTTTAGTAGAATTTCTAAATTGCATCTGAAAGGGATAGCAATAAAATACTCATTCAACTTGCTATTGTAATCTAAATGTCCTTAAAACTTACTGTAAATAATAAATAATTTCAAAAACACAATGTGCTTTCTCCATCATGCCAATTCAGGTTTTTATATGCTATAAACTAGGAGTTAGCAAACTCTTTCTATATAGTACATATTTGAGGCTTTATGTGCCATACGCTTTCTGTTGTTACTACTCAACTCTGCATTTGTAGTGTGAAAACAGCCATATGTAAGTTATAATAAAACTTTATTTACAAAAATAGGCTTGGGGAGATGGTTTGCTGACCCCTGCTGTAGACAATAAGAACTAATGGAGATTAGAGAACAGAAACTATGAATGGAGACTAGTGTAGTTAGAAATCAGATGGAGGTCAGATCTTACCTATCCTGGAAAGATAGAGAACACAAAGAGTGTATTCTAGGCAGGGGAGGCTGCTTGTGTTGAGACACAGGCATAGAACTGACTATTCATAGAACCCCCAAACAGGACTACATAAAGGAAGAATTCACTTAGGCCTGGGGATGATAAAGTTGGAGGATGTTTAGATGAATGTTATGTCATGGTGGATAGATTGTTAATGGTCCTAAAAGGCTGTTTGAGATTTGGACTTTGCAGATTATAAAATTCTTATTATGCTTTTATTTCATTGTATTATCAGAGGCTATGGAGTCCATTTGAAATTTCTCCCCAGACAACCTTTAAATCTTAACTAAAATCTCAAGAATTTCAACAACTTCAGGGATGTGAAGGAGTATATGGAAGCAGAGGCAGATGATAATTACTGTGCAACTGCTTTCACATTGATTTTTTAAAACCACTTTATTAAGTTATGATTAACATGCAAAAAGCTGTACATATTAATGTGCAGTTGGCCCTCCCTGTAGGTCCCACATATTTTTAAAAATACAACAATAAGAAATAATACAAATTAAAACAATACAGTATAACAACTATTTACATAGCATTTTTATATTAGGTATTATAAGTAATTTTGAGATAATTTAAAGGATACAAGAGCATGTGCATAGGTTATATACAAATATTATGTCATTTTATATAAAGGACTTGAGCATTCTCAGATTTTGGTATCCACTAGGGGTTGGGGGGTTCTGGAACCAACCCTCCACCTACCACAACGACAAATGACTATATATAACTTGGTGACTTTCGAGATAAGAATGTACCTGTGAAACCATCACCACAATCTATGCCATGAACACATCTATCACCTCTAATAGTTTCCTCCTACCCTCTTTGTTATTATTATTTTATAATAAGAATACATAACATAAAATCTATTATCTTAGCAATACATGCTCATTTGATTCTTATAGTACTTCTGTAAGAAATTTTATGAAATCATACATCAGTGACTTTTACAAACTATAAAACACAATAACAAATAAGATATGTAGTATTAATCCTATTAAATAGGATAAGGCTCATATTTTAACCCCACTTTGCAGACCTAAAATCTGAGACTCAGAGAACTTAATGGACTTTCCCGAGGTCATGCTAACTAATGGCAGAGCCAGTACTATCAGCGCAGTACAGAAGAAAGAGAACTAGTTTAGATCAAAACATTAAGGTTCAAAAATGACTGTAGCAGTAATTAGCCGTATAATCTGTGAAAAATCAGTCATTTACCTAAGTATGAGTCTCTTAATTTGTAAATTGCAGTTAGTGGTAATAATATGTTGCTACTACTCCACAGTAGCTGTGAAAGCAAATTGAGATCATGCACTTGTATTTTCCTCATTTCCTTTCACTTCTCTCCTCAACCTTTTTTTTTTTTTTTTTAGATGCAGTCTTTCTCTGTCATCCAGGCTGGAGTGCAGTGGCACGATCTTGGCTCACTGAAACCTCTGCCTCCTGGGTTCAAGCGATTCTCCTGTCTCAGCCTCCCGAGTTGTGGGATTACAGGCACATGCCACCACACCCGGCTAATTTTTTTTTTTTTTTTTTCCAGACAGATTCTTTCTCTGTTGCCCAGGCTGGAGTGCAGTGGCTTGATCTCAGCTCACTGCAAGCTCCACCTCCCGGGTTCACGCCATTCTCCTGCCTCAATCTCCCGAGTAGCTGGGACTACAGGCGCCTGCCACCACTCCCGGCTAATTTTTTGTGTGTGTTTTTAGTCGAAACGGGGTTTCACCGTGATAGCCAGGATGGTCTCAATCTCTTGTCCTCGTAATCCACCCATCTTGGCCTCCCAAAGTGCTGGATTACTGATGTGAGCCACTGCGCCTGGCCTCCCCAACTTTTTTAGTTTATCTGCAGCCAATAATCAAAGCATGCATGTGACCCATCATTTCCCACATCTACCTGTTCAGATCTCTTAGTGTAGTCTTTTTCTTGTTTTTCCTTTGTCAAATTATTTTTTAAATTTTATTTTATTGTGATAAGAACGCTTAGCATAAGATCTACCTTTGTACAAATGTTTATGTGTACATACATTATTATTGATTGTAGGTACAAATTATACAGTGGATCTGTAGAGCTTATTGATCTTGCTTAACTGAAACTTTATGCTGGTTGATTAGTAACTCCACATTTCACCCTGCTTTGCTCCCAATCCTGCTGGCCTCTGGCAGCCAGAAGAATTTCCTTCCTTTTTAAGGCTGAAAGTATCCTGTTGTATGTATATGCCACATTGTCTCTATACATTCGTCTTGTCCATAGACATTTAGGTCGTTTTCACATCGTGGGTATTGTGAATAGTGCTGCAATGAACATAGGAGTGCTTCACGATATTGCTTTTGATTTCAGTTCTTTTGGATAAATACATTGAAGACAGTGTTTTAGTCTGTTCAGGCTGCTGTAACAAAATACCATAGACTCAATGGCCTATGAACAACAGAAATTTATTTCTCACAGTTCTGGAGGCTGGGAAGTATAAGATCAAGGTGTTGGCAGATTCAGTGTCTGATGAGAGCCTACTTGCTTATGGATAGCTACCATAGACTCTAACATTACATGGTAGGAGGAGTGAAGAATCTCTCTCTGGCCTCTTTTACAAGGGCACTAATTTCATTCATAAGGGCTCTGCCCTCATGACCTAATCACCTCCCAAAGGCCCCATCTCATAATGCCGTCACCTTGGGGGTGAGAATTTCAACATACGAATTTGGGAGAGACATAAACATTCAGATCATAACAGTAGGATTATTGGATTAAAGACTTAAACATAAGACCTGAGTTGAACCTAAAGGATATTATGCTAAGTGAAATAAACCAGACACAGAAAGACAATTACTGCATGATCTCATTTATATGTAGATTCTTTAAAAATTGAACTCACAAAAAAAAGTAAAGAAAAACACAAAAAATAAAAATATTGAACTCATAAAAGCAGAGAGCAGAATGGTGGTTGGCAGAGCTGGAAAGCAAGGGAAATGGGGAGATGTTGATTAAAGGAGTACAAAACTTCAGTTATTCAGGATGCATAAATTCTGGAGAGCTAATGTAATCATAGCAACTAAAGTTAATAATACTATATTGTATGCTTGAAGTTTGCTAAGAGCAGATCTTAGGTGTCCACAGGGAAAAAATGTAACTATGTGAGGTGTTGTATTAGCCTGATTATAGCAATCATTTCACAATGTCTATGTATATCAAAACGTTATATTGTATGCCTTAAATATATACAATATTTATTTGTCAAATATATCTGAATAAAGCTAGGGGAAAAAGTATCCTAAACACTGTAAAATGTATGTTTATCTTTATAGATGCTAAAATGTTTTAGATATTACTATCAATTATGTTATTATAATAGTGTAATACAAATGTTTTATTATACTATAATAAAATATTAAAAATTTTAAATATAAAAATAATTATTTTAAAGACAATAACAAGGAAGAACCATAAGACCTGAGACTGTAAAACTCCTAGAAGAAAATATAAGAGAAAAGCTCCATGATAGTTGATCCATGAATTTTGTGGCTATGAGACCAAAAGCACAGGCAACAAAAACAAAAGTAACCAAGTGGGACTACATCAAACTAAAAAGCTCCTGCACAGCAAAAGAAAGAATTAGCAGAATAAACAGGCAACATGTGGAAGCAGAGAAAGTATTTGCAACCCATATATCTGATGAGGGGTTAATCTCCAAAATATACAAAGAACTCCTACAACTCAGTGGTAAAAAAACAAACAATTAAAAATGGGCAAAGAACTTGAATGGACATTTCTCCAAAGAAGACATACAAATGGCCAACAGGCATAGGAAAAAATGTTCAGTGTCACTAGTTATTAGAGAAAAGCAAATCAAAGTTACAATAAGATATTACCTCACATCTGTCAGAATGGCTACAATTTTTTTCAAGACGTGTTAGCAGGTATTTGGAGAAATTGAAACCCTTGTGTGCACCGTTGGTGGGAGAGCAAAGTGGTGCAGCCATTGTGGAAAGTAGTTTGGAGGTTCCTGAAACAATTTTAAATGTAGTCTTTCGATTTCCACTTATATCTAAATAAGTTTCAGTATTCTTTGCTTCAACATCCCAAGTGAGAAAATATGATTGGTTTAAGTCGGGGAAAAATAAACCCAAACCTCTAAATCTTAAAGTGATATCCTTGAGCAGCCAGCTTATATAAATGGACTTGAAGCAAGAATGGGGAAATTGGGGTGACAGATAATTACAGTAGATGTAATATACAAATCAAATGTTAGTTACTGTTCTGATTCATAGTCTAGTGTGCCTTCTAGTAGACCATACATTGGGGAAAACAAGCAGTAGTGGGAAATTACCTTCTGGGAAATTCCAGCAGCTAATCTCCAATAGCTAATGTAGGTCACAAATGGTAAATCAGTTACTTACGGACTCCATGTTCCATTATTTAAATATACTACCAGTTAAGAGAAAACCACACCTTATTCTTGGACTTGTGTGGGCATCTTATGATTCGATTTCATTTCTAATCAGTGCCTTTTGCTCCATTGGGCAATTACTAATACAAAATATAGGTACTTTATCCTTTACTGATTTATACATATTTTAAACTTTTTTAGGAGGTAAAAAGCCTGTATGTTTTTCTGCCTTAAGACATAGAATTTTAGAGTTGGCAATTATCTTTGAGTTTAGACTAACTCTAATTTTATGGGTGAGGAAACTAAAGGTCCTGAATATTACAGTGACTACCCCAAGATCCAGCAAATGGCTGGAGGCCATAACAGTCTAGGACCTTGAGTTTAGTGTGGCTCTAATACATGCAATAGCACTTTATTTTCCAGTGATACTACGTAAATGAAATGGAGTTTTTCCACGTGTGAATTTTCCAGATAACTAAAATGTAAGCACTAAATTAATTGTCAGCCATTTTTTGAAACGTTTTAAGGTGAGTATTTTGCACTTTTCTGTCTTGAAAAATAAAGTAAATGGGTCCTCACTTTGCCTTTTATAGACGGCTCATTCAGTAGTATAACCATTACTTACTGTGTTATTATATGAGGAAATCCTTTTGAAATATGAAAAGCTTCATCAATAGTGACTTTTCTGTGTCTTCATAGAAACTACATAAATATTTTTTTGGTGGAGTGATTCTACACATTTGCAATCATGCAGGAGATTGAGGTTCATGGCAACTATTTTTCTCAGAGGCTTAGAAACAAAAGTTGGAGTCTGGTTCAAATTGAAGGCTGATTCCAGACTGGCATAGTGCTGTGACACACATGTATTATTTTTATTAAAATATAATAAAACTCAGCTTTCTCTTTCCCATCCCCTCCCCTTCACTTGCCCTTTCCCTCCATTTCCCTTTCTTTTTTTTGAGCAATTCAGTCTTAAAAACATTAGTTGGAGCAGAGCCAGACAGGAATCAACAAAGGGACTGACTTGCATGAGATGTCAAACCCAGGAAGAATGAGAAAGGCAACCACATTGGCAGGTGGTGTCAATGGGAGAAGGGTGAAGAGGGCATCCACACAGGAAAAGGGGGCTAGAATGAGATGTCTGTTCCCAAGTGGTGTGAGAAAGGCCCCCACACAGAGGGAGCCTGGCATGGGGACTTGGAGCCCAAAAGAGTGAGGATGACACACTTTAATGAGAGTAATCTGGCATCACATGTCAGAGCCAAAGTCACATGAGGGGGGCTTTCAAATGGGTGCAATGGAGAGGGGAGAGACTTGGGTCAGGGTGTGAAAGCTTATGCAGGGTAAGGAAGGTCCTTACACAAAGGAGATATGTGGTATGGGATATCAAGGCCCGAAGAGAGTGAGGAGGGCATCTACCTGGGGAGGTAGTCCTGCAGTGAAGCAGAGCCTGAGGAGGGTGTCCATGCATGGGGGTAACTTATGGGTCTCAAAGCTGGAGTGGATTAAGGAGGGAGTCCATAAAGGAAGGAGACCCCGCTTGGGGTGTCAGAGTTCAAGGACGATAAAGAAGTCATCCATGCAAGGAAAGTAGCCTGATGTGGTATATAAGCCTGAGTAAGGAAGATGCACATTTGATGGGAAGGAGGTAACCCCGTCTCAGGAGGGCGGGGGAAGGTGGGGGGCTTCTATATGGGAGAGGCAGAGCAGCAGATTGATGAAATAAACACAAAAAGGAGAAAACTAGGTTGGATTCCGTGGTGTTGGATTAGAATTGAAAGTGCCAATGTAACTCATGGATTTCAATATTTAGAGATAGATGTAGAAATTAATGCAGTTGTAAATATGTATATGTGTATTTACACATATATGTGTGTGCACATATGTATGTGTCCACATACATATACTTCCTACATCTAACCACTGATAGGGCCTTGGAGCAGTGACCACCCCATCCGCACACCCTACCCGCAATAGGAATCATCACACCAAGCACCCAGATCATGGCTTAAAAATCAGTGTCCACTAAAAGGAATCAAGTCTTCCTTGAAGAAGTGACTGATTTCAGGGATGGGCTTGACACAGTACGAGATGGGCCTGAAATATCTTATCCTCAAAAGCAAGGAAGTGCCTTAGAAAAATAGGGACAGGTAAAGCATGTGGGCATCAGCTTGAAAGAGCTCCTACTGGGCAAATCTGGGGCCCTTAAGCCTGGTAGTAACAGTAGTAAAAATTTATTATGCATGGCTTCAATTTATATAAATAAATGAATACATAGAAAATTTGATGAGAAATAGAGTGTGGAGCAGTTTCAAAGTACCTCTCCACAAAATACTTAGAAATTACAAAAAAAAAAAAACCTAGAATAATTCACAGTGGAGAAAGCTGGCAGACTATACCTTAAGTGATTCAAGTTAATAGCCTCAGTAGTGGGACAAATTGAAATTAATAGCGACCTGATAGAATGAAATTCTGAGATATTCCTGCCAAAGATGCAAAATCTGAATATAACCATAAGGAAACATCAGACAAATCCAATTGAAAAACATTTTACAAAATAAGTGTCCTGTAACTTTGTTTTAAATGGTGAAGGTCATGAAATTCAAAGAAAGGCTGAGGAATAATTCCAAACTGAAGAGACAAAAAAAGACATGACAAATACAACACACAATTCTGAAATAGATCCTTTTGCAATAAAGGACATTATTGGGACAAATGGAGAAATGTAAATGGGGTCTGTGAACTTGATATGGATTTGATGCTTGTAACATAGAAATGATAATCTCTTGATTATAATGGTTATACTATGGTTTATGTAGGAAGAATGTCTTTGTTTGTAAAGAATATACCTCAAAGTATTTGAGGGTAATGGGTCAGCCACTTACTGTCTAATGATTTAAGAAAATAACATTCTTTGCATTGTACTTGTAATTTTTCTGTACATTTGACAATATTTCAAAATTTAAAAAGTTTTAAAAATAACCTCTTTTATGACTCATGTCATTTTCTCAGTAAGTTCTTCTCTGACAATCTCTTTAAAACTACAACCTCTGCCCAGCACTCCCATTCCTTTATCCTAATTTATTTTCCTCACAGTATTTATCCTGATGCATTCCACATAATTTACTGATATATTTGCTCTCTATGCCCCCACCCCCACTCCATTCCATTTCTAGAATGTAAGCTCCTTGAAGGTAGGATGATTTGCTTCTGTTCATTGCTGTAAATCAATGTGTAGAACAGTGGCTGGCATATGATATGTACTCAAATAGTCATTAAGTTACTGAATATAGTTGGTTGTTCAGGGACAGGTTCTATTTTTGCTCTATAAATTGATAGCTCTTTGTTCATCAAAAACCCAGAAGGCTATTGAGTTTCACTGTTTAAGTCTAAGTATGTTAAACAAGGTAGAGAGTTAGAGATTTTTAGAACTCAATTAATTCCTTCATCCTAACTTCTAATTAAAAAAATAATCCAAAAGTAAGTATATAAATGGATATCAATGAAGTAACAAAATAGATCTCACAAGTTAGCAATAAAATACATTGCCATGCTTTGCATGTATATATATGTGTGGGGGAGGTTGATTTAAAATCATCTGTATCTTGTTTATATTGAGATTCTGCCACAGAGTTGTCAATAAAAACTTCCTGTATATTAATTATTTCTTAATATTCAACAGACTACTCCTTGCTAAATCAATATTTTGCTGTTATAATGGTTCATGAGTTTCACTTGTATTGAAAATGGCAGTTGTAAATATTGTTGAGTCATAGAAATTTGGCATTATTATGTACATTTAAGACTATTTAAAGTAAAGTTGTTCTAAAAAATGTTATTCAATTACAAATTAACATCAACCACTTATGGCATCTTTATATCTTATTGGTAGGCAGATATGTGTTTTCAATTTATGATTTCAAATATCTGTGATATTTTAAGGTATCTGCCTTTTCCTTCTATCATTAGAATCTAACAAACTAGAGATTTGGCTTTGTTTCTTACGACCTAAAAATATACTTCTTTGTTTAGAAATAGAACTATTTGTTGACAACATCACATATCTACAAGGCAATTCTGAAACGAGGGCAATGTAATAGTTTCTTGCATAACAGCAACAACAAAAAAACCCCCAAAATCCCAGTAGTGCCTAGAGTGAACATTTCTGTTTTTGTTTGTGTGTTCCATTTGTGGTTCTGAAAATACTCATAAATTAGCATAATAATCACCAAGTCGTACATTGTGGCTAAGGAACAATTTTCAATATTACATAACTGAATATATAAATCTAGATACAGCATCAGTTGACTGTGCTATCAGTTTTTTACATTAGTATACAGATTAGATCTTTCTTAAAAGACAATATAAATTACAACGTAAGTGATAGCAATGAAATTTTAAATGTTTTGTAAAATCTTATGGGGTAATATTAGTTTATCATATGCAAACCAATGCTCAAACATTATATGTAAAATTCATGATCCATTACTAAATCAAGTATTGCTTTAAGAATTTCATTAAAAATTCCAGGTGTTATTGTTTCAGCAGAGTGATAGTTTGGCCAATTAAAATTAATTTTAAAATCTATCAAAAAGTTTTAATAAATCAAGCAATGTCCTCTCATTTGGCATGCTGTCAATACAAATTAAATGAAAATATTGATTATAACACAATTAGCAATTTTTCTAAAATGAAGAAAAAACAATTCTTATGAAATAAATATATAATAATGTATTCATCATATATATCTTTGCTTTATACCATTCAAACATCACTGGCCTATCACTAGAAGGCCAGACATGCCAAGCATAATTAAAATAAATCATCTTTTACATTTACTAACTTACAGCTATTTAAAAGTAACATAGTTCTTCACATTTAAAAATGTTATAAATATAATTTTGTCAATGTAGGATGATAAAACATTTTACTCAATAATTTGTCAACTTTAAACATGTAAATATTCAGGAATATAGTATGTATGCCTCCACAAATGCTAGGGCTAATTTGGTTTTTGTTTGGTTTTGTCTGTTTCTAAACTTTTATTTGAAGCTCAGGGGTACATGTGCAGGTTTGTTCTGTTGGTAATCTAATGTCATGGGGGTTTGTTGTACAGATTATTTGGCCATCCAGGTACAAAGCCTAGTACCCAATAGTTTTTTCTGATCCTTTCCCTCCTCCCACCCTCCATCCTCAGGAAGGCCTCAGAATGTGTTGTTCCTCTCTTTGCGTCTCATTTAGCTCCCACTTATAAGTAAGAACATGCGGTATTTGGTTTTCTCTTCCTCAATAGTTTGGTAAGGATAATTGCCTCCAGCTCTGTCCATGTTCCTCCAAAGGACATGATCTCATTCTTTTTCATAGCTGCATGGTATTCCGTGGTGTATATGTACTACATTTTCTTTATCCAGTCTACCATTGATGTGCATTTAGGTTGATTCCATGTCTTTACTATCAGGAACAGTGCTGCAATGAACATACATGTGCATGTGCCTTTATGATAGATCAATTTATATTCCTTTGGGTATATACTCAGTAATAGAATTTCTGGGTCAAATAGTAGTCCTGTTTCTAGCTCTTTGAGGAATTGCCACACTGCTTTCCACAATGGTTGAACTAACTTACACTCCCAGTAACAGTGTATAAGTGTTCCCTTCTCTCCACAACCTCGCCAGCATCTGTTATTTTTTTAAATGACTATTTAATAATAGCCCTTCTGACTGGTGTGAGATGTTGTCTCATTGTGATTTTTATTTGCATTTCTCTAATGATCAGTGATATTGAGCTTTTATTTCACATGCTTGTTGGCTCTATATATGTCTTCTTTTGAAAAGCATCTGTTTACGTCCTTTGCCTACTTTTTAAAGGGGTTGTTTGGTTTTTTTGTTGTAAATTTGTTTAAGTTCCTTATAAATACTGGTTATTAGAACTTGTCAGATGCATAGTTTGCAAATATGTTCTCCCATTCTGTAAGCTGTCTGTTTGCTCTGTTGATAATTTACTTTGTTGTGCAGCTCTTTAATTAGATCCTATTTGTCAATTTTTGTTTTTGCTGTCATTGCTTTTGGCATCTTTGTCATGAAGTATTTGCCAGTTCCTATGTCCAGAATGGTATTGCCTAGGCTATCTTCCAGGATTGTTATAGTTTTGGGTTTTACATATAAGTTCTGAATCCATTGTGACTTGATTTTTGCATGTGGTGTAAGAAAGGGTCCCACTTTCAGTCTTCTGCATATGGCTACCCCATTATCCCAGCACCATTTGTTGAATAGGGAGTCCTTTCCTTATTGCTTACTTTTGACAGCCTTGTTGAATATCAGATAGTTGTAGGTGTGCTGCCTTATTTCTGGGCTCTTGATTCTGTTCCCTTGGTCTATGCATCTGCTTTCATACCAGTACCATGGTGTTTTGGTTACTGTAGCTCTATAGTATAGTTTGAATTCGATTAGTGTGATGTCTCCTGCTTTGTTCTTTTTGCTTAGAACTGCCTTGGTTATTCAAGCTCTTTTTTTGGTTCCACATGACTTTTTTTTTTTTTTTTGAGATGGAGTCTTGCTCTGTCACCAGGCTGGAGTCCAGTGGCATGATCTCTTCTCACTGCAACCTCCACCTCCTAGGTTCAAGCGATTCTCCTGCCTCAGCACCCACCCCCAACCCCCAACCCCCAGCCCCGAGTAGCTGGGACTACAGGCACGTGCCACCACACCCAGCTAATTTTTGTATTTTTAGTGGAGACGGGGTTTCACCATGTTGGCCATGATGGTCTTGATCTCTTGACCTTGTGATCCACCCTCCTCAGCCTTCCAAAGTGCTGGAATTACAGGCGTGAGCCACTGCATCTGCTTCCACATGAATTTTAAAATTGTGTTTTCTATTTCTGTGAAGAATGTCATTGGTGGTTTGATAGGAATAGCGTTGAATCTGTAAATTGCTTTGGGCAGCATGGCCATTTTAAAGATATTGACTCTTACTATCCATGAGCATGGAATGTTTTTCCATTTTTTTATGTCATCTCTGATTTCTTTGAGTAGTGTTTTGTAGCTTTCATTTTAGATATCTTTCACCTCCCTGGTGAGATGTATTCCTAGGTATTTTATTGTTTTTGTGGCAACTGGGAATGGGATTTGGCTCTCAGCTTGGTTGTTTTGATGTATAGGAATGCTAGTGATTTTTGTGTGTTGATTTTGTATCCTAAAAATTTGCTGATGTTGTTTATCAGCTGAAGAAATTTTGGGGAGGAGACTACAGGATTTTCTAGATGTAGGATTATGCCATCTGCAAACAGGGATAGATTGACTTCCTCTCTTCCTATTTGGATGCCCTTTATTTCTTGCTCTTGCCTGATTGCCCTGGCCAGAACTTCCAATACTGCATTGAATGGGTGTGCTGAGAGAGAACATCCTTGTCTTGTGCCAGTTTTCAAGGGGAATGCTTCCAGCTTTTGCCCATTCAGTATGATGTTGGCTGTGGGTTTGTCATAGATGGTTCTTATTATTTTGAGGTGTATTCCTTCAATACCTAGTTTATTGAGAGTTTTTAACATGAAGGGTGTTAAATTTTATGGAAAGCATTTTCTGCATCTATTGAGGTGATCATGTGGTTTTGTCTTTAGTTCTGTTTATGTGATGAGTCATGTTTATTGATGTGCATATGTCAAACCAACCTTGCATCCCAGGGATAAAGCCTACTTGATCATGGTGGATTAGCTTTTTGAAAAGCTGCAGGGTTCAGTTTGTTAGTATTTTGTTGAGGATTTTTGCATCAATTTTCATTGAGAATATTGGCCTGAAGCCTTGTTGTTGTTATTGTATCTCTGCCAGGTTTCAGTATCAGGATAATACTGGTCTCTTAGAATGAGTTGGGGAGGAGTTTATCTTCCTCAATTTTTTGGAATCGTTTCAGTAGGAATGGTACCAGCTCTTCTTTGTATATCTGGTAGAGTTTGAATGTGACTCCATCTGGTCTTGGGGTTTTCTTGGTTGTTAGGCTATTTATTACTGATTTAATTTCAGAGCTCATTATTGGTCTATTTAGGGAATCAATTTCTTCCTAGTTCAGTCTTAGGAGGGTATATGTGTCCATGAATTTATCCATTTCTTCTAGGTTTTCTAGTTTGTGTGTATAGAGGTATACGTGGTAGTCTCTGATGGTCATCTTTATTTTGGTGGTGTCAGTGGTAATATCCCCTTTGTCATTTCTAATTGTGTTTATTTGGATCTTCTGTTTTCTTCTTTATTAGTCTAGCTAGCAATATATTTATCTTATTAATTTTTTCATAGAAACAACCCCTTATTAATTTTTTCATAGAAACAATGAATCAAAAGATTCATTGATCTTTTGAATGGCTTTTTGTGTCTCAGTCTCCTCCAGTTCAACTCTAATTTTGGTTGTTTCTTGTCTCCCACTAGCTTTAGGATTGGTGTGCTGTTGCTTCTCTAGTTCTTTTAGTTGTAATGTAGTTTGTTAATTTGAAATCTTTCTAACTTTTTGATGTGGGCATTTAGTGCTATACATTTCCATCTTAACACTGCCTTAGCTGTGTCCCAGAGATTCTGATAATGTTGTATTTTTGTCCTCATTAGTTTCAAAGAATTTCTTGATTTCTACCTTAATTTTGTTATTTACCCAAAAGTCACTTGGGAGCAGGTTATTTAATTCCTATGTAATTGCATGGTTTTGAGTGATTTTCTTTGTCCTGAATTCTACTTTTATTGCACTGTGATTCAAGAGAGTGGTTAATATGATTTCAGTTCTTTTGCATTTGCTAAGGATTGTTTTATGTCTAACTTTGTGGTTGATTTTAGAGTATGCACCATGTGGCAATGAAAAGAATGTATATTCTGTGTTTTTGTGTGGAGAGTTCTGTAGATGTCTATCAGGACTATTTGGTCCTGTGTTGAGTTCAGGCTCTGAATATCTTTGTTATTTTTCTGCCTCAATGATTTGTCTAATACAGTCAGTGGGGTGTTGAAGTCTTCCACTAGTATTGTGTGTGAGTCTAAGTCTTTTGAAGGTCTTTGAGAACTTGTTTGATGAATATGGGTGCTCCTGTGTTGGGTGCATATATATTTAGGATATTAAACCTTGTTGTTGAATTGACTCCTTTACCATTATGTAATGCCCTTCTTTGTCTTTTTTTATATTTGTTGGCTTAAATTATGTTTTGTCTGAAATTAGGATTGCAACCCCTGCTTTTTTCTGTTTTCCATTTGCTTTTTCTTAATCCCTTTATTTTGAGCCTATGGTTGTCATTGCATGTGAGGTGCGTCTGTTGAAGACAGGATATCATTGGGCCTTGCTTCTGTATCCAGCTTACCACTCTGTGCCTTTTAATTGGGGCATTTAGCCAGTTTCCATTCAAGGTTAGTATTGGTATGTATGGATTCATCTTGTCATTGTGTCGTTAGCTGGTTATTATGTTAACTTGTTTATGTAGTTGCTAATAGTGTCACTGATCTGTGTATTTAGATATATTTTTTTAGCGGCAGGTAATGATCTTTCCTTTCCATATTTAGTGCTTCTTTCAGTAGCTCTTGTAAGGAAGCTCTGGTGGTAACAAACTCTCTCTGCATTTGCTTGTCTGAAAAGGATCTTATTTCTTCTTTGCATGTGAAGCTTAGTTTGGGTGGATATGGAATTTTTGGTTGGAATTTCTTTTCTTTAAGAATGTTTTGAATCTAGGCCCCAATTTCTTCTGGCTTGTAGGGATCCTACTGGGAGGTCCACCGTTAGTCTAATGGGCTTCCCTTTGTAGGTGACCTGTCTTTTTCTCCAGATGCCTTTAACATTTTTTTCTTGCATTTCAACCTTGGAAAAATCTATGATTATGTGTCTTGGGGATGATCTTGTGAAGTATTTTGTGGCAGTTCTCTGCATTTCCTGAATTTGAATGTTGGCCTCTCTAGCTAGGTTGGGGAAGTTCTCACTGATGATATCCTGAAATATGTTTTCCAAGTTGCTTCCATTCTTCCCACCTGTTTCAGGGCTGCCAGTAAGTTGTGGATTTGCTCTCTTTACATTTCTTTTCATTATTTTTACTTTATTCTTGTCTGACTGTCTTATTTCAGGAAGCCAGTCTTCAAGCTCTGAGATTTTTTCCTCCACTTGGTCTCTTCTGCTGTTAATAATTGCAATTGCATTACGAAATTCTTGTAGTGTGTTTTTCAGCTCATCAGGTCGGTTACATTTTTTCTATACGGGCTATTTTGTCTGTCAGCTCCTGTGTCACTTTATTGTGATTCTTAGCTTCCTGAGATTGGGTTTCAATGTTCTCCCGAATCTTGATGATCTTCATTCCTAGCCATAAATTCTATTTGTCTTTCTGGCCATCTCAGCCCAGTTATGAACCCTTGATGGAGGACTACTGTGATCATTTGGAGGAAAGAAGGCACTCTGACTTTTTCAGCTGTCAGAGTTCTTGTGCTGCTTCTTTCTCATCTGTGTGGGCTAATAATGTTCCTTCAATCTTTGAGGTTGCTGTTTTTGGATGGGTTTTTATTTATTTTATCCTATTTGATGACCTTGGGGGTTTGATTGTGGTATAACATGGGTTCAGTCGACTGGCTTCATTTCTGAAAGATTTTAGGGGGCTAAGGCTCAGTTCAGGACTCCTGGACTCCATGCTATAGCTCTAGGGGACTGGCATTGAGCTGCAGCTTTGTTCTCTGGCTTCTTGAGTTTAGGAACCTGCTGCACTGTAGGAGCTGAGGTGCTCCCAGACTGCTATTCACAACACTCCAATGGGTGGTGCCAGCCAAAACACTTCATAGGGTGGCGGTAGCAGAATTTATCCTCGTGTGCACAAGTCAGCAGCAGAGGCAGCAGCAGCACAGGAGTTGCATACTCGTTAGCTGTGTCAGGGTGCTAGTAGGTGCCAGGGTGCTAGTAGGTGCCAGGGTGCTGGCTGCTGTGCCGGCATTCACAGCAGCTGTGGTGGCAGCACAGCTCAAGGGGACAGGGGACCCTTGCTGGTGACTGTTTACGTGTTCACACCTGTGGTGGTATCAGCACAGGGGTGGGGCACCAGTGGGTACAGGACTGTGTGTGCCCTCTGTGCCTGTTCCTGTAGGTGGAGGTGGCCCTCAGGGTGGAGGTGGATCCACTGTCTTCCATGCCTATGTTTCACGCCAGCAGCAGTGTCAGCACAGGGCTGGAGCACTAGCCAGGGCAGGGCTAGCGGGCTCGTGCCTGCCAATGCTCCAACGACAATGGCAGTGGAGTTGGGGGAAGGATGGGTGCACTTATGCAGGCAGCAGTGGCATGGCAGGGTGCACGTGTACATGCACACTGATAAGACAGGAAAGGTAAGGTCCACCCGAGCCAGCAAAGTGATGCAGAGGGATGGCCATGAGTGAGTGGCCATCACACAGGGCAAAGCACACAGGGCAGGCTGCCAAGTGGGGAGGGTGCAAGTGGGCTGGTGAGAGTCTGCCAGCCTCCCTGCTAGAGCACTCTGATGGTCAGGCCAGGTCCACCAGCCAGAAGCTATGATGTGGGTCCCTAGGAGGTACTTGGGGGCTGCACTGCAAGCAGGCGTGGTCAAGCCAGGTCCCGAGGAGAGACCAGCAGAATGAAGAGTGCTCAGGTCAGATGGCCCCATGTCACAGGCAAGACCACCCAGCAGAGTTCAGGTTGCACAGTACCACCAGGGCTCAAGTCTCCTATGGGATCAAGTCAAACCTAGGGGAATGGGCGTCCCTGGCATTGCTCCACTAAGGATGCTCTCACATCAAACCAACTGGGCTCCATGCTGGCTGTAGTTCTGCCCCAACCACTTATCTAAGCAGCTCTCCCTGCCAACACAAGTGTCCATGGTGATCACAGGGTCTCCTCCTGCCAGGATTCCAGAGTACTGTGGTAAAAGTGGGTTGTTCCTTGCCTGTTCAAGTCACCCCTTCCCTAGGAGTTTCTGGGGACCAGGAATGAGTCTTGGTGAACAGTAGCCCTATGCAAGATTCCCAGTTTCCTTCCCCTTCAGCTCAGCATGTGTGTCTTTTCTCCGTCTGCTCTCAATGGCTTCCCTCTGAAGTTCTGCTAGGAGTGCACCAGTCTTACCAACGTCTCGGTCACTCGGTTGCAGATGTTCCTCCTGCCTGCATCTAGTTGGCCATCGCGGAGCAGGAAAAAACAGGGCTGACTTGTTAAAAATCATTACATAAATGTATAAGTTAGCATTTTTTTTAATCTAAAGAAACTGAGGATTTATATCCTATTTATCTGGCTCATTGGCAGTTTATCTGGTGATATAGTCTGTTGACTCTGAAAAGAGATGACCGAATGCTCTCCATACTAAAGAACCCCATTGAAAATGGCAAAAACAAATAAAGCCAAAATTTAGTACCAGGATAAAAACAGAAATTGGTTAATCATTAAGATATTGGTATTTGTATTATTTTATTTCCTGTCATACAGAAACAACATATTGCTTGCAGTTTTATTATAATCTAGTATATATAATCTAAATATGACCTGCAGGTACTACTAGAATTATTAAGTAAAAACAGAATTATTGGAGATATTCTGTCAGGTTAAATTTTATTTTATTATGTCAGAGTTAGAAAGATTCTATGGGACAAGGAGCAGTAGTTCACACCTGTAATCCCAGGAATTTGGGAGGCTGAGGCGGGAGGATCACTTGAGCCCAGGAGTTCAAGACCAGCCTGGGAAACATAGTGGGACTCCATTTCTACAAAAAATAAGAAATAAAAAAATTATTCGAGTGTGGCGGCACACACCTGTAGTCCTGGCTACTCAGGAGGCTGAAGTGGGAGGATCACTAGAGCATGGGAGGTCAAGGCTGCAGTGAGATATGATTGTGCCACTGCACTCCAGCCTCGGTGACAGAGTGAGACCCAGTCTCTAAGAAATAAAATCAAATTTAATAAATAAAATAAAAAGATTCTAACCAAACTATTAGAAAATAGTAGTTTTATATTAGGACCATTATATTAGAATCTTAGAGATGCAAATCTAATAATTAGAGAGACTATATATTGGTAATGCTAAAATAAGTTAGCTTGGTGATCAAGGTGCCAGCTTTGATCTCGACCCAGGTGCTTTTGTGGCTCCTGGGCTCCCAAAGAATACCAATATTCTTAAATGTGAATTATCCTAGATTCTTAGACAACAAGTCTAAGACAGACTTTATTATTTAAAATATTTGTATATTGTTTTATTACCACACCTCTTTCTTCCCCAGAGTATCTCGTCTATATCCAGCAAATTTTCAATGGCTTCCTTGCAAGATATTTGTTCCCTATTTTGAAGCTTTCCCAGTTAAGTGAAACCTAACTCATCAGTAATATATGCAGTTTCAATACAGGGCATCTGGAAGCTCATCAGCAAGATGTGCTTCTGCCAGAGATGAATGAAGAGTGGGGAGAATGGAACCAAAAGGCTGGAGAGTATGATTGGGGGAAAAATTATAAAGGTTGCAGGGGAAGATATAATGGTTGACCATAGGTAGAGGCTTTTGGAAAGAGTGAAGATAGCTGTGTACTTGAGAAGAAATTTAGGAAAAGAAAAGAGATGTGTAAAAAGCAGATTTTCTGAAATTTGCCATATGGTTTGCTATTTGAACTCACTCTTCTTTATTTTCTAACCTTAATGTGAGTTTGATTTTCAGGTTGTAGTCTTTTCTAATACTTACCTGTCAAGGTGAAATAAATAGTGGACCCTCTCTATCCGTGGATTCCACATCCATGGATTCAACCAACAGTGGATCAAACATATTTGGAAAACAAATTGTGTTTGTACTGAATGTCTTTCCTGTCATTATTTCCTAAACAATACAGTGTAACAACTATTTACATTGTATTAGGTATTATAAGTAATCTAGAGATTATTTAAAGTACACAGGAGTATGTGCATAGGTTATATGCAAATACCACAACATTTAATATCAGCGACTTGAGCATCTGGTGATTTTGGTATCCACCAGGGTTCCTAGAACCAATCTCCTGAGATAACCAGAGACGACTGTACTTAACTATAAAGGTAAAAAATTTTCAATCATCTACTATCTGAAATCATCTCTACTTAAAAGTTGTACATGGAAATATGTGGAGAAAGAGGAGGGCTTAGGACCAAGACCTGGGAAAGTGCCATCTTGAAGTCACGTAACGAAGAGACAATAAACAAAAGAAAGCAATAAAAGGAGAAGAGGAGCAACCATATGGTATCCTGGAAGTCAAGAAATGGCAGTATCTGGAGGAAAGTGTGGTCATGCTGCTGAGAGGTAAGAAGGCAGAAAACAGACCCTGGGGTTTGGCAACATGACAAGTAACACTGACAAGAACCATTTGGGAGGCCTGATGGGAATGAAAGTCAAATATAAGTGGTTGAAGAGAGATTTGGAGGCGAAAAAGTGACAACCACCTGCAAAGAAAAATCCCATGAAAAGGTTTCTGTGAAAGGGAGCAAAGACAATGTGGCAGCTGGAAGGAGGCCTATGGGAAGCAGAGGAATTCTTTCTTAGCTGTAGTGGGGGCAAAGCAGGAGAAGATGGGTGCAGATGCAGGGAGAATTGTGTAACACCGGTAGGAAGAGCAGATTCTCATGGAATGAGGTCGTCACTGAAATTGAGGGCAGGGAGTGGGTTAGATCACTGATTCTTAAACATAGCTGTGCATTGAAGTCATCCAGCAGGTTTTAAATATTGTTTATGCTCAAATCTCACTCCCAAGAGACTCTGATTTAATTGGTATGGTGTGAATCCTAGCATTCATGAGTTTCAAAAGCTCCCCACTTTCCACCTCTCCTCCATTCTCGGCCCCAGGATTCTGATATGCACCAAATTTTGAGAAATGCCAGTTAATGCTTTTTGAGGATACAGAAGATACTAGGCACCAGCTAGTTGCATAGATCCAGACTACTACGTAGGAAAAATAAAATAAAAGTCATTTCTTGCTTTCAAGTCGCTGTAAATCTGTAGGCTATTCAAAAATCTAAAATCATTCCAGAAAATATGAAAGTAATTTAGGAGCATTAGCAATTTAAAGTATATTAAAGAAAGCAGGGTACAAACCATATTCAATGATGCAGAATCAAGACGAATAAGAGATCAATTTTGGAGACGGTGGCTCAGGGAATGTTCACTAAAGGAGAGTATTGAGCCATATTTTGAAGAAGTAAGGTGCAAAAATTGACAGCTATCTGAAGCACATTTCAGATAGAGGAAGCAACAAAAGCTTTGTAAACAAAAGCAGGTGATCAAGGAAACTATGGAGAAAACACATTGCTGAGCCACTGAAGGACAGGAGTGGGAGAGAGAATTTTTACTCTATACCACTTTTTTTAGCCTTTTAAATGTTGAAACATTGACAAGTTTAGCCTTTTCAAGAATAAATCAATTAATAAATAATGGCTTTTTAAATGGGAAAAGAATCATCCAGATTGAGACCATTAAAAATAATGAAAAGTGAGAGTAAAGAGATACAAATGAGCCCGTTATAAAGGTATTGAAAGTACTAGCAGTGTCCACAGGAATATAATCTATTTTCTCTACCATTCACCTAAAAAGACAGAATAATAGTTTATCTAAATAAGACCTAACATCACTGTAGTGAAATGATCCTTAGCAGGCACAAAGTAAAAAACCAATGTGGGCCGGGCACAGTGGCTCACGCCTATAATCCCAGCACTTTGGGAAGCTGAGGCAGGTGGATTACTTGAGGTCAGGAGTTTGAGACCAGCCTGACCAACATGGTAAGATCCCCATCTCTACTAAAAATACAAAATTAGCCGGGCATGATGGTGCATGACTGTATTCCCAGCTCCTTGGGAGGCTGAGGCAGGAGAATCGCTTGAACCTGAGAGGTAGAGGTTGCAGTGAGCCGAGATCGTGTCACTGCACTCCAGCCTGGACAACAAGATCGAAACTCTGTCTCAAAACAAACAAACAAACAACAACAACGAAAAACAATGTGGAACTCTATCCTTGTGTGTCTAATTCTCCTACTGACGGAAATACTAGAGCCAGACCAAATGTGTTTCTTGTTGCTGTTTATTAGGAGAAATTTTTGCTTTTGTTTTCAAAGTACTTTGTAGCCCTTAAGCCATTAATTACTTTAAAGAGATATTCATGTTCTTTCATGTGGCCTCTTTTTCTAAAGAAAGGATAAGGAAAAAAGGTGGTGTTTTCTTCAGTTCTGTCTTCATGACTCACAATTATATTGTAAGAACAACTTTTCATTAATGCAGGATGTTTACGTGCCTTAAACAATTTCCAGAAAAGCTGAGTCCAAGTGCATAACAACACTGAATATTGACTGCAAATTGAATTATAAATTACTCAGAACCATCTAAGTCACAGTTAATGTTGCCTGTGCCTTCTGAGTATAGTACTCAATTTATCTGTAAGTTTTTGAAGAGGCGAAATTGTATTAGGTGCTGAAATTAAAACAAACAAACTTGATATATTAAAGATAGGGTATAAAACAGTAAAACTGTGGTGATTTTCTGCATTATAAAATTATTTCTCCACTCTGGTATCTTTCTAATGGAAATTTTCAGTGTAGTTAACTATACCTGAAGAGACAGAATAATAGTTTTTCTAAGTAAGACCTAATATCACTGTAATAAAATGATTCTTAGCAGGAACAAAGTCAATAACCAAAGTGGAACTCTGTGCTTGTTGAGCAGATCTGATTCTCCTGATGGAAATATGTAAAGGCAGACCAAATGTGCTTCTTATTGCTGTTTATTAGGGGAAATTTTGTAAATTATTTTTAATTACTTTTAAAAATCAGTGTAGATAATTTTTCACTTTTGTAAAAGGAAAATAGTCATGAAATATTGCCAGCATTCATTCTTCATGCTAATAATATTTTATCTTGGTATGATGCATTACAGTTGAAAAAGCACATGACTTAGCTCATGCAGTCTTCACAATAGTCCCATTCTGCCCAAGAGAAGTGGAATGCTCACATAGGTTGATTAGACCAATGTCTCTTAGCTGGGATGCATAAATGTCCAATCTAGTTTGTTCTGAATTCAATTTTCCTCTTTTTTTCCACTGCTGCATCTTTGCTTCTTACCTTCTGTGGTTCATGTTCAAGTTCTCTGCATGTTATTTTAGTATAGCCCAACAAAACAAAATTTACAGTCAGAATATTTATATATGTAGATAAACTTAGCTATTAAAGACAGCTCAGAACAACTTCAAACAATAAAGTATCGTTTATGTGGTGAAGCCAGAGTGGCTAAGAAGCGAAGCTTGGTTTGTTTAAACAGGATATTGGGGTTAGTTTTTTTTTTTTTTTTTAAGGGTAAAAACTATGATATGAAAAGGTCCCAAACAACGGCAAACTGATGACCACAAAGCAAAGTTTACCATTTTTTTCTTCCTACACAGAGACAGCATCTGCAGCAATTTCATTACCAATTTTTTCTTTTTGAACTCTACTGAAAATTTCAAATAAATATTTAATTTCAGTAATTATAAATATTTTGCTGTACTGTTTATGCCTCCTGCATTAGAAAAAATTTTTGGAGCATTTTAAAGCAAATTTCAGAAATCATTTTATATTACCCTTAAATATTTTAATGTGCTTTCTTTAAAAGTAATAAAACAAAGGACATTTTCTTACATAAACGAATGCCATTGTTTTCTCTAACAGCATTAACAATAATTCCTTCATATTACCTAGTTCTAAGTCTGTATTCAAATTTCCCCAATTATGTAAAACCTTAAAAAAAAACCACTACCACTAATTAGAGGTTTAATGGTATCAGCTTCCAACCAAGGTTCACACATTTTACTGGGTTGTTCTATCTCGCAATTCTTTTTAAATATCTCTTAATTTAGAATAGTTTTCTCGGCCGGACGCGGTGGCTCACGCTTGTAATCCCAGCACTTTGGGAGGCCGAGGCGGGCGGATCACGAGGTCAGGAGATCGAGACCATCCTGGCTAACATGGTGAAACCCCGTCTCTACTAAAAATACAAAAAAAATTAGCCGGGCGTGGTGGTGGGCGCCTGTAGTCCCAGCTACTCGGAGAGGCTGAGGCAGGAGAATGGCGTGAACCCGGGAGGCGGAGCTTGCAGTGAGCCGAGATCGCGCCACTGCACTCCAGCCTGGGCGACAGAGCGAGACTCCGTCTCAAAAAAAAAAAAAAAAAGAATAGTTTTCTCCTCTTTTTTCTCCTTCCCTGAATTCCATTGCCTTATTGAAAAAAACCAGGTCAATTTTACACATTGTGGATGTGGCTAATGCTTCTTTGCATTGTCTGCTTGGTGGCTTATTTGCAGTGCCAAGAAATTAGTCCTGAAGACTTGAACAGATATGGGTTCAGTTGTTTTTTTTAAGAATATTTCATAGGTGGGGTTGTGTAGTTCATTTTCATATTGATTACATCAAGAGGCATTTGGTTTATCTGGTTGTTTTAGTTTTACAATACTAAGATTGATGGGGGGGTAACAGCCATATTCCTTCATTGTAAATTTCCTAAACTTTCATCTAATGATTTTACAGTAGATTAATGACCTTTAAATGATTCATGTGAAGGTTTAAAAATTGAGATTTTAAAAAAATTATATTATTTCTTCTGCATTTATTAGCTGAGATTCTTTTGTTCAGAGAAATTTTTCTCATCAGTTCAGTATAAACTGAAACATAATTCATAGCATACAGACAGGATAAATGCTTATTTTTTCACCTTTATTTGTATCTATTTATTTGAGATAAGATCTCACTCTGTCACATGGCTCACTGCAGCCTCAACCTCCTTAGCTCAAGCAATCCTCCTGCTACCTCAGCCTCCAGAGCAGCTGGGACCACAGGCATGTGCCACTGTGCCCAGCTAATTTTTTTTTTTTTTAGAGAAGAGATCTCACTGTGTTGCCCAGGCTGATCTCTAACTCTTGGGCTCAAGCAATCCTCCTCTTCAGCCTCCCTAAGTGTTGGAATTACAAGCGGGAGCCACCTTGCCTGGCCTACTTCTTCACCTTTAATTATCAGTCTTGAGATACGAGTAATGAGTTGGTGCTGTGGACACTTCCAACAGCATCCAGCAAAATTTTTTTTCTCTCTCCTCCTCTCCTTCTACCTTTTTCTTTCTCCTCCTCTGTCTTCTCTCTGAACTCTCTTTTTTCTCTTCAATTTGAACTCATTACTTTTTAAAAATCCAATAGGTTTGACTCAAACTTGTGTTATTATTTTTGATGCTCAACGTACTCCATTTTGGCCAGTGGAAGAGTCTTCAAACTTGTTCTCTGTCCTCTCTGCCCTTCCATTCACTGTAATAATTTTTATTAATTTTTCATTTATTCATCCACTATTGTTGTTTTGTAAATATGACCATTTATGCAACATTTTATCCCTCACATAATTTACTACATACCCTTTGCTGCATTTTATTTCTTTCACTTAATAATACATCCTGGAGCTGACTCTATATTTGTGTGTAAATATTTTCGTCATTACTTTTCAGTGCTCCATCCTATGTCATTGGGTCGATGTACCATATTTTTTTCACTAAGTTATCTATCAATGATCATGTGATAGTTCTTTCCAATCACTTGCTGTTGCAAATGCCACAATAAATAATCTTGTGAATAATTTTCTTCTTATTTTTGCAAAGCACAGTCTTTTTAAAAGTAAAGAATGATTAAAATAAGGGTTATTTAGGAGAAAATGTTTGCCGAAACTTCTTCTATTATATGCTAATTAGCAAATGAGACTAGTGTCCTAATAATGAATTATTACATAGATATAAATCTCTTTAAAATGTCTTTACATTGATTGTGTTGTGACTGTAGACCAGGCATACTAGTTAGGGAAGGCTAACTACTATAACAAAAAAAAAACAACAAAATTGTGATAGCTTAACACAATTTAAGTGTCAGTGTTACTGATTGTCAGGTATTCTTTCACGTGATCAATCTTGTGAATTTAACCTCTTCTATGCTGTGGAGTCATATGTGTACAACTCTCAAATACAGAAAAAGAAGGCATAGGAGGCACACCTACTTTTTAAAAGCCTCCATGTTGAAATAACACATGTCACTTCTAGACACACTAACAAGAACCCATCACATGGCCACCCCTCCGGAAGAAGAAATGGGTCTGGTGAACAGTGAGCCAGTCTCAGCCATTCAGGGCTTTGATTACCTACTCATATTCTTCAGAGTTTTTACCCCAATGTTTATATACATATTTATAATCCATAATCCATATGAAGATCATGTAAGTGCAATGGTGCCTTGTCCACTCAAAGTAGGTTTTGGAAATGTGAGAAGCAAATGGAGTGAGGAAGCTAATGACAGCTACAATTTTAAAAATGAATGGGCCAGGCACAATGGCTCACACTTGTAATCCCAGCACTTTGGGAGGCCAAAGCAGGTGGATCATGTGAGGTCAGGAGTTCCAGACCAGTCTGGCCAACATGGCGAAACCCTGTCTCTAATAAAAACACAAAACTTAGCCAGGTGTGGTGGTGGGCACCTGTAATCCTAGCTACTCCAGAGGCTAAGGCAGGAGAATCGCTTGAACCTGGGAGGCAGAGGTTTCAGTGAGCTGAGATCGCGCCATTGCACTCCAGCCTGGGCAACAAGAGCAAAACTATCTCCAAAAAAAAAAAAAAAAAAGACTACATTTTTACATTAGCTATCATTCAAAACAAATTTCAGCATATAGGGGTGACTTGGGGAGATGTGGCCACCTCCAAAATATGCAGTCCGAATAAAAATGCTGCTTGTTTATAACTGTAGTTTCAAGTTATGTCCCCGAGCATTGTAGGACAATCAAACTGCCACAGCCAACTGAGAACAGAGCTGCAATATTTCAGATACTAGTCATCTGGAATTTTCAACAAGTCTTTGGAAATTTACCTATAGTTTAGACCAGGCGCAGTAGCTCACGCCCGTAATCCCAGCACTTTGGGAGGCTGAGGCGGGCGGATCACTTGAGGTCAGGAGTTTGAGACCAGCCTGACCAACATGGTGAAACCCCATCTCCACAAAAATAGAAAAATTAGCCGGGCATGGTGGCAAGTGCCTGTAGTCTCAGCTACTTGGGAGGCTAAGGCAGGAGAATCGCTTGAACCCAGGAGGTGGAGATTGCAGTGAGTCAAGGTCATGCCACTGCACTCCAGCCTAATAGAGCGAGACTGTCTCAAAAAAAAAAAAAAAAGAAAAGAAAAGAAAAAAAAAAAACTAAACAAAGAGCCAGCATGTAAATTTTTATATCTTGTGGTGAAATATGAGAAGTCCCCTGGACAGCTCTTGCCTAGAGATGTTGGACTAATCTATTAATGGAGGAAGAGATTGTCTCTATTTCCTACTGAGAATCTGAGCAGTAGAGAAGGATTATGGAAGAAATGACTATTTCACAAACTATGAGGACAATAGGAAACAATGAAAACAATATTCATCTAGAAAGAATGTCATTGATGTCTTAAAAGTTGTTCAATAATAGAGTTTACATATTTCATTAAAGACAAAGAAAATCACAGATATGTAGAGACATAGGCACTAATTAAATCCTCTTCTGAGAAGTGTTTCATTTAGAAGTACAAAGTTATAGAAAGAGCATGGAGGACCTGAATCTGGTCATTGTATGCCTGAATGTCCCTTAAATCTATTTTTTCATCTTTTAAAATAAAGATAAGCTCTGCTCATGTCTACCTTGGATGTTTTCAGGTTGAAATGAATCCTTAGGAAGTCTTTTAGAGCAATTGATCTTCAATATCATGTCTCAAATATCCTAAATCTGCTGACTCACTAATCATTATCTGATAACCATGTATCTATTCCTATGCACAAAAGCACTGCTTTTTAATTCTCTGCTTGGGCGCTAACAATATTAAATTCCAATAACAGTAATTAAATAACAATAGATACAATATTTACCAAGATAATTCTCAGATGCATTGACAGCTGTATTTGTTTCCACTAGGTTATGCTGTGCTAACCAATGACTTTAAGCTCCTCTACCCCCCCATTCCACTACAAAACAGAGTTGAGAAACTCTAAGGGTGTAGAAAAGCCTTTATTTTAAAACATTTTATTTCAGTAGTTTTTGGGGAACAGGTGGTTTTTGGTTACATAAGTTCCTTAGTGGTAGTTTCTGAGATTTTAGTGTACCCGTCGCCCGAGCAGTGTACAGTGCCCACCAATATATAGTATTTTATCCCTCACCCCCTCCAACCCTTACCCAAGAGTCCCCAATGTCCATTATATTATTCTTACACCTTTGCATCCTCTTAGCTTAGCTCCCATTTATAAGTGAGAACATATGATGCTTGGTTTTTTATTACTGAGTTACTTCACGTGGTATAATTGCCTCCAGTTCCATCCGGGTTGCTGCAAATGCCATTATTTTGTTCCTTTTTATGGCTGAGTAGTATTTATGACATATATACATATACCATATTTTCCTTATCCACTTGTTGGTTGATGGGCATTTAGGAGGGTTTCATATTTTTGCAACTGTGAATTGTGCTGCTATAAACATGCATGTACATGTTTCTTCACATAATGACTCTTTTTCCTTTGGGTAGATACCCAGAAGTGGGATGGCTCAATCAAATGGCCGTTCAAATTTTAGTTCTTTAGGGAATCTCTATACTGTTTTCCATAGTGATTGTACTAGTTAACATTCCCACCAGTAGTGTAAAAGGGTTCCGTTTTCACAACATCCACACCAACAGCTGTTATTTTTTAATTATGGCCATTCTTGCAGGAGTGAGGTGGTATCTCATTGTGGTTTCAATTTGCATTTCCCTGATAATTAGTGATGTTGAGCATTTTTTCATATGTTTGTTGACTCTTTCTATATCTTCTTTTGAGAATTGCCTATTCATGTCTTTTGATTAAGTTATTTGGTTTTTATCTTGGTGATTGTTTGAGTTCCTTGTAGATCCTGGATATTAGTCCTTTTGTCAGATGCATAGTTTACAAATATTTTTTCCCACTATATGGGTTGTCTGTTTACTCTGCTATTTCTTTTGCTATGCAAAAGCTTTTTAGTTTAATTAGGTCCCATTTATATATTTTTGTTTTTGTTTCATTTGCTTTTGGGTACTTAGTCATGAATTCTTTACCTAAGACAATGTCTAGAAGAGTTTTCTAATGTTATCTTCTAGAAATTTTATGGTCTCAGGTCTTAGATTTAAATATTTGATCCATCATAAGTTGATTTTTTTATAAGGTGAGAGATGAGGACCCAGTTTCATTTTTCTACATGTGGCTTGCCAGTTATCTCAGGATTATTTATTGAAAGAAAAGCCTTTGGACTCTTCTCTGGGCCATTTCCATCCTATTGAACGGACTGAGGAGTCATATACATCTGTTTTGAGATTTCAGTAAAAAGTGTGTTGGTCACACCTTTTATATGGTTTCTGCCCTGAGGCTGAATCTGTGGAGGGGTGTGAAGTATATGTTACATAACTTTACACTCTATTTTGTGGCGCCTCCCTTTTAGGACAAAGGTGGCACTTAGATTCCCTTTAAGAAAGCTGTATGGAATTTCAAACGTAAAGAATTTAGCCAATGAGTTTTTCTCAGTTATGATTCTTTTGTAACATTGGGCATAAGAAATGTACATAATAACCAAGAGTTTTCATAATACCCAATTTAGTCACAGAATCCATGGCAACATTTCATCTTTAGTAAACAATCAAGTATTACAGATCAAAAACAGATTTGATGTTCATTATGCAAAGCTAGCAATACACATGCAGAAATGTGAACACCATCTTGTTATATGTTATAACTAAAGAGAGTTTTCTAGTTTAGTATGAAGTCGTTGTGCCCACTGTGAAATCACCCTTTACTTTTCTGGGTCTTTTTCTTCGGCTGCCTTTTAATTTTCTTTCTTTTTTTTTAATTCAAAATTTTTATTTATTTTTTATTTTATTATACTTTAAGTTCTAGAGTACATGTGCACAATGTGCAGGTTTGTTACATATGTATACACGTGCCATGTTGGTGTGCTGCACCCAATAACTCGTCATTTACATTAGGTATTTCTCTTAATGCTATCCCTCCCCCCTCCCCCAGTGTGTGATGTTCCCTGCCCTGTGTCCAATTGTTCTCATTGTTCAATTCCCACCTATGAGTGAGAACATGCGGTGTTTGGTTTTCTGTCCTTGAGATAGTTTGCTGAGAATGATGGTTTCCAGCTTCATCCCTGTCCCTACAAAGGACATGAACTCATCCTTTTTTATGGCTGCATAGTATTCCATGGTGTATATGTGCCACATTTTCTTAATCCAGTCTATCACTGATGGACATTTGGTTTGGTTCCAAGTCTTTGCTATTGTGAATAGTGCTGCAATAAACATACATGTGCATGTGTCTTTATAGTAGCATGACTTATAATCCTTTGAGTATATACCCAGTAATGGAATGGCTGGGTCAAATGGTATTTCTAGTTCTAGATCCTTGAGTAAGCGCCACACTGTCTTCCATAATGATTGAACTAGTTTACAGTCCCACCAACAGTGTAAAAGTGTTCCTATTTCTCCACATCCTCTCCAGTATCTGTTGTTTCCTGACTCTTTAATGATTGCTTTCCTTATTGCCAACATACTTAGTAGGAAATTCTACTTGGATTCCCCTAAGGTCAATGTACAGTCAATATTTCATAACTTCCCTGACTTACCTCTTTCTCTATCCCTCTTAATTCGCATCTATCCTTTTACCTTCCCTATTCCTATAGATGATTTTGTACTTTATATCCCAGACCACCAACCTCAAAAACCTGGCGTTTTTTTCTTATGTGCTTAGTATCCACCATCCCCCCTACATCTTCCTAAATAGCATATTAATAACAAAATATTAGTGCTTTTTCTTTCAAGATGTTTTACAACCTTCACTTAGTTTCAGTGTTATGTAAGTTTTAGGCTGTATTAGTCTGTTTTCATGCTGCTAATAAAGACATACCTGAGACTGGGCAATTTACGAAAGAAAGAGGTTTAATTGGACTTACAGTTCCACATGGCTGAGGAAGCCTCACAATCAATCATGGCAGAAGGCAAGGAGGTACAAGTCCCATCTTACATGGATGGCAGCAGGCAAAAAGAGAGAATGAGTTTGTGCAGGAAAACTCCTGTTTTTAAAACCATCAGATCTCGGCCAGATGTGGTGGCTCACACCTGTAATCCCAGCATTTTGGGAGGCTGAGGCAGGCGGATCACCTGAGGTCAGGAGTTCAAGACCAGCCTGGCCAACATGATGAAACCCCATCTTTACTAAAAATACAAAAAAAAGAAGAAAAAAAAAGCTGGGTGTGGTGGTGCACGCCTGTAGTCCCAGCTACTCTGGGAAGCTGAGGCTTGAGCTTGGGAGGCAGAAGTTGCAGTAAGCTGAGATCGTGCCACTGCATTCCAGGCTGGGTGACAGAGGGAGACTCTTTCTCAAAAAAAGCAAAACATAAAAAAACAATGAAACCATCAGATCTCGTGAGTCTTATTCACTATCATGAGAACATCACGTGAAAGAGTTGCCCCCATGATTCAATTACTTCCCACCTGGTACCTCCCACAACACATGGGAATTCAAGATGAGATTTGGGTGGGGACACAGAGAAACTGTATCATAGGCTTTATACCTAAGTGATATCAACTTTATCAGCCTTCTAACAAAATTTTTCTCTTTTCTGATTTGCCCTGTAACCCATATTAAATTAGTATCCTAAAAATGAGGAACCCTGTATTCTTTCTTTCTCAGAAATATTCATTGGTTCCTCAGTCTCTCAGGGTAAAGTCTGCTATCCTTCTCCAAGTATTTAGGGCATTGATTTATTATAATAGTTAGGATTCGGTTCAGCTGCAAGTGACAGATGACCCAAAATAAAAGGGGCTCAAATAAAATAGATGCCCATGTTCAGAGATCCAGGGTAGGTTTGACACTCCATAGTATCAAAGACCTTTGCTCCATTTATCTTGTTATTCCCTTATGTGTGGCCTATATTCCTAAGTTCATTTCATGGTTCAAGATAGCTCTCCAATTCTGTCTTCAATCCAGTCAGCAAAAATAAGAAATCGGTTTGCCTCATTTAAGGAAACTTCCTGGATGTTGTACCCACCGCTGCAGTTTATACCTTTTGGTCAAAACTTATTTTCAACACCAAATTTAGCTTTACTCTGATGAACATTAGCAATGGTTGGAATGTTTTTGTCCCCTTCAAAAATTATGTTATAACTTAGTTCACAATGCAAAAGTGTTGGCAAGTGTGGCCATTGGGAGGAGATTGAGTCATGGGACCACCCTCATGATTGAGATTAGGTGCCCTCATAAAAGGGCTTCATGGAGAGGGTTCATCCCTTTTCAACTTTCTTTGACTTCCACAATGTAAGGACACAGTGTTCTCCACTCTAAAAGATACAGCATCAAGGCTCCATCTTCGAAGGAGAGAGCAGCCCTCAACCAGACAGCCAAACCTGCCACTGCTTTGATCTTGAACTTCCCAGCGCCTAGAACTGTGAGAAATAAATTTCTGTTCTATAAACTATGCAGTCTCAGGTATTTCATCACAGTAGCACAAAACAGATTAAAACACTATGTGTCCTACCTTCTAACTGCTACTTCTTACACCAATTCACCATTCCAGTCAAACACTCTCCTTAGTCCATTTAAACATAAACTCTTCAAAATGCTCCAGCCTGCAATTGTCTCTGTCCTTTAAACTAGAGGTACTGTTTATTTGGCAGCCAATCAGATACTTATTTTGTAACAGCCTTCTAATTTATTATTTATTTATTTTATTATTTTTTTTCTTGATGCAGAGTCTCGCTCTGTCACTCAGGCTGGGGTGCAGTTGCATGATCTCCATTCACTGCAACCTTCGCCTCCTGGCTTCCAGCAATTCTCATGCCTCAGTCTCCCGAGTAGCTGGGACTACAGGCATGCACCACCATGCTCAGTTGATTTTTATATTTTTAATAGAGACAGGGTTTCGCCATGTTGGCCAGGCTGGTCTCGAATCCCTTGCCTCAAGCAATCCACCCACCTCGGCCTCCCAAAGTGCTGGGATTACAGGCGAAAACCACCACACCCAGTCTGTAACAGCCTTCTTAATGTGGTTTTAATGATTAAGACATTGTTTGAATTTTCCTCCCTGTTTAGTCTTCTTAGCTAGATTGAGGGAAGCTCCTAAGCACTACATATCCCATCTCCCAACCGCTATTCTTGGCATATTGCCTGGAAAGTAGAATGACTTGATGGCTATGCTCTATTTTACCTAACAGGCTGACAGCACCAATCTAGTGATATCATATATTCTGTTATTAGGGAATGGTTATGTATCATGCGGTATAATGTATGGTATTGCCTTCCATCTCAGTTGCATATATACAGACAAAAGAAGACAATACAGTAATAAAAATGTGTTAAATCTCTACAACAATTTCCTTGGTCACTATGTTAGAAATATGCAATAGGGGCATTACTGTGTGTATTTATAATTTAGCTGTGGAGATAAGTGTCACAAAAATACTAATACAATCATCCCTCTGTATCTGTGGGGGACTGGCTCTAGGATCTGTCCCCACACCCCACCGCTTGGATACCCAAATCCATGAATGCTCAATCCCTTGCATAAAATGGCATAGTAGTATTTGCATATAACCTATATACATTGTATGCTTTTGATCATCTCTAGATTACTTGTAATATCCATTACAATGCCTATGCTATGTAAATAGTTGGTACACTATATGGTTTAGGAAATTACAGGAAAAAATGTCTGTATATGTTTAGTACAGATGCAACCATACTTTTTAAAATTTTCAAATAGAAAGGAAGTCAGGGTTTTGCTTTGTTACCCAGGCTGGAGTGCAGTGGTGTGATCATGGCTTACTGCAGCCTTGAACTTCTAGGCTCAAGGTATCCTCCCACCTCAAGCTCCTAGTAGCTGGAAGTACAGGTGTGTACCACCATGCCCAGCTAATTGAAAAAAAAAATTTTAGAGACAGGGCCTTGCTATGTTGCCCAGGCTGGTCTTGAACTCCTGGCTTCATGTGATCCTTTTACCTCAGCCTCCCAAATTGTTGGGATTATAGGGATGAACCGCCACACCCCAAACGCAGCTTATTATTATTATTTTTTCTTGAGACCAAGTCTCACTCTGTCACTCAGGCTGGAGTGCAGTGGCACGATCTCTGCTCACTGCAGCCTCTGCCTCCCAAGTTCATGCGATTCTCCTGCCTCAGCCTCCTGAGAAGCTGGGATTACAGGTGCATGCCACCACACGTGGCTAATTTTTGTAGTTTTATTAGAGACAGGGTTTCACCATGTTGGCTAGGTTGGTCTCAAACTCCTGACCTCAAGTCATCCACCTGCCTCGGCCTCCCAAAGTGATGGGATTACAGGTGTGAGCCACAGCGCCTGGCCACACCCAGCTTATGTTGTGAATATTTTTGATCCTCAATTGGTTAAATCCACAGATGTAGAACACAGGAATACAGAGAAGGAGGACCCACTGCCTAGGCAAATACACTATTATTTAGGAAAAAAATTTCAACACATGGACTCCCTTTCCCTGCCCTGAAAATCCTAAAGATCAATGTTGATATCAATAATAGATAATAAAAGAATAATATGATAAGAATCTTGATTTATTTTAAAACAATAAATTTCCAAAAATTCTGAGGACTAATGTATGGAAAAAGTAAATTAGTGCTATATTAAAAGGGGTATTGGGTCCCATGATCTTTGGTTTTCCTGAAATGGCAGTGGATCTGGGTTGAGTAGATTCTGCTGATCTTTGTAATCTATTCCCTGCATTTGTGAATTGTTACCTGTGTGCAATCTGTGATCATGAGAAGTGCAAAGCTGGGCAATTTGGAATTTAAATTGATGGTTTTGGTTTTATCAACACTGAATTAAACACATAGGCTTCTCAAACTAAACAGAATTCAGGAAGGACTATGGCCTCGGTGCCAAAAATATTATTACATCACTCTACATATTCTTCACACTTAATGAAACTCTTTCATAATTCTATCAAGTTGGTTTATCTGCTGTTATGAATCCCTATTTAATAAATGAATAAACTGTGCCTCAGTGTTTAACATACTTTAGGCCATATAGCAAGTAAGTGGCTACCCAAACTCAACCCTCATTCTTTTACTCTAGTTCAATATTTTGCATAATACCACACTGGAACTCAGTTATTCACAGCTGTGTGAATCCCTGAAGGCACATATTTTTCCTGGATGCCCTAGGCAGAGAGAACCAAGATTCTAATGTGGATTTCCTGATGAAAAGAATTTTGCCATTATCGATCTAGGCTAATATCCTTGGAAATAACTGGAGAACTTACTCATATTTTCTTAAAAGTATGTTTTTAAAGCAAGATGTAGTTGAGAAATTTATAATTCCCAATTGTAAGACTCTCAAATTTTCTACATAAAAAGACAAGAACAATAGTAGTTAACATACATGCTAGTGTTTCAAAGGAGACAGTAACTAGTCATGGAAAATCTGGCTTAGTTAGGAAAAGGCTATTAAAGAAAGAGTCAATAATAGTGGGTTCGCCTACCTCATATTAGGATTTTTTGTTGTTGTTTTTTCGAGACAGGGTCTCAGTTTATCATACAGGCTGGAATTCAGTGGCACAATCATGGCTCACTGCAACCTCAACCTCCTGGGCTCAAGTGGTCCTTCCACCTCAGCCTCCCGAGTAGATGGGACCACAGGCAGGGGCCACCATGCCTGGCTAATTTTTGTATTTTTAGTAGAGATGGGGTCTCGCTATGTTGCCCAGGCTGGTCTTTAACAGCTGGGCTGAAGTGATCCTCTTGCCTTGGCATCTCATATTTTTTATGGCAAGAGAACTAATTGGGTATGGCATTAAACAAAAATAATTACATAGCTCTGGCTAAGTATATTATATACATGTATTACCATTAACACAGGAACTGAAAAGATAAACCAAGAATATTAACATATTTGTATCATACCTTTTCCGGGGGGGGGGAGGAAAGAGAGTAGGAAATCATCACACCACTCTGGGAAAAGTGCAGAAAGTAATACTGTCCTGTTCTCTGAAGAAAAACTATTGAGTTATTAAACCAATTTTGGATTTTAGTTTGGATGTTGGAAGACTTGGCTGTGTATACTCTGGGCAGGTTTCAAGCTTGCTGCTTCCACATCGGAGAAAGAAAATATACCAAATAGCAAAAAAGATTTAGAAACAAAAGATACTTTATTTCATCCCTCTCTAGCATCCAATGTAGGAAATAATAGCAGTTATTTACTGACGGCTAACTACGTGCCAAACACATGCTACTATGTACATTGCATACCTTTTTCCTTAATCTTTCAACCATGTGAAAATAGATGATACTATCTGTTCACAGAAGAGGAACTCGAAGTTCAGAAAGATTAGTAACTACGATGACACAGTGAGGAGGAGGCAGAACAGAATCCATCTCTACTTGCTTCTGAGTTCATCCTCCTAACCACTACTCAGCAAGGCAACAGTAAATTCCTCTTGTTGGGCTTCATAGCAAAGAGCTGGCAGAGTATTATCTAAACTAGAGATGGCATTAATGTTGGTTTATTACATATCACAAAGCTTCCCTGGAGCCATCGTGAACTATTATATCAAGTTTCATAGCTTAATATATCATTATTATATTATCAGTAGGAAAACGGATGAAGTCTTGCTATCGACGACATCATAAGAGTTCCTTGGTTCCAAGAAATAATAAACCTCAATGTCAAAATTGTTGGGAAGCTCTTCTCTAGAATTTATCTCACAGAAATTGGGAGGTCTTCTAATTCGATAAAATCTTTCAAATTGAAACCCAATCTAAAGTACTTCAGAGTATATGTTTGCTGCTGTTGTTGTTTTTGAGAGGGAGTCTCGCTCTGTTGCCCAGGCTGAGTGCAGTGGCGCGATCTTGGCTCACCACAACCTCCGCCTCCCGGGTTCAAGCGATTCTCCTGCCTCAGCCTACCGAGTAGCTGAGATTACAGGTGGATGCCACCATGCCTGGATAATTTTTGTATTTTTAGTAGAGATGGCGTGTCACCATGTTGGCCAGGCTGGTCTTGAACTACTGACCTCGTAATCTGCCCGCCTTGGCCTCCCAAAGTGCTGGGATTACAGGTGTAAGCCACCATGCCCAGCATAGAGTATATGTTTCAAAATGTTCGTCACATTGAAACTATTCAATTATGTTAAAAAGTGTAGGCCGGGCGCGGTGGCTCACGCCTGTAATCCCAGCACTTTGGGTGGCCCAGGCGGGCGGATCACGTGGTCAGGAGACCGAGACCATCCTGGCTAACACAGTGAAACCCCGCCTCTACTAAAAATACAAAAAAATTAGCCAGGGGTGGTGGCGGGCGCCTGTATTCCCAGCTACTCGGGAGGCTGAGGCAGGAGAATGGCGTGAACCGCGGGGGGCGGAGCCTGCAGTGAGCCGAGATCGCACCACTGCACTCCAGCCTGGGCGACAGCGAGACTCCGTCTCAAAAACAAAACAAAACAAACAAACAAAAAAAGTGTAATACACTAAAACACTACAAATGAGATTGTGACACTACTGTCCCCAAGCAGCTGGAGATATACATAGGTGTTAATAATCTACTAGTTGGAAGGATAGTACTGTGTGTACAGTAACATTATTTTAACCTCATCATTTGCAATTGATTGCATTGCATGGACCCTCTGTAACTGCCTGAAAATCATGTCAGAGTTACTCCATCGACATTTGCCGAATATTTGTCATGTGGCAAAATATTTACCGTAGAAAAGTTGACACCTAATAGCTCTGAGGTTTCACTAAATGAGCTTTACACACCAGGCTACAGGTACAATCCATTGATGTGTAGTCTCCAAAAAACATGGTTTATGATTTGATTAAAGAATACTGCCTCGCCAGAAGCTCCCTAAGTATAGACAAAAAGGGTTTCGTGACCAGTGAGGTGACTTGGCTTCACCGTTTGCTGTCACAGAACTATTCCGTGGGGGATTTCATAAGTAGTGAGAGAGAGGTCGAAGACCCGGCTGAAAATAAAGTGGGAGCAGCGGGTCGTGATCTGTTGGTGGCTGGGGACTCGCCAAGAGGGAAGAAACACGGAATCTCTACTAAGGCTGTGGTAAACGTCAGGGCAAACCTCAGACTCCTCTCACTGGACGCGTTCGCGCCACCTGTCAGACGGGAGGAGCCGCCAGGGATTGAGGGGGTAGGGAGGGGGTGCCCGGGGTCCCGGAAGGCGGCTGCGGGTCGCAGGTCTCCGCCCGAGAGGCGCTGGGAGTGGGGCTGGGAGTGGTGGGGGCGGCGTGCTACATACCAAGGAGACTTCACGTGGTCTCCAGAGCCCTGCTAGGGGACCCGGGGCACTACCGCGCGCCCCTCCCCTGAGGTCTCAGCTCCTCCTCTAGGCACGTGACCGCAGCCGGCTGGTAACTGCGCTCCCGCAGCGTAGCTCGCTCTGTTTCTTCCCTCCCGCCGCGGTGCCCTTCTTCTCCCCGGTTCCCATCCCTCCGCCTTCCCCCGCCTCGCTCCCCACACCCCAATCGCGGCTGGAGCTTAGAAGGGCCCGCCCCTCCACCCTTTTATTCGCTTGCTCATTGGCTAAAGTCTCAAGGACGCGTCCCGAAGGCGGGTGGCAGCCATTGGTGGGATGAGCAATCCGAGTTCCCGGATGAGGGAACATTCTGCAGTATAAAGGGAGCAAGGAAGGCGGGAGACAGCGCAGTTTGAATCGCGGTGCGACGAAGGAGTAGGTGGTGGGATCTCACCGTGGGTCCGATTAGCCTTTTCTCTGCCTTGCTTGCTTGAGCTTCAGCGGAATTCGAAATGGTAAACTTCGCAGAGACGCTCGATGACTCCGCGGGTTTTTGCCGGCGGGAGAAAAACCCGTTACACAGAGGGATGGGGGTGAAGTGGCGACGGTTGGGAACGCGCGGAGACAGGATTTAGAAGAGTGGGGGGGGAGGTGTTTTGTCGGCTGCTAGCGGAGCAGCCTCGGATCTCGCGGCGGGCGGTGACGGTTGGGTGGCGCGCGCAGCGCCGCTGGGGGCCGGCGGGCGGGCGGAGGCGCGCGGCCGTGGCGAGCGCGCGGCGGGGGGCGAACGGGCGGGGTCGCCCCTGCGGCGCGCCGCGGGCCGGAGACCCCGGCGGGGTGCGGGTACGCGCTCGCGGCGGGACGCGCCGCGGTGGGGGATGGGCGCGCCGCCTTGGTAATTCTATATTCTCCGTTCCTCCTCCGCTCGCGGGCGTGTGCGCGCCGCAGGCTGGCGGTAAGGCTGGAAAGGACTCCGGAAAGGCCAAGACAAAGGCGGTTTCCCGCTCGCAGAGAGCCGGCTTGCAGGTCAGTAGTTGTTCGTGCAGTCTGGGAGTCATGATGTTTTTCTTTGCATTTCCTTTTTTGTTATTCATCGCTCTCGATGGGCGTTTTGTGTATGCGTGGGTGATGCGGTGTCGCGACTTGGGCTGCCCATACGATAAATATGGGGGGGAGGAATCACGTGTTTCGATGTCGGGACGCGTTGCTGCGCCCGTGCCCCTTGCTTTGGCGCGCATGTAATTTCCCCATCTCGAGTTCTCATTTTTGTGTATTTATGTTTGTGTATGCTTACAATTTAAGTTCCCAGTGGGCCGTATTCATCGACACCTGAAATCTAGGACGACCAGTCATGGACGTGTGGGCGCGACTGCCGCTGTGTACAGCGCAGCCATCCTGGAGTACCTCACCGCAGAGGTAAATGGGTGAACGCCTATAATCCGGAGAAGGTTTGGGGGGCGGGGAGGCGGCAAGAGGGAAGGAGGAAAGTGATGCAAGAAAACTCCCAGGCCCTGAACGCGGCGAGAGGCCTAAGAGAACGCTAGAGGGAGCTGGTGTTCAACAAGGATCCTACTGAGCTTGAGTTCTCTGCTCTTGGAATTAAAATTGCGTGCCCCCTGTATATCTTGCCAGTCAGATAGTGGGGAACGATTCCAGTTGGTAGATCTACGTTTGTGAGGGTTTTATTCTGTTCTCTGAATCTTGGCCAAAGGAAAGTTGGAAGGCAACTGATACAGATTCTGCCTTCTAGGTACTTGAACTGGCAGGAAACGCATCAAAAGACTTAAAGGTAAAGCGTATTACCCCTCGTCACTTGCAACTTGCTATTCGTGGAGATGAAGAATTGGATTCTCTCATCAAGGCTACAATTGCTGGTGGTGGTATGTTAACTTCTAACATTTTAAAAAGTTTCTTCAGAGGAAGGAATTCTTTGCTGCTTTATTAGTTTTTCTAGAAGAGGAAATTTAAGTATATTTTCAATGATGGAAGTATGGTTGTATCATGAAATTTGATTTATATGTATAACTCAGTGAATTTTTACTTCATACTTGAGCTGCACGTTTTTAAAGATACCTTTCAAGTTGAACAGTATACACTTTATTGGTTTCAAATACTGTGATTTAAAAAAAAAAAATCTTAAGTAGAATTAATTCCTGTCACTCTCTTAGGTGTCATTCCACACATCCACAAATCTCTGATTGGGAAGAAAGGACAACAGAAGACTGTCTAAAGGATGCCTGGATTCCTTGTTATCTCAGGACTCTAAATACTCTAACAGCTGTCCAGTGTTGGTGATTCCAGTGGACTGTATCTCTGTGAAAAACACAATTTTGCCTTTTTGTAATTCTATTTGAGCAAGTTGGAAGTTTAATTAGCTTTCCAACCAACCAAATTTCTGCATTCGAGTCTTAACCATATTTAAGTGTTACTGTGGCTTCAAAGAAGCTATTGATTCTGAAGTAGTGGGTTTTGATTGAGTTGACTGTTTTTAAAAAACTGTTTGGATTTTAATTGTGATGCAGAAGTTATAGTAACAAACATTTGGTTTTGTACAGACATTATTTCCACTCTGGTGGATAAGCTCAATAAAGGTCATATCCCAAAGTAGTTGTGTATTCAATTTGCTTGGTTGTAATAGGAACTTGTTTTGAGTATCTCATCTAGCAGCAATAACTAAGCACATTTCTTTGTGACTGAACTGTCAAATCTGTAGATCAACAAAGTAAGATAGCCCAAGTATATTTTTTTAATGTTATATAATGAGCTACTAAAGTTTTAATTTAAAAAGTTGGCAGGAGCCGGAGTGGGATTGTCAGTTTCTTAGGCTAAGTTTGACCATTTCAGTTTGTACATTGGCTTTACTTGCTGTGTGACAGCACTGCACTAGTATGCTGTTAGTGTGGTGGACTTGGGGAGGGAGAGAATAGGTAGGAATCTCCTGTATATCCACAGAATGAACTCCGAATTTAAACTTTAAAGATAATAGTGCTACGTGCGAGGCACTGCTTTGAAGTATGAAACTGTTAAGTACTCAGTAACATCATTGGGGATATATTATCTCCATTTTATCGAAGAGAAGCAGGGTTTCATATTTGAAAGTACCGAGTTATGGTAGTTGTTAGCAGAATTAACAGCTTGACTCACAGCATTATGTAAAAATTGTTATCTTGTGGTTGGGTTGAGCAGGACATTTTGACAGTTTGTCATGTTTTTAAAAAAAAAATTTGCACATAGCAAACATTTCCCCCACCCCCACCGTGAAGACTAACATGACATGGTACTTCCAAGTGGTAATGTTATCCAAATGGGAAGGAAAAGGTGAAATCAAAAGTTTGCTTTTGTTAGGGCAGCCCCTGAGGGGCTGATTCTCCTTCCTTGCTTTGGCTACACAGGATTAAGGCCGCTCTGCACCACTCGTTGCAAGCTACAAATTAAACTGCTTTGTACTTTGGATAGCCTGACATCTGGGTCAGAAAAAATGCAGCTGAAATAAGGCTGTCATACAAGCCCTAAGATTAGGTTCAAACCGGAAGTGCTGAGACTGGACTGACACCTTGGTCCTCACCTGACCGCATCCTCCCTCGCTTGAGGGGCGCAGAGGCGGGGCCTCCAAGTCCTGGGAATTTTACTGAAAACGAGTGTCCCCTTTCCCCATCCCGTCCTCCTGGCCCCAGCTGCGAGGGCCGCGCCTGGAGGTCACGGGGCACGGCGCTTCCAATGTCAGCAATAGGGTCCCGGGCGGAACCCCTCCCCGCGATGGGCAGCCCGGCCGCTATCGTCCGCCTCCCGGGCAGGTCCGATTCGAGCCTGCTGGCGCCGTGCGCTGACCACCGAGTCAGCTCATACGCCTGGGCCCAGGAGCTTGGTCCTGGGCTGGGACGGATGCGGATCGCGCCCTAGGGGCCCGCGGAGGGGCGGGGAGGCCGCCGTGAGGAGGCGGAGCTGCGAGGCCCGCCCGGGCCGTCGCAGCCGCTGCCGCGGTCCCCTGCGCTCCTCCCCACTGCCGCCGCACGCCCCCAGCCGGTCCCGCCTCGCCTCCTCCGCGGCGGCGGCTTCCGCCCCTCTTAGCTGCGCTGCCGGAGGAAACGGAAGAAGGAGCAAGCTATGGAGGGGAACAAGGATGAGGCTGAGAAATGTGTCGAGATCGCCCGGGAGGCCCTGAACGCCGGCAACCGCGAGAAGGCCCAGCGCTTCCTGCAGAAGGCCGAGAAGCTCTACCCACTGCCCTCGGCCCGCGGTGAGACCTCAGCGTCCCTTCTCTTCCTGCCCAATCCCCAGACCACCGCGTAGCCCGCCCCTGCCCCCACCTCGGCTCCTCCTGGAAGCCTGCGGGGCCCCCGGCCTGCCTGAGCCAGCCCCAGCCCCAGGCCCGGTGGGGAGCATCCCGACACACCCTCGCCCTGGCCCCAGCCCCGGCTCCCGGCCGGGGCTCGGGGAATGCTGCGCGATGTTCTTCTGCACCCGCCTGCCCGCCGGCTCCGCGTTCGGCTGTCCTAAATGTCCAGGTTTCATTCTCCCTGGAGGAGACTTGTCTGGTCCCGTCTTACCACAGTGAGGCTTTATTTGTATCTGTGTTGTTTATGTGGCCCCCTCTCTCCCCATTCTCAGTCCCACATAAGGCCTAGGCCCCTATCGAAGTGAGAGGAACGGTGTACTCTAGTGGCTAATCTCAGGTTCCATCGTTTCTGAGATCTGTAGAAAACTGTTCCCAAAGCAAACATTGAATACCTGAGATGACATTGCTTTTCCCTGGGAGAGAGTTCCTTTAAAAGAGAAGAGCACACATTCGGCAAGAATGGTCAAGAGTCAGTAATGATTGCTGAAGAGTATCTGATTTGATAACACCATAATTATCGACGAACCAAATCTCTGAGGAATATGGTACTGGGTTTCCTTTAGTTGAATTCAGTTTATTTATTTTCCTACTCGATAGGCTTCGAAGTAATTATAGCCAACATTTATTGAGCACAAAGTGCCAATAGTTGTGCCTAACATTTTGCATGGATTATTTCATTTATTCCTCAGAACAATTCTGTGTAGAGGTGCAGGATTCATTTGACCAGGTTTACCCACGTGGAAACAGACTTTTTGATAATTAATGAATGAATTAGCGAATGAATGAAAATATCTTACCCAAGGTCACACAATTAGTGGCAAAGTCAGAATAGTAGCTGAACTTTCAGACTCGAAAAGGCCTTTAACCGCTACACTGTTGCCTTGCCATTAGTATTTCCAGGTTAAGAAAGTTATCGATAGATTCAATTAATTGTAGAAAATTATTAATGAAAATATGGGGCTACTTGTTTTGTTGTCTCTTAAATTTTTTGCTCTACGTCGTTGAAGCCCTGTGCTCTTTACTTTTCTGTCTATCCTTTCCATTACATTGCCTTCTAACACTATACCCATGAGGACAGGAAAATAAAATGAAAGAAAAGAGTTAATAATTTTTTAAATTGTGGTTTAAAAACCCGCCAAATTTACGGTCTTAACTATTTTTAAGTGTGTAGTCCATTACTGAAGTATATTGACATTGTTGTGCAAGGACTCTTCAGAACTTTTTCGTCTTACAACACAACTGTGTACTAATCAAACAGCTCCCTACCGCCCCATCTCCCAAGACCCTGGCAACTACCATTCTACTTTGTGTTTCTGTTAATTTAACTACTTTAGTTACCTCAGATAGGTAGATTCATGCAGTATCTTTTTGTGACTGTCTTACTTCACTTAGCATAATGTTCTCAAGTTTCATTTATGTTGTAACATGTGAAGAATTCCTTTTTAAAAAAATACTGATTAGGCTGGGCGCAGTGGCTCACGCCTGTTATCCCAGCACTTTGGGAGGCCGAGGCGGGTGGATCATTTGAGGTCAGGAGTTCGAGACCAGCCTGGCCAGCATGATGAAACCCCATCTGTACTAAAAATACAAAAAAATTAGCCAGGCGTGGTGGCGCATGCCTGTAATCCCAGCTACTAGGGGATGCTGAGGCAGGAGAATCGCTTGAACTCGGGAGACGGAGGTTACAGTGAGTCGAGATCGCAACACTGCGCTCCAGCCTGGGCGACACAGCGAGACTCCGTCTCAAAAAAAACTGAATAATATTCCATTGTATATATACACCGCATTTTGTTAATCCATTCATCTGTGGACATTTGGGTTCCTTTCACCTCTTGGCTATTATGAATAATGCTGCTATGAACAAGGATATGCAAAGATCCTGCTTTTAATTATTTTGGATACCCAGAAGTGGGATTGTAGGATCATACAGTAATTCTATTTTTAATTTTTGAGGAACCACAATACAGTTTGTGTAGCGCTTGCACCATTTTACTTTCCCACGAACAGTACGTAGGGTTTCAGTTTCTCACCATCCTTGCCAACACCTATTTTCTGTTTTTGTTTGTTTTGATAGTACCCATCCTTGGATGGGAGGTGATATCTCGTTGTGGCTTTGATTTGCGTTTCTCTGATGATTAGTAATGCTGAGCATCTTTTTTATATGCTTATTGACTATTTTTATAATGTCCCATTTTTGGAGAAAATGTCTGTTCAGGTCCTTTGCCCATTTTTAAATCACATTACTTGTTTTTTTATTGTTGAGTTGTAGGAGTTCCTTGTTTATTCTGGATATTAACCCCTTATCAGATATGTGATTTGCAGATGTTTTCTCCTATTTATATGTTGCCTTTTCATCACTTTGTTGATGGTGTTATTTGATGCACAGAAGTTTTTAAGTTTGTTGTAGTGCCTTTTTTCTATTTTTGCTTTGTTTTTTTTGTGTGTGCTTTTGCTGTCATATTCAAGAAATCATTGCCAGGAGTTAATTATTTTTGAATCCTCCCCTACTGTTGAATATGATTTCATTTAGTCATTATCTAGTCCTAGAGGGACAGTTTTAACATTAAGTGAGTGGGCAGTCTCGACAGAATAACTTGGCTTTTGAAGTCTGACTCCACCTACTAGCTTGTAACCTTATTTTTGAGCAGGGTAGGGAACCTCTCTAGCCTTTAGCTTTTTCATCTGTAAAACGGAGACAGTGTACTGATCTCATAGTGCTGTTGTGAGGATTAAATGGGTTAATACAGGTAAAGCATTTAACAGTAAGCACTCAATTAATTTTGGTGTCATCCCCATTTTGCAAGTGTGAAGCTCTGAGAATTCGTAAAACCCATCCAAATTTACACACTATCATGCTTCTGTCATGCAAACAATTTGAATAAATCTCCTAAAAGATATTATAAGATACCAAAGCACAACACAGTTTGTTGCTCTTAAAGACATGAATGTTGGAAAAATTAAGAAATATAAGGGTGAAAGTTGGTAGTACAAATGTAAGGCAGTATGTGATTACCAAATAAAGTGATAGGGGCTAACTGTGTAGTCCAAAAACCTTAGTTCAGATGCAGATGTTGTCTCTGACTCCTTTTTCACCAGTGACAAATTACTTAACTGGTCTGAGCCTTGTTTAGTTATATGTAAAGTGAAGATGTCATCACGGGATTTATGTGAGCTGAAATAAAGTTATGTGCCAGTACTCAGAGAAGTGTATTTTATATAGAACATTCTAGAAGATGTTTATTGGTACAATTTAAGAATTCAGGAGAGAGAAAGATCAAGGACATTTGTGTGAGATCCTGATAAAATATTTCATATAGAAGGAAGTTGAAGCTATTGGTTACAATTAGATTTTAAAATTTTAGCCCTGAATTTCACTTATACTAGTCCACCACCAAATTCTTATAACTCAGAAAGTTGACTGAATGTTCGTCTGGATATGCTTAAACTAAGAGAGGCAAAAGAAAAGATCACATTTTGATTTCCATTATTCTTACATGGTAAAACATGAGACTAAATTCCTGCTAGATTCCAGGATTTTTGTCCCATTAAAATATTATTTTTGCCAGGTAAGAAGTCTGATACATAAGACACTTTCAGAAATTGGCAAGAGTTTTTCTTGACAAAAAACTTAATCCCCACATGGATCTAGAATATTGTTTCTTTCCATGTTTTTAGTTGAGAATATTATTTTACAGTTTACTTATTGCAGTGGACTTCTAAGTGAATTCAGTTGTATAACTTTCAAATATTTTAAAGTATTGATATATATGAATAGCTACCACATAGAAAATATAAATATTCTAGAAAAATGTCAGTAAGCAGAACTCAGTAACTAGTTTCTGAATAAACTGTACATTTATTGAGTTATTGATATGTTCTGGATTTTCAGAGAGGGATACAATCTGTTTTAATGCTTTGCATTGCAATTTCATAATAATTGGGAGATAGTTTGAAGTGTAGATTTGTTTTTTTTTTAGAGAAAAGCATTTTTATTGTTTTCAGGAACACTAGTAATTTGAATCAATTGGTGGCTTACAGCTTCAAAAAAGGCCATTATTCATCTACTGTAATGAATGGATAAGTATGATAATCCAAATTATGTATTGAATAGTATATAATTTGCAGCATCTATCTGCACAATAGCAATTTAAAGTCCTTTTTCTTCCTAATTTTTTGCGACATTTTAAAATTTATATCTAATAAAAAATTCAAAGTTCTGTCTCTTTTTGTCTTACTTAAAACGGTTTAAAAAGTAGCTTTTAAAATTGTCATTATACATCTGGAGTATTATCCAACATATTCTTTTTAAGATAATTTCAGTCTTTTGTGTTTATGACTTAAATAAAACTTAGTGACAAGTACAAATTATACATTCAAAACAATTATTTCTATAGCACCAACTGAAGTGTTACAAAAATGATTTCCAAATTTCAACTAGTAGCCAAATTATTTCAGATATTACAGTTGAAGAAAGAATACTGATTCAGGGTTTGAATCTTAATTTAATAACGATGTGACCTTGGGTATATAGCTTAATCTTTCTGAACCTCAATTTCCTCATCTGTAAAATGGGGTTTGATTTATTCAACAAATTTTTACTGAATATACATTTTTCTGTCCCAGACAATATTCTAAGAACTGGGGATTCAGTGGATAGTAAGACAAAGTCCTTGTCCTCATGGAGCTTACCTTCCAGGGGAAATATGAAGTATCTGTCTGGTATATGACATAATAATTCCATTTCTGTCATTGCCTCTTCCTTTCCTGAGCCTCAGCTTTCTCGTTTGTAATCTTCGCAGGCTTATTGTGAGGATATTTTATTATCTTAAGTGCTGTAAGCATGTCATGTATTATTTCTATAGGAAAAAAAACTTGCATAGTACCTTGGAGTTGATAGTATGTTTGTCTGTTCTGTCATTTGTTAAAGTAATTATTTGAGCATAAGATAATTGCTTTAAATTAGGAGTAATCTCAATTTGTATTCAACTACTCATTCCATGCTTAGTTAACATTTAGTTCTTCTGCCTTGCTGACTTCATCCCTTACATTGCCTGTGTATATAGCTGTCTCTCTCTTACATTTAAAATACCTTAGTGGTCAGGAACCATTTTAATCTTAATTATCTTTTTTACTCCCATGATGCCTAACAGTATTTTACATATATTTGTGACATCTGTGGGCCTGGATTTTCTGGAATGATAGCTGTTTATTTAATTTTACTCTCTTCAATAAAGATAATTTGTTAAATAACTAAATGAAAATATTATAGCTGTAAGGCTTTCTATATTAATACATTCACAAATGAAGCTTTTCTATAATCAGCCTAAGTGCTCAAAAAAAATATATATATATATAGGGATTGTCTTTATAGCAAAAACTTGGAAAGCGTATAAATGTCCATTAGTGGAAACTGATTAAATTCATTGCATTCATAAGTTATGCACCTATTAAAAATGATGACATGGACTTGTGTTTATTGCTATAAGGTGATATCTCTAATATGTCAACAATTGAAGAAAATTAAGCTAAAAACAGGTAGATTATTATATTTTTTAATTTAATAATGTCTAAAAAGCTAGACAGCTAGCTAGCTAGAGTAACCAAAAGGGTATAGTGATTTTTTGGGGGGGATTGGGGGAAGAGTTGGAAGGGGATTTATAAGTGATTTTTACTTTGTTATTTTATTTATTTATTTTTGAGACAGAGTGTTGTTCTGTCGCCCAGGCTGGAGTGCAGTGGCAGTCGCAGCTCACTGCAACCTCCGCCTCCTGGATTCAAGCGATTATCCTGCCTCAGCCTCCGAGTAGCTAGGACTACAGGTGTGTGTCACAACACCAGCTAATTTTTGTATTTTTAGTAGAGACAGGGTTTCACCATGTTGGCCAGGCTGGTTTCAAACTCCTGACCTCAAGTGATCCCGCTGCCTCAGCCTCCCAAAGTGCTGGAATTACAAGCGTGAGCCACCACTCCTGGCCTGTTACGTTTTTTAATAAGCTGAACACACATGTTTGTATAAGCACACAAATAAAAGCTATTTGTATTTTGTGAGAAAGATAAAAAATTTATTTGTTTTTCAAATCATGTGTTCTGATATTCAATTCAGCTAATGGTAGACATTATATAGGAGTGCAACAGAAACTTAAGAATAAAAATAGATCTCAGTTCTTCCTTTTTGGGTTATCAACAAAAACATTTTAAATTCTATATTAACTTTTTCATTGGTCTTTAATATGGAATATACTAAATTACATGCAGATTATGTTAAAACTCCTAGTAGAGCAGTATGTCTGGAAGGTAAATGCATAAGATTGGATAAAATATTTCATAAAAGTGAATGTTCTCTGGTTTATAAGTACTGTCCCAATTAATGTTTGTAACACTGCACATTATTGTAAAAGAGATCCCATGTGATAACTAAGACATTTAATAAATCAGAAAGATCCAATGTGTTCTAAATTCTCATGGTAGTTGAACTGAGTCATCTTCTTAGGCATCAGTTCCAGTGATTATTAGTACTGACAACTTTGCTGATTCCATTTTTAAGATGATTAAGCTAGATTTTGAGGCCCAGAACTAATACAACTTGTCCACATTTTCACTTGATGGAGCCAAAGACTGTGTAGTATGAGCTCATGTATGCACACAGCTACTGTTAGGCAGAAGCCCTATGCATGAAATTCCAGAACAATTTTCATTATCAAAAATGCCAAAAATCTGTAACAACTATATGATTCTGCTTTAGCAATATCCAAAATCTAGGTGTTAACATGGAAAATATCCAGAGGAACCATGGGAGAACATGTTTGTGCTAAAAATGAAAGGAGGAACACACAGATAACTTCTAATTAGCATGCATTGGGTCATTGTGGCCACCTTTATTTGTTTTGTTTTATTTCATTTTTAAAAATTTTTTGAGATGGAGTCTCGCTCTGTTGCCCAGGCTGGAATGCAATGGTACAATCCTGGCTCACTGCAACCTCCATCTCCCGGGTTCAAGCAATTCTCCTGCCTCAGCCTCCCAAGTAGCTGGGACTACAGGCGTGCACCACCATGTCCAGGTAATTTTTGTATTTTTAGTAGAGACAGGGTTTCCTCATGTTGGCCAGGCTGGTCTCGAACTCCTGACCTTAGGTGATCTACCCGCCTCAACCTCCCAAAGTGCTGGGATTACAGCTGTAAGCCACTGCGCCCAGCTGGTGGGCACTTTTAAATATTAAACATATATAATCACTTTCATATCTGGCTCTACAATTTTTAAAAAGTTTTTTTTTTATTTATTGGCCGAAATATTTATATAAAGAGATACTTCCTCCTCCACCTGTCTTATGGTTATGCAGTGATATCATTTATATAGGAAAATCATGACAAATGCTTGATTGCTTTTATCAGTTTTCAAGAAAAGGAGGCTGTTCTTTTTCATTCTCCAAAAACTAGCAAGTTACCATTTTTTAGGTTTTTGGTCAGTGGGAGCCCCTTTATATTAGTATATTTAGTTTTGGAAAATTTTGAAATAATTTCAAACTTACAGAAAAGTTGGAAGAATAATACAAGCTTACACAAATATAAAATAATACAAACTTAATATAAAGAATACTAATTTGCAAATACATTTCATTTGCTTTGTATTTGTTAAAATTTTTACGTTTGCTTTATCATGACCTTCCTGTCTCCCTCTCTGCTACCCTTCTCTCTTTCTCTTCCTCTTTCTACACACACACACACACACCACAGTCTATTTTTCTGGAACCAATTAACAGTAGCTGTAGACATGATCTCCCATTACCCCTAAATAATTCAGCATACATTTTCTAAGACAAGGACACTCTCTTAGATAACCACAGTGTAACCATCAAGTTTATGAAATCAGTGCTTACACCTTACTCACATTCTGCCAGTTTTCTCAATTATGCCCCTTATGGCAAAAAAAAAAAAAAAAAAAAAAAGCACATGTCGCATTTATGTGGCCATGATGTTATATTCTCCAGATACCATCTTTTTTTTTTCTTGACCTTGGTATTTTTGATGAGTATACGCCAATTTTTTTTTTTTTTTTTTAAATTTCTGCTCACTGCAACCTCCACCTCCTGGGTTCAAGCGATTCTCCAGCCTCCCAAGTAGCTGGGATTACAGGCATGAACCACAATGCCCGACTATTTTTTTTTTTTTTTTTAACATGGTTTTTCCATGTTAGCCAGGCTGGTCTTGAACTCCTGACCTCAAGTGATCCGCCTGCCTCTGCCTCCCAAAGTGTTGGGATTATAGGCGTGAGCCACTGTGCCTGGCCTAGGCCAGTGAGTTTATAGAATTTCCCTCAACTTTTTTTTTTTTCTTTTTTAAATAAATAGAGACAGAGCTTCACTGTATTCTCCAGGGTGGTTTCGAACTCCTGGGCTCAAGTGATCCTCCCACCTTGGCCTCCCAAAGTGCTGGGATTACAGGCATCCCACCATGCCCAGCCCTTAATTTGGGTTTGACTGATATTTCATCGTATCTGTTTTTGGTGTAATGCTATGGAAGTGACGTGTGTTCCTTTTTTTGAGTCTCACTTTGTCACCCAGACTGGAGTGTAGTGGCATGATCATGGCTCGCTGCAACCTATGCCTCCTGGGCTCAAGTGATTCTTCTACCTTAGCCTCCCAAGTAGCTGGTACTACAGGCATATGCCACCACACCTGGCTAATTTTTGTATTTTTTGTAGAGGCAAGGTTTTGCCATGTTGCCCAGGCAGGTCTGGAATTCCTGGGCTCAAGTGATCAGCCCACCTCGGCCTCCCAAAATGCTGGGATTACAGGTGTGAGCTACCGTGCCCAGCTGATGTGTGTTCTTAGTGTAACATATCAGGAGACATATGATGTTGATTTGGTCCTTACTGGTGAGGTTACTTTGATCACTTAGTTAAGTTAGTGATTGCTGTTTTTCCCCACTATGATGTTATTCTTTGAGATGGAGTCTCCCTCTGTCGCCCAGGCTGGAGTGTATGGGACGATCTCGGCTCACTGCGAGCTCCACCTCCCGGGTTCACGCCATTCTCCTACCTCAGCCTCTCGAGTAGCTGGGACTACATGCGCCCGCCACCACACCTGGCTAACTTTTTGTATTTTTTAGTAGAGACAGGGCTTCACTGTGTTAGCCAGGATGGTCTCTATCTCTTGACCTCCTGATCCGCCCGCCTTTGCCTCCCAAAGTTCTGGGATTACAGGCGTGAGCCACCGCGCCTGGCGATGTTATTCTTTTCTTCTTTGTAATGAATACATGTTTTGTAGGGAAATACTTTGAAACTGTGTATGTGTCCTGTTACTCAACAAACTTTCACTATCTCTTTGTAGCATCCATTGGTTATTCTTTCCTGAAAAAATTTCTGATGTTTGCCAAATGTGGTTTTCTAATTCCATAATTCCTTCTACGTTTATCAGTTAGCATTCAGCCTCAATTGTCTGTTACAGATTCATGGTTTCCGATTTAATCTGTCATTATCATCATTTATTTTTGTGTTCAGATTTAGTTAGTGGGAGCCCCTTCAGGCTGGCTCCTGTGTCTTTTGGACATGTTCTCATTGTTCTTTGAATTTTTAAGTTTCCTAACACAAAAAAAATTCAGGCTCACATTTTACTTTCTCTGCCCTAGGAATCAGCTAGTTCTCCAAGAAGTCCTGACTCCTTTTACTGGACAATGGTATTTAGAAACTAGATATAGATACTACATGAACTCATAGCTTACCGAAGTGTCATTGTTTCTAGTCCTATCCGTGGACAGAGCCAGGAAATAAATATATGCGTGAATGCATGTATGTATATTTCTGTACATATGTGTTTTATATGTATTTGTGGTCTACACATATTTATAGTAATTTGGTCAATATTAATTTTAGTATCTGTGACACATGCACACACATATAGTATATTCACACACTTCCATTTTTAGTAAAATGCCACAGGGTTCATTCCAGCCATCTCCATTTCCATATTTGTGATTCTGTTCTCTGTTAGAGAATAAGAACAGAATGAGAAATGTGGCTCCCACTTATTTGCTCATTTTCCCTTTTATGTAATGAATTGCTTCATTACATAAAATCGAGCTTTTATGTAAAACTTTGTATGTATTTGGCCGGGCACGGTGGCTCACGCCTGTAATCCCAGCACTTTGGGAGGCCGAGGCGGGCGGATCATGAGGTCAGGAGATCAAGACCATCCTGGCTAACACAGTGAAACCCCGTCTCTACTAAAAATACAAAAAATTAGCCGGGCGTGGTGGCGGGCGCCTGTAGTCCCAGCTACTCAGGAGGCTGAAGCAGGAGAATGGCGTCAACCCAGGAGGCGGAGCTTGCAGTGAGCCAAGATAGCACCACTGCACTCCGGCCTGGGCAAAAGAGCGAGACTCCTTCTCAAAACATAAAAAAAAAAAAAAAAAAAACTTTGTATGTATTTTAGTACATAAAAGGCCATTGGTCCAGGCCCTCTTGAGCTCAGCCATGTTTTTGGTTGTGACTGTCTCTATTTTTAAATTTATTTTATTTTTTGATACAGTCTATGTCACCGAGGTTGGAGTGCAGTGACAAAATCATGGCTTACTGCAACCTCTGCCTCTTGGGTTCAAGCGATTCTCCTGTCTCAGCCTCCCGAGTAACTGGGACTACAGGCACGTGCCACCACACTTGGCTACTTTTTGTATTTTTAGTAGAGACGAGGTTTCACCATGTTGGCCAGGCTGGTCTCAAACTCTTGACCTCAAGTGATCCTTCTGCCTCAGCCTCCTAAAGTGCTGGGATTACAGGCGTGAGCCACCGCACCTGGCCATGACTGTCTCTTGAGTCCCAATAAGCTTCTTTGGTTCACGGTTCAGGCATTGCCAGCCCCAGATGCCAAAAGGAAGAGAAGGGAAAGGAAGAAGCCTAATAATTTTTCTATTAGAAGAAGGAAAGACAGGGGAAGCCCACCATTTAGAAAATATTCAAACCGTATCTACAGTGTTAGAAGATACTGTCATTACATGCTGTACGCTCTCTCTTAACCGTCATTTAGTCTTAGTTGTATAAATAACTATACATTTAATGCTTACTACTACCAGTCCTTATGTCAGCATATATGTAATTATTTTGGATTCCTAAAGCCTGTTTTATAGTGGATTCCCAGAGGGGCTTGTGAGAACTAAGCTCCATTAATTCTAGAATGTTGAAAACAGTTCATCTGTGGCCTTACTGCGTGAAGTTATTTTGGTGGATACAAAGTCTTTGCCGTACATTTTCTTTCCATTTGTATCTGTGTTACTCCATTGTTTTATGCAAGTACTACTGATGAACAAAGCCTGATGACAGTCTAATTTCGTCTCCTTTATAAGTCATTTGCTCTTTTTGCCTAGATATTTAGTTAATTTTATTAGAATATGTCTTGGTGTTAGTTATTCTTGGTCAGTATTAGGTCTGTGATTTGCCCTTTCATTTAATAGTTTCAGATTTTTTGTTTTTATGTCAGAAAAGTTTATTTGTTCTATTTTTTTGTTTTTCTTCAGTACTCCTATTGTATGTATGGTGGATCTTTACTGTTAATATTTGCTGTTTTCTCTTGAAATTTTTTTGTCTTTTTGACTTTTTAAAAAAATTTTTTAAATTTCCTTCCGGTATATTTTCTTTCTCTTAAAGCATTATCTGTTGTATTTATGAGTCTTTGTTTCTCCTAGTTTAGTCTTTTTTTAATTGATTTTTTAAAATGTCATTTTTTATTGAGTTTTATCACATAAGTTTTCGACAGATAATTTCTTTTCTTTTCTTTTTTCTTTTTTTTTTTTGAGACAGAGTCTTGCTCTGTCACCCAGGCTGGAGTGCAGTGGCTCAATCTGAGCTCCCTGCAACCTCCACCTCCGAGTTCAAGCAGTTCTCTGACCTCAGCCTCCCGAGTAGCTGGGATTACAGGCACCGGTCATCATGCCCGGCTAATTTTTGTATTTTTGTAGAGACAGGATTTCACCATGTTGACCAGGGTAGTCCTGAAGTCCTGACCTCAGGTGTTCTACCCACCTGAGCCTCCCAAAGTGCTGGGATTACAGGTGTGATCCACTGCATCTGGACAGTAATTTCTGATGTTGTTGTAATTTTGATATATATTGTTCTTTTATATCACACATTTTTTTTTAGTCTTTTCAGCTTATTTTGAAGTATTAAAGTGTTCATCTGTTTTGTTAGCAAGTGTTTGTGGTGTGTATTCATTGTCTTCAGAGGTTTAATTCATACTCATCCTTTTTTTCTTATAATTTTGTATCAGATTTGACTTCTGTCATTTTGCTTTACTCATTTTTATGTGCTGGTAGACTTTCTAAATACTTAGAGATCCTTCTGTTTTTGTGTAATGTTTAAAAATGTCACCTTGCTAAATAAGATCTTCTCATTCCTTTATCCTTCCCTACTTTTATCTGGAGTTTCTCTTTTCGTTTCTTTTCTGTTTTCCCTGTCCTCTTCAGTTTGGGTCCTGTTCCCAGCAGTTTCTTCTTGGTGTGGTTTTGTTCTGGAAGAGAGCTTTGATTGATTATTTTTGAGGGCATGTAGTGACTAGAGTCTTCCATGCCCTTCAAGCTTTATTGTGGACCCTTGCACTTGTGTACTATTGTAGTAGGCAAAACTCATTCCTTTTTACACACCTTTCCCAGTTTTGCCTGTTGTGCTGTATAGAGGGTCCCTGTTGGTTATTTTTATTTTTATTTATTTTTTATGTTCTGTGGGCTGGCAAATGCCCCTTTATTATACTCCACTGCGCACACAGATCTTGTGGCAGTTGGTGGTTTTTCCCCACCTTATATTTTGGGATTTTGTGCATGAGGTTTTCTCTGATTTTATGAGGGAATTCGGAGAGATTTAAAATTTAAGCTGATGTCAAAGCCTTTTCTCCAGAATTCCCACAAAAGTTTTTATGTCTAAATATTGTGAACCACTACCTCCCTTAGACCATGCTGGTTTCCATTCATTGTGATTGCAGACTAAATACAGACTATAGTTTAAAAATTGGCCAGGTGTGTGGCTCACACCTGTAAATCCAGCACTTTGGGAGGCCAAGGCGGGGCGGATCACTTGAAGTAAGGAGTTTGAGACCAGCCTGGCCAATATGGTGAAACCCCATCTCTACTAAAAAAAAAATTAAAAAATTAGCCGGGTGTGGGGGCAGGTACCTGTAGTCCCAGTTACTCAGGAGGCTGAGACAGGAGAATCGCTTGAACCCAGGAGACGGAGGTTGCGGTGAACTGAGATTACACCACTGCACTCCAGCCTGGCTCAGTCTCAAAAAAAAAAAAAAAAAAAGAATATTTATGTTATATTTCTCATTAATAACTGATAGATTGGTACCTAGTTGAGTGTGTGTGTGTGTGTGTGTGTGTGTGTATATATATATAACATTATATATAAATATATGTATACATATATTTGTTTTATAAATATTTACATATAATTATATATATATAAATAGCTTTATTGAGACATAATTCACATACCATACAATTCACTCATTTCAATTATACCATTCAGTGTTTTTTTAGTATTTTAACAGAGTTGCACAACAATTATGGAAATCAATTTTAGAACATTTCCTTACTGCAAAAAGACACCTCATTACTCTTTAGCAGTCACTCCTCATTTATTCCCAGTTCCACCTTCCCCCGCACCCCCAGCTTTGGCAATGATTCATTTACTTTCTGACCCTGTAGATTTGCCTGTTCTGTACATTTCATATAAATGGAACCATATAGTATACCATCTTTTATGACTGGAGTCTTTCACTTAGCATAATGTTTTCAAGGTCCATTCATGTTGTAGCACATATCAGTACTCTGTTTCTTTTTATTTTTGAAAATATTTCATTGTCTGGATATATCATTATCCATCAGTTGATAGACATTTGGTTGTTTGTATCTTTTTGCCATTGTGTATAATGTTGCAATGAACATTTGTGTATCAGTTTTTGTATAGCATGTTTTCATTTCTCTTGGATATGTACTTAGGAATGGGATTGTTGAGTCAAATGGTAACTATGTTTACTTTTTTAAAGAACTACTAGATGATTTTTCAAAGCAGCGGCATCATTTTACATTCTCACTAGAAACTTATTAGGGTAACAGTTTCTCCCCATCCTTCTCAACATTTGCTATTGTTCATCTTTTGGATGTGGGTGTGAAGTGATACATCTCTTTGTGGTTTTGATTTTTATTTCCCTAATAGCTAATGATGTTGAGCAACTTTTTTTGTGCTTATTGACCATGTGTTTGTTTATTTTGGAGAAATTGTCTATTCAGATCCTTCACCTGTTTTTTTAACTTGTGTTTTTGATCTTTTTATTATTGAACTGTAAGAATTCTTTATATATTCTGGATACATTTTTTTTGAAAATCAGGTATGTTATTTGTAAACATTTTTTTCCATTCTGTTGATGATAGCCTTTGAAGTACAAAAGTTTTAAATTTTGATAAAGCCCATTTTCTGTTTTCCTTTTACCACGTTTACTTTTGTTTCTGTAGTTAAGAATATTTTGCCTAAATCAACATCATGAAGATTTACTTCTGTATTTTCTTCTAAGAGTTTTGAAGCTTTAACTCTTACACTTAGGTTCATGATCCATTCCGAGTTAATTTTTGTGTCCAGTGTGATGGAGTCCAAATTTATTCTTTTGCATATGGATAGCTAGTTGTTGACCCACAAGTTCTGATATGTAGTATTTTAATTTCTATTCAGTTCTAAGTATTTTGTAATTTCTATTGTAATTATTTCTTTGATACACAAGCTGTCTAGATTTGTTTTGTTTTGTTTTTTCTTTTCCAGCCCATTTGTGATTTTTTTTAGTTACATTTTTTTGTAATTGATTTCTCATATAACTGTATTGTGCTAATAGATTGTGGTATATATATATGGCAATAATTCTCTGAGATTTGAAAAGGACCACTCTATGGTCTAGCGGTAATGTGGGCCTGTGAGAAAGGGATATTCACTAGTTGGGTATAATGTTATATCTCTTAGATAAAGCTTATAAATTTGATGTCTAAGTCATCTGTATCCTCAATGATTTCTTAAAATTTGCCTTATGTCAGTTACTGATTGAAATGTGTTAAAATCCACAATGATGATGGATTTCCCTTTTTTCCATTAGTTTTGTTAAAATTTTTTATGTTTAGTTTTAACTTTTATTATGGAAAGTTTCAAGCACACACAAAAGGAGAAAAAAATAGTATAATCACTCACCTGTCTTGAACCATTATGAATATATATGGCCAACCTTATTTCATTCACATTGTTTCTACCCCTACTTTTATGCTTCTCCTCCCTAGATTATTAAAAAGCAAATCCTTGATAAGACTTATTTTTTACACTCATTGTTCACATTTACTCTCATATTTACCACACTATTTGCTTACCATTCCTTTTTGCATCTCAGCCTATCTGTAAATGTTTTCCTTTTGCCTGAAATGTATATATTACAGTATCCTCTAGTGAAAATCTTTTAGTGATAAATTTTCTATTTGTTGGAAAATGTTTTTATCTTGTGCACTTTCTGGGAAATTAGTGCATAACTCAAGTTAGCAGTTTATTTTTTCTGAGCATTTGGATGATAATATTCCAGTGTCTTGGCTTCCATTGTTGCTGTTGAGAATTAAACAGGAAGTCTAAATTTCTGTTACTTTGTGGATGATCTCACTGGCTACTTTAAAGACTTACCTCTTTTTCTTTGGTAATCTGCAGTGTCACGTGATATGACAAATAAAATTATGTCATAAATAATTGAATGATTATAATCTCACGTTACTAGCTTTAACTTAACATTCTACTTCTAGATGGTTATTAGTGTTCTGTAAACAGTTAAGTACATAGGGGAATGCGTGCTAATTAAAAAGATCCTATGGTGAATCTTTTTGGAGATCACACTTCATAATTTGTCTGCTTTAAAACTTTCTTCTCAGGATCTTGTGTATGTACCTTGATGTAAACAGGCACAGTATACTTATCTTTCTACAGCACTATTGGAAATAATTATGAAAAATGGAAGCACGGCTGGAAATAGCCCTCATTGCCGAAAACCATCAGGTAGTGGTGATCAAAGCAAGCCTAATTGCACAAAGGACAGCACATCTGGTAGTGGTGAAGGTGGAAAAGGCTATACCAAAGACCAAGTAGATGGAGTTCTCAGGTAGGAATAAATATGGTTTACATCTCAATCATAATTGTTATTAATGTACTTTTTGATGTTATTAACACCTGAAAAAAGTGAAATATAACATTAGAAGAATAGACATCAAGGAATTGAACTCTGGGTGTGTCTTATGCTTCATATTCGTTATAAAACTGGTCTGTAAAGTACCAACTCTACCGAATATTCTATTTTTTAAAGTAACCTCAAGTTACAAAGCTTTTTCCAAATAATTTCTTTAAGAAAAATTATTGCACCTTTTTCACACAATATGTTGTTTATGTAGCAATATTAAAAGAGGATGAAGAATTGTTTTATTTTACATAGATGAAAATGGGAGAATTTAATGAGAGGAATATTGAATGTAATAGCAACATTTTCAATTTCCTACTTCTATTAGTGAAGGATTTTTTCCTATTTATATTCTTTTTGAAGGGCTATCTTTATAGATATGCAGACACTATAATGTCCTTTCGCAGAAATGTTAGAGTTGAAAAGCTGTAAACTGGGTTTTGGGTATCTGGCTTTTTTAATTTTATAAGTAAAAGGTTTTCTGGAAATGAAATGAAACTTTGAGTTTGAAACACTAAAGTCTGTTTTGTTTCCTGCTAAAGCTTAAGGAAGCTATATTGTTGTTGTGCTGATATTACTTTGCTAGGGAAACTAAAGATTAAGGATTTTGAACAGAGATTAATTCAAGAATTCTCATGGAGAGTGAATCATAATATAGTGAACTAACTCAAGTGAAGAGTAGTTGAAATTAGTTAGGTTGTCTTTTTCATTTGTCCTTTCTTGTCTGTTTCTCTTTTAATTTTATTTCTTTTTTCACCTTTTTACCCCATTCTCAACTTTTTATTTACCATAATTTGTGATTGAAGTGTATTTTGAGATACAGGTTTTATTTATTAAGGAAAGTGATTTGTTATCCTACCTTAATTTTAAAATCAAATACCCATATGTTTATATTTTGCATTTGTCCTTATATATGTAAATGCTAAAGTTTGATTGTAACATTTTATTTAAGAGTGATTACAATGAGAAAAAAGGATTCTCTAACTGAGTGTGGTGGCTCACGCCTGTAATCCTAGCACTTTGGGAGGCCAAGGCGGGCAGATCACCTGAGGTCAGGAGTTCAAGACCAGCCTGGCCAACATGGCAAAACCTCATTTCTACTAAAAATAGAAAAAGTAGCCGGGCATGGTGATAGGCATGTGTAATCCCAGCTACTCGGGAGGCTGAGGCTAAAGAATCACTTGAACCCAAGAGGCAGAGGTTGCAGTGAGCCAAGATCGCACCACCGCACTCCAGCCTGGGCGACAGAGCAAGACACCTTCTCAAACAAACAAACAAATGAACAACAAAGGATTCCTTAATCATGGTAAAGCCATGGTAGAGTATTTGATTAGTATGAATGGTAGTGAAGCACTTTGAGAATATAAATAATGCTGCTAACCACTTTTATACTTATAGTACTGTGTCAGAGGTAGCTGAATAAGTGAAAGAAGTGAATAAGTGAGAGACTTACTTTTGAATTTATTTCGTAAAAAGCTTTTATTAGTAAGCAGTATGCTTGAAACACGTTCCTGGAAACCACATTCGAAAACAAATTGTATTTGCTTATAGGATTTAATTTATGTTGGGAGAACATATTCTCAATGAAGGATTCAAAGAAAATTAAATGTATTATATATATATTTTTAAGAATATAGAATCACCTATATATTTGAAAGTTTACCAAAAAACTGTGGTTGAAAGTTTTGAAAAAGAAGACTCTCCTAAATCTGGTGTTATTTTAAAAAGTCTGTTTCTTCATTTCCTCTACCCTAGCCTTGAAAGAAAAAGAAAAGTAGTCCAAGGTGTGGTAAAAATAAGGAAGGAAGAGCATTGATGCCTCTTTGTACTGGTATTGATTATATATATATATATGTGGGGTGGGGTTGGTTTTGTGTGTATGTGGGTGGTTGTGTGTGTGGTTCTCCAAAGCCCAGAGGAACTGGCTGTAGGCAAGGAGACACCTTGAGAATGGAAGAATGAAAGATGATGCTGAGTGTAGATACATTCTGTATGTGGCCAGAGTTGGACAGGTGGAGACATAAAAGGTGGAAGGAATTTTTCTGTTTTCTCTGTCAAATTGGAGATGAGGTTGTCTTCTGAGAGTTAGAAGAAAAGAGATGAGGTTGAAAGCTTAAGAGTGGTAAAAGTATGGAATATTTGCAGAGGAGAAAAGCAAAGGGAATGAAATATTGCTGATTTAGCTTTGAGGCCCAGCCACATTTGAGACCATGAATTCTTTTAAGAGTGGAAGAAATAGCTTAGTAGTATACCTGTATTAGAGATTGGTCCTCTGGTCAATAATCTCATTATACCTTTTTAATTAAATGTATTTTTTTTTCTTTTGGGGACTAAATATGATTGGAACAGTCTCTAAGAGAATCCCCAAGTTTTCGAAATACTTCAGTCTGTACTTTATGTGAGTTTCTTAGCTGAATATAACTTTTATATTAGCCTTCATAAGTGTTGCTTTAGTGAGGGTACAGATCACCAGCAAACGCTTACGTGATGTATGTTTTTGTTTTTTCTTTTACCTATACACAGGGGATTTTTCTGAAGAAAGCCATGTTATCTTGTTGGTTAGCACGATTATGCAAACAAGTTGCTCAGTGACAATTTGGCTCAATGGGGAGAAGTCTTGCAATAATACTGCATCCATTGCATAAGTAAGAGCTAGCTTACAGTAAGACTGAAGAGAAAGTGTGTAACTTTGTAAACTAATATTCTGTTAAACTTGGCGGTTTGCTTTTTTTGAGTTGAAGTATATTGAAAAATAATTGAGACAAAGTTGTCATGGATCTTACTTGAAATTTTTAGTATACCATTGAAAAACTTTAATATATCATTTAAAAACTTTACAAGATCAGTGTGAAATTATTAACTGGAGTATCATTGTATTTATCAATTAGAAACACTGTACAACTGTTAAGTCAATTTAATTATGGGGATTTGAATTTAAGATTTGATTTAAGCTTCAGTTCTTTCAGAAGAAATCATTTTGCTAAACTTGTAAAATAAGTAATTCTTTTTCTCAGGAATAAATAAATGTTTCCTTAAACACTAGGTAAATTTGGAGTATATTTAAATAATTAGCTATATAGCACACATGAAAAAAACAGAATCGAAAAATGACCTTCCTCTCCCACCAACTATGCTTCCATGCACATAAGAGAAGACAAAGTCTGGACCAGGCAGAGTTTTCCCATTGTTGAGCTCCACACAGATCCTTTTGGCCTTGTTGTACATTATTTCCTTCCAAGATAGGTAATGGGTTACTCCTTTTTAATTTCTTTTAATTCTTCAGTGAGGCAGGAGAAGGTTTTCCTCTTTTAGAAAGCAGCAGATTGTAAAAAGTGTGACAAACACATGTAGCTGATGAAAAGGAGCATGATGAACAGCAATATGAATGAAAATAGATATATGAATGATAATTTCTCATTCAGATGTGAAAACTTGGGTGAATGGGTATATTTGGAGCATTACTTCAAATACTTAGTCTTCAGGCTGTCCATTGGTGATGATGACTGTAACTTCTGGCTTCTCAAGAATTTCTTCTCTAATATATAATGAAAAATTTAGTGTGGAGAAGATATGGTGGAGCTGAATACAGCTAAGAGTTAGTGAAATAACTGTTTTTCCTGTCTGGCACCACCCCCTTTTTTTTTTCTGTCTGTGGCAATTCTTAGCTTTATGACCCTATCTAGAGCACTGTAAATTTTCACCTACTTTGTCTACACTATCCAGCTGCCTTTTTAAGTTGACCAGGCTTTTGTGCTCAGTAATTATAAACAAGACAATTTAGAGGCTTAATCTGGAACATAATTAAACATCCTACACACTCAAACCAAGTAGTAAGGCTTTAGGATTGTTCAGTGTTTAATTTACCTTTTATTTTTTGCATTCAGGTAGTGTCTGCCATATTCGTACCTCTACACCTTGTCTCATAGTCTGTTTCACTTCTGTTAACTGCTTCTCTTCTATTCCAAATGATTTTTAGTACCAACTACGTTTTCATGACAGCATTCATCACATTTGATCTGAACATGACTTTTTAGATCCTCATCATTTCTGCTCTCAAATTGAAAGTCATCTGTCCATCCATCCAACATATATGGTGAACGAAACATAATCCCTGCCTTCAAAGAATCTGTGATCTAGAAGTGTTGTCAGACAAGTAAAGAGGCAACTGTAGTACACTGTGGTAATTGTTGGGATAAGGCTAAGTTCAGAGGATGTGGGGAGGATATAAGAGGGGCAGCAAACCTAGTCCTGAGGAATTTGGATTCTTAGGAAAAGGAAGAGCTAAGCCAGGGTCTGGAGAAGTTGTAGAAACTAGCTAACCAAGAAGAGAGGCAGAGAAGGTGTGTTCAGCACCAAAAACAATTGCAAAGATCTAAGAGGTAAGAGAGTCAGCTTCAATACTGATTGTAAGAAAGAAATAGGAAGATGATAGGTCACTTTGAAATCTGAAGGGTATCCTTTTTTCTGTATTCCAGTTCTGAGACAGCAAGATTTTCAAGTCAGATGAACAGATTTGAATTCTTAGCCTGTGAGGCCTTCCTTTATTACTTATTTGAAATAGGAGGCCTGCCCTTCCATTCTCTGTTTCTATTAGCTTCTTTATTTTTCTCCAGATATTTATCACCATATGATGTACATTATATTTTACTTATATATTTGTTTATTGCTTGTTCTTCTCCCAGTTGTAAATTTAATGTGATTTTGACTGTTTTATTCACCACTGTAGCATCTGAAATTGTGCCTAACACAAAGTAAATGCTTAGTAAATTTTTGTTGAAGAAATAAGTCCTCATTCTCATTTGTTACTTGGTTATGTGAATTTAGGCAATTTACTTAACCATTCAAAGACTGGTTTCCTCATTGGTTAAATAGGAATAATATCTACCAAATGAGGAGTAAATGAGATAATTTGTGTAAAATAATCAGTATAATAAAATTCTACAATTCTTTATGTGAAATCTTTGTGACCAAATGCAATTTGGAATTCAGAATTCTTCATATTTTAGAAAGGTACTAATATAGTTGGCGCTCTACATCTATGGGTGCTGCATCTGTGGATTCAACCAACTGTGAATTCAAAGTATTTGGTGAAAAATAACAATACAACAATAAAAAATAATACACATTAAACAACTAATATAGTGTAACAACCATTGACGTAGCATTTACATTGTCTTAGGTACTATTTATAACCTAGAGATGATTTAAAGTACATGGGAAGATGTGTAAAAGTTATATGTAAATACTGTACCATTTTATATCAGGGATTTGAGCATCTGTAGATTTTGGTATTCAAGGAGGGAGGATCCTGGAACTAATCCCCTGTGGATACCAAGGGATGACAGTGTATTATATATTATACATCTTAGAGTCTAGGGCAGCAGTCCATAACAAATAGTAACATTTCTACAGCAAAACATACAGGTATTCACACTTAAATGGGATAAATGAAGATTCTGTAGTAGCTTCACATCTTTTCAGGTCAGATTTTTGCCTAGAGGCAAAATCTAGAGTCCAATTCAGTTTTTTATGCAGTCAAATTAGTTATAGAATAACTTTGATTTTTCAGAGCTTTATGGATATTAGAACATTGATATGGGATGGTGGACCTGTACCTAACACACAGTAGGTGTTTTATAAATGCCCCTCATTTCCTTTTTTTCTATCACATAATTTCAAAACATTTCTAGGAGAATGAGTCTCTACACAGGTGGGATCATTCTCTTTTTTTGTTTACAGATACATGTCAAATGCCTAGAACACTGTCTGGGCATAGTTGGTATTCAATAAATATTATTGACTAAATAAAGGAAACGTCATGTTTTTGGAATAAAATTGATGTATGTTAATGTTTTTTAAGTATCTAAAGTAGAAAAATCCAATTTTAATTTCTGTAAATTTGTATAATTTTATATTACTTTCCCTTTTTACCCCCAAGTTCATATAACAAATGATAGATGCCTTCATTATATAAAGAAAGCTAAGGCTCATTTCCTTCAAAAATATTTACTGAGACCCTATTGTGTGCCAAGCACTGTGATAACTAATAGGTTTAATAGTAAAAAAAAAAAAAAAAAAGATCAATCTTGTCTCTTTTCTCTGAAAACTTTGAGTCAGTGTTTGCAGTTCTTTTGCTGCCAGTGTCCACTTATACCCTAGATCATTTTGCCTGTCACTACCTCTGTCATCAAGCCACCCACACATGGAACATATCTAAAGTTGCAAAGTACTCTCTAAAAATTTTGAAAATGTACTGTGGCTTTGTGGCTTTTGTGAAAGTAAATTACTAGGTTGTGGAAGAAGGTTGGCATCTACATGTACTTAATGTTCTCTGTTCCATTCAGAGTATTTCTTTTCTAATCCTAATATACTTTAAAGATTTCAGGATTAAATCTGTTAAATCTTTAAGGTACAAACTATATGTATCCTTAGAAATGTGCTTATCACAATGAAAATCAGGGATAACATTTTTTGAGTCCCATGTTATATTTTATCATGAGATGTTATCTTTTTCAGAGAGTGACACAGATAAATTATCTTTGGCATAATGGGGATGGCTGGGTGCAGTGGTTTATGCCTGTAATCCCAGCACTTTGGAAGGCTGAGATGGAAGGATCATTTGAGGCCAGAAGTTCAAGACTAGCCTCAGCCCCAACATAGCAAGACCCCATCTATATCAAAAATAAATAAATAAATAACTGGGCTAACTTAATTTGACATTTAAACCATAGAATACCGCAGTTGTTTTGCGTGTACTAAACTGTTGCTTTGATAGTTGGTTAGATCTACATTATGCAAGAACAAAATTTTTGGAATGTAATGCATGTTCATTCTTAGCTGTGACATACTTTTGAGGAGTTTGGAATTTCTTTATCCACTTACAAGTACTAAAAAATTATTCTTATTGTCTCATTTTAGTTACAATATATGCTCTGACTTTCATCCACAATTATTATGGGCTTTGCTTTACTTCTCTGTAGTTGTGATACATTACACTAAGGACATTTTCATGGTTTACTCTTCTTAGACTCGGGAAGAGGTTGGAGGAATGGTCTGTGGTCGAAAAAGAGAATGAAGCAGACTAATCCTTAAAGGGATAAGCCATCATTAGATTTTGAGAAAGAGTCCACAGATAGTTCTTTATAGTATTCTAATAAATTAAAAATTAGAGATATTACATGACCGTCTTCCTTGAAATTTACATTATAACACACTCTCTTGTTCACAGCATAAACAAATGTAAAAATTACTATGAAGTACTTGGAGTTACGAAAGATGCTGGTGATGAAGATTTGAAAAAAGCTTATAGAAAGCTTGCTTTGAAGTTTCATCCAGACAAAAACCATGCACCTGGAGCAACAGATGCTTTTAAAAGTAAAGTAAACCTTTTAAAGCAATTTTACTAAGCTGTCTTTAGAATTCACTTTACAGTGTTTCAGAATATTAAATCTGCTTTTGGACTGGTGCATTTAGAGACCAGCGTAAGCAAGAGTCTGGAAAATCCTTTAAAACTTCAGTATTAATTAGTTATACCCGAAGTCAAACAAATGCAGTTTGGCTTCACAAAAGCAACATTCCAGTTCTGATACAGTCTCAAGTAACTTTTCTAGGCACGTATGCATGCTTTCTTGTTTACCAGGAACAAGTAGGATGATGATTATGCATGAGCTTCTAGCGTATTGTCATCTGGTTCTAAATGAACTAAAAGCAAAATATAGTTTTTGTGAGTTTTTAAGGTACAAGAGACTGTCTGGAATTTGGATATTTAAGAAATATCTCCTCAGTGTTCTTTTATTTCTATTAAACTTTGCTCAGTTTTTTCATTTTATATATGTAGTTTTAGCTAATGTGATTTTTTTCTTTTTAAAAATTAATCTTTCCTCTTGCCTACTATTTATTTTTTATTTTCCATCCCAATATTCTTTAAATTTTTTTCCAATTTAATAAATGTCAGAGAAGTGATTTTGTAGTTTTATATTTTGTTAAATACAATTTATTTGTAATAATTAATTTCTAATTCATAATTAAATGCTTAAATTTGTGATTGTTCATTCTTGTGAATTTGTCATTCATAAAGCCAGTGTAAAATGTTTACAGTACAATGGTGGGGTCTTAGAATAACTGGAAGTAGATACTCATTTTAAACATCTTCCAAAAAGATAGAAGAATCAATTGGTCCTTCATGAAAACACTGTTAAGATTGTTTCCAAAACAGTTTTATTTCTTGAAGGAAGTTGCCAAGGAAAATACATTTGGGAATTAATAATATATTCCAATAAAAGCCACTGCCAAAGTGGTGCTGGTGAAAGTAAAATACCACTGTGACAGCGAGGGCTGTCTCAGTTTGTTTCCTTAAAGTAAAAGTGGCATGTTGAAAGTACAGGAAAAGCTTTACTCGAAAACACTAACTTGCAAATTACATTTCCTTCAGTTTATTACCTGAAGAATGTGTCCAGAAAATAGTGCCATTATTTTATTTCCTCCAAATACACACCTTTATTAAACAAAAATAAGGCTTTCATTTTGAAAAATAACACAGATAATAGCACTTAGGTTAATTTATAAATCAATAATACAGAAAGTTGGGAAATTTCTGATGGAATTGTCAAATAGAATAAATATTTGTTTAATTTGTTTTATAGCTTGAGCCTAATGTATGCAGTCACAGAGTTACCAGAAGAAGTAACTGAAATCTTTAAATAGCTAACTTATTATCATATATTCCCCCAAAAGCTAAAAGTGAGTTTAGATTTATGAGTTCCACAAATTTAATGTAAAATTTTTTGAATTTTAAAAATGTTTAAAATATTTTGGCAGTGGGTTATTTGTATGTTTGTGATCTGCTAAGTGATTTCAATGTTAATTCTTTATTAACGCTAAGAACATTAAACTATTTCTTCCACTTCTGTATTGAAGTCATGTTAGCATCTTGGAATAACAATGTATGTAACATATTTCTACAGCCTGTGTTGCATTTTGAATAGGTTAGCAACATAGATGTCACCTAAGGAAGCCAGCTAGACACTCAGTAGGGTTTTACAAAGCTGGTTACACTTTCGTGTGGTACATTTCAGAGTTTAGTGCTCTACTTTGCAAAACTAGAAACTTAATACTTACCAACATGCTGGGAAGTGATTTATATCTGAGGAGAGGATACATTGTTCAATACACAAAGATTTGATTACCCGTAAATCAGAATGCCAGTTTATTAGTCCCAAAGAGGAATCAGAATAGGGAATTGGCCGATGAGCCCATTTTTCACTGATGGAAACTGCATAGAAAACTCAAGTTGTAATCCACACACGCTTGGCGAGTAACAGTAGTTAATGGGATGGTAACAGAGAAGGTTAACTAGATAGCTTAGACTTTCATTTATGCTGGGTAGTAAGAAAGGCTTCCCTCATGATGTCAGTGGAGATCATGTGGACTTTCACCTCCACCTGGCAGTAAAAGGGTGCTCATTCTCCCTGCTGGGGTAGTATCAGAGGTAGCCTAATGTACAGTCAGGACTTCAGTCACCACCCAGAGGTAACAAAGTCATTTCCTTATGGTATCAGGGAAGTTAAATGGAGAACAGTAATGAAGTATCTCTTCTCCTCCTAGCCAGCGAGATGTGAGTGGAGGCCTAATGTTCCCATAAGGGAACTTACATATCTATCCAGTGGGACCCCTCCCCTTGAGTGTCTTCAGAGGCCAAGGGAAAAACCCTGGACTTCCACTCCCACTTAGGAACAATGAGATGGTATTCCCCCTTCTCTTCCAAAGTGGAGTCAGAGGAATACAATAAAAACAAAATATGTAAATAAGATCCAGACTGTCATAAGATAATACCCAAATTACAAAGTTTCAGTTGAAAATTACTTGTCAGTCTAAGAACCAGGAATATCTCACACTCTATAAATGTTTATGATCATATAGATGTTTCAATGAGTCATCATATAAATGTTTGAAATGACGCCTTACCTATAGGGGGAAAAGCAATTTAAATGACAGCACATTTCACATCAGAAACCACAGAGGCCAGAAAGAAGTGGCACATTTTTCAAGTGCTGAAGGAAAAGGAACTGTCAACCTAGAATCCTATACTCAGCAAAAATATCTTTCAGGAATGAAGGGGAAATCAAGACATTTTTCAGATGAAGGAAAAATGGGAAAATTTGTCATGAGCAAATACAACCTAAGAGAATAGCTAAAGGAAGTTCTTTAAACAAAAGGACACAATAAAGGAAAGAATCTTGAAATATCAAGAGGAGATAAAGAACATGGTACTCTGGTATTATTTGCGGTGCCCCAAAGTTCGTATGTTGAAACCTAGTCACAAATATGATGGTATTAGGAGGTGAGACCTTTGGGAGGTCAGATTCCACCTTGTGAAGACACAGCTAGAAGGAACCATTTGTGAACCAGAAAGCAGGCCCTCACCAGACACTGAGTCTGCCAGTGTTTTGATCTAAGCCTCTGTAGCTGTGAGAAATAGATTTGGTTATAAACTATGCAGTTTATGATATTTTGTTATAGCAGTCTGAATGGACTAAGACACATGGTAAGCAAAAATATGGTTAAATACAATATACTTTTGCTTCTCAAGTTTCTAAATTATGTTTGATATTTGAAGCAAAACTTATAACATTGTCTGATAAGGTTTTAGATGTATGTAAAGAAAATATATAACGCAATTTTTTGTTTGTTTGTTTGTTTGTTTGAGATGTAGTCTCTGTCGCCCAGGCTAGAGTGCAGTGGCACAATCTTTGCTCACTGCAACCTCTGCCTCACGGATTCAAGTGATTTTCCTGCCTCAGTCTCCCAAGTAGCTGGGATTACAGGCACGCACCACCACACCCAGCTAATTTTTTTGTATTTTTAGTAGAGACGGGGTTTCACCATGTTGGCCAGGATGGTCTCTATCTCTCGATTGCATGATCCACCCGCCTCAGCCTCCCAAAGTGCTGGGATTACAGGCTTGAGCAACCGTGCCGGGCTGACAATTATGTTTTAAATGGAGGAAGATAAAGGGAAGTAAAGGGAGGTAAGGATTCTGTACTTAATTCAAACTAACAAAATGATGACACCAGAGGGTTACAAATTATGTATATATTATGTATATATAATACATATAAATTATGTATATATAATGTATATATAATACCTAGAGCAACCACTAAAAAGTTATACAAAGATACATACTCAGAACACACTGTAGATAAGTCAAAATGGAATTCTAAAAAATGTTCAAGTAACTAACTCACAGGATGTCAGGAAAAAGAAAACAGGAATGAAAGAACAGAAAATAAAAAATAAAATGGCAGGCTTAAACCTTAACTTATCAGTAATTACATTACATGTAAGTGACCTGTCTATGCCAATTAAAAGTCTTTTGGCATAATGCATTTTAAAAGCATGTTTTCACTAGGTGAAGTGACTCATGCCTATATATTCCTAGCACTTTGGGAGGTGAAGGTGGGAGGATCACTTGAGCCCGTGAGTTCAAGATCAACCTAGCCAACAGTGAGACCCCCATCTCTACAAAATTTTAAAAATTAGCTGGACGTGGTAGCACGTGTCTGTTATCCCAGCTACTTGGGAGGCTGAGTTGGGAGAATCACTTGAGCCTGGGGGGGTTGAGGCTGCAGTGACCTGTGATTGTGCCACTGCACTCCAGCTGGGGTAACAGAGTGAGACCTTGTTTCAAAAACAAAACGTGATTTTGCTGTATGTTGTCTACAAGAAAATTATTTGATAACACTATATCCAGAATAAAAATAAGATCGAAAAAATATATCATGTAAATATTAATCAAAAGAAAACAGGAGTTGCTATATTAATATTAGAGCGAGTAGGCTTTAGAGTAAAAAAATTACCAGAGAAGTACATTATGAACATATACATGATAAAAGGGTCAGTCCTTTAAGACATAAATGTATATGCACCAAAAGACAGCTGCAAAATATGTAAAGCAAAAACTAATAGAACTGGAGGAAGAAATAGACAAAGTCACAGTTATAGTTGGAGACTCTGATACCGCTCTCTCAATAATTGATAGAACAGGCCGGGTGCAGTGGCTCACGCTTGTAATCCCAGCACTTTGGGAGGCCGAGGCGGGCGGATCACGAGGTCAGGAGATCGAGACCACGGTGAAACCCCGTCTCTACTAAAAATACAAAAAAATTAGCTGGGCATGGTGGCGGGCGCCTGTAGTCCCAGCTACTCAGAGAGGCTGAGGCAGGAGAATGGCGTGAACCCGGGAGGCGGAGCTTGCAGTGAGCCGAGACTGCGCCACTGCACTCCAGCCTGGGCGACAGAGCGAGACTCCGTCTCAAAAAATAAAATAAAATAAATAATTGATAGAACAATTAGACAGAAAATCAACAAGAATATAGAAGAACTAAACACCACCGTCACTCAACAAAATCTAATCAACATTTATACAACATGCCGCTCAACAACAGCAGACTACAAATTCTTTTCAAGTGCCCACAGAACACACAGGAAGATAGATCATATCCTGAGTCATAAGATAAACCTCCACTAATTTAAAATATTGAAATCATACAAGTATGTTCACTAACCACAGTGGAATCAAAGTGGAAATCAGTTACACAAAGGTAATAGGAAAACATCCAGTCCTTGGAAACTGAACAACATATTTCTAAGTATCCATGGGTCAAACAGGAAATATCAAAACAAATTTGAAAAAATATATTGATCTAACTTGGCCAGGCATGGTGGCTCACGCCTGTAATCCCAGCACTTTCGGAGGCCAAGGTGGGTGGATCACAAGGTCAGGAATTCGAGACCATCCTGGCTAACACGGTGAAACCCCGTCTCTACTAAAAATACAAAAAATTAGCCGGGCGTGGTGGAGGGCGCCTGGGGTCCCAGCTACTCAGGAGGCTGAGGCAGGAGAATGGCGTGAACCTGGGAAGCAGAGCTTGCAGTGAACTAACTAAAGATGAAAATACAACAATCAAAATTTGAGAAGACCAGCTAAAGGAATGCTGAGAGGAAACTTGTAACATGAAATGCATATGTTAGAAAAGAAGAACAGCCTCAAATCAGTTATCTATGCTTCTACCTTACAAATCTAGAAAAAGAATAGCAAAATAAACTCAAAGCAAGCAAAAGAAAGGAAATTATAAGAGTAGAAATCAGTATAATTGAAAAGAGTAACACTAGTGAATATCAATGAAACAGAGCTGGTTCTCTGAAAAAAAATCAATAAAATTGAAAGACTGATCAAAAAATGAGAGAAGACAGAAATGACCATTGTCAGAAATGGTGTCAGAGACAAGGATATCACTGCAGACATCAAAAGGATAATAAGAGAATACTATGAACAATTCCATATACATAAGTTTACAAGTTAGATGAGATGGGCCGGTTAGTTGAAAAATACAGATCATCACAACTCAGTCTGACATAGATAACGTGAATAGCCCTATAGAAATTGCTGTGGTTTGGGTATATTGAAATTTTTTTATTTTTATTTTTTATTTTATATATATATATATTTTTATTATACTTTAAGTTCTAGGGTACATGTGCACAACGTGCAGGTTCGTTACATATGTATACATGTGCCATGTTGGTGTGCTGCATCCATTAACTCGTCATTTACATTAGGTATATCTCCTAATGCTATCCCTCCCCCCTTCCCCCACCCCACAACAGGCCCCAGTGTGTGATGTTCCCCTTCCTGCGTCCAAGTGTTCTCATTGTTCAATTCCCACCTATGAGTGAGAACATGTGGTGTTTGGTTTTTTGTCTTTGCGATAGTTTGCTGAGAATGATGGTTTCTAGCCTCATCCATGTCCCTAGAAAGGACATGAACTCATCCTTTTTTATGGCTGCATAGTATTCCATGGTGTATATGTGCCACATTTTCTTAATGCAGTCTATCATTGTTGGACATTTGTGTTGGTTCGGTATATTGAAATTTGATCCCCAATGTGGCAGTGTTGGGAGGTGTAGCCTAGTGGGAAGTGTTTGTGTTACGGGGGCAGATCCTTCATGAATGTCTTGGTGCTGTTCTCACAGTAGTAAGTTCTTGCTCTCTTGAGGCTAGATTAGTGCTTGCAGGAATTGATTATTTCCTGAGTGAGTGGGTTGTTATAAAGCCAGGACACCCCTCAGGTTTTCCCCTCTTTGCACCTGTCTGCTTCCCCGTTGATTTTCTCCACCACGTTATGCAGCACAAAAGCCCTCACCAGAAGCCAAGGCCATGCCCACAAACTTCTCAGCCTATAGAACCGTAAGCTAGTCTCAGGTATTCTTCTATAGCAACACAAAATGGACTAAGACAGAACTGTTCAGTGAATTAAAGTTGTAATTATGAAATTCCCAAAAAAGAAATATCCAGGCTCAGATGCTCTTATTGAAGAAGTCTACCAAACTTTTTAAGGAAGAATTAAAACTAATTCTACATAATCTCTTCCAGAAAATAGAAGAGGAAGAGACATTTTCCAGTTAATGTTAAGAAATGTTTTACCTCGTTTATATCAAAACCAAAGACATTACAAAAAAAAACAAAAAAAACTACAGACCAGTATACTTTGTGGGATAAACCCAAATGTCCTTAACAAAATATCAGAATTTTGCAGTATATAAAAAGAATTATATACCCCAAACAGTAGAAGTTTATTTCAAGGTAGCAAAGTCAATTCATTATTTGAAGATCAATAAGTGTAATCCACCACAGTAATTAAAGAAAAAAATCCCACGATTATATTAATCAGTGGAATAAAAGCATTTGATATATTTCACCACCCATTCATGATAAAAACTGTCGGAAAAATAGCAATAGAAGGGAACTGCCTCAACTTGATAAAGAGCAACTACAGAACTCATATACGCTAACATTAAATGGTGAAAGACTGAATGCTTTTCCCCTATGATCAAGAATAAAGCAAGAATATCTCTTTACCACTCATATTCAACAAAATGCAGGAAGTAGTAACCACTGCTTTAAAGAGAGAAAAAGGAAATAAAAGGCATACAGGTTGGAAAAGAAGAGGTAAAACTGTTGTTATGTGCAAATGACATGATTATCTATGTAGAAATCCAAGGAATCTACAGAAAAAACTATAACTACAAAGTGAATCCCATAAGATTGCAGGACACAATATAAATATACAAAAAATTAATTGCATTTCTATTTACTAGCAATGAACATTTAGACACTAAAATTAATAATATATTAGCATTTACAGTCATACAAAAAAATACTTAGGTGTAAATTTAATAAAACACATCACATTTATATACTGAAAGCTATACAATATTGATTAAAGAAATCAGAAAATAGCTAAATAAATGGACTGAAATATCATGTTCATGGATGGGAAGACTCAACATAGTAAAGATGTCAAGTCGGCTGGGCGCAGTGGCTCACACCTGTAATCCCAGCACTTTGGGAGGCCAAGGCGGGCAGATCACCTGAGATCGGGAGTTTTAGACCAGCCTGACCAACATGGAGAAACCCTATCTCTACTAAAAGTACAACATTAGACAGGCGTGGTGGCACATGCCTGTAATCCTAGCTACTCAGGAGGCTGAGGTAGGAGAATCACTTGAACCTGGGAGGTGGAGGTTGCAATGAGCTGAGATCGCGCCATTGCACTCCAGCCAGGGCAACAAGAGCAAAACAACGTCTTAAAAAAAAAAAAAAAAATGTCAAGTCATCACAGATTGATATACAGATTTAACACAATTCCTGTCGAAATCCTAGCAGGATTTGTTTTGTAGATAGGAACAAGTTTTATTCTAAAATTCATATGAGGGGAGAAAGAACCTGAATATTTAAAAACATTTATTTTTATTAAAAGAATGTAGTTGGAGTAATCAGTGTTCCAGATTTCAGGATTTACTGTATAGATAAACAGTAAACAAAACTGTGTGGTAATGGCAGAGAGATGTACACATAGATCAATAGAACAAGATAGGAAACCCAGAAATAGACTGATACTATTATAGCCAACTGGCTTTTGACAAAGATGCAAAAGCAGTTTGATGGAGGAAAGATAGCCTTTTCAACAGTTGGTTTTGAGGCAACTGGGCACCCATAGGCCAAAAAATTAACCCTGACGAAAAGTATCATTCCTTATACACAAAATGAACTCAAAATAGATCATGAATGTAAGTATAAAACATAACACTTAATCAACAATAATGGGAGTAAATCTTTAGGATCTAGGGTGAGGCAATGATTTTTTAAGACTTAACCCCAAAAGCACAGTACATAAAAAGAAAAGTTGTTAACTTAGACTTTAAGATTTTTTAAGTTTGCTCTGCCCTATTATGAGGATGAAAAGAAGCTCCAGGATGGAAAACAAGATTTGCCAGGCACGTATTTGACAAAGGACAGGTATCTTGAATATATTAAATATAAAGAACTCCAAACACTCAAAAGTAAAATAACAGACAGTCCAATTAGAATGGGCAAAAAAATGAAGAGACATTCCATTGAAGATGATATACAGAGGGCAAATAAGCACAGTGAAAGATTTTCACTGTCATTCATTAGTCATTAGAGAAATGCAAACTAAAACCAAAATGGGATATCAGTACACATTTATCAGAATGGCTAGAGTGAAAAATAATGACAATACCAAATGCTGGTATGGATGCAGGGAATGGATCACTCATACATTGTTAGTGGGATATATAATGACACAGCCGTTCTGTACAACAGTTGGGCAATTTCTCAAAAATCTGTGCAGCTACTATACAACCCAGCAATGCACTCCTGGGGATTTATTCCAGAGAAATGAAGATTTATGTTTACACATAATCCTGTACATGAATGTATATAGCAATTTTATTTGTAATAGCCAAAAACTAGAAAAAAAGTAGATGTTATTCAGTGGTAAATGGTTAAACAAACAGTGGTACATCCTTAACGATGGACTACTACTCACTAATAAAAAGAAATGAACTGTTGGCATATATGACAACTTGGATCTCCAGAGTATTATGATTTACAAAGCCAATCCCAAAAGGTTTCATTCCATTTATATATCATATAATATCTCATTTATATACTGTGTTATTTCATTAATATAATCTTGAAATGACAAAACTGTCAAAATGGAGAATAGATGAATGGTTGTCAGGGGTTGGGAAGGGAAGGAGGAGGAGTTGGATGTGGTTATGGAAGAGCAGCATGAGAGTGGTATTAGAAATGTTCTATATCCTGACTATATCAGTGTCAGTATCCTGTTTGTGATATTGTAAGATAATTTTGCAAAATATTACTATTCGGAAAAATTAGGGAAAAGGTACAGCAGATCCGTGTATTAAAAGTTTAAAGAAAAGTAAATGAAGTGGAAGGTACCTTTTGGTGAAATAAGTGACAATGAGGTAGAAATGCATTTTGTAAAACTTTTGAATACCAAAATAAATTTTGGATATAATTATTTAGATAATAAGGAACTGCAAAAAAATCTTGATTATATGGGTATAGCACAAAGTAAATGAATAGAAATCTACTCTGGCCACAATATATAAATTGTCTTATGTGTACAATTATAGATTATGACAGTATTTCTCAAATACCATCTAAAATATCTTAATGTTTAGAAATTATTTTTTCTAAAAAAGGAAGCCTTAAAATATAATTGGGTTGCCTATATATTAATAGTTTTAAAGTATTAAAACTATTAAAGTAGCATTATTACATTACATGGGCTAGCCCTTTTAGTTTATAGATGTTAAATCCTAAAATTGATGTTGTTACTAAAAATACAATTTTAGCAGAGATTGATAGATATGCTTCTTTTTTTAGGTATGAATTAATACCTTGGTGTTGTTTGTAAGTACATTGTTTGGATCTTTGGTTATACTTTCCCTTTGAAATAACTCATAAATGATGGCTACATTTCTGAGTCACAGATTCTTTGAGAATCTGAAGAAAGTGTCTCCTCAGATAGATGGATCATTCACCTAATTTTTCATTCAGCAAGGTATACACACCATTTGAAAGCAATCTCTGAATCCCAGTTTTAAGAAGCTTGATTAGAAGAAAATATCTAGAGTATTGTATATAATTAATTTCAGTGTAATGTGTAATCATCCAAAAACAACTACCTAATGAGCGTCTGTTTGCTTGTACAGTACCTATGGCAGCCACCGCATGGGATCCAAAAACTATTTTTAAAATATTCTGTATTGCAAGAGGCTTACAATCTAGTTTAAGAAGCAAGATGTATTTATGAAGTGATTAACTATTAGAAGTGTCAGAATAAGAATAGGATAGTTCTTAGTTTTAGATTCAAAGCATTACAACTTGTAAATTGGTAAATTTGTAAATTTTAACAATTTTCTGGATTAGTTTCAGGTAGTCTTTTTCTTCAGCATGACATTAGTTTTTATGTGGGGCAGCCTTTTATAATATAAAAACTTTGCTTACCAACTTTTACTCATTTCTTTTTCAGAGATTGGAAATGCTTATGCTGTTTTAAGTAAATTCTGGTAACCTGTGTAACATTATCTCTTTTAGATTTGGGACTGTGAGATGGGAAATAGAATTTTTTTGTTATGAAGGTAGCAAAGTGAAATAGAAAAACTGAGGACTGTCTGTATTTATTTAAAAACTAATTCAGACTTTATGCTGGACCTTGGGGATATTGCCATGAAAGCATAAACACAGTCCCTGTCTTTATGGAGTTTACTGTTTTAGGGGATAAATTGTTCGGGATAATAGAATGAAAGAATAGCTCATTCAGGCTCCAGGGTGCAAAAAAAGATTTTTGGTATAGGCTGCATAAAAAGAGTGTACTTATTGTGCTAAGAATAATTTGACTTTGCATGAGTTATTTAACCTTCTTGAATTTCAGGGCCCTCATTTGTAAAGTGGGGATAATAACGGACAATGTAATAAGGTATTGGGTGCAGAGCCTGGCAGTTCTTAGGTACTCAATAAATGGTAGCTACTGCTATTGTTATTGGTTTAAACCACTTGAAGAATGGCTTAAGAGGCAGGATTTTAGGAGATGGAGCACAATGTTAAAAAAGGAAGATGGATATTCCTTTGTTTTCAAGGCAGTAGGGAGTCTTGTCTGTTTGGTATAAAAAGTTGTATTGAGAGATAATATGTGTAATTGCAAACAATATATATCTTTAAAAGAACTTATTTTTAACAAGTTTCTGGATTAGTTTTAGGTAGTCTTTTTTTCAGCATGACATTAGTTTTTATGTGGGGCAGCCTTTTATAATATAAAAACTTTGCTTACCAACTTTTACTCATTACTTTTTCAGAGATTGGAAATGCTTATGCTGTTTTAAGTAATCCAGAAAAGCGAAAACAGTATGATCTCACAGGCAATGAAGAACAAGCATGTAACCACCAAAACAATGGCAGATTTAACTTCCATAGAGGTTGTGAAGCTGACATAACTCCAGAAGACTTGTTTAATATATTTTTTGGGGGTGGATTTCCTTCAGGTATTTTAATGTAATTATAGATACTATATTTTATGAAGCTACAGAGTCTCACCTCCAGTTACATTATTTAAAGACGTATCTACCTTTTCCCCTACATTTCTTGTAGTGTTATGATCCTGTGATGGTTTTTCATGAAAGCAGGAGAAAAAAATTAGGGTTATTACTTTTATAATAGCCTGCCTTTTTCCTAGAACATATTTTAATTTAAAAAAATGAAGAGTACAGATACTCTGTATTTTATGTAAAGCTGAAAGGGAATGTAAGCAGGAAATGTAATGGCAATGTCTTAGGTAAGTACTATTACAATTATGAATGGTTTTCTTTACTTAAACCTGGATGACTATTTGACATTGCTTCTCTAGAGATCTTTGTAAATATTTTATCAATAACATTATAGTTGGCTAATTTGGATATATGTAGAGGTACTCACCTCTATTTCCATTTAAACAATAGAAAATCTGATTCATAGGTTATATACAAAGTAAGTGGGTTTTTAAGTTTATATTAAAATAGAAATAGCTAACTTTAACTAGACTATCAAAGTGAAATATTGTAGTGATACTACTAAATGGATAGATTTTATAGTACCAACATAAATAGTATTAAACTCCACTTACATTTACAGTAAATGGTCACTTAACATAAGGTTTTTGGAAACTGTGACTGTAAGTGAAACAATGTTCTGTATAACAACTAATTTTACCACAGGCTAATTGATACAAACAACAGTTAAATTGCTAAGGCATATAGTACATCATGTTTACTTAAAGTTGCAGTTTCCAAGGACCTCTTGATGACGTTAGGTGAGGACTTACTGTACTGTGAGTTGTTATTGTGTATATCTATTTTCCTTGAATGTAGCTCCTCTAAGGTACTTAAAATTATAGCTTTAGTCTTGTTTACAAAATTTACTTGAGGTGCTGAAGTAAATCCCATTCAACATTAAGAGAATCTTCATGAATGTAGCAATGTAATTGGACCTGGTGGCCCTCTCTGAATATTATTGAGAAAGGTTGTGGTCATTTCTTTTTATTTTTTAATAGAGACAGGGTCTTGCTGTTGCCCAGGCTGGAGTACACTGGGGCAATAATAGCTCAGTGCAGCCTCAAAATCCTAGGCTCCACCAATCCTCCCACCTCAGCTTCCTAAGTTGCTGGTACTACTGGCATGTACCACATATCTGGCTAATTTTTTTTAAACTTTTTTGTAGAGACAGGGTCTTGCTATGTTGTCCAGGCTGGTCTTGAACTCCTGGCTTCAAGTGATCCTCCCACCTTAGCCTCCCAAATCCTGTGCTGGGATTACAGAAGTGAGCCACCATGCCCGGCAAGGTTGGGGTCATTGATAGGACATTTTGCAAAGCACCCTTGAAGGAAAGAGGATATATAAATGCAAATTAATGACTGAATATAACCTTTGTTTTGACATGTTAGAATACATAATTACAGAAAAATTATTAAAACTAGTAATTTTGACTGGAAATATACTAGGAACAATCAGAAATCTTTCAGGCAATAGTAAATTTTCTTCTGATACTTGATTTGCAGTTATTTTGCTAGTTATAACATAGTTTCTCAATGGTAGCCATTTCTGATTGGTCATCTTATATGAAAACAACTTGAATGTTTATCAGCAAGAGAGTGTTTGAATAAATTGTGGTCCATCTATACCAAGATATATTATAGGGCTATTTTTTAAAAATGAATTCGAATACTATCTTTTGATTTCTAGAGATGTTTATGATTCATTGATAAATGCAAAAAGCAAAGTTTCAAAGTAATAATCCAACATTTATAAAAACAACTAATCATAAACAAAAGAGGTTTATATCTATGTGTGTAGAGAAACTCTTAGTCAAGTTTTCATAAAGAAGGAACTTCTACCTGTAAAGGAAGCAGATTGGGAAGAATCATTCATATTTCTGTCCACCCTTCACTTACAAGAGGAGAGGGCAATAAGTATTTACTACTGAAAATACACATGCATTATTTTAGTAATTTTTTAAAATTAAAGAAAAATGTGAAAGAAAATGTATTTTTTCTGATCATAATTGCTCTCCCTAATTTAACCTTGCTTTTAATTTTTTAGGTAGTGTACATTCTTTTTCAAATGGAAGAGCTGGTTATAGCCAACAACATCAGCATCGACATAGTGGACATGAAAGAGAAGAGGAAAGAGGAGATGTACGTTTATGACTAGAAATCACAAAATGGCAAATTTCAGCTCAGGAAAAGCAATTAGAGTTGTCTGAAAAGAGGGCAAGTAGTTGTAGGAAATAATGAGTTTTCTCTTACTAGAGGTGTTCAGTAGAGACTAGAAAATCCTTAGGGACATTGTAGGAATAGGAGGAGAGGTCAGCCAGGGGTGGTTGGATAGTATGACCCCTTTAGATTTGTTATTCTATGATTCTAATGAAGGTACACCTGCACTATGCATGTTGTGAAGGTAACTTGTTATTGTTGGCCCTGAAGAATTTAGAATACTGAAAAACTTGAATTGGAGGTAACTTTCCTTGTTCTAATGCAGTTATACGTAATTGCCTATAGCAATTTAATTACATGAAGTGGAAAGGTAAATGGAAAGAGCGCTAGACTAGAAATTAAAAGGCCTGGTCCCCAGCTTTGCCACTCATCAGCTCCCATCTTCTACCCTCTAATCCAAGGTAAAAAAATGGTTTTACAGCCTGCAGCATATTGATAGCATCTCTGTGTGTGTCGGGGGAGGGAGTCGGGAAAGAGAGAGAGAAATAAATGAAGACTTCCTCATCTATAAAATGAAATCAAATTTTATCAGTGTTTTTCAAATCAGAATCTCCTGGTGATGTGCCTGGACAGTTATATTTAAGAATCACCCCATTGGTATGGTTATGCAGATTTGAAAGCACTGAATTAGATGATCTCAAATGCCCTTTTTGCCTCAAAATGTATGACAACTGTTGGATTATTAACAACTACAGTTATATTACAATTTGTTATTCTTTGATGATTTTTTATAGGGAGGTTTTTCTGTGTTTATCCAGCTGATGCCCATAATTGTATTGATCCTCGTGTCATTATTAAGCCAGTTGATGGTCTCTAATCCTCCTTATTCCTTATATCCCAGATCGTAAGTAGCTAAATGAAGTTTTACAAAAATGAATTGTTGCTATTTCTGACCTAGCTTCCTTTAAAGAGCTTGTGCTCTTGTAAATTTTTAAGTGCCAAATCTATTACTGCAAGTGTACCAGATTTTAAATTTCTATCTAATTTTTAAAATAGTTACTTTAAGTAATAAATTTGTCTTATGTTGTTAATTTACGTTTCTATTCTTCCACTGTGGATAAGGACAGAAATGCTGTATTTGAACTTGATAACAATTTAATGTGGTAGGTAACGTGTTGACATTAAAGGCAAAAAATACTCTAAAGGACAAAACTAAAGACAGAAAGAGCAATGATTGATGTTACATAGATTTATATCATTAAGGGGGAAATGACTTTACTCTTCATTTTGCAAAATATCAATTAAATAAAAACAAATATTACTTTTTTATGATGTATTTTTTTCACCATATACTTTATGTATAAGAGGTCAGGAAATAAAGGAAATTTAATACAGCATGCAATCTAGACAACTTTAATACAGTGAACATAAAAGAAACTATAACATCATATTGGCTGTTATAGCAGCATGAATAAATAAAAAACATATAAAGAAAAAATAATAAAAATCAGTGATTTTACAGTATTAAAATCACATTGGTCTAAAAATAACAATTACCTTATTTCTTCCAAATAAGATTTTTATTAACAAAAAATTGAGATAACTTTATAAAAACATAGTATATTTAAAAGTGTGGTTACTTTTTGTGACATGAAATCATAGTTTTAGGCAATTTGAGAGAACGTAAATAAATTACAAATTGAGTATTTCTTATCCAAAATACTTGAGACCAGAAGTGTTTTGGATTTTGGGATTTTGGATTTTTTCAGATTTTGTAATATTTGCGTATATTTTATGAGATGTCTTGAGAATGGTACCCAAGTCTAAAAATGAAATTTATGTTTTATATATACCCTATTCACACAGCCTGAAGGTAATTTTATACAATATTTTTAGTCACTTTGCACATGAAACAAAGTTTGTATACACTGAACTATCAGAAAGCAAAGGTATTACTATCTCAGCCACCCATGTGGACAACCTGTGGTTGTTTGGCATCATTCCTGACTCTGAATTTATATGCTACTGATAAGCAATCACTTTCTCTTTTTTTTTTTTTTTTGAGACGGAGTCTTGCTCTGTCATCCAGGCTGGAGTGCAGTGGCGCGATCTCGGCTCACTGCAAGCTCCGCCTCCCGGGTTCACGCCATTCTCCTGCCTCAGCCTCTCCGAGTAGCTGGGACTACAGGCGCCCGCCACCACGCCCGGCTAATTTTTTGTATTTTTTAGTAGAGACGGGGTTTCACCGTGGTCTCAATCTCTTGACCTCGTGATTCGCCCGCCTTGGCCTCCCAAAGTGCTGGGATTACAAGCGTGAGCCACCGCGCCCGGCCAATCACTTTCTTACTCTAATTCACATATAAGTATTTAACAGTGAAAAAATAATGTGTTCAGGGTTAAATAACCAGCATATTAGCATCACTAGAATACCTGTGTGAGCTGTTAAACAATAGCAACGACAAACAACTACAGGCTTTTAGTTTCCACCTATGATGCTGTGTTTTGATTAAAAGGTGACCCATCACATGAGGTCAGCTTTGGAATTTTTCACTTGTGCCATCTTGTCGATGCTCAGAAAGTCTTAGATTTTAGAGCATTTCGGATTTCAGAGTTTTGGATTAGGGATGCTCAACCTGTATTACCGATATTAACTTTTCAATGATTTTTAATTGTTTTTGTTCGCTTCGTTTACAGTAGCATATTGGAATGTCCAATTTTAATTAAAATAATGATGCATCTCTTTTACAGTGGAACAGGGCAAACTATTAAAATGCAGACAGAAAACTTGGGTGTTGTTTATTATGTCAACAAGGACTTTAAAAATGAATATAAAGGAATGTTATTACAAAAGGTAGAAAAGAGTGTGGAGGAAGATTATGTGACTAATATTCGAAATAACTGCTGGAAAGAAAGACAACAAAGTAAGTTTGTCATGTTTTTAACATTTTAAAACTTATTCACAGTCTTTAGAACTGATTAATGTAGATTTACCTATTCAAGGAATGTTCTGGAATTCCCTGGCACATAATTGGAGCACAGTACTTAAATGAGATCATGTGTTTTATATACATGTGGCCTAACACAGGAATTGACACATAGTAAGGCCTTAATAAATGGTACTTGTGTATTGTTGTTATCCATAAATATTTGGTTGAATAAGTAATACCAAATTTTATTGTATTGATAATATCCATCATAAGACACATCATTCTTTTATGTACCACCAAGAAACAAAAAAAATCCTGGCAGATAAACTATGTCATCAATTTTAAGATGCATCCTGTTTTCAGAGTTAAGTTTGAAACTCTTTATTAATTTAGCTTTTGTATTTAGAATTTAATGTACAATGAGTTTTGTTGACATTTCTTTTTTCTTTACTTTGTACACAGAGAGGCTCTTCAGAACACTTAATTTGCTTAGGCTTTTCCAGCCTCAGTTTTCTTAATTTAAGGAACAGTTCCATCTATAAAGATTGACATAAGAATCTGCTGAGATGTTGCATGTGAATTGAGTGTTGTGGTTCTTGTTTTTGTGACCATTGTTATGAATAATGATGTAGACCATATAGTGTAGTGTTAGGAGAACTGACTTTGGAATTAAACTGAGTAAAGTTGAATCCTAGCTCTGAAATTTTTAGCTGACAAATTGTAACCTCTGTGAGTTTATTTCATGTGTAAAATTGGTGATGATGAGTGGGAAGAGGAAATAATAGCTATCATTTATATAATGCCTACTGTTTCAGTCACTGTCCCAAGCACGTTATAAGTATTAACTCATTTAATCTCCACAACAACCCTGTGAGATTATACTCATTTTACACAGGAAGAAACTGAAGCAAAGAGAGATTACTAACTTGCCCAAGGTCATAGAGGTCGTTTGTGATTCAAAACCAGACAATTTGTCTCTAGCATCCAGGCCCTGTGCTCCAAAGTCTTCTCAGAAATAACCAACTTTATGGGGTTTGTTGTGAAAATTAAATCAGGCAATAAAGTACTTCACACATAGTAAATGCTCAGAAAGTGTCAGCAGTTATCATCATCTCCCCCTTGCTAGGGAAAAGTTGATAAAATGTAACTTCTAAGAGAGTCCTTAACCTCTCTGGTCTTCGTTTTCTCCTCTATATAGTGGCAGTTAGAGATGTGACCTCTTTGACTTCTAACTCAATGAGTTTGTGAAATCAGTCTGTCCTCAGTGTGGAGAAGGTTACATTAGACTAGTGATTTTTAGGTTTTCAGCTGGGAGTGAGTTGCCACCCTTCCCCCACCCCACCCATCCCTAGAGATGTTTGGTAATGTCTGGAGATACTTTTGTGTGTCATCATGGGATGGGAATGGAAAGGGATTGCTACTGGCATCTAGCAGGTTAAGGTCAGAGATGCTGCTAAACATCCTACAATGCACAGGACAGGCCCCCCACAACAAAAAAATTATCCAGCCCAAGCAGTACTTTGAAATAATGGAAAGAATATAGGCTAGGCATTGGAGAATTGGATTGGAATCTAGACTCTGCCATTCGTTAGCAGTGTGAACTTTGGTTTATCTAAGTCTCAAATTTCTTCTTTGGGAAGAGTCATCTGTAAATAGATATAAGCGCATTCTGTGTAAATAAAAGGCATAGGATAATATTGATTGAGTTGTTAATCCTAGTCCAGTTGATTTAGTAAAGATTATTTCTGGAGATCTTTACAAATGGAATACTGTCTTAACTGTGAGTGTATCTTGAATGTGATCTTGACTAATCCATATAAAGCAGATGTCTTCTACTTTGGCCATTGTGTTCCAGAAAGTAACTGATTTCTTTTTCTGTTACATCTTCTTTAAGTGCTCCTAGTCTTTACAGGTATTAATAAACAGTGAAATGACTGAGAGTAACAGGAAAAAACAAGAAATACTCCTTGAAGAATTTTGATTTGTAGTCTGTATATCATTAGTAGCTGTGCTGTCCCACACACTGAAGGAAGCCTCAGAAGTACTTATTTGCTGAATAGCAATATTACGATCGTATAACAAGCATTTTTTTAATCTGTGTTCCTTCAGTAACATTATTATATGTATTTTTTTAATTTAAGTAAACTCAGAATAAGATTTTAAATTTTTTATTAAATATGTAAGTCTTGGGATAATCTGAAATCTTAACAGAAGGCCACGGCAAAAACAACCACTGGCAGTATTGAAAAGCATATAATATTTTTAGGAAAAGAGTCCAAGATGATGCTTCAGAGGAATAGTTTTTAAACCACTGGGGAACAGGAGTAGAGAGAAAGGATTCCAACATGAGTTGACAGGATTCTATCCTTATTTATTTTCTGTGTTTGTTTTACCTGCTAGACTTCAGATAAAGTTTTCATAAGAAGTTTTTTTCCTACTAAAATGGCTTTTAGGAGTTGTACTTGGAATTTTTTTAGGTCAGTTAATCAAAATATGTCGAAGTGCTCCTGTAAAGCATCACTTGAGCTTAAGCAACTAGGTGACAAAAATTTCATTCAATTAGCAAAATATTTTTCTTTGTTAACAGAAACAGATATGCAGTATGCAGCAAAAGTATACCGTGATGATCGACTCCGAAGGAAGGCAGATGCCTTGAGCATGGACAACTGTAAAGAATTAGAGCGGCTTACCAGTCTTTATAAAGGAGGATGAACTGGAATTTTTATTTATACCTTTTAGCGTACTCTTTATTTTTTCTGTAAGTAAGTTTGGTTTCATCATGAGAGATGAAGGAAAAGATTTGATACTGAAAACTAAACTGAACAGTTGGTTCCTGAAATCTTGGACTGTTTATGACCTACTGTCTCCTTTAAATAGTAACTGAAAACTAAAATGGAATATTTTAGTTACGCTTCTACAATTATTTTCATTTTAAAAGCTTACATGATTCCTAACTAAAATGTCTTGAGAAAGGATTATCACACCTGTAGCAATTTCCAGTTTTAGTGATTCCCCATTTTTTTCCCTTGTCATGTAAATATCTATGGAATGATCATTTTGTGTACATACAGGTTACTGCTTTTTTATTTAAATTCTTTTAGTGTTTAGCTCCATGAGACACTTCAGTTTAAATTGATGGAATAAATGTTATATGACACATTTACATTTTCCTTATCAAGGTGTCAAATATGTGGACTTTAAACAATGAAACTTTTTCAAAAAGAAAAAACAAAAACTTTAACTTTGTGTAAAATCTTATAGTATTATCAGCTTAGAGGGAATTGATATTTTTAATATTGCCGTTATATTCCAAAATATATATTGAGATAAATGAACTGGTGTAGAATATCAGTTTGCCATTTAGTTTTATGAATTACTATACATATACATGCATAGAAATGAAAATACTATACTGATAGATTTTAAAGAAAATATGAGGAAATGGCTATAAATATTAAACTAAAAGGGTCTTCAACAGTAAAGTGCAGTTATGTCATTTACAATTCCAATACTTTAAAGGCCACCAAATTTTGATGTATATGTCCTTGAAGGGCTGCTAAAATTTATAAAGAGGACTCACATTTTCCCCCATAGGAATTTGCAGTTTCTTGGTGATCATTTAAGCAGGATCCAAAGAAGTTCTTCTACAAATAAGTAATAAGAAAAATGAGTACTGAAATACAGCTTTGTGCCTTTTAACTCTATGCCAACTCCTAAACATATAAGTAGATTACAGTATACTTATCTGATCAGAGCATGATCTGTTTGGCCACATGCAAGTGTGAGCAGAAATATAGCAGCAGGTAGAATAGTAATTTAAAGCAAGTCATCCTTTAAAAATTCTGAGCTAAAATCTATTCACCATTGAGTAACTGAATTAATCCTATAGGAATAAGCTCCTTGTAAGTAAATCCATAATATGAATTAGAAAAAAAAAACAGCTGAAAATTGAAGTTTTTGGTGCCTGTATACTGGATATGAAACTATTTGATTTCTAGTCTTCTGTGTTTAGCAGTTGTAATATTTTAATGATTTTGCTTCATACTCAGTTAATGGAACATAAACATATCTTTGATACTTCTTTGTGAGTGAGAGAATGCTAGATAGGGTGGCTTTGTTCTTTGTTTAAATTTTTTTTCTGAATGTAGTTAATTTATGGCATCTGTTGAATAAAACTGCTAAAATGACCTCTTAAAAATGTTCTCTTAGGCCGGGCGCGGTGGCTCACGCTTGTAATCCCAGCACTTTGGGAGGCCGAGGCGGGCGGATCACAAGGTCAGGAGATCGAGACCATGGTGAAACCCCGTCTCTACTAAAAATCCAAAAAAAAAAAATTAGCCAGGCGTGGTGGCGGGCGCCTGTAGTCCCAGCTACTCGGAAAGGCTGAGGCAGGAGAATGGCGTGAACCCGGGAGGCGGAGCTTGCAGTGAGCCGAGATTGCGCCACTGCACTCCAGCCTGGGCGACAGAGCGAGACTCCATCTCAAAAAAAAAAAAAAAAAAAAAAAAAAAAAAAAAAAAATGTTCTCTTGTATCCCCTTTTCCAGGTGAATCAATAGAAATGCCTGATTGAATTAGTAGGTTAAACTAAACAACATACTGTCATAGGAAAACTGGACAGCTTAACCAACTTGCTCTTAGAAATGTTAACTTAAAAAAAAAAAGCAGTGCTTAAGAGAAAATACAATTTTAAATATTTTGTTGAGCCTGTAGAGTAAGTTTTTAAAAAAATAAGTTCATAGCATTTTAATTAACTTTGAAAGTTCATATGCATCAGAAAATTTATGAAAACTTGAGTGTAAAAAATTTCATCTATTTATTTTTCTAATTTTAATGGCAAATTTACACTATTATGGCTGATAATTCTGTGAACTTACCTTCTTGTTGACTGATTCTTTTTCCCTTAATCCCAGCTTTAAGGAGATAGGTCTATTGTACAAAGTTAAGTGATACCATAAAGTATATATTATAAAGTCATACATGGCTTTTGGACAGTATTACATTTCAGTTGCATTGCTGCATTCCATTAAATTTCATAAAATGCTAGGGAAAATGTGTTTGATAAAATTTTCTGCAATGAGAAATGACAGACTGAGTGCCTGACAATTTAAGCCACATATGAAGTATGCAAGTAAAGATTCAGTCCTTAATGTCATCTATATCATGGTATAAAAGCTCAACAAGTGTCTTATAATTTGGAGTTAATTGTATAAAGTAAGAAGAGTTTAGATATCTTGAGATAAAAGATTTTCATGTTTGCTGCTTTTTTTTATAATAAAAATCCCAACATTTTGCCATCTTATTTTTAGCTACATGAACTTCGCAATTTCATTGGCTCATTCTAATGACCACCTAAAAGTCCTCAATCTTTGAATATTGCTTTATTAGCTCCTCTAACTGGTATTCTAACAGTTTAGCAGCAGTTATATTTATTAATGCTTTACATTTTACCCCTTTTTGTATAAACACAAATACACCCATGCATATACACACAAACATTATTGTCCTTGTGAGGGTTTGGGGGAAATGAAAATAGTACCTTTCTCCTCTTCTTTTGATTCCTTAATTCCCAAATAGACTGGTGCTAGTCATTTAGTTATTTGTAAATTTCAGAATGTAGTTTGATTAAATGTGAACTGAATTCTCAACAATGAAAAATGTCAAGTTGAATTCATCTAATAAGTGAAAATAATATATTTTGTAAACAGATTACATTTGAATGCCTAAATAAGTATTTGTTTAATAATCATTACATGCTTGTTTATGATTTACAAAGATTTGGTAGAGAAAAGTACAGTCCTTAAGGCATATACATGCCAATGCATTAAACTACTCAGCTTTTGTGTCAGCTCAGGTGTTCACAGGAACAGGAATGTGGAATACCAGCTTTTTACTTTAATTATACTTTTATGCTTAATTTTTCTTCCAGTTAAATCTTTAATTACACTAGTATGTAAAGTAGTTACTGAGAAAAATGATTAAGTTTTTGATTTCCCTTCTGTTGATCTGTAACATTTTTAAATGAAGCTATTTAACACATATGACATGCTAATGTTACTTAATGGATTCCTATGTATTTCATTAAAAAAAAAATCTCCCACCTGTATTAAGACAGCTAAATATTTCTTGATGTTGGCTTGAGGACCAAGTGAGCCATCTTGCCAGTTAAGCAAGTTTTATGTCAGAGGACCAAATTGTTAAGAGGAGAATTTGTACATTTGTTGAGCTTCCCCATATGAAGCTTGGGTTCAGTACTATCCTATTACTATCCATCTTCATAATTAGTGAAGCAAACTGAAAGGGAATTCATAATCTTTTTTCTTATTTGAACAGAAAAACTAATGAAAATCAACAATAAATCTTTATTTTAATTTTCATTCAACAGCTGAAAAACCATGTCTGTTGACCACATTGGACCATTGCCTAGTTAAAATCCATAAAATTCTCTATAAACCAATGAATTATTGTCTGGCAATAATTTCCAACATTTTAAATTCTAATTTTTAGTTACAAAGAAAAAGGATAGAATGAGGCTTTTCAAGGAATTCTTGCTCATCCCTTCAATTATTTGGCAGGCAAAACAGTCCTAGAATTCAGCTTCCTTTTTGGTTTTATTACTATTAAATAGATACTTTCATATAAATGGAAACACTTTTCCTCAAAACATTAATTCAAAACATACTCCTTATATTAAGGATTATAGCACCATATTTTTTGTAAATTCCCTATGTGTAACTTTTTCCTGTTGGTATGTGATTTTTTTCATTTAATATGACTATCTGCTGGTGTTGGGGCCAATAGATTTGTGAATATTCTGTGGATATGTCTATGTATAGGTGTATATATATATATATATATATATATATATTTTCCAGCTAATACCTCAAATGTGTGATTGTTTAATATATACCACACTATGTTTGCACAGAGCAGGGCTTCCATTAGCAGTGGATGTTTTTATTTCTAACTTTGAAAATCAGTCAATACAAATTCATTGGTGTGAGTTCTTTCCGTTGCTCTTTTTCATATTTTAATGCAGAGATTCCTATTATAAGGCCCATGCTTCAAACATAATTATATCTTTCTATATCCAGCCATCTGGAAATATATAGGGGTAAGAAGTATTTCTTGAAATGTCCTTGTTTAGTAAGTTAGTAAAAACTGGGACGACTAGTTGCCAAGATGTCTTGTAACTACATAGCAGATGACATCTGGCATGGCAAGTCTCATTCACTTCAGCACAAGACTGTACATTTCAATCTGATATTCTACTTTGCCATTTAAATACACCATTAAAATCATAGAGATTTTCAGTGACACTGGAGTATTGTAATTATTAGTTTCAAAAAATTATTTTGAATAGGATGATTAAACCAATGAGAAGAAAGAAACACAAATGATATTTTGCAGTTTATCTGTATTAAGAAATGCTTCTTGCCAATTTCTGGTATTGGTTTTTGGATTGCTACATAAGACTTTCTTTCCATTTACTTTATGTGTTTTTAAAAGCTGCAGGTAATTTTTAAGGTTTGATGGAATTATAATGGAAGCCTTGTATAAGTTAAATGAAACTGGTAAAGGAGAGCTTACTTTGTCTATAATGCATTCAGGATTATAAATTAGATTTTAAAATGAAATGTCTGATTTGTAAAATATTTAATGTTATATCAGACTTAAATAAAATTTTCTGTGAGAACTCAAAGTAAATGCATTTGATTTTTGATGAATGTTCTGAATGAAATATGAATTTTTGTCTTTCAGTCTCTGTAGTTTATCTCAATATATTAATAAAAAGGTCTGTTCTCACTGTAAAATGTTTGTTTTTATCATGTTTTATACTCTTAATATGGCCACTCTTTCACTCATTCAACTATTCAACAAGTATGTCATTGGTTGCTACATCCCAGGCAGTGAGCTGGGTGCTGAAAATTAATCATTGAATAAGAAAGACAAAAACCTTAAAGAGTTTACATCTAGCAAAGAAAATAAATATCAAGTAAATAACTAATTATGATTATGATAAATTCTACAAAGAAAATTACAGGGTACAATGAAAGCATTTATCTAGAAGACCTAAACTATTCAGTGAGGGTCAGGGAAGGCTTCTCTGAGAGTGAATTTAAGCTGAAATGCAAAAGATGAGATTAGTAGCATTAAGGTGTGCTAGAGAAATATCTCAGGCAGAATGTGCTAAGTTGGTAAAGTGATAAAAATCTTTATGGAAGTGAAAACAAACTTGTATGATCATAGCATAAGGAATCCAGGGTAGGTGAGAGAATTAAGATAGGGGCCAGATCCCCGTAAGAATGATATATAAACCATGATGCTGATATTGAACTTTATCGTAAGTCAATAAACCTGATTTTCAAGGAAGGCGTTAAATGATCTGATTTGGGTTTTTAGAACTAATTTTTGTTGCTGTGGAGACTGGAGGGCAAAAGAGAATGTAAGAAGAATAGGAGGTTATTGTCAAAAGAGAGATGATCATGGCTTGGACTAGGGTAGGAATATAGATAGGTGAATAGTTTTCAAATGTAGCAGGTAGAATCAACAGAACTCTGATTAGATTTGTGACATACGGAAGCAGCAATTAAAAACCAGGCTAAAGTTTTCTGAAAATTTGGCTATGAAAGGGAGTAGAGGAAAAACAGGGTGGTAGCTGAAAGAGGATGCGATTTCTAAAGAAGCTTTTCTTTTGAGGGTCTCACTGTCATTCAAGCTGGAGTTCAGTGGGGCAATCACCACTCAATGCAGCCTCAAACCCTGGGCTTAAGGGATCCTCCTGCCTCAACCTCCCGAGTACCTGGCGCACGCCACGTTCGGATAATTTATTATTATTATTATTATTATTATTATTATTATTATTATTATTATTGTTATTTGTAGAGATGGGGTCCTATCTTGCCAGGCTGGTGTGGAACTCCTGGGCTCAAAGGATTGTCCCGCCTCGGACTCCCAAAGTGCTGGGATTACAGGCGTCAGCCACCGCACCCGGCAAGGCTTTTATTTTTTTCAATTATTATTTATTACATGAGACCTTAGTAATTTTTAAGAATTCTGATGTAAAAGGGAACATAAAAGGTGCCCGTAATCAGTGTCTGCATGTTAAAAGTAGACGCTTGAAGTGCTCCAGAATACCCATGGCTCCTCCCCATTCAATCTAGATAAGGCCTTGAGTAAAGAGCACCCTTGGGGAAGTCACAAGAGCCTAGGAAACAGGTCAGAAACCTGTGGACCTGGTACTTCCAATCACAGGCAATCTGGTGCTTGCTCTTCAGCTCATCACACCATCCCCTCAAATTTCTTCATCTACAAGAAAAGGTTTTAAGATAACGGACCCTGCAAAACTAATGGCATTTATACACCCTCTCTGCACAAGAATGTCTTGTAACACATAACCTTGCTTGCATTTTCTGGGTTTCTTAGGGTCCAGCGATCTCGTACAAATCCTCTGCCCCACAGCTGACGTCCTTCGGCCCGTGACACAAGGCGCAGGCGCAAGACGCGGCCCGCGGTGGGCGGGGAAGGGGCGGGGCGCGGCCGGCGGCCGCGCCCTCGCAGCTTCCGCCGGGCCCCTCCGGAAATCCCATATCGTGGGGCAACGGCGGCGTAAAAAGTGCTTCCTGGAGTGCAGAAGAGGTCATGAATCATGTGACGGTGGCTTGAGGAGGAACCTGTCTTTAAAGCTGTCCCTTAAGTGACAGCGGAGAGAACCAGAGAGCCCAGAAACCCGAGGTAACTGGCGCTACTTTGCCTGGTTTTGAGGCCTAGTCCCGCAGGTGGCGCGAGTGGTGAGATTAAACAGAAGGAGAGGACCCCCTCTTCTTTTCTTTGGGCCTAGCTCTTTGGGGTGGAGGGTCAGGGATGGGGTGGGCTGAGGTAAGGCGTGCCAGCTGAGTACCCTTACTCAGCTGGGGGTGTTGGGGCACTCCGACTCCCGCTGGGCTCGCTGGGCCAAGCTCTAGAACCGCGGGGGTTTTACCTGGTTCTGACCAGGTCTGATCTCGCTTATTAAGTTGTGGGTGGGGAGGACGAGGAGGCCGAAGAGGGAAGAGTCACCGGGAGTTTCTCTTCCAGGCGTGGAGATTGATCCTGCGAGAGAAGGGGGTTCATCATGGCGGATGTGAGTGACACCCCTACATAAGAGGAAGGGAAGAGTGGGGAATTTTGAGGGGAATACTGAGCGGGGAGAGGTAGAGCTTCCCAAGTAGAAATTTGTTTTGATCCTCCAAGCCCCACTCATCCCAGTTAATTATTTTCTCTGATATCTCAAGTGGGAGACTAATATGAATGAATTTGCAGGATCCTGAGTTTCTGCCTCGAATGGGGGTGTAGGACACTAAGGTGCTTGAGACTGAGAAAATTATATTCTCCCTACTCCCCAATCCAGCTGGGGCATAAGAGAGGCTCTGTATGTTTACCATTTGAAATTCTGAATGATGGTTTGCTGCTTTTCCTGTCAGAATTCGGTCAGTAGGACATGTACCCACAATACTTTTTTCCAGTAAGTGGTAACAATGTCTCATTAGGTTTATTGTAGCAATTTACGATGATTTCTAACCCATGCCTCTTTAGAAACATGGTAACGTGTGTGTGTGTGTGTGTGTGTGTGTGTGTGTGTGTGTGTGTGTAGGATGAGAACAAAAGTAAGCCAGTAGTCATAACATGAAATAAAATGATCATTCGGGTTTGGAGAATAGTAAGTGTTGGAGGCTCAAAACAACAGATACCTGATTAATCCATGTGAGGTCAAAATTGATACCTAAATTGTCAGTGAAATTCCTGGGATGAGAGAGAGTAATGAGACAAAATAAGATAGTCTTCTGGCCGATCTGGCCGATGCAGTTGTTTAGTCTGTAATCTCAGCACTTTGGGAGGCTGAGATGGAAGGATCACTTGAGGCTGGGAATTCAAAATGAGGCTGGGAGTTCAAGATCAGCCTGGGCAACGTAGCAAGACCCCGTTCTACAAAAAGAAATTAAAAATTAGCCAGACACATTGATACCCCTGTAGTCCCAGCTATGCTGGAAGTGAGGCGAGAGGATTGCTTGAGCCCAGAAGTTGGAAGTTGCAGTGAGCCCCAGCTTAGAAAAATAAAATAGTCTTCTATTTCTTTAGTCTTAACTGTGTTTCGTGTTAAACACTTGACACACATTGTCATTTATCTTATATTCTGTAAGACTAGGCTGGGCGCGGTGGCTCACGTCTGTAATCCCAGCACTTTGGGAGGCCAAGGCGGGTGGATCACCTGAGGTCAGGAGTTCGAGACCAGCCTGGCCAACATGTTAAAACCTTGTCTCTACTAAAAAATACAAAAAATTAGCCCGGTGTGGTGGTGGGTGCTTGTAATCCCAGTTACTCGGGAGGCTGAGGCAGGAAAATCGCTTGAACCTGGGAGGCGGAGGTTGCAGTGAGCCGAGATCGCGCCATTGCACTCCAGCCTGGACAACAAGAGCGAAACTCCGTCTCAAAGAAAAAAATGTTGCCTCACATAGTCATACAGAATTTATTTTAGGTCCTTAAACAGGATATTTTAAAAATTACATTATAATAATATGCCTTACACTGTTTCATTATTTGTTGAGTAGGTGAGTTCAACAAATAATGAAAGAATGGAAGGCATATTTTTATAATGTGATAGTCACGTGAGACAACAGTCTTACAGAAGTCTTATCACCTTACCCAAGAACATTAAAATGATGGTGGAAAGTCTGTCTTTGAACATGGAAAGATGTTTATAATGTCTTCTCAAGTGAACACAATAGCAACAGGATGTAAAACACTAGTATGAAAATTATGATGTAATTTCATGCCTAAAATGTATTTGTGTTTCCCATTTCTAGGTACGCTAATCCATGCATCTTCTCAATAAACTTTAACAACACTCTTATGATGTAGGTTCTATATTAGCCCTATTCAACAAATAATGAAATAGGCTTAGAGAAAAAAGGTTAGTTAACTTACTCCAAGTTGCATGACTAGTAAACACCCAAATCAGACAGAGAAAGATAAAACACAGCAAGAAAGGTTATGAATGATAACTGAAGTTCCCTAAAATTTGGATAGGACAGGATCTAGAAAACAGTGGAAGGCCTATTATTATAACATGATTTTTTTAAATGTTCTCTTTCAGGACCTAAAGCGATTCTTGTATAAAAAGTTACCAAGGTAAGAAATGTTTAATTTGTTATTGAATACATTCTATATGCCGTATGTTAATTTTATGAAGTATTTTGTCTGTGTATTTTCAATGTTGTGAAGTATCTCTGAGATTTCCTTTAATATGAATATTTTTTGCCAGCATCATGTCCTCTGGAAAATTTTCATCACAACCGCTTTCCTCATTTATGTCAACAAGTTTGCCTTCACTGAGTTCTCTGTGTATCTAGAGCGATAGTGTCAGCATTCCCTTGGTCATCTGTTTCTTCTATAACTCTTTACTTTCTATTTGAAATTCACTTCCAGCATTATTACTTTTCATTTCTTTGCTGTGTTTCGTCTTTGTTGGCCAGTTTCCTCTGTTTATTATCTCTTTTTCTAAATGTCACATACTTTTTCATTGGGAGACAAGGAGGTACAAAACTACATGCTTTGCTATCTCTGCATGAACTGCATAACAGATGCACAGTGACCAACCATCAACATACTTTGAAAGAAATGATGTGGCTTGTTACTGATGAGAGTGTGCATCTGTTAATTACATAATTATTTATGTCGTGATTTGTGGACTAAAGAGAGAAGTTTATACTTTATGTAGTTATTGAGGTATTATGCCATCCTAACTAATATTTGACCTGTGCTCTTCTGCAGGGAGTGGTGTTACTTAACCATAGGAACTAAAATGTGCATATTGGAACTGTGCAAAATGAGGGCTTTCTGTTTTTTTCTGTAGTTACCTTAGCATAATGAAAGGGCGCTCAAATTGGGACGGAGAGATACCCCACTACACTGGTGATATGATGAAATAGTTAATAGTGCATAGTTAATTCACTTAGAAGTCTTAGTGATTTACAATCCTTTTTTGAGTGTTAGCATCTCTTATTGAAGAAACAGCAAAATTGCATTCAGTGTTCTGAAGTTATAAACCCACCGGAAAGATACTCATTATTCACCTGGAGATCTAATAAATAAAGCAATAATTGATTCTAATTACATCATCTGTGATTATAAGCAATAAAAATGTTTCAGACAGTGGGGATCTCATTTTAACTATTAAGTGTACTCTGAAAATCATAATAGCGTGTGACACTGGGTATGGTGCAGCTGTCTGTATAAAGGAATTAGAGAATAATACCAAAAGTATTTATTATATTACTGAGTAGTTCTAATGTTGATCAAAAATAGTTGGAAAGTAAATGCTTGCTTCTTCTTTGAATTCGGATGTCTTTTATCTTTTAACAAAAGGGGAAATATCAGGTTGTTGTGCTTATCCAAGAAATAAATTCAGTTAAAGGATATTTGTTAAAAGCTTTATGAAAATCTTTCATAATGGCAGGAAAGGTATTAGTACTGTTTTTTTTTTTAATAATGAAAAAAAGCCAGTTCAACTCATAATATCATTTATTGAAAACAGGCTTACTGCATCCCAGAACAATAATAATGAAGAAATAATAATGTTTTGAACATTTATGAAGAATAGTAGAATATACACTTTGATTTGTTGCTAGATGTATCGGTTTGGATGCAGGCATCCTGCTTCAGAGCCATGGATTCATACTTTTAACTGTTGTACCTCAGTGCCTCTCAGTAACAAAGTCAGCCAGCTACGGATACTAATGGAATGTGTGTTTTTGTGCATTTTTTGAATTCTCTGCAAAATATCATTCTTGCATTTGCAATTTAAAATCTGGTTGTGACCCAAAGCAGTCTCAGGCTTTAATAATCCCACTTTGTATGTTTTAAAACAACCAAATATTTCATAATTATGTGTATAAAACTAAATCTTATGTCTTTAATTAGTAATGCAACATTTGTTTTTAGAAAAAATGGTTGTTTTAGTAAGCATAAGATTTAGATTTCTTCAGAATATTTCACAAAATTTAATTCATTTCTTCTAAAAGTATAATATCTCTTAATGAGCTAGTTATTTTTAATTATTAGTAAATTCTATTCATATTACTCTTTGTGCATTGTATGTAGAATTGCAAACAGCTTTTATATTTGTGACCTGATTTCTACAATTATATACTTAAGAGTGTAAATAATTTTTCTACTTTCTTGAATTCATTTCTCTGTGAAGTCCATCAAAAAGAAAGTCCTTTTATTTTCTTTGGAGCATTAGTTTTATTTAAAGTAATTTCCATGGAAATTTAAAAAAAGAAGCTACCTGTGGTAGCACTAATTTTTCTAAACATTTTTGTGGTCCTCTTTTTACCTGCTTTTTAATTTATTTTGGGGGTAGGTAGTACATTCACAAAGTTCAGATTCAAGACTTAACTGAAGAACATAGAGTGAGAAGCTGTCCATCCTTCCTCTCCAGCCACATGCACAGTTTCCCCTCAAAGAGGCACCCACCATTACCTACAGAGATATTTTATGTACCTATGAGCAGACATGTATATACACGTATTTATACACGCAACATACATATATGCCTGCACATTTTGGTACATAATTTATTGCTTCTTCTATACTCTGTTCTAAACTGTGTATTTTTTCACTTAAGAATGTAACTTTGAGAGTAATCTTTCCTGGTACATAGAGAACTTCCTCTTTCTCATGGCTGCAGAGTATTCCTTTGTAGGTGTATATCATAACTTACCTTGTCCTTCTTGATGGACAGTTGGATTTGTAATGCTTTACCGTTTCAAATGATGTTGCTTTTGGTAACTGCACAAAATAATTGGCATATCTACAAATATCTGTAGGATATGTTTTATATAATCTAGTTTTTAACTTAGAAGAATATATTCATTTTATGTATTAATTTTTTTTTTTTTTTTTTTTTTGAGACAGAGTCTTATTCTGTCACCCAGGCTGGGAGTGCAGTGGTGCGATCTTGGCTCACTGCAACCCAGGTTCAAGCGATTCTCATGCCTCAGTCTCCCAAGTAGCTGGGATTACAGACAAGCACCACCACACACGACTAATTTTTGTATTTTTAGTTGAGACAGGGTTTCATCATATTGGCCAGGCTGGTCTCAAACTCCTGACCTCAGGTGATCTGCCCACCTTGGCCTCCCAAAGTGCTGGGATTACAGGCGTGAGCCACCATGCCCGGCCTATGTTATATATTAATCTTAGAGATATATTTTAATCCATAAATAAGTTTAGGATTGAATGAATAGGAAATCATGCCAATAATAGGATAAAAACAGTATAAAAGTCATTTATAAAGTTATTTTATTCTTATTTTTAATGTAAGGAAGACAAATGATTTTGTTTGTAACGTTTTCCACTCACATTTAATAACACTTCTCTGACTTAAAAGTTTTTGACAATGGGAATTTTAAAAATTTAATGTCAGTATTTAAACATTAGGTTAATATAAGTATTTCCTATTCCTTAGTTAATACATTAAAGTTAACACAAAGAATAGATCATTCCGGGTTGCTGTAGGGACATTGAACAAATCTCTGAGTTGTAGTTTATAGATACCGTAAGATAGTTACAGGACTATAAGTTTTATGTTATAATGAAAGGGTTTTGCGTAAATGTTGAAAGTTGAGGAGTGTCACGTTATATTTTTTAACACAGTATTTTTGTGCTCTACCGTATGTATTTCTTAATTGCTAATTTCCCAGGGATTCTCACTGATAATTTAGTACTTAAACTGTAGTGATAAATTATGTCATTGTCAGTGTGTACAATTGACACCATTGGTATTAGTTAATAAGTGATATTTTTGAATTATGTGCCAGCCTACACTTTACATGCCTTATATTATTAAATTTCACAATATCTAAGTAAGTACAGTTATTCCTATTTTCAGATTGTTAATCTGAGGCTTATAAAGGTTTCATAACTAGCCCAAGATAGCATAAATAATAAGTGGCAGAGCCTAGACTGGAACCCAGATCTTTCTAACTTTAGAGCTATAGCTTGACCATTCCGCTTACTACTTCTTACGTAAGCATGGCTGAAAGGATTACTGCATGGCCTTCATTCCTTTTGCCCTGTTTCTTTAGCCAGGAACAGTTTTTCCACATCTTTTCACTTAGTGCCATAACATCTCAGCTGATGTATTACTGCTTCCAAGAAAGCCTTCTCTGGCCCACTGTCTGTCTACATCAACCTCCTCTTTTCTAGGTTCTCATATCCCTATGAACTTTTTAACACTTGCCACCAGTTTTAGTTTTACGTTTGTTACTGTGAGATTATTTTATTGATAACACACTCACTTTTTAGATTGTAAGCCATGTGGAGGCAATGATTGTGCTTATTTCTGTTTTTCATAGTATCAAAGTATTAAGTGCCACAAATACTGGCCGCTTAATATTTGCATGAATGAAAAAGGAAAAAGGTTCTTTTTTGTCACTATAGCCACTAATAATCTTTCATGCTTTTGTGTACCATGGACTGATCATTCATTAACAGTTTTAATGGAGAGTTATCTATGTCTTAGGTTATTACTAATAAACTGCATGAACTTGTAAATATTATAAACATTTCTGTAATACACATTGATTCCATTTCTGGGAGAATTTTGGGGTCTGTGGTTTTTCAGTAAATACATGAGAATTATTATGTCTTTGAGGTGCATAGTTTGAGAAAATGAAATATTTTATATTTTAACTTTTAAAAATTTTATATTTTAACTTTTTTTATATTTTAACTATTTTCTTTTTCTAGTGTCGAAGGGCTCCATGCCATTGTTGTATCAGATAGAGATGGAGTACCTGTTATTAAAGGTAAAACTGAACATTTAAATGCAAATGTCTTCTTTGCTTTTGACTAAAAATGTGTGCAATTTACATCTGAGTAGTACAGCAGGCAAACATGTTAAATTCATTTTAGTAAATTTGGGAGATGGTCTTAGTATTGGGGAAAGTGTTTGCTTTTGTATGTTAAAGGTTGAATTTGAATCTACAATGTATTATGTATCACATGTATCATATTAACATCTAGAGTTTAAGCATGGATTTATCACAGATCCATTTCCCATTAAAGACATTTACAGTGTAACGTAAACCATTAGTAAATCTAAGTGATGAGAGTGAGCATGTATTCAGCTGGATATACACACAGACATCCCTACATATATATGTATGTATATGTATATGTGTATATATACACACACACACACACACACATACGTACATACATACACACATTTTATCAAATTGCTAGTTGTTTTAGGATAATACCCTTGTATTTGGATCATAAGTAAACATGATGTCACAGAGAGTCAGTATGGATTCAGACAATTTTTACTATTTCTATTTTATGGTATTAGGAGAATGGATGTTCCTAGTTTTATTGGGACACTGTAATGGCTTTATCAGAGATTAAATATTGGATAATGTTCTGTATATTTTGTTTACAATTTTCCACCTGGAGTTGTCATATATATCAGATAATTTTAGACTTTAGAAATGAAAGGAGGTTTAGAAGTCAACTAATGTAGTTCTTTCATTTTATAAGTGAAGGTGATAAAGTGCAAAGACATTTGGACTTCTTAGCAGTTTTAATGGAGAGTTAGCTATGTCTTAGATTCTTATTAATAAACTGCATGAATTTGTAAAGATTATAAACATTTCTATATACACATTGATTCCATTTCTGGGAGAATTTTGGCAAACACATTATAAGAACGAAGGAGGTCCTGTGGTTTATAATCTTTGGACATTGCTGTCCAAAGTCGGACATGAGTCAGTAACAAAACAGTAATAGAACCCATCATCTCCTGATATGTGGTCCAGTGTGCTTTCTAACGCGCTATAAAATGGCTGTTGAATGGCTGTGGACAGATTGCTTGCCTTCTCTTAATTCTGTAATGAGGGATTGGAACAAAATAATCTCAGATTTTCCAGCTCTAATGTTCTTCATGAGGATCTCTGTGTTAAAGCCTTGAGCCCTGCGCTCATTAATATAACAAACTCCATGCAGACCTTTTAATGAGTGAGAGAAACGTGAAACAGGTAACCAGCTGCAGATTGTTAATATCTATGAGCGATACTGCTGCTGTGGGTTTTCTAAGAGCAGAAGTTTAGTAACTTTTTTCATTAGTTTATTCTAGCCTAGTCCTCAGATAACCAATTAAATGTACTTGGTCTATGTTTTAAGTTAGATATCAAGAAAATATAAACATTTAGTTTTCTTTTTAAAATTTAACAAAATTGTGAGAGTCAGCATTTCTTCTCTGACTTGTGATCAGTGAACTTTTGATTGAGCAATTTTTCCTGATTAGTGGTGAGACCCCATTAGTGATATGATTTTCAGTATTGTGAAACATAACCTTTGTGCTCAATTTTAAAAAGAGGTTTATGAAAAAAAAAAGGGCTGTAAATCTCTCTACCATATCCTCTGCATAATTTTTATTTAAATCACTTATTTTTCTAGTGGCCAATGACAATGCTCCGGAGCATGCTTTGCGACCTGGTTTCTTATCCACTTTTGCCCTTGCAACAGACCAAGGGAGCAAACTTGGACTTTCAAAAAATAAAAGTATCATCTGTTACTATAACACCTACCAGGTAAGTTCATAATTATCAAATGATTTGCTGATTTCAGTTGTCATTTTTGTGACTTTTATATATAAAATAGTTTGTGTTGTAGTTCTCAATTTTAGTTTTGAAGCGGATGAAATTGTAAAATTTTAGCCTTCAAATTGGTTGTATTAAAATGTTGTAATTTTCTTCACATTTTATACCAGGAAATAATTACTATGCAAAAGTAATTAAGTGATTTAATAAAGTACATGTTATCCTAAAAAGAGTACATCAGGTCACTGTTACCTCCAGTAGATGGTGCCCTTAGCTAAACAACTGAATTCTCAGATGACACACTTTTTTTGTTGTAGTAACAGATAAAAAAAACTTTCCTTGAAAGTTTATTAAATTTGCTCTTGCTGCTAATTCCTTCATTGTTTTGAAATATATATATGTAATAAATGAGGTTATTATTTGTGGGAAAGAAGTTAGTTTTTGCATGTCTCTTGATCTCAAGCTACATTTTCTTAAGACTAATTCCTTGTGCTTTAGAGCGATGTTTCCTAATCAACTGATGTTAAGTTACTCTTTTTTTTTTTTTCTTCCAAGACAGAGTCTGGCTCTGTTTCCCCATGCTGGAGTGCAGTGGCATGATCTCAGCTCACTGCAACCTCGGCCTCTCAGATTCAAGTGATTCTCACGCCTCAACCTCCCAAGTAGCTGGGATTACAGGCATGTGCCACCAGGCCTGGCTAATTTTTGTATTTTTAGTGGAGACGGGCTTTCACCATGTTGGCCAGGCTGGTCTTGAACTCTTGGCCTCAAGTGATCCATCCACCTCAGCCTCCCAGAGTGCTAGGATTAGACGTGAGCCACCGTGCCAGGCCCATCTTTTATTTTAAAAGTTATATATTTTAATGTGTATTAGGTAAAAGATAACCAAACCATCTGACCTTTAATTTCATCAATAAGGATTAGGTTGAAACTAAGTTTTTTTTTTTTTTTTGAAGATAGTTGATTTAAAGTTACTTTAATTTAAATTACAGTAATACACAAGAGCCAGAAAATAACATGAAGACAAAACTACTTGAATAACTGAGAAATACTGCATTTATCCATTTAATTATCAACTATTTATTAAGTCCTTACGATGTAATTGACATTCTGTTGGGCTTTAGAGATAAAAAGATGGAGATATGTTTTCACCTTAAAAACTTTCCAGGCTAAATGGTATTAATGTCTCTAAGAGATCATCACTAATTCTGTTTTATGGAAATATTCACTGAAATATAAAGTTCCTTCCTATTTCATAATATAATACCATGATGTTGGGCTAAAACATTGATGATTTTAAAGTTGTTGAAAGATTAAGACATTTCAGTTTAGTTATACTACCTTTTCATAATGCAACATATTATTTGGCTTTTATTTTCTTTTTAGGTGGTTCAATTTAATCGTTTACCTTTGGTGGTGAGTTTTATAGCCAGCAGCAATGCCAATACAGGTTTGTTTAATTACCTTAAATATCACTTTTAATCCTTAATTTCAAAAAATTAATTTAATTACCATACCTTAAGAGGAATAGTAGATTTAGAGCCAAAAATTTTGAACTTGTGGCCCAGTTTCACTATCTTTTTTCCATGTCTTGGGAAAAGTGATTTCTCTGAATCCTGGTTTCCATATCTGTATAATGGAGATAATATACGCTTTCTCCATCTTACAGTGTTATTTTCTAGTTCAAATGAGACAGTGTATGGTTAAGTGATTTTTTTTTTTTATTTTTTGGAGACAGGAAAATTAAATGTTATCTTGAGTGCTACGTCTTGCTCCCATTATAGCAGTTTAAGAAAACAAGGTGAAGATAACCCAACAAAATGCATTAAAATGATCGATGAGTTATAGACCAATCTATTAAATTAGAATTTTTAAAATTTTACGTAATGGGGAAAATGAATATGATTGAGAATTTAAAGAGCATGAATAGGATGAACATAGTCTCACTCTTCTTGAGAACTGAAGAATTTGAGAACAAATTCTAGGAAGCTGTACCCTTTACAGAGAATAGTAAGATTCCATTGTATCCAATACCTTCAGTGGATATTTATGTGTAAAATAATGACTATTCACTTGGTTGTAATTTTTTTACTTCATTTTATATAAAGTAGGATTTTTATTAAAAGGTCTGTCTCCTTTAGATTTGATTGCTGTTGAGAATTGTAACATATTTTTTACTGTTTCTTTTTTCTCCCAAGCTGAGCAAGTTCTTCTAGCTATGTCACTGCAGCCTGTTCTTAGATACCTCATCTTTAGAATGAGAGGTTTAGATTTGATGATCTATTAGATCTCTTCCATTTCAAAACATTTTAGGAATCTGTAAAATACTATATGTAAAAACACTTTCTGAATTATATAGGATAGTAATGGTGTTAAGATTTTAAGTATATTTATGAAATATACTTAAATTTTGATAAATCACCTATCATCGCATACTAAGTCACCAGTTGTTATATATTATGATAATGTACAGAACACTGTTTTAGTACTTGGACCCTTTCCTTGAGAGTCCAGATGCTTTTTATATTCTATAAGACAGAGAAAGACCTTTATTTGTTTGAACATAAAACAGGCTCTGTTTGAGGTAGATAGCCTTTTACTCTAGTAAACTAAGGAGAAGCAAGATATGCTTATTTCTAGATGTTTATCTTCCAGGTTCATCATTGAACTCCAGTGTGTTTTGTACTCTACCATTTATTTTTAAAATACTTTTTCATTTGAAAAATGAAATGAAGTATGTCTTAGCTTTGTTGAATTTATAAAAATAAATTTCTGATTTCCTTTGTTCAATATAGAAGCACCCTATCTACCTATCTTTTGAGGTAATCTGTTAAAATTTGCTTAGAGACAAAAGTATGCTTTAGTTAGTAAAAATTGTACGCATTATTTCTGAGTCAATGCAAATTTTGGAGCAGTGAGGTATAAATTAAGATTTTCCTTTCAAAACTCTAACAAATTATAGTGCATATAATTTATTCTGTATTTCCTAATGTACTTATGTATATTATGTATACTTATGTATTTTTCACTCATTCACTTTAGTAATAGATGCTGAAAATAAACTTAATGACTGAGGAGTTTTTGGTTGCTTTATTTAGGGTTATAGTACAGGTTGAACATCCCTAATCCAAAAATCTGAAATCTAAAACATTCTAAAGTCTGAAACTTTCTGAGCACTAATATGGCATTCAAAGAAAATGCTCACTGGAGCATTTCGTATTTGAAATTTTTGGGTTAGGGATGCTCAACTAGTAAGTATTGTACAAATATTCCAAAATTCAAAACACTTCTGGTACCCGGCATTTTGGATAAGGGATGGTCAACCTGTATTTTATTTCAGTCGTGGGAAATAAGCTATGTTCTGATTTACTTTTGGTAACTGTATTTTGGACATAAGGAAATTTGAGTTTCAGACTTTGAGGAACACTTTTCTAACATGTAATTTTCTTAATCTCTTTATTTTAGGACTAATTGTCAGCCTAGAAAAGGAACTTGCTCCATTATTTGAAGAATTGAGACAAGTTGTGGAAGTTTCTTAATCTGACAGTGGTTTCAGTGTGTACCTTATCTTCATTATAACAACACAATATCAATCCAGCAATCTTTAGACTACAATAATACTTTCATCCATATGCTCAAGAAAGGGCCCCTTTTTCCAACTTACACTAAAGAGCTAGCATATAGATGTAATTTATAGATAGATCAGTTGCTATATTTTCTGGTGCAGGGTCTTTCTTATTTAGTGAGATCTAGGGATACCACAGAAATGGTTCAGTCTATCACAGCTCCCATGGAGTTAGTCTGGTCGCCAGATATGGATGAGAGATTCTATTAAGTGGATCAGAATCAAACTGGTACATCGATCCACTTGAGCCGTTAAGTGCTCCCAATTGTACAATATGCCCAGGCTTGCAGAATGAAGCCAGCTTTTTATTGTGAATAGTAATAAGGACATATTTTTCTTCAGATTATGTTTTATTTCTTTGAATTGAATGAGGAACATAAAATGGCTTGGTAAAAGTAATAAAATCAGTACAATCACTAACTTTCCTTTGTACATATTGTTTTGCAGTATAGATGAATATTACTAATCAGTTTGATTATTCTCAGAGGGTGCTGCTCTTTAATGAAAATGAAAATTATAGCTAATGTTTTTTCCTCAAACTCTGCTTTCTGTAACCAATCAGTGTTTTAATGTTTGTGTGTTCTTTATAAAATTTAAATACAATTCGTTATTCTGTTTCCAATGTTAGTATGTATGTAAACATGATAGTACAGCCATTTTTTTCATATGTGAGTAAAAATAAAATAGTATTTTTAAAAATATAGTTTGAGCACTGTATAGGTCCTTTTTTTGTTCAGACTTTTTTCAAAAATCTAAACATAATTAATTTACTCTTTCAGCCACATGAATAAATAATGAGTGTTTCTTGTAGGTATTGGTTTGGAGATTGTATTATGGTAGTATGAACTGTTAATTGGAAAAGAAACCTGAGGTTGCAGTCAGCCGAGATTGCGCCACTGCACCCCAGCCTGGGCAACAGAGACTCCGTCTCAGAAACAAAAAAGAAAAGAAACCAAGAAACTTCAGGCATGAACCTAATTTAATCTGCATGAAAGAGGTACTACAGTTCTAGAATATGCCCTTTATGTTCAGGAATGCAGTCTATCATTCAGAGTTAAATTCTTTCTAGGCTCTTTGACAATCAGTTTTTCCCTGGAACAGTTCAGTACATATTCATTGAGCACCTGTGTGCCAGTCAGCAGAGCTATCACATTGCACAATTCTAAGAAGCACCATTCATGTCTCATCATACATCTATGCTCTGGGAGTTGTCTTTCGCGTAGAATATGTGTGATTGTTATCCCTAGAATTGTGCAGTGAGGCAATTGGCTAGGTGCCGTGCTGCTTCTTTTTCTTTCTTTTTTTTTTTTAAGCAGCAGAGTCTTGCTGTGTCGCCCAGTCTGGAGTGCAGTGGTGGCATGATCTTGCCTCACTGTAACCTCTGCCTGCTGGGTTCAAGCTGTTCTCATGCCTCATTCTCCCTTGTAGCTGGGATTACAGGCTTACACCATTGTGCTTGGCAAATTTGTGTATTTTTAGTAGAGACAGGAATTCACCATGTTGGCCAGGCTGGTCTTGAACTCCTGACTTAAAGTGATCCACCTGCTTTGACCTCCCAAAATGCTAGGATTAAAGGTGTGAGCCACTGCACTGGGCCATGTGCTACTTTTTCTTCCTTCCATCCTTCCTCCCTCCTTCCAGTGTAAATATGAGATTAATTTCTGATACCTTCCTTTGTAGAACTTAGAGTTCAGTAAAGGAAGTAGGTATAGAAAGTGCTATGATAAAGCTATACATAGGATGGTGTAGAACCACAGACTAGGGGCACCTAAAATGGGCAAGAAAATAGCCTTAAAATGGACAAGAAAATAGAGGCAAGAGATACAATGCTTTACCTGCAAAGAGCTATAAATACAGCCATGTACCATATAATGATGTTTCAGTTAGTGAAGGACCACATACAAGGGTGGTCAGAACAGCAGGCTATACCATAACCTAGGTGTGTAGTAGTAGGCTGTACCATCTGGGGCTCCTGTCAGTACAGTATGCTGTTCACATAATGATGAAATCACCTAACAAAGCATGTCTCGAAACGTATCCACATTGTTATGCAACACATGACTGTAGTTAATTGTTACAATTGAAATATTAGATGTACTCATTGAAATCCAGAATTCCCATTATCTGGATTATTTAATATTGTTCAGGAAATTTTTGCCAGTGCAATGGTGCATGAAACAATGTCTTTTAGAAATGAGGTGGCCAGATTTCTATTTGCAGGTAATAATTGTATATCTAAAAATCCTAGAAAAGGAAATGATAATAAATGGAGCTACTTAACTTTTACATGTTGAATGCTGCCACTGTTAAAATTTCTGAGGCAGTATAATAGATAAACTATCCCATAGTTCATCTGGAAAAATAAGTTGGTGAAAATTGGTAAGAAATTTTTGAAAGGGTAATATAAACCTAGATTAACTATTTTTGAAAGGTAGTACAGAACTGAATGCACAACTAGATATCAGTGGTATGTACTCACCCAGAAAAAAGACCAGTACATACATGTGAGGGCTTAAAACATTGTTATAAAGATGGGATCACAATGGGAAAAGGATTATTCAATAAGTAGGGCAAGCATTCTCTATGCCTGCTAGGGAAGTGTAACTTGTTATACTCTTTACGTACAGCAATTGGCAGTCTGTGAAACTTTTAAATTCATATACATAACCTTTTGCCCTGCAATTCCACTACTAGAAATTATCCTACCAAACAAAGCACATAGATGTGCAAAAGTATGTATTTACAAGTATATTCTTTGCAACTTGGTAATATCAAAGAATTGGAAGCAACCTAAATATCTGCCATAGGTAGGATAACCATATGCTCTGGCTTTTTGAAGACTACCAGTTTATACCTGCTGTTCTTGGATAATTATTAATAGTGCTTTCACTCTCAATGTCTCACTTTAGATAATAAATTATAGAGGATTGGTGAAACATTTAATTTGCCCAGTGGAAAAAGGAATGAAGAAGTGCTTTAGGTACTGAGATGAAAGGATCTCTAAGGCATAATAATGTTTATTGAGAAAAGCATGGTGTCAAACTATGGCATGCTACAATTGATGTATAAAAAGAAAAAATATGTATGTATTCCTATTTATTTGTATATGGTAGACTGTCTCTGAAGACATACATGGAAGAACCTGATCACATTGGTAGTCTCCAAGGAGTGGAACTATATACCTGGGGGATAAGGATCCCAGGAGTGAGCCTTTTCATTGTAAACTTCATTGTACTTTGAGTTTTTAACTGTTCAAAAATAATAGAAATGAAATATTTCAACAAACAATAAAATAGGATATTTGGGGAAGAAAGTTGTCTCAGAGTTCTCCAAAGAAGCAGAACCGGTTGGATATACGTGTATTTATTTCAAGGAAATGGCTTATGCGATTGCGGGGACTGGCAAGTCTAACGTCTGTGGGACGGGCCAGAAGACTGAAAAGTCTCAGGTAGGAGCTGAGGCTGCGGTTTCGGAGCAGAAGTTCTTCCTCTTGGAAACTTCAGTTTTGCTCTTAAAGCCTTTCAGTTGACTGGATGAGTCTCACCCACATTATGGAGTATTATCTCTTTTACTTAAATTTAAGGGATTATAAATATTAAGTACATCTCCAGAATACATCCACAGCAGTACCTAGATTCATGTTATAATAACTAGGCAATGTATCCTAGCCAAGTTGATGCATAAAACTAACCTTCACAGTCCACTCCTAGTCAGCTTGGCACCTGTATGCATCTTTTTTTTGTTGTTTTTGTTTGTTTGTTTTGTTTTTTGTTTTGTGAGACAGAATCTCACTCTGTCACTTAGGCTTGAGTGCTGTGGCCTGATCTCAGCTCACTGCAACCTCTGCCTCGTGGGTTACAGCGAGTCTCCTGCCTCAGCCTCCCGAGTAGTTGGGATTGCAGATGTGCACCACCACGCCTGGCTAATTTTTGTATTTTTAGTAGAGACGGGGTTTTGCCATGTTGGCCAGGCTGATCTCAAACTTCTGACCTCAGGTGATCCGCCTGCCTTGGCCTCCCAAAGTGCTGGGATTACAGGAATGAGCCACCGCACCCAGCCTGTATGCATCTTAAACCATATTTTAGTCTCCAAATAAAGACTAAGTAGGTTGTACTTCTAACACGTACAACCGCAAATATTCCCTGGAGGAGGTTTCCTCAGAAGAGGATGCAATCCATTCCCCAAAGGAGGATGCAAAGTCCTTTGGTGATCACTTTTTTCCTTGCTATCCTGTACCTTAATACTGTGATGTAAGGATACCACTGTTAATATATCTTACATTAGCTAAGAGGATAAAGGAGGGGGAAAAAGATTTGTTCAGTATATATGTGTGTATGTGTAATATATACATATTTGTATACATAAATAGACATAATCACAGTTCTTGTTTTGGCAATTGGACGTGTGGTTGTAGCTGGTATTTTTAACTACCTTTCATTGCCTATTCCATATTTCCTTGCTCTCAGCAAGCAACTTGACTATTTGTGGTTCTGCCTGGTGAGGTATTCCAAACCTTCATTCCTGAAGAATCTGAACCATTCGTTGTCCTGCCTATAATAGGTTTTAAAGTTTTCCACTGACTTTAATCAGGGCTTGGTAAAACAGATCTAGTGGATCTCCTGTATTCCAGAAATACCCTTCCTTATTTCCTTGTGCAGTAGCAGTCCCGTTTCCCCGGGCAATCAGAACTAGTTACCCTAGTCAGTACAGTAATTCTCTTCTTTATGTGTTAATTCAGAGGCATGAGGAGTGCAAAGTGGCAGAGTGGCAATCTTAATGTCCAGTTTAATAGAATCATTGTGTCTCCTGTTTGAGGTATTACTGGTTTTGGAACAAAATCTTCTAGACCTAAAGAGCATAGGAACTTGGGGACAGAAAACAAAAATTGTGGTAGTGGACAAGGGGTGATAAGTGAGTGGCACGGCTCCCATTTCCACCCCTTCATTGCTGGATCTGTGAATCCTGGCTATGGAAGAAAGAACACCACATATTGGATGCTAATTTTACAGCATATATAGCCTCCTGGAGAACATTGCCCCAGCCCTGCAAGATGTCACCACCTACCTAGTGCTGTAACTGAGTTTTCAAAAGGCTATTCTACCATTTTATCAAGCCAGCTGCTCCAGGATGATGGGGAACATGGTAAGACCAATGAATTACATGAGCAATATAGAAAACAATGTTGCCTCCAAAATCCAAAGATGCTTGTTAGGTATGTACTGTTTTTTTACTGTCAGAGGGCCAGATGCAACAAGTTATTCTTTACCTTAGAAGAGATATCTTGACATGCCCCACACAACTGGACCCCTAGAAATTTTGGTAAACTGGAAGGCACTTGAATTTTTGTCATATTTATTTCCCACTCTCTGAGACAAATGTCGTACCAATATGTCTAGGGTATTTGCTACTTCTCGTTGACTAGGTCCAATCAGCGTAATATCATCAATGTAATGCACCAGTGTGATGTCTTGTGGAAGGGAAATGCGATCAAAGACCTTGTGGAGAAATTATGACATAGGGTCAGAGAGCTGATATACCCTTGGGGTAGGACAGTAAAGGTATGTTGTTGGCCTTACCAGCTGAAAGCATACTGCTGTTGGTGGGACTTATGGGCAGATATGGAGAAAAAGGCATTTGCCAGATCAGTAGCTGCATACCAGCTGCCAGGGAATGTGTTAATTTGCTTAAGCAATGAAATCACATCTGGAAAAGCAGCTTCAACTGGAGTCACCACATGAGTAAGTTTGTGATAATCTACTCATTCTCCAAGACCTATCTTTTTCTGCTTAGGTGAAATAGGTGGCTTGAATGGAGATGTGGTGGAATCACCACCACTGCATCCATCAAGTCCTTGATGGTGGCACTAACCTCTAAGTCCCTCTGGGAATGTGGGATTGCTTTCGGTTTACTCTCTTTTCAGATGGAGGCAGTTCTAGTGGTTCTACCTGGCCTTTCCTATTATAATAGCCCACACTCAATCAGGGAGCCAATGTTGGGGTTCTGTCAGTTGCTGAGTACAGCCATACCTCATTTATTAACTGTGTCTAGAATTTGCTTTAAAGTGTTCCAAACAGAAAAAAGAAATTTTTAAGTGTAGGAGAGTTCAACAATATGGCAAAATATTGATGATATTTTGAAAATTTCAGGAAAAGTTAAGAAAAAAAAAAAAGATGATGAAATTGTTGCAGATGGTATCTTTGTGTAGGGAAGAAAAAAAATTGGAAGTTTTTTGATCATGCAGTTTGCCCTTGTTTGAGACCTGTCTTTTTGGATCGTAGTTTCCCCCTAATTTTTTTTTTAATAAAGGCCAACTTCAGTATCTGATTTAAACAAACCAGGCTGGACTTGTCGGTTACTCTGGTTTCATCACATGAAGGATACTTTATTGTCTGAGGCTGTGCTTAGCTGTCTTGAATAGCTAAGTTCATCTACCCAGGCATACCTTGTTTTACTGCTCTTTGCTTTACTGTGTTTTGTAGATGTGTTTCTTACAAATTAAAGATTTATGGCAACCCTGAGTTGAGCAAGTCTATTGGCACCATTTGTTCAACAGCATATATTCGCTTTTTGTCTCTGTGTCACAGTTTGGTAATTCTTGCAATATTTCAAACTGGTTTGATGATTATTACATCTGCTATGGTGATCTGTAATCAGTGATCTTTGATGTTACTATTGTAATATTTTAGGGTGCGACAAACCACATCCATATAAGGCAACAAACTTAATAAATGTGTGTTTTCTGGCTGCTTCACTGACTTGTTCCTCCATCTCTCTCCCTACCCTTGGGCACCCCCTTCCCTGAGACACAACAGTATTGAAATTAGGCCAATTAATAATCCTAAAATGGCCTCTAAGTGTTCACATGAAAGGAAAAGTCTCACATCTCTCATTTTGAATCAAAAGCTAGAAATGATTAAGCTTAGTGAAAAAGGCATGTTGAAAGCTGAGATAGGCCAGAAACTAGGCCTCTTGTGCCAAAAAACTGTGAATGCAAAGGAAACTTTTTTTTTTTTTTTTTTTTGAGATGCAGTCTCGCTCTGTTGCCCAGGCTGGAGTGCAGTGGCGCAATCTCGGCTCACTGCAAGCTCCACCTCCTGGGTTCACGCCATTCTCCTGCCGCAGGCTCCCGAGTAGCTGGGAGTACAGGCGCCCGCCACCACACCTGGCTAATTTTTTGTATTTTTAGTAGAGACGGGGCTTCACCGTGTTAGCTAGGATGGTCTTGATCTCCTGACCTCTTGACCCACCCGCCTCGGCCCCCCAAAGTGTTGGGATTACAGGCGTGAGCCACCACGCCCGGCGCAAAGGAAACATTTTTGAAGAAAATTTAAAGTGCTACTCTAATCAACACATGAATATGAAGCAAGACAGCCTTATTGCTGAGATGGAGAAAGTTTGAGTGTGAGTGGTCTGGATTGAAGATCAAACTAGCCACAATATTCCCTTAAATCAAATCCTAATCCAGAGCAAAGCCCTAACTCCCTTCAATTCTATGAAGGCTGAGAGAGGTAAAGAAGCTGCAGAAGAAAAGTTCAAAGCTAGCAGACGTTGGTTCATGAGATTTAAGGAAAGAAACCATCTCCATAACAAAAGCGCAAGGTGAAACAGCAAGTGATGATGTAGATGCTGCAGCAAGGTATCCAAAGGATCTAGCTAGTATCATTGATGAAGGTGCCTACACTAAATACCACATTTTCAATGTAGCTGAATAGCCTTCTATTGGAAGAAGATGCCATCCTTTGAAGCTTTGGAGCCAGTCATTAACTTCTCCTCTCTAGCACTTTCATAGCTAAAGAGAAGTTGATGCCTGCCTTCAGAGCTTCAAAGGATAGGCTGACTCTCTTGTTAGGGGTTAATACAGCTGGTGTTTAACCTGAAGCCAGTGCTTACTTACCATTTTGAAAATCCTAGGGCTCTTAAGAGTTATGCTAAATCTACCCTGCCCCTGCTCTATAAATGAGACAAAGCCTGATAATAGTACGTCTGTTCACAGGATGGTTTACTGGATATTTCAAACCCGCTGTTGAGACCTACTGCTCAGAAACAAGAATTCTTTCAAAGTATTACTGCTAATTGAAAATGCACCTGGTCACACAAGAGTTCTGATATGTACAATAAGATTAATGTTGTTTTCATACCTAGTAACAGGATCCATTCTGCAGCCCATAGATGAAGGAGTAATTTTGACTTTCAACTTTCAAATCTTATTATTTAGGGCATATGTTTAATAAGGTTATCACTGCCATAAATAGTGATTCCTTTGATGTATCCAGGCAACGTGAACTGAAAACCTTCCAGGAAGGATTCACCCTTCTAAATGCCATTAAGAACATTTGTGGCCGAGTACAGTGGCTTACTCCTGTAATTCCAACACTTTGGGAGGCCAAGGCCTCCCAAGAGGAGGTCAGGAGTTCAAGACCAGCCTGGCTAACATGATGAAATCCTGTCTTTACTAAAAATACAAAAATTAGCAGGGCGTGATGGCGCACACCTGTAGCCCCAGCTTCTCGGGAGGCTGAGGCAGGAGAATCGCTTGAACCTGGGAGGCGGAGGTTGCAGTGAGCTGAGATCACACCACTGCACTCCAGCCTGAGTGACAGAGTGAGACTTCATCTCAAAAAAAAACAACAACAACAACAAACAAACACACACACACACACACACAAACCCAAAGAACAAACAAAAATAAGAACATTTGTGATTTACAGGAGGAGGTCAAAATATCAACATTAACAGGAGTGGAGAAGAACTTGATTTCAGCCCTTGTGAATGACTATGAGGGGTTCAAGACTTAGTGGAGGAAGTAACAGCAGATGTGATGGAAATAGTAAGAGAACTAGAATTAGGAGTGAAGCCTGAAGATGCGACTGAATTGCTGCAATCTCATGATTAAACTTCAATGGATGATGAGTTGTTTCTTATGGATGAGCAAATAAAGTGGTTTCTTGAGATGAAATCTACTTCTGGTGAAGATGCTATGAACTTTTGAAATGACAAAAAAAGATTTAGAATGTTACATAAAGTTAGTTGATAAAGCAGTTGCAGGGTTTGAGAGGATTGACTGCAATTTTGAAAGAAATTCTACTGTTCGTAAAATGCTGTCAACCATCATCTTATGCTACAGTGAAAGCTTTCAGAAAAGGAAGATCAATTGATGCAGCAAACTTCATTTTTGTCTTATTTTCAGAAATTGCTGCAGCCACCCCAACCCTTAACAAGCATCACCCTCATCAGTCAACAGCCATCACCAACCAGGCAAGACTCTCCACCAGCAAAGCAATTGCAACTTGCTGAAAGCTCAGATGATCATTATAATCTTTTTTAGCAATAACTTTAGTATGAATTGGGAAACCAAAAAATGGTGTGACTTACTTTATTGCAATATTTGCTTTATTGTGGTGGTGTGGATCCAAACCTGCAATATCTTCAAGGTATGCCTGGATGGCTATACCAATGATGCATCTGGAACTGGGGAAATAACTGTAGGATGGGATCAGGGACCTGCTGGTCTAACTTCTCTGGCTCCAATCTTGCTTTTTCTGTGGAAAATATGGTCATTCTCAAATGCCTCCCAGACATTTCCGGAAGTCCTCATAGACCCTTCACATGTACTCCTGAAACTACATGGCATCTGCCATTTTTCTTTCTTTGTTCTTGCTCTCTGGGATGATTACGCCCCATAACCCTGGCCATTGTTGCTACTGCTAAGTCAGGCTGTGGCTGCTGTTGTCTACAAGGGCGCACAACCCTTGCTTAAGGCCAAGGGTGCCATCTTTGTTCACAGCTGAAAATGTGACACAACTTACAATCTCATTGTCCAGGCACTGGAGATCTGGTGAAATAGCTCTTTTAGATTTTGCTGAGGAGGGGCTGAGTAAACAGTCAAGAATGTGCTCTGAATCACCTTTCCCGTCTAATGATGCCTATATTCCATCAACAAATCCTGTGCACCTCAACCCTTCCTGTCTTCAGGTGAATTCTTTCTCAAGAAGGCTGTTTCCTTTTACCTGCCAGTCAGCTAGACCCGTGCTACTCACAACGTGGTCCACAGACTGGGCTATTGTGCACACTGTTTGCTAGCAAGATAAGTACAGAAATTCCAGTTTTAAGTGTTGAAAAACTTACAACAATTTGACATAGTAACTTTACGTCTATTGAATCTGGTAATAATAAACTGGGATTGTGATATTTGTATTTTTTGCTGGATTTTTCTAATAATTTATTGAATTCTATGAAATCTCAGTCTGTGATAGATTATAAATTTAAAAAAAAAGAAAATCAGATCCTTTGCCACAGATGGTTTAAGAAACTCTGCTTGACATCATGGTCAGACAGCCTGAACTCATAGTGAGCAGACCGTAGGCTCAGCCTGGCACTCTGCTATGTAGTACACTTGACTAGGAAGAGTTTGGTAGAAACATGGATTTGCTGCAGTGGATCTGAAGTAGTGGAGAGGGAAGGAAGTAGAACTGACCTTCTCCTTATAGTAGTTCTCTTGCTTTCTGCCTGAAACAGGGACACAGCATAATGCCCTGACCTGCATGCCAAGCCCTTGTGAGAAATAACGAGAGAGGAACTCACTCTCTTGCATGCCATGTGGTTGGGAAAAGAAGGGTCCTGCCCCAGCGAGTTCTCTGATGTCCAGGTGTTCTGGCATAGGGGGAAAGTTTCCCCCAGAAACAGTACAGATGCTCCTTGACTTATGATGGGGTTCCATTCCAATAAGCTCATTTTAAGTCAAAGATATCATAAGGAGAAAATGCATTTAATACCCCAATAGACCCATTGTGAAGTTGAACAATCCTAAATCCAATCATCATAAGTCAGGGACCATCTGTATTAGCTTTCCCTCACCATGTTGGTGTCGCCATTGGTCCAGACAAAACTGATCTTGTGGACCGGGATTTTCCCAGAGGGAATTCTGAGAATAACTGTGAATACTTTGTCTTAATGATAAGCTCATACCTGTTAGCAGACAGAGTATAATGCAGATAGCCCACTCTCTTTTCTCTTATATTCCCCCACTCTGATCTGCCATTGGCACAAAACATGCTCCCTCTTTTTGGACTTGGAGAAATAGATGAGGAACCCTCACAGGCTCCACTTAGGAGTTAGAATCATTTCTTTGCAGGACTGCTGAGGGCAGGCAAAACACCTAGTCTAGTACTAATTACATAGCAGGTACATGTTAGCTCACCCTTTTCATGTCAAAACCCTCCAACAAATTGTTGTATCCCCTGCTGAAGCACCTGCTCCATCATATAGCTTTGTGTACTTCTCTTACAGTAATGATCTTATTTACTGCTATATATATATATATATATGTGTGTGTATGTGTGTGTGTGTGTGTGTGTTTATTGTTCTCTCCATATTCAACTAAGAACTCTTTGAGGCCTTGGACTATTTCTTCAACTTCCAATCCTTTGTGGTTAATAGTCTAACTGAAGTGAATTCTTCATTGCTATTTATGATATTAATCAGTTGTATATTTCTTTCAAGTTACAAATACTAAAAATAAATTTTAATAGCAAAATAGTACATGCACAGCAAAATCATGCTCTTTTTAATAAACAAAGCCAAAGAATATAAATAAACAGGTTATGTTTTATAAAAGGTAAACATAGTAAAACAGTATTACCCACTCAAAGAAACACATTTGTTTCTAAGAAAACAAACATAAAACTACACATATCTGTGAGGATTCATTTGTAACTTCTGTTTTTTTTTTGTTGTTGTTGTTGTTTTGTTTTGTTTGTTTGTTTGAGACGGAACCTGACTGTCACCCAGGCTAGAGTGCAGCACTGCGATCTTGGTTCACTGCAACCTCCACCTCCCGGGTTCAAGCAATTCTCCTACCTCAGCCTCCTGAGTAGCTGGGATTACAGGCGCCTGCCACCATGCCCAGCTAATTTTTGTATTTTTAGTAAAGACAAGGGTTCATCATGTTGGCCAGGCTGGTCTCGAACTCCTGACCTCAAGTGATATGCCTGTCTTGGCCTCCCAAAGTGCTGGGATTACAGGCGTGAGCTGCCGCGCCTGGCCAGTAACTTCTTACTTTACAAACAACACAATACATTTTAACTTGACATTTGCTTTATCCTATATAATACAAACATAACAAAATACATTTAAAATGTTGTTGAAATATACAAAAATTTAATGTAATTTTTGCATCTGAGATGTTTAAATAAGAAACTTCTTTAACCAGGTATCCCTTTGGACTGCAAGAGCAGTTTATATCATAGCTTTGCAGCATAATCTTTTTACTCTCAGGCTCTTCAAGCATTTTTATCTTCTTTGAAACTTCTATCTAAACAAAAATAGTATTAAAAAAAACAGAAGGGGTTAGATTCTGCCAATGAACTGTGGACACCAGTATCTCATTCTTCTGTTTGTCTCCTTATTCTAGTTTGAAAAAGCTTTGGAACACGTTATTACCTATCATTATTACATATTTCTTGTAGTTTAGTGTTACTCCCCCAACTGGAAATAGAAGTTGCTCTTTAATAAGGCCCAGGGTGCTTAGGGAGCAATGCAAGATTTTTCTTACATCTCTTGGGCCAACCCTATACAACTAAATCTGGGAAAGAAACTGTTATAATACACTGTCCTTGAAAAGTTTCTTTCAGCTCATTTGGAGAAATGTTGGATAAAGATAACTTAGTGCTTACAAGTGCTCTATTATTATTAGTATAATAACAATAATTATTATTAAACTAAAAGTTATCTACTACTTTATCACCCTTTCTCAATTTATGTTTTTTCACTCTTTAAAACATTTACCCCAAAAGGGTGAAAATAATGGTTTAAAAATTGTACCTTCATTTACCTTTATTATACTACCTAATTGCCCATAGGACATCTACCTTTCACAGTTTTATCATTAGAAGCAAAGGACCTGCCAAATTTCTGAACATTTTAAAAAGAGAAAATAAATGCCACAAGCATTTTCCATTTTAGCTTTGGAAATGTTCTTGTTTTTTTGTATAAAGGGGGAAAAATTAAAAAAAACAAAACTCTCCCCTGAAAATATTTGATGTTTGCTATCTCAGTATAAATCTTGCAGAAGTCATCTAAGCCTCCAAGTATCTGTTTCCTTCCTGGTTAATAGCACAACCTGGATGTCAGACAGGCTGACCATGACTCAGAGTGGGACTCTAGGCAACTACTGTCAATAGGCTTGGGGACCACAATGAGTGAAAACAAAAGCCCTTACTCTTCCATTGTGTGTTCTAAGAGTGAGCAGACCTAAGAGTGGTGGTTTAAGCACTTTCTATCAGAATGGTGATCGCTTCAGTATTCTCAAGGAGATGGCAACATCATGGAAGGGCAGCAATGTGAGTCAGCAACGTGGTATATGGGTCCCAATCAGCATCTGCTTCTGATTTGTTTTTGAAAGAAAATCCTTAGTCGGTTTTCATTTGAAGCCTGCTGCAGATCACAGCATCAGGGAACATTCCACCTTGCTCCTGGGCCAGAGCATTCCTTGGCAAGAAAGATCTATTTAAAGATGAACGACTGAGATCGGATCGTGCCTTCCCCTTGGTTGAGCTGTTTTCTTATTTGTGACTGTAATAAAGTACACACATGTGTATCCATTACTGAGTGATTGTAATGAACCCTGGCTTCTAACAAATATTAAACATGACATGTTGATTAGTAAGGATGTCATACAACTCTAATTATCATGTGCTCACCCCCAACTATAAGCTAATTACCATGTGTCCAGAAAAATTTTCTGTATTTTTTTTTAGGACACATATTGTAAAGTGATTGCTAAAACATGTACAAATTGGGAATTGGTCTAATACTTATAGTAATCTATAAAATACAATACTATTCAACGAGTCAAAAGGAAGATATAGATCTAAAATTAATAATATGGAAAAATGTTCATAATAGATTGCTAAGTGAAGTGAGCAAATATAGAACACTAGCAAGTGATTTGTTTTGTTTGTAGTTTGTATATTATCAATAAAGATGCTATGGACATTACTGTAACATTTTTTAGTGAATACATGCACTCATTTCTCTTAGATATACACCTAAGCATGAAAATGCTGAATTATAGTGTAAGTATATGTATAGTTTTAAAAGAAACTGCCAAGCAGTTTTTCAAAGTAGCCGTACACATTTTCATTCTCTCTAGCAATGTAGGAGAGTTCTGGTTCCTTCGCATTTATGCTAATACTTGATATTGACAGTCTTCATTGTATCTGCTCTGAAGGGTGTGTAGTGAAACATCATTGTGGTTATTACTTCTAGCAAGTGATTACATTTTGTTTTTAAATATTTATGTGTAAAGAGAGAAGTCTAAAAGTGTGTATACTTGATATATTTTTCTATAATTCTTGTATAATGATTTTGTGTTACTTTGATAATTAAAAACAGAAAGAATAAGAAATTGATTCATATCTGAGCAAAGGTTTCACAAGACAAATTATCCCTCACTGAATAATAAATACATTGGAACAATTTAAAAATGAATGGTATATTTATTTGAATTTCAAACTGAAAAGATAACTGAAAGCAAAAGTCTCAGTATCTAGAAAGGAATTTTCATATATATCAGAAAATTTTGCAAAAAATAATTAAGAAAAATGTTTTATGTTTGAAATCATCTGGCTGGGCATGGTGGCTCACACCTGTAATCCCAGCACTTTGGGAGGCTGAGGCTGGTGGATCATTGAGGTCAGAAGTTCGAGACCAGCCTGGCCAAAATGGTGAAACCCCATCTCTACTAAAAATACAAAAATTAACCAGGCGTGGTGGCGAGCTCCTATAATCCCAGCTATTCAGGAGGCTGAGACACGAAAGTCACTTGAACCTGAGAGGCAGAAGTTGCACTGAGCCAAGATCACACCACTGCACTCCAGCCTGGGCAACAGAACAAGACTCTGTCTCAAAAAAAAAAAAAAAAAAAGAAATCATCAAAGCTTTCAAGATGGTATTTATAGGAAATTTTAGTCAGCTTTAAGGACAAGTTCTAGGCTAACAACTCACTAACTTGCAAGCACATGAAAAACGCGCAGAAGATTGGTGAAGTTTTATAAGTACTCACTCAGTCTTCTCCCCGGGAGATACACAGAGAGCAGACAAAATAAACCAGCTTTTGTCCCTGACCTGCACAAAGTGATGCTTACACTGGAAACTAAGCTAAGTTCCTCTGGCAAACTTTCTTCTCTAACAATTTAAAAGGCTTTTCAACTAGAGAAATATGTCAGCTTTCCTCTGTCAGACCTTCTGGTTCCAAATGACCCCCTCCAGACAAAACTGAACTCACTGACACACCTTAAAGGAAGTCTGATAGGTGGTTATTAGGCTAAGGCTCTACGTCTAAGACCCAAATATGGCTTAATTCTTTCTTTTTTACAACCCTGTCTCCATCTCTTCTCATGTCCCAGAAGAATTAACAGACTGTTCCGCAAGCCTGGAAGTAGACATCCAGACATCTCTTTGATTCTCGGGGCTAGTCTGACTCTTTTCATAGAAATATGTTTGAAATCATCAACATGTTATTTCTCAAGACTCGACATCTGAAGGCTTAAAAATCTCACCAATTTCCAGCGTAATATCTTGATCCACTCATCAGCTTCTACTCCGGTCTTTGCACAGAGATAAAATGTCCTGAATGGAAATACCAAACTAATAGGACAAAAGAAAGAACATAAGATATTGCAGATCATTAGCTATATATATATATTAGTTGAACACTAATTAGAGTATTGCAAGGGAAAAAAGAATTGATAAAAGGATCCAGGTAAGTACCTTGAAGTGTTGGTATATATGCACCTATTCCTGCCAGCAAACTGCAGAAATGTTAAGGAAGTTGTAGATTCATATTATTATTCCAAGTCAGATGTATATACTCGAATAAAACTTTGAAGAAGAAAGAAACATGTTCAGGACACCCCTAGATCCTTTTCTGGTTCATGTCTTAGGTTAACTCTAATACTTATGTGTTTATTCAGCTGATCTCTCAAAGATCTCTCAAAAACTTGTGCTATGATCCAAAGAATAAGCAAGACAGAGAAGTTTGCTAAAAAGAACTCATTTGTGTTAGCTTGCTTCAGTGAGGATAACTCTGCCTTCTGTGGTTGTAGGCAATTTCAACTATTGGGACAATAAAAAGAGACAATAAAACTCAATTAGTTATTTCTCCCATCTCTGGCCAAGAGTCAGTCTCTGCTGCAGGGAGTAAGAACTTTCCCACTGGAACAAAATACTTTTCCTAGATGTATAGTAATTTTTCATTTGACTGTGTCTGATTACCTAGTTAAAATTATGTAAGCGATAAGGTCAGCCCTAAATTACATACTGAACATACTTCCTGTACTTACAGTTGAGATGCAAAAATACCAAAAATCTTTTTTCTTTTTGTGAAAAAGCCTTCAGAAGGGTTTCTATATCTTAAAGCCTAAGCAGTATATTTTGTTGATGCCAGCAATTAAAGTTGAATAGGTAAGAGGTAAGTCCCTGTGCATAGAAGTTTGTAATACCTTGATGTGAGGTCTAGTGGAGGGCGAGTGGACAGTGGTGGGGAGGGAGTGATACAGTGCATATACTCGAAAACTGGTTTCTGACATTGTCATTGTTTGGCACTCCCTATGGGAGACATTATTAACTGTCTATTAATAGAGATAATTATCCCTTTCTCTTGCTAACAGAACCCCAGCAATAAATCCTAATTTGTTTAAGCCAATTATGATCAGCTGCTGGGGATGGCCATGGCACCCAATCTCATAGGGGAGTTTCTGGAGAAACATTGGTTTTCCTGATAAAAAGGGACAGACATGGATGATATCATCCCTACATCTGTCTTTGTACTTTGTTGAAAACATGAGACCCACAGGTGTAGTAGACACTCAAATCCTGAAGTAGCCAGCATAAGAAAAGGCCAGGAGAACAGTAGAGACCCTGGACCTGGTCTTGTCACCACAGCTGCTTGCCTCCTAATTTTTGGATATATGCGAAAAATAAAGGTCTGCTAGCTCACAGGGCATGTCTACGCACATTTTAAAAAGACACCCATTCTCAGTTGATATTATAGAATTAACATTAATTTCCTCAGGTGTAAAATGATATTGTAGTCCCATATGTGATATTTCATTCTTAGAAGACACATACTAAAGTCTTTAGGAATAAAGTACCATGATGTCTGCAACTTACTTTCAATTGGTTCAGGAAAAAAAAAAAGTAGATAGACTAGGATAAAGCAAATATGGTAAGATATATTAATAACTGCTATGGAGGGTATATAAACATATGTCTTTCAACTTGTGTATGCTTGAAAAACTTTAAAATAAAAGGTAGTGGGAAATAAGACATTCCTTTATCAAGACTCTTCTCTCAGTTAGAACATTTTTATAACATACTGATTACATTAGAACAAAATATTTTTGTGCCATCTGCCAGAAATTGTCAAAACAATACAAATCACCTATCATTAGAGTCAACAAAGTTATAAATAAAATGAGAGAGAAAACCTCAAAGAAATTAAATTGTCTAAGATGTGAATGGCATCCTCTATGTGAGTCATACTTCTCCAGCACACAACGTAAGCTGAGCTGACCTGCCTGTTTGTTTAAGCTACTTTAAATGAGGTGTTATGTCACGCTTAGCTGAAAACACTCCTTACATGTAGGCATGCCCCTCAGATCTAAACTTTGTAGACATTAAGATATACAGCTTTCTATTCCTTAGCCAAAATAAGTGTCTGGCAAGAAGACATTAAAAAACGTTTTCTTTATAAAATAACTTACCAAAAACAGTTTACCCTTTCTTGTGAATAATCAAATTGTACAGCTGAACATTCTGTTAGGTCAAGGATTCGAATTGGTTCTGGTGACTAAATAAAATAAAAGGCAACATATGTCATCATGAGAAAAAAAACCAGACAAATCTGTCCCTCAGTTATTCCTCTAACAAGTCTTCCACTATGTGCAATTGTCAAATTTCCTTTCACTAACAGGACTGACAATAGAAAAGCCCTACCAAGGGAAGTCCTTGGTTTTGGAATGAGCCTTTCATAAAACTGGGCATTAAGATGCTACCTTCATCAATTTACTGATGAAGATAGATTTTAACACATGGAAGAGGGGCATATTTTTCTCTCATTTTTTAAAACTTCTACTTTCTTAGAAATGTTATATAAGAAAAGTGAGAAAAAATAACTTTAAATTGGCTTAATGAAATGGGCATGGGAAATAGAGAAACTGTATTTTTAATAAAGGGACAAATTGCTGCAGACAGACAGTTAATAAATTGTGGCAAGAGAATAATTACATTGCCCTAAACAGAGGGAATTATGTGCCCTGGGGAACTATAGTTTAGCCAATCCAAGACAGCAATTTCTGGGATATACATCTCATCTTTGCAAAATAACTCTGCTTATTTCAGGAATCAAGAATTCATAACTCCAATCATTTATTAGGTGTTTCAGGTGGATATAAAAATAATTTCAGAGATTTTAAAGACATAAGTTTCTTTCATCTAGATAATTGATTTTTAAAGGAAAAATATATTATCACGTTTCTCACCATCTGGTCTTTGAAGTATTTCAGTTCATTCCTGTGCAGAGTAAACCATCTTGTTTTCCAGGTCTGAGAAAAACACACACACATACAAACACACACACACAAAGTTTTGAATACAGGAATGTAATATTTGAACCAGATGATTTACTTTCATTTTAAAAGTACCTAAAAAATTAAATACTATAACCCTGAAAAAACTCTTGTGTGTCATTTCTGAGAAAAAAGCTTCAAAATATCTATAAAAATTAAAATAATTTCATGCATTAAGCTCATAATGAAGGCAGATATATCATAAGTGTATTTTTAAATGCAAAAAGAATTAGTCTATCGTAAATATTCAATGTGATTTATAACAAAAATGAAGGCAGATATATCATTAGTATATTTTTATTTTTTTTTATTTATTTTTTATTTTTTATTTTTATTTTTTTGAGACGGAGTCTTGCTCTGTCACCCAGGCTGGAGTGCAGTGGCCCGATCTCGGCTCACTGCAAGCTCTGCCTCCCGGGTTCACGCCATTCTCCTGCCTCAGCCTCTCCGAGTAGCTGGGACTACAGGCGCCCGCCACCACGCCCGGCTAATTTTTTTTTTTGTATTTTTAGTAGAGACGGGGTTTCACTATGGTCTCGATCTCCTGACCTCGTGATCTGCCCGCCTTGGCCTCCCAAAGTGCTGGGATTACAAGCGTGAGCCACCGCACCCGGCTATCATTAGTATATTTTTAAATACAAAAAGAATTAGTCTATCATAAATATTCAATGTGACTTATAACAAACCACTACAATTTCCATTTTATTAACTCTATAATAAAAATAAATATTGTTCTTTGAGTACCTAATATGGACGATATACTATCGTTGGAGGCTTTATATATTATATCCAATCCTCACAAAACAATGCCAGTATTATTATTCTTGTCTTACAAATAACAAAACTGAGCTTTAGGAACCCTGACTCACGTGACATTCTAAACCTTGCCTAAGAACTCCAAGGTATCAGTGGTAAAAACCGTCATTGCCTGCTGTTACCTTCTTATATACAAACAGCATCCTACTCTATCCTGGGTGGCAATGTGCCCAGTTAAAAGAAGTAACAGAGGATTTAAACATAAGTATGCTATGAATATGAATACTCTCTGTCCTCAGGGAGCGTTCGATCTAGAAGGGACACAAATAATGAAATTATTTAGGCTAATTCCAAGCACGCCAGTGTCTGTGAGAGGTTAAATACCGTGACTCTTAAAACAAGAAGGAGCAGATACATTCCATGAAGGTCTTCTTGGCACATTGAGATGAAACAAAGAAATTCTAAAGGTACAGTCTCATAAATGGGGAAGATTTGGATACTCTGAACTTGTAAGAACTAAATTGTGTTTTTCTTTGGATTTTATAACATAGTTTCAGTAGCATCAGTGATGTTTTTGGCCTATCTTTAAGGAAACATTTTATACAATTTTGACTTCTTCCTTGTTTTAGAAAAAGAAGGAAAGATGTTCTAGAGTTAACTTGCTATCTTCATCCTCAATCATTCCATTCAGAGGACTATGTTTTATTGACTTTTAACTGCAGGCTACACCTATGCAGGGCTTTGTCAAAAAATAGTCAAGTCATTTTCCAGAATTTTGACTAATAAGCCATAAAAATGAACTCTTGAGTCAGGTAAATATTACAAGTGGGTTAAAATAAGCAGGCAATTATGCTTCCAAGAAAAACTATCAAGATGAGAATTGAGTCTACATGACGTGTTCTCTTTTTCTGTGGCTGGCATGAGCAAAACCACACTTCCTTACCTTGACCAGGCCTCCCTGTTTGGTGAGGTAACCTTCTTTGGTGCCCAGCTGAAAAAGAAAAGCACTGAGTGAAGCCCAGAACTGTCACAACAAGACGTTTGTCCTTCCTTTCCTATCCTATTTTTAAATGAAGAATGTTTGCCTTTGATCTTTAAATTACTGTCTATCATTTTTCACCTAGGGACTAGAAAAGCTTCCATGTGCTGTGAGAGATTGTTTTCAGACTGGATCTACTGGTGTCATTCTGTAGCTACTAACTCCAGTTAGCAATTTGCAAACAATAAACCACATCGTTTCACTTATAAAAGTCTGTGTTTGTCAAAGTGTGTCATGTGAAATCCAGCTGTTTGGATTGTTACAGGGTTATTAGCACATAAACACGCACACATCTACTGTCAATACGTTTGGGAGAGCGGATTAAGAAAACTAAAAGGATGTTTTTACTTCAGGGCTTCCCAGAGTCTGTATTATGCTAATATACTTTGTAAATTTTTAAGAGGGAACCTTAGAAACAGCATTTTTACCATTTATTTTATCACATAATCCTCCTCCCCACCCCCACACTCTCTTGAGATCCATGTTCCAAGAAACAGACGGTCAGGAGTGTAGATTTATTTACACGTGATTTATCCAAAATGAATCTGAAATAAGAATGAACCAGTTCTTTTAACTCATGTTGTCATTAATTCAAACGTAAAAATAATAGCACACACTTACCTAGCACCTATGAAATATAAGGAAGGCTGGAGAATTGTGTGAACAGAAATTTGCATAAGAAAAGTAGCCTAACATCAAGAAATTTATCATTTCATAAATTCCAGAAGAAATTCAATTTGTGGTAGAATATTTTGTTCAAATGTGATGTTATCATATGTCTTAGTAAGAAACAAAATTAACAAAAATTGGGAAGTGATTTGGTTGACAACAAGGTTCTTTCTATGGTAATTTCCAGAATATTTTTTTCTGAGGTGAATTTTCCCAACCAAATAAAAAGAGGAACAACCATCTCTACCACAATAAAAAGAGTTAAAGCAGGAAATAAGCAAACACTTCTTTTAAAATCTTATGATATAAAAGTAAGGATAAACTACCCAAATGTTCACTTAAATAATATTAATCAATATTAGTGAATTTGATATCTCATAATCGGTGTGATTTATTTTGACATTAAATAAATTGAATTGACTTAATTGAGTTTAGGTGTTATAGCAATGACAAAAAGTAATTATTTTGGGCTGTTGCAGGTTAAAACCTGTAGAGGCAAAATAACTAGGAGTAAATTGTTATATAAAAGATCCTGATAGAATTATTTACTAAAATCAAGCTAGGGAATAATCCTATCTTACCTCCACCCAAACAATATACTATCAGTGTAGTATTTTTCTAAGGTTTTGATAGGTAAGTAGAAGGCTGCATGGGAAAGCAATGAGACTATTAATTTTATTCAGAGTCTCAAGATGTAAGAAAGTAAATAATTATAGAGCACATTTATCTTTAAAAATCTGTGATCTGTAGTAGAAAAGCTGTTTATAAGAGCCCCCATTCGGGTACCATCTAAATGTTCAACAACAAAGGACTGTCCTTCCTGACATCCTACCTACCTACTTGCCTACCAGCCTTAAATGAAGTCAGAAGCCAACAGGTCAGGTGAAGCAAGGCAGGCATCGATGTGTGAGTGGAGGGCTTTCAAGCACCTTAGTACCGGGTGGTGGAGCCCAAGCAGGCACAGGGAGCCTCTGTGTGGACAATGGCAGTGATGGTGGCAGCAGCAGCTGTGTGCGAGGCATTGAAGCCTGGCAGGGTGTGGAGGGCTTCTGCATGAAGGGGTGGAGGAGGCAGCTACTGCACAGTTTCAGAGCTGAGTTGGGCTAGGTGGGCATCTGTAGTGAGGGTGGGAGCAGCAGTGGCCTGGAACTGGGCATTGAAGCATGACTGGGTGATTGGAGTGTCAGGGTAGGGGCTGGATAGCAGAAACAGCAATAGGAGATTGCTTATATTCAATTGATCATCACATGAGTAAGTGTACTGAGGAGAAGATCCATATTTTCTCACTGTGGGAGAAGGGAAAACACTAGAATGAACTTTGTGGTATTGGAAGTACTGTTGTGAACTCACGGATGGATGAATGAATCGATAAATACAGATGTAAAAGTATGTATGTGTACATATGTATATACATACATATTTTCCCAGCTCTGCTCACTGAGTGGGCTGGGAGAGTGACATCCTGATAACAATAATCACATAGTACCTAGATGTCAATTTCTAAAGTACTATTCTGTGGAAAAAGAGCAGAGTTTCTTGGAGAGACAGCTGGTTCTAGAGCTGGGTACAAAGAAAAAACAAGATAAGTCTGGATCTTCTTGCTATTCAGAAAGTAAGAAAGTTCTTAAAAGAATTTTGAGGCCAGGCCAGGCACGGAGGCTCACAACTATAATCCCAGCACTTTGGGAGGCCGAAGCATGACGATTGCTTGAGCCCAGGAGTTCAATACCAGCCTGGTTAAAATGGTGAAACCTTGACTCTACAAAAAACAAAAAACAAAAAAAAAAAGAAAGAAAATACAAATATTAGCTGGGAGTGGTGGTGCATAACTATAGTCCCTGCTACTCAGGAGGCTGAGGAGGGAGAGTCACCTGAACCCAGGAGGTCGAGGCTTCATGAGCCGTGATCACACCACTGCACTCCAGCCTGGGAGACAGAGTGACAGAGTGACACACTGTCTCCAAAAAAAAAAAAAAAAATTATTTTTGAGGTCGTATGAACACAGACACCACTTGAAAGGGCTCTTTCCCTGACTGGCCAAATCAGAGAAATTTTGAAGGATCAAAATAAATAATGATAGTCATGATTATAACCATTTGATATAAAAATGATTGAAAATTTTGAACAATAAAAAGCTTTTCCTTACAGTAGAATGACAACCAATGAATGTAAAAAGGAATAAGAGAATCAAGAGAGTCACCATTTGGTAACAATCATAGTAATGATTAAAACAGCCAAGAAACATCAGTAAATGCTAAAATTGGCAAGTAAAAATTTAATAAGTAACAGAATATTCTTATAGTCTCAAATAACCTCACCCCAAATATTTTTTAATAACAAAGGGAATATGGTGACTTTAGAGTGAAGAAACCTGGCAGACACCACTTAAGTAATCAAACACACCATAATGCGACAGACTGCAATTGTGTTCCATCTGAGAAGATGCAGTGAGAAGTGCAAACACAGCATCACTTTTGTGGTATTTGTACTCAACATGAAAAAACCTGTATCTAATCATGATTCAATATCATATAAACCAAAGTTGGGAAACAATTTACAAAATAACTGGCCTTTAAGTTTCAGATGTGTCAAAGTCAGGAAATTAAGGAAAAACTGAGGAAGTGTTCCAAAGTGAAGAATATTCCAGAGACAGGACAGATAAGTGCAACTTGTGCTTGAGGACTGGATCCTTTTACTCTGAAGGACCTTACTGAGGAAACTAGTGAAGCTTGAATGAGATCTGTGGATGAAACAGTGGCACAGCCTCAATGTTAATTTTCTAGTTTGAAAGGCTCTATGTGGTCACGTAGGCAAATGCCCTTATTTTTGGAAACACACACTGAAATATTCAGGGTGACGGGGCATCATGTAGGCAATTTACTCTCAAATGGTTTGGGGAAAACCAAGTTCTGTGTACTATTCTAGCAATTATTCTGTAACTTTGACATTATTTCAAATAAAAAGCATGTTAAAACATAATAGCGGATTAACTGAATAAATTTATATACTCAAATAATGGAAAATTACGGAATTTGTTTAATGGTGTTTTAGAAAACTAAGTAATTACTTGAAAAAATTTTAAATATATAGTTAATTAAACAAGAATATTACAACTCTACAATGAAGAGCTCATTATTTTATGTATGTGTGTGTGTGTGTGTGTGTGTTTATATGTATATATATACATTTTTTTTTCCAAGTGAAAGACTGAAAGGATAAACAACAAAATGTTAAACCTGAGAAGAGTTTCAAAAACAAAATACTGGAAAAGAGCAACATGCAAGGAAAGTGTCCAAGAAGAGGAACTATAAAATGTGTCAAAGATTACAGAATAAAGAGAGAAAGATGTTGCCAAAGCTAAGGAAACAGAATTTTTAGAAGGAGGGAGTTGTTAAAAATGTCAAATACCACAAAAGGGAAGCTAAGGAAACTAACATTTTAGATAGGACATATTATGTCAGGAACTTGAACTGTATTAATCTCAATCTCTACCAAGCCAACTAACTGGTAGTTCACATTTAACATGTCCAGAATAGAGCTCTTCTTTCTCATCCCCTCAACCCACCCCTCCTGCAGAGTTAGCCTTCTAAGTAAATAGCAGGGCTTCTCTGCCATGACTCTGCTACTCTTTCTTTCATGTATCACATTCAATCCATCTGCAAGAATTTTTTTTAAACAAGCTCAGAAGGTAAAGAATTTTCATGTTATGTACAAAAGGTACTACTGAGATTTTGGGCAAGATAATTCTCTACCACTCTTTGAAGAGTAGTTAGCCCCTGATCACTGTTGGGAAATAATTCTCCTCGGGTCTCTTGTCAAGTTTCCAAATGTCTTATGAGCAAGGTATTAACAGTTCTTTGTTGCAGACTGGTATTTAAAGTATGCTTATACAAGCAACCTTGGAATAGAGAAATATTTCCCTTCAGAGCAAAAGACATGTCTACTGATCATTAGAAAAGATTTGGGTTCCTGAGGCTCAGGGTTCCTCTCCTGTAGGGCAACCCATTGTGGATATCACCTGGCCCTTTCAATGTTGCCCTTTGGGAACTTCGGCTCAGCACAGGGAACTAGCACAAATACTGATATCCTGGCTGTTGCTCTTCCTGTGAATAGCAAGCTATTTTTCAACTCTTACCTAGAAGTCCTGTGTCATCCATCAGCATCCATGAAACTGCAGCAGGCCAACTTGTTAGCTTGCAAGCAGAGTAAAGTCAGACTCTTCATGGCTCTTGACACTCACTCATGATAGTAGTGCCGCAAAGCATTGCACCAACAGAAACACTCATATTTTTAAATGCTCAGCTGGGAGGTGCTGCTCTTTGAAAACTCCATTACCTTATGTGATCTGATCCCTCATTACCTCAGTAATCTCACCCTTACAACTTTTCCTCTAGCTCACTTCATCCCGTAATTCTACCTTTCTAGCCTTTGAAGCACCTCAATTTTGTTCCCACTCCAGGGCTTTTGTACTGTTTCCTCTGCCTGCAGCACTCTTTCCACATCTTGACGTGAGTCACTCCTTCCCTTCAGTGAAATCTCTTACCAATGGTTCCTCCTCACAGAGGCCTCCCCTGCTTCCCTCTTCTCCCCTTATCCTACTTTTCTTTTCATGACGTATTACTGTCTGGTATTAGATTACTGCATTGATTATTGTCTGTGATCTTTACTAGAATGTGAGCTCAGTGAGGGGAGGAGGACCTTTGTCAAAATCACTGCCAAACTCCCAGTGCTTAAAACAGTTCTGAGTGTATTGGAAGCACTTTTAAAAAAAAAGTTTGTTTAATAAATGAATTAATTAAATTTAATCCTATCATGGGAACTCAATGTTATGCTGTTTATAAGACATAAATAGCAATTTCCCCAAATGCAGTTACTAAAAGATGTTAAACAGTTTTACTTAGTCATCTGCATTTCTGGGCAGTGGGGCATCTTTCACTTTTGCTTCAAACAAGAAGTTCTTTTAATTCTCTTCCTCCACTGCTAGACCTTGAGCAAGAACTACATCCCAAAAAGAAAATGCAGAAGTTTGAAAACCCTCAGGGCTTTCAGGCTGGAGATGGAGGTGCAGCATCATGCAACCATTTGGGGTAGCAAATGAAGGCTTAGAACTTGTGTTCAATAAGGGACAAGAGCATTCTGATCAGACCAGAACTCTTTCCCCAGCAGCTATACTGGTCCAGTCACCAATGATTCTCCAATAAGAAGTAGTGAGAAACATTTCAGATCCTCTAGGAAACCTTTACAGTTTTTTTGTCCATAGTGATGTACAATCAACTTCATAAGCTTGTCATTATATAGTGTGAGTTCAAGTCATTGTCAACCAATCACTCACCACTATTTTAAAAACTCCATTTTAAAAGAGGTGAATCCATCTGATAGCTGGAGTGAGCAAAGAAGGTAAGAAACAAGGTTTCCAGAATGTGCTTTAAAGAGGTTTATTTCTGCATAAGGATACTATATCTTCTGCTCACACCAATCTCACAAATTAGGTATTATCTGCATTTTATTGCTGATAAAGAACACACTTAGTAGGACATGGTTTGTTTGACCTTGAGTGGAGATCTTTAGGGGAAGTGTAGCAGAGGAGAATGTGAAGTTAAACTAACAGTGCAAATGAAAGAGATGTTGAAGTTACTGGTGATCTATATTAAGGGTAAGGGTGGGTAAAGAGGAAATTATGAAGGGACTGGTCAAGTGGAAAACAAGAATTGGTTGCAGAGTAGATCTTGATTTGTTCTTTGGTCTTTTCTGCCTTTGGACTATTTATTGTTTTGCACTCCTAAATTTCTCAAGTTCTGAGTTCTGATGCCTTCTCCCCCACTTCTAACAAAGCCAAAATAACTTTATCAGTCAATTTTCAGGATTTTTATTTCTGAGGAGATGTAGCACCGCAATGAAAATGTAAGATGTGCCATGAGCCAGGCTAGGCTGTAAAGCTGCAAGGACAAGCAATGATTCATGTCCTTAGATGTTTCTGGCTGGTGGGGAGGGCAGAGAGATGTGAAGGTAATTAGCCCACAGCATGGTAATTTTAGAATAAAGGCAAGCAGAGGGTGCTCTAGAGCACAGAAGAGGAGCATTGTAAAAGAAGCTAGTGGGGGTGAAGAAAGGCTTCCTGGAAGATAATGATCCCTGATACCAGTCTTGAGGGATGAGTAGATAGCAATGGTGTTGGCAGTATTTCCGATGTAGGGAGAGGAGAAGGAGCACAATGTCGAGAGAGACAGGTTTCACAGTGTGAGTGTGGGAGTGGCATGAGATGAAGACAGAGGTAAGCAGGGTCCAGGTGGGCCATGAAGACAAAGGGCTTCATCAAAGGATGTAAAGCAGAGGTCACGTGGCAAGGCTTCTTTTTAAGAAAGATCTCTCTGGTCAAGGGTAGAGAAAAGTACTGCAGATATAGAAAGTTACACTTGTTTTAATATAATTTGTAGCTGAATATCTTCAAGTGATTATTTTTCAAGTGACATGATTACTATCCAGAATTAGTTCTTGATATTTATTTGGGTATTATCTTCTTTATCATCTGCCCAAATCGAGGTTTCTTATACCAGGAGTATTCAGCAAACAAGGAAGAGACAACAAATAGAAGAGCCTTCAGAATAATGAAGGGAAAAGGGTGTTGGAGAGGAACCTCTGCAGAGTCACAGTTCACAGAACAAACATAAATGGACTCTTGGACAAACAATGAGTGCTCCAATTGCACTGAAACTGAACAATGGCTCATGTTGCAAAGAAGCACAAGTGTATTCTGTCTGTAAACTTCAGTCAGTAAAGGAAAAAAAGCTAGAAAAAATAACACCCTGAGTTTTTATAGTAAAGGTGGAGAATATTTGTCATCCATAGATAGTTGAAATATTAAAAAAAATATATTTTCTTCATATAAGAAAATTGTAGGAGAAAACAGTTTAGTAAACTATGTGAATGCAAATTTCTCTTTTTCATTCTACTACGAAGTTGTTTGATTAACTAAGGACAGAGATTTAAGTTCCATTTTCTAAGTATTTAAAATCCTATTACTATTACACTGCTTTCGTTTGTTCATTTTGAGACAAGGTCTCACTCTGTAACCCAGACTGGAGTGCAGTGGCGCAATCACAGCTCACTGCAGCCTCAACCTCCTTGACTCAAGTATCCTTCCACCTTAGCCTCCTGAGTAGGCGGGACTACAGGTGCATGCCACCATGCCCAGCTAATATTTTTAAAAGTTTGTTGTAGAGATGTTTATGTTGCCCAGGCTGGTCTCCAACTCCTGGGCTCAAGCAATTCTCTTACCTTGGCCTCCCAAAATGTTGGGGTTACAGGCATGAACCACCATGTCTGGCTGCATTGTAATTTTTATGATCTACCCAGGACCAGATGAACTGAGTCATAGGCTTCAAATCTTACATTCCTTTCCAAGTTTTATATTCCAAGCTAGAATTTTTATGTGAACAAATACACTCTTATTAACTTTTATTGAACTTGATTGATTTTAGACAGTGAGAGAGCTTGTGGTCACATTGAAGGTCACTTACAGAAGGTGCTGTGGGCACAAGGTCATTTTCTGTTCTTCCTGTCTGCATTGCTGTGTGAACCCGGACAGATTCATAAATGGAGGGTTCTTCCACTTTTCTTGGGTAGGGATGTTTTAGAACCATCAGAGTGCCTGAATGAAGATGAAAAATATATAATCGAACAGTGTTCCCAGAAGGAAGGTCCAAATGCTAACTGGATAACTGTGGCTGGATTGGAAAGTCTTTTGTTTTTTTCACATATTCCCTCACTCATTTTCTCAACAGTTATCAAATACCAATTATGTATAAGGCACTTAAGCTGGACACTGAGATATAAAGCATGATGGAGATGCTCCTTGGCCTCCTTGTGCTCTGAACTGGTAACAGATATGGTCGTTTAAATGAATAGGGTGATGAGACCAATGGCAGCCATGTGAGCAAAGCATGATAATCGTCCCCAGACTGCCTGAAGAACCTTTCCATTAAAGGATCCAGGACAGCTTTCGTAAAGGAGGTGACATTTGATTTAGATCTTAAGTAGTTACTGCAAGTTTTCCAGGAAGGCTTTATGAAAGCCATGAGAACAAGACTGAACAAATGCACTGGGGCAGAGGAAGATCCATTCATTGCCCTCATTTCCTATCAGTTTCAGAATAAATGTGTAACAAATCAGTGGATTTCAAAAAAGTGAGCATTCTCCCTACTCTCTGATACTACCCAATTAATGAAAGTAACCAAGCAAAGTCTTTGCATTACTAAGTGAACATGACCTGAACAAGCTGGTGCTCACAAGTGATTGCCTCCTTCCCCTTCCATCTGGAGTGGGGAGCCTCCAGGCAGAAAAAGGGCTCAGCCCAGGGGGTCCAGGCATGGGGGGCTGGGGAACTTTGTTCCAAGAGCTCAGAGCAGTTCTGAGGCTATGTTTCTGACATTTCCTTCGTGAAATCCTTCCCTCAATCAATCAGTCAATCAGAAACTAGAAACTAACTACAAAAAGAGGCAACTTAAGGGGATTTTTTTTTTCTTCTTGCTATGGTTTCTTGCTTTTAATTTTACTAGGGTCTTTTCTATAGCAAGCCTAAGATTGTACCAGACATGGAAGAGATGTAAAGAATTCAGCAATTCATTCAACAAATATTTACAGAGCTTCGCAACAGCCAGGCACTTGTCTAGGTACTGGGAATACAACAGCACACAAAGGAGTTTAAATGCTCTTATGGAGCTTATGTTCTAGGTAGAGGAGACAGAAAAAAATTTAAAAAATATTTTACGTGTGAGAAGTGTTATGGAAAAAATGAATAGGACATGGTAAAGGGATAGAGAATTAAAAAGGTGGGGTTGGGAGAGGGTGATATTTTACAAGGGTCATCAGGAAGGCCATCTTTGAAAAGATTTGAAAGATTCTGGAAAGTATAGAACCTGAATTAGAGTAAGACAGAGAAAATGAAAAAGAAAAATATCTCCTCTGTGGTTAAAAAACACCCTAATGTTAATGATAAATCTACACAAAACAGGCCAGGAGCGGTTGCTCACACCTGTAATCCCAGCAATTTGGAAGGCCGAGGTGGGTGAATCACGAGGTCAGGAGATCGAGAGCATCCTGGCCAACATAGTGAAACCCCATCTCTACTAAAATACAAAATAAAAATAAAAATAAATTAGCCGAGCGTGGTGGCAGGCACCTGTAGTCTCAGCTACTCGGGAGGCTGAGGCAGGGAAATTGCTTGAACCCAGGAGGCGGGGGTTGCAGTGAGCCGAGATCGCACCACTGCACTCCAGCCTGGGTGACAGAGAGAGATTCTGTCTCAAAAAAAAAAAAAAAAAAAAAAAAAGATCTACACAAAACCAAACCCTTCTATGATACTTGAATACATAAAATGTCTGACTGCAAAAACAGAACTGTGGCTTTTGATACTTGGGCCCAGATAAGATGCTGCTGTAAAATGAAAAGCTGTTGAGAAAAGCCAGAAGAGGGTGTCTGATCTCGACCTCAGAGAAGAATGAAAGCCTCTGGCCCTTCCTCTTTCTGCCTCTCATTGGCATTGCAGCATTGGGATCACAATGAAAAACGGATTTTGCCATTATCAGAACGGTCCCATTCTTGCACATTGTCTGTGCTCTCTTTTGTCAATGTGATCTTCCCATAAGAACAGATCCAGTCATATGAGGAGAAGGGGCCGGCTACAGTTTTACAGTCAGAATGAAAGCAGCAGTACCTATATCAAGAGTAGCTGCTGTGTAGGCTCAGGGGCTCTGTGAACACAGTGCTCACATTGCAGATGCATGGTAAATTCAGCACTGGCTCCCACCCCTGAGAAACACTCCCAGTGATGTGCCTCATAGTCACTCTGGACCCTTGGAAACAGCACTGGATGTACAGGCAGAGGAACGGGGTTCAATTGTCACTACCACCATCCAGTACTTATCAGCCTTGGACAATCATTACAAGCTTCTGCCCCTTTTCTGACTAGTGAGAATAATTATGCTTCCTTCAGAAGGCACCAAATAAATGTTTGTGGGAAAATGATAACATATTAGATATTATTATTCTTTGACAGAATATTTTTAAATCCTTAAATAAAATTTGAATGATTGCATCTTTGGGGATATGGATTTTGAAATCTTAAAAAAGACCTAGATGCAACATTCTGCTAGGAATAAAATTGGTGGTAGTCTAGTAATCACTACTTGTGATTAACTATAGTTAAATCGGTGCCTCTTAAACACTTTTACCTTACAGAAGAGGAGAGGGGAACTGAAGCCTTGGGTTCAAAGCAGCTCCCAAATTAGATACATTTTGAACTCTTATGCTTTATCTTCAAAGTTGATGCTTAATTTTCATTCTACTTCATATATTTAATACTTAATACGAAAACAATGCTTTAAATGACACTCCAGAAAGATGTACTTAGTTGATACGACCAGGCACACACTTCACATAATAATACCTGTGTTAATTTTTTTTTTATTTTTGAGGCGGAGTCTTGCTCTGTCACCCAGGCTGGAGTAAAATGTCATGATCTCAGCTCACTGCAACGTCTGCCTCCCAGGTTCCAGCGATTCTTCTGCCTCTGCCTCCCGACTAGCTGGGATTACAGGCATCCACCATCACACCAGGCCAATTTTCGTATTTTTAGTAGAGACAGGGTTTCGTCATGTTGGCCAGACTGGTCTCGAACTCCTGACCTCAGGTGATCCACCCGCCTCGGCCTCCCAAAGTGTTGGGATTACAGGCGTGAGCCACTGTGTCTGGCCTAATTTTTTATTGCTATTGTAGCAAATTGCCACAAACATAACAGCTTAAGACAACTCAGATTTATCATCTTACAGTTCTGGAAGTCAGAAGTTCGAAATGGGTCTCACTAGTCTAAAACTGGCAAGGCTGCTTTCCTAGTGGAGGCTCTAGGGAGGATTCATTCCTTTGCATTTTCCCGCTTTGAGAGGTTCCCTCATGTCTTGACTTGTGGCCATTTTCCTCTGTCTTCAAAGCCAGTAACAGACAGTCAGATCCTTCTCCTGCTGCCATCTTTCTGGTTCTCCCCCTTCTGGCTCCCTACTACTTATGAGGACCCTGTCAATTACAGTGGTCTTACTTAGACAATCTAGGATAATCTCCCCACCCCAAAGTTATCTGATAAGCTGCCTTAATTCCATCTGCAAACTTAATTCCCTCTTGCCATGTAACAATATATTCACAGGTCCAGGGAGACATGTGGACGTCTTGTGGGGGCATTATCCTGCTACCACAGTATCAGTCCCTGGAGTTGAAATAGCCACCGGGGCCAGTTGTGCTGCAGGGTAAGCATCTCTGGGCTGGGCTGCTACCTGAGCCTGCAGTGCTCTCACCTCTTGGTATTAGAGAGCCACAGCCTTTCCAACGTGTGCATTTCCAACCTCTGTGAGCCTCTTCAGCGCACATATCGGTCAAATTTATCTTTGTATCCCTACCACCTGATAGAGTTTCTGACATAATGAAGGCAGATGAGTGAATGAATTAATGAATGAATGCTACAGTAATGCAGGCTTGAACCAGGAAAGAGCCTGGGATGAACCAGCCTCCCAGGTCCACAATTCTCCAGGCCTGAGGCAAGAAAGGACAACGACCTTAGGCACAGCTTTTCAAATCTCTATTGGAGGAACCCAAATTCTATTTTGAAAACCTCCTCTAAAGTTTAATTCAACAAAAGTGAAACAAAGGAAAATGGTATTGAGTCAATCAGGAGAGTAAAACTGACTGTAGATTGATTTTAACTAGTAACCCCACAAATGAGGCTAAACTAAATTGTGAGATGAAGAAGATGACAAAGTACTTATAAAACGGCAACTTATGCTGATAAAAATCTGGTGTCCTAAAAGATAGTTCTCCTTAGCTGACTATTCTTGCCCAAGGAAGAGCCAATATACAGACTTCTTGGCATGGCTGTGAGGGTTAATGATTTCCCCTTCTGCAGAGATTGTACCTCCCAGTATACAGAGATAGGTTCCCTACAACCATGTAATACCTCCAGACCTGGCGTGGCCTTCGAACACCTGACCTGGTCACACTAATTGGATTCACTTCTTGGGGATCCACTTAATTGCTTCTCTAGAGAGAAGGTCCACCAACTTCAATTTCTGAACTACATGAAGTAGACTATTGTTTCCTGCCTTTGACATGAAACCTGGTTTCAGAAAGGCTGAGTGCAGGTACGCTTCTGAGACGATCAGAGCTGAATCAAGACAGACACATCAACTGACTGAAAGCCTCAGAGTTGCCATGATTACTAAGCAGATTCCTTGTTGTCTCTTGGTTGTTCAACTTGCCCTTAAATTCTGGGAGGGTATATTGTTAATATCCTTTTAAAAAATTCTGCTCCTGGGCCAGGTGCGGTGGCTCATGCCTATAATCCCAGCACTTTGGGAGGCTGAGGCAGGTGGATCACGAGGTCAGGAGATAAAGACCATCCTGGCTAACACAGTGAAACCCCGTCTTTACTAAAAAAAATACAAAAAATTAGCCAGGCATGGTGGCATGCTTTTGTAGTCCCAGCTACTTGTGAGGCTGAGGCAGGAGAATCCCTTGAACCTGGGAGGCAGAGGTTGCAGTGAGCTGAGATCGTGCCACTGCACTCTAGCCTGGGCAACAGAGTGAGACCCCATCACAAAAAAAAAAAAAAATTCTGCTCCTGTTCTCCTGTTCTTGTACCCTACTCACTTAAAAACAAAATCAAAAACAAGACCAAAAAAAAAAAACCCAGCTAGCCACAGTTGGTTTCTGTCATTTCCAATCAAAAGAAACTTATCAGCTGGGCGCGGTGGCTCATGCCTGTAATCCCAGCACTTTTGGAGGCGAAGGGGGTACATCATGAGGTCAGGAGATCAAGACTTTCCTGGCCAACATGATGAAACCCCATCTCTACTACAAATACAAAAATTAGCCAGGCATAGTGGCGCATGCCTGTAATCCCAGCTACTCGGGAGGCTGAGGCAGGAGTATTGCTTGAACCAGGGAGTCAGAGGTTGCAGTGAGCCGAGATGGCACCACTGTACTCTAGCCTGGCAACAGAGTGAGACTCTGTCTCAAAACAAACAAACAAACAAACAAACAAACAAACTTATCTACTGTGGCTACCACAGACTCTTAATACTTTGCATCCAAGGTCCAAGATAGTGCCCCAGCTCGGGAAGAAAGGGACTCTGGGTTACTGAGATTCAGACCAAATGAACTCCAGAACTCAGCTGGGAGATTTAGAAAAAGGCAACAGGAGGCAGGGGTAGCAGAGCAAGAAGAGGGAGGAAGACCAGTAACCACAGGCCTTGGAAACTTGGCTGTAAGTTTCACTTCAGTTTCTGAACTATGTAAAGGTGACTATTGTTTCCTGCCTTTGACATGAAACCTGGTTTCAGCCAGGCTTAGTGGAGGTATGCTTTTGAGATGATCAGAGCTGGACTGAGGCAGGCATTTCCATTTACTTTGACTGAATGCTAACTTACGATTATGTGTAAGAGTTACATATATAACTGTATGCAATAATATGAAATTGCATTGAAGGACCCTTTATCTTGTATTCCAGCAGAAACTCAGAAAGAGAGTAAGAACAGTCTCACTTCTTAGGCATTGGTTTGGTATCTGAAATAGAGTGTAGCACAGGGTACACAAAACTCCTAAGGAAAAACTTTTGTTTAGAGTATTTATTTTATGCAGTGAGGTCAGTGCTTATTCATTAGGTACCCCAGCTATCCTGTAAGGTGTTTGAAGGCAAGAATAATATCTGATTTATCTTTCTATGTTATCAGTGGCTCACAGTGCCATTTCACTCAAAACATTTTGTTGAATTAAATTAAAATCAGATCATGTCCATCCGTGTTTCATTACTGCCCTCAGGTTCAGAAAATAAGCTCTGCAACTGGCATAATGAGTTCCTCTCTCCCCTCCTTCCAATGAGAAGTAGATTTATTGGGGTTGGTGGGAGAGAATAGGGTTATTCAAGATCTTTTTCCTTCCTTCTTTGCCACCTGCTCTGCAAATTGACTTTAAGCCCTGTTTATTTACATGTGAAGGGGTTTTAATATTTAATTTCCAGTCTCATAGGGTGAAGTGCACTGAACTAGGAGAGACATACCAGTTAGTCGGTGTAAGAGAAAGTTCTGTTCAAATATCCAAGTCAAGTCACTCTTTTTGGAGTGCTCACTTGATTCTACCACTTATATGAGTCCACTATGGAACTAGATTAAAGTTTGAAAAAAGGAACATCACAAACATTTGATAAATGCAAATTCAATTGTCCCTAAACTAACTATTATTTATCAAGGAACATACAGCTTTTGCATAGAATGTGATGGAATTAATAACCATAAAAGGGTTTTATTAAATATAAATAATAATTATTGAATACTTATACTACGCTAAGAATCATTCCAAATGTCCTGTGTGCCTAATTTCATTCAATCTTCACAATAAGTCATTAAAGTATGAGCTACTACCATCTAATAAGTTTCATAAGATGATGAAACTGAAGCTCAGAGAGATTATGTAACTTGCCTGAGGAGACACACAGAGCCGGCAAATGGCAGAGGCTGGAGTTGAAACTTAGAATTCGTGTGTTTACTCATTATAGCATAATTATTCTCAGCCTCTATCTAGTCACCATGGAAACCTGTAGGGCATGTGAAATACTGTGCTGTATTGTGGGCAAGAGTTGACATGTATAAATCAAAGTTTGAAGAAATTGATTCTTTAGGAGGCAGCTTGAGAAAGGAGATGTGAGTTTTTCTTCCCCATTTCTAACCAGGCCTCAGTTTCTTCATTTATAAAGGAAAAATGCAATAGTCCTTGAGCTCCCTTTCAACTCTAACATCCTGTAAATCTAATTAAGCATACAGGCCCAAATAAGGGGAAAAAAACATCAAGAAGCTTCGTTACCAAATGCTTGTACTGCTTCCTGTAAATGTACAATATTCATTTGAAATACTTTGTTCCTGCTGTCATTTGATCTTACCTTTCATTTTCCCTTTCTTTCAGTTTCTCTCTCAAGCTTTAAATTTTATTTTACCTTGTTATACTTAGATAGGCTGTTTGATATCCTTGCTGAAGACACATGACTAAGATGAGCCTGCATATTTGGGGGGATGTTTTCTTTTCAGTCTTTTTATGTTTTAAAGTTTCCTCTGGTATAATTTCTGAAATAGCAATTCATGTAAATAAAATGGGAATAACAATAAATACAAAGGCAGAAGCTAAAGTTGATTCACACTCTTTAGAACAATAGGTTTACTTCATGTACCAAACACATTAATACAGACTTTAAAGAAGAGATAAAGAAGAGACTGAGGGATAGGACTAAGACATGTGTTACAGCTCTGCCATATCCTACAATCATTCTACTACATTACTGTGGCAGGAATTCTTCCAAATTTATTAAAGGCCACGCTGTGCCATGGCAGCAATGTATTGCAGTGTCGCTGTGGGACCAGTTTCAAGAGATAGCAAGGTGCATGGAAAGCATCTATGCTTCAGGACCAGGTTAGCCCAGATTCCAATCTCAGCTCTGAATTCTTCCAAATCCATTTAAGGCCAGGCTGTACCATGGCAACAATGTATTGTTGTTGTGGGACCAGTTTCAAAAGATAGCAAGGTACATGGAAAGCATCTGTGCTTTAGAACCAGATTAGCCCAGATTCCAATCTCAGCCCTGATGTTTACCAGCAGTGAAAACTTGGGCAAGTGACTTAAAACCTCTGAGTTTTCATTTCCTCATCTGAAAATAGCACCGTTGTATGCATTATTATGGGTGGTTGGGATGAAATAAGTTGATGTAGGTGAATGCCTGGAACCTAGCAAACACTCTAAAAAATGCTGGCTTAATTCCCTTCCTCAGCTGCTTTTTCCTTTTTCAAACAAAACTCATCTATAAACAGAACATTTTGTATTTTTGGCAAACATAAACTAAGGAAGTTTGGCAAAATTCTAAGTTGTCACAGTTGTTTTCTGAAGAACCACCCAATTCTCAAATTAAAATTAATTTTAACCACATTATTTAAAAATACCACCTGGGTGGTGTCACAAAATAAAATAATAATAGCGGTAGATGTCGTCAAAAGATTGGGAATCCCCATATCAAAACAAAAAGAGAAATGGAGATTTGACATTTAGAAAAAAACCAGATGCGATCTTTAAAATTGAGAACCAATTATTATAAAGGGTAAGCACAAACATAGAACTTGACTTGTATTATATTTTTTTTCATGCCAGTTAGGTGATTACAGTCACAATACAATATAATAAATTATACATGGCAATTTCATGTTAAGAATTATTGAAATATAAACAAAAGGTAATGGTAAAAGTAATTTTTTTGTTCTAATCATATTTAGACATTTAAGCATAAAGATAAATGCCATCTACATTTTCAAGACTATATATATGAAACTTAGCTAATTACAAGAGGCTACGAAAAAATTAATAATGGACCAAACATATTTATACTAATAAAAAAGTTTCTCAGATTTTCAAGTCTATTTGAGTTGAGTTTAGAGTTCATGCACAGACATGAATATGTTTTATTTGATATCCTACTATTGAGACAGAAAAACTCCAACCAGCCTGCTCACTGAGGTGAAGCCTTAGGAAGTTCCTGTCCTTTGCAGTGGGGAGGAGCCTAGCCCCTCCTCTTCCTGTGAGGAGCATAGAATTCAAACTGCTGGGCAGGAAGCGCTCTAGCTTCCCTGTTTCCCTCTTTTCTTTCTTTTCATCCAATAAAACCCTGTTTCACTCACCCTTCGAACCGTCTGCAAGCCTAAATTTTTGTGGCCATGGGATGGAAAGGGACCCAATCTTTAGCTGAACTAAGGAAAAATCCTGCAACACTATCACAAATGAAAGGCAAATTCTGAATTTAATCATCACTGAGCATACATGCAACATAAAACATCAAAACATCATTTCAAATTATGTTTTCATAAACTTTGAAAATTAAAATTGTCAAAAGTTTGCTAGTTTTGATGTTGCCATGCAAAAAACTGCAATGCAGGCATTGGAAATGGGGCATCCAACATGACATATTGTGGAAATGATTAGTACTTATTTTTTCAGGTCCTAGGACATAGCAGGAAGCAAAGCTGACAAAAGTCCCTTTCTTCATGGAGCTTACACACTAGTGTGGGAAAAAAGGTATTTTTTTTTAAATAAGTGAATTATATATGTCAGAAGGTAAAAGGGCCATTGAGAAAAATAAAGCAAGAGAGTACATTGTATATCTCTATCATGTATTCGGGAAATTATTAGGTTTTGAGAACTGGAAGTATCTTAAGAGTGTTTATGGGTATTGATAAAAAGAAATTATGGAGATTTACAAACTTTAATGGAGATTAGAGAGATGAAATAGAGATTATGGCAAGGGAAAGGGAAATTATCATAACATACTCTTAAAGCTGGCAAGAGGCTTAGATGTTGCTTAGGAAATTCTTGCTTTTCAGATTAGCAAACAGAAATCCTAAGAGCGTAAAGAGTAGGGAATAGGAAAAAAAAGATATCTTAAAATAGCATTAATTCCCTTAGGTGAACATTTTTATCTATTTTGAGTGCAAAAATTTTCTTATGACCCAAAATCAAATATTCTGGGTTTCACTCTACTAAATGCATTATATATAACTGCAAGGCAAAAGTGCAAAGTTTTGGTTATTTGGATATCATTTCTGTTGCCCTCAAAGGTAATGCCACTTGTGCCAGTAGATACATGTATTATAAGAAAGTCACTCTTTAATAAACTTACCCTCTAGGCCCTGCAGGGTGAGGCTGGGCCTGGGTGGGGTCTGGCTGACAGGAGTGGCCTGAAATATCCAATTCTAGTCCTTGTCATTCTGGTAATCTGAAGTTGAGAGCCCTGGGAGGGGCTTGTCCATTGTGTGGACAAATGCTTTTCCTGGTGATGTTAATCAAACATAAACTATAAGAAGTATTTGTACTTCATCTGATGGTGAACATGAAACCATTAACCTGAAGATCTTCTGATCACTGGGAGCCAATACTAGGAGCCCATGCTTAAATGAACAAGAAGAAAAAGGCCTATTTTTAGAAGGTGGCATGTCAGTTTCCATTCACCATTCTTTATAGTCTGCAGTGCTGACTCCATAACCTCGAGGACTTTCTGGGCTTACAAGTCATCATGACTTGAGCATGTTATCTTGTTTCCCGAGGTCTATTACTCCCAGAGGGGCAAGATTTGAACACTCATCTGTCATGGGTTTTGCCTGTTGTTCCTAGCCCTGATGGCTTTCCCTTCATCTGGCTGGGACAGATAAGAGGAATAAAGCTAGTGGACTCTAACTCAAGGGCTGGAAGCCAGCAAGTCAAGTGCATATCCATCGGCACGAGGGGCCGGAAGCAGGAATTCAAACAGCAGCAAATTCTTCGTTGGGTAATGAATAGAACAGAGGAGAGGCAGTGGAGAGGATAAAAATATTAGGTTCCTGAGTTATATTGTAATAAATAAAATGGTAATTGTAGTCAAGATAATAATACAGCAAGTTTGAGTTTTAGAGAAACTACTGTAGAAGTCTGGATTACAAATCCTTACAATCCCTAATGCATTAATCATAAGGCTTCTTTACTTCAGAACAGTGTATTTACAAGGAAGCTTATCATTGTCCCAAATGCAATATCAAAACATCTTTATTTTGGAGCATCCTTAGGTGATCCTCTTGCCTGATGATTGGATCAGTGCCAGAAAGGTTCGACCAGAAAGCACTGCCTTCACTTTGATCTTAAATGTTTTGAAATCTGCCAGTAGGCAGAATATGTATCTTTTCCCTAACTTGGAGAAGGCCCAGGAAGGAGCACAGGGAATGATCGAAGAAGTTGAAAATAGAGTCTAGGAGAAGAGTTTAAAAGAAGGGAGCTGTCTTTGGTTAGAGGAAAAAGAGAAAGTAGAAAAATGACAACTCTAGTGGCTTTGAAGACTACAAAGAGTTCTTACTCATAGTTATCCATTTATTCATTTATTTATTCATCCAAAATGCCCTGCAGTAGGCCAGGACCTGGCGGATATGAAAGACAAAAATTAGAGGTACACAAAACAAAACCCTGGCTTTAAAAATCTCCTCTCCATGGCCAGTGACCAATAACTGAACAAAATCAAGTGTGGAATTGGATGCAAGTAGGAAAGGAGACTGAAGTGAAGGGATTTGAGAAACTGAAATGCTTGCCAAGGCCAAGGTAGCAATGGAAATAAATACACCTCCACTGGCCATTTGTTCATGAGAATGACTGCTTGTTAAATGGTGAAGTAATTTTCCGTGTTGATTGGGAGAATTTATACCAGGAGAAAGAAGGAAAAAAAGGTTATAGCTTCACTTTGTAGTTTGGATTATTCTATCTTAGGCTTGGTGTGGTCAGTATAAAGCAGAGCAACTATTTTCTAGTTTCCGCTGTGCACTTCATGTATACTAGACACCGTGTGAGTCACATCAGGGACTATCCATACCACATAAATAGCAGAAAAGACAGAAGCCAATGATGCCATCTCTTCCCACCAAACTGAAGTTAACAGAAAGCCCACTGGCAAGTTTGCCAAGAAAACATGTATGTACAAACTCATGGTAACTGGTTGTGTTATTAAGTCTTGAGTTCCTCTTGTGCCACAGTTTCTTGGAATTTCCTAGTCTCTGATTAACTAAGATTTATCATTATTTAGGACAAAAGTGTTGTGATTCTATATCACAAATACAGGGATGATATTTTACTTCATTAAAATAATATAAATAAACAAGATGTTCAATCTTAGATAATTCAAGTGCCAAGATAGATTGTTTTTTGTGTTTTTTTCTTTAAACATGAACTTTTTTCTGGTTTAATTCTCTAACCATTCAAACAGGAAAATTCAAACTTTTCCAGCCACAGTTAAGACTAGCTTAAAATTTTATTTAAAAAACCGTGACAATAGAAACAGAATTTTATAACTTAGGAGAGCACTTCTTAGTTAATATTTTCAATATTCAGTGATCTCTGTGAACATTTAAGTGGGAATTTTAGTTTTTAAAATGCTCAAAATTTACTTCTATGGGTCTCACTCATATGCAAACTGCCTATACCTGAAATTATGAGTAATCAAAAAGTCATTTTTACCTTTGTTCTTTTTGTGTGTATTGTATATGCTATTTTAAAATGGTGAGCCAATTTTAAAGAAATTGTGTGCTTTAAATCAATCCATTAAGTAAGTAACAGATTATGAGAAAATATCTACTTTATACAAAGTACATTGTTTTCTCCTCAAGATAATGCTGAAATATAAATGACAACTATGACATTCTTTAGTTGAAATCTGCCTTGTCTCTCCTCCATCCCGAAACAATATTTCATAAGTCAAGTGTCTGCTCATAGCTTACCTGTCTCACTTCCAATCAAAGGCTGATTTGCAAAATGCTTGACAAAATCCTTCAAAGATGAGAATTCATTAAAGCCAAATTTAAATGAATATCCAGTATATTCAACGTGAAAGTGTTTAACAGAATCTTTGGCCCTAAAAGGGAAAAAGAAGTGTTTAATATTATTTAACAAATAAATATCTTGTTGAAGGGAAATATGATCTTAGGTGTTAGCATCACTATCAACCCTTTCTAAGAGCTGAGAATTAGGTAATCATTGAAACCACTGACAATTTTAAAGAGCATCACTAGTTTCTTTTGGCAGAGTGTGCTCTTTTCAACTGTCGCCCAGGCTGGAGTGCAGTGGCATGATCTCAGCTCACTGCAACCTCTGCCTCCTGGATTCAAGTGATTCTCTGGCCTCAGCCTACTGAGTAGCTGGGATTATAGGTGTCTGCCACGATGCCTGGCTAATTTTTGTGTATTTAGTAAAGACTGGGTTTTGCCATGTTGGCCAGTCTTTTCTTGAACTCCTGACCTCAGGTGATCCTCCCGCCTCAGCTTCCCAAAGTGCTGAGATTACAGGCATTAGCCACACCACGCCCAGCCTCAACTTTTCACTCTAATGGAAGACAAGAGACTGTTCTCCCTATCTACTGCTAGACTTACCAAAAGAGTCCTTGAACATTATGCTGCTAAGGGGCATGAGTTTATGAAGGGCAGAGAATAGGAATGATAGAAATGACATGTGACACCCTCACCACACTCTCCTCTGCCTTGGGCTTTTCTCCCTTGCTTGTTTGGGAGTCAATCAGAATTCAGCTCTGTTGCTTGATTAGTTATGTGAGCCCAGCCCTTTTCCTCCCATCCACTGCCTACTGAATAAAATATCAAATTTCCTACATTGTCATTTTCCACTTCATTTTTGAAATGAGGCAGAGTATTAAATAATATATATATATATATATATATATATATATATATATATATATATCTGCCTCTTCACTTTATTTGACCCCATTCTATCTTTCTAGCCTCACTTCCTGCTATTCCTCTCACTGCAGCCCATGCTACCATGTTAGCATGCATCAGAATCATCTGACGGGTTTGTGAGAACCCAGCTTGCTGCCACCTCCACCTCCACCCCTGCAGATTCAGATTCAGTAGATCCAAGATGGGGCCTGAGACTGTGCATTCCTAGCATGTTCTTAGGTGACACACCTGGTCTGGGGACCACACCTTTAGAACTGCCGCCCTAGTCCAACTGGACCTACTGCTCTTCAAGGAGTTTCCACTTCTGTCCCTTAGTTCATACTGTTCCTTTTTCCTGAAACGGTCTTTCTCTTTGTCTCTGCTGGTAGAAATCCCAGCCACTCATTAAGTTGCAGTTCAAGTACCACCTCCTCTGTCAAGTATTACATGATAATTCCAGCTTAAGTTAATTGTTTTTTCCCTTCTGAACCACCTAAACACTTATCTTGCTTTCTTTTATGTTATTTATCAACCTCTACTTTGTAGTATGTTATTTGTATGTGGTCTTTTTGGCTCTGTGAGGCTATAATTCCCCAAAATAAGGTATTTGAATCTTCTACAGCAGGGGTCCCTTATCCTGGGGCTGCAGACTGGGTACCTGTTAGGAACCAGGCTGCACAGCAGGAGGTGAGCAGTGGGTGAACAAGCATTACTGCCTGAGCTCTGCCTCCTGTCAGATCGGTGATGGCATTAGAGTCTCAGGAGCCTGAACCCTACTGGGAACTGCACATGTGAAGCGATCTAGGTTGCACACTCCTCATGAGAATCTAATGCCTGATGATCTGAGGTGGAACAGTTTCATCCTGAACCTCCATTTTCCACAAAACCAGCCCCTGGTGCCAAAAGGGTTGGGGATCACTGTTCTGCAGCACTTACCAAAGTGGCTGGTGCAGAATAAATGCTTTCAAATATTCATCATTAAAAGAATGAACAAATAAGTGAATATTTGTTCATAAAACAAAAATAGTCGTTCTCCTGAATTAGTCTGTGGTTTTTGTCACCTCTGCTGGTCATTTTTTTAATAAGCATTCTCCAGTGCTTGTAATGAAAAATCAATAATTTATTCTTTATTTTTTATGTATATGAAATATATGTCATTGATTTATAAAAAGCTTATGATCTAATTGCTCAGATGAGACATACATAGGTGAAAAGTTAATTCACTTTTCATTTTTGGAAGATTCATGCCAGGGGTCCCCATCCATCCCCCTGCCAGCCATGTAGCAAGAAAATGAGTGATGGGTGTGCTAGTGAAGCTCATTTTTATTTATAGTGGCTCCCCATTGTTTGCATTCTCAATGAGCTCCACCTCCTGTCAGATCAGTAGAGGCAATAGATTCTCACAGGAGCGCAAACCCTATTGTGAACTGCACATGCAAGGAATCTAGGCTGTGTGCCTCTGATGTTAATCTAATGCCTGATGAACTGTCACTGTCTCCTATCACCCCTAGATGGGACCATCTAGTTGCAGGAAAACAAGCTCAGGGCTCCCACTGATTCTGAATGATGGTGAGTTGTATAATTATTTCATTATACATTACAGTGTAATAATAACAAAAATAAAACACACAATAAATGTAATGCACTTGAATCATCCCAAAACCATCTGCTGCTGCTCCAGTCTGTGGCAAAATTGTCCCTGGTGCCAAAAAGGTTGAGGACTTCTGATGTGTGCAATAAAGCATCTACAACTTAACCATTAGATGAACTTTTAACATTTGCTGTTGAGCAGAGAAAGCACAATTCTTGTTGCCACTCAAACAGAATTCCATCTTGGATTAATATTTTTTGCATCTATGTTATTCAGAAAATTTATAAATAAAATATAACAGGGTGACATGAGAAATGTTAATGAATATGCTTTTTTTTTCCTCTGTGACCCCTACTTACCCCATCACCCTCTACCTGTTTCGCACACCCACTTCAAGTAGGCCTGTAGATTTTCACTATTCCAGGAATAGGAGCTGTGGCAGGAAGCATTTTAAGATGATCCCAAATCCCAGCCCCTGGAGTACACACACTTTATCCCAATTATTCAATCAAAAACTAGTCTACGTGCTACTGGGAAACGATTTTGCAAGTCATAAAGTCCCAAGTCAGTTGATGTTAAGATATGGACTTTATCTGAGTGGGCCTGAACTAATCACATGAGCCCTGTAAAACAGAGAGTTTTCTCTGGCTGCTCACAGAAGAAAAAGTCAGGGAGATGTGTTCTGGCTGGCATGCAAGAAAACAAACACCCATGTGGTAAACAGCCATGGGTGCCATGTGGCAAAGAACTGTGGGTAGCCTCTAGGAGTTGAAAATGGCCCCTGGCTGACAGCTAAAAAGAAAATGAGGACCTCAGTTCTACGGCAGCAAGGGAATGGATGAAAAAGAATGAAGAGGAAAGGAGAAAATGAAGGAAGAAGACACTAAATGCCAGATCAGAGCCACAAGCTTCTCCAACACCTTTATTTCAGCCTGGTAGGACCCTGGACAGAGAATCCAGCCAGAAACTGTGAGATAATCAAGTTGTGTTGCTTTAAGTCCCTAAGTTTTTGATAATTTGTTATGTAGCATAGAAAATGAATATAGAAACAAGGCCCAGAGCCCAGAGAGACAATGTGAATGCTGCTAGTGAGTTAGTGACCAGTAGTGACCGTGTAGACTGGGAAAGAAGTGAGAGAGCCTCTGAGGCCAGATTAGCTGGAGGGACTGCACTATGAAGGGAAGACTGACTCTCCAGGGTATATGGAGGTGCCATCAGAACAGTAACACAATAATAGTTTGAGCCTAATGGGTGGGTGGCTGAGGGAAATTTAATGGAGTCCTTACATCCCCTGCCTAATCCATGGAGAAGTGCCTAAAAACCCAAGAATACTTGCTACATGTCAGTGGAAGCCAGAGTGTCAGATCCTGACTGAGACCCAGACGCCTCCCCTGACTACCAGAAGCCTGGTCAGCCTCTCTGATCTGGGGTGCCAGCCAGAAAGAAGGGGGTGTGGGGTGGGGAGGACCTGAAAGAGCTGGACAATGACTGCATTTGGCTGTATGAACCTGGTGGGGACTGGATTAACTTTCTTACCATTTGGGAGAAATGGAGACTCAATAAGAAAAGCTAGCCCACTATAGGAAAAATTTTAAAGTTGCAAATATTGCCTCCTTGAGGTCGTGACTATGAAAGCCGTACAGTCATAAATCATTCTGCACTTACAGAAAAATCAAAGAAGAGTGAAAAGGACACTGAGCCAGGTGTCAGGAATTTGGATTTTGGCACTGCTTCTATTGTTGATTTTTGAGGTACCAGACATTCCACCGCTTTGGGTTTCACATTCTTCAACAGCCCCATGAAAGGTTTCTATCAAATAATTCCTCATGTCTCCTCCAGCTCTAACAATTTTTTTTCCTGCTAATGAATGGAGCAGGAATGTTTTTTACACCCTCATCATTTAGAGTTTGGAATCCTTTAACCTGGTGGTCCAACAGGAATTGGGAAGTTTTGCTGTCTGGCAATTTGAGTGATGATAAAGTCAGTAAGTGACAGAGGAGCCCACGCTGAAGCCATAGAGCCCTGAAGCACCTTACCTCACAGAGAGAGAGTACAGCCCGGTGGTCTCATTGCTGTCCCTCAGAAGGTAGCTGCCATCACACCCATTTGAGAGGAGAAGAGCTTCGGCAGCATGGCGCGTGAGGTTGCCGTGATACCACCTATAAAGGAGGGAACAGCGCTTTCACTCAGGCCAAACCATGGCATGACTCCCCCTGCACTGGCTTTTCCTTGCAAACATTACCTAGCAACATTCTTCAAGATAAGTAGCCCAGAGACCCAGCTCTCAGTTGCAACATCAGGACAAGGAAATCCCTGGGTGGGGCTGAAAGGAGAGCACAGAGTTGACTAATAGTAGTGTGACATGGGTTGAATTGTGTCCTGAAAGTTATGTAGAAGTGCTAACCTCCCAGTACCTCAAAATGTGACCTTGTTTGGAGACAGGGTCTTTACCAAGTTAAAATGAGGTCATGGCTGGGTGTGGTGATTCACACCTATAATCCCAGCATTTTGGCAGGCCGAGGCAGGAGGATCACTTGAGGTCAGCGGTTCGAGACCAGCCCAGCCAACATGGTGACACCCCGTCTCCATTAAAAACACAAAAATTAGCCTGGCATGGTGGCAGGCACCTGTAATCCCAGCTACTCAGGAGGCTGAGGCAGGAGAATCACTTGAACCTGGGGGACGGAGGTTGCAGTGAGCCAAGATCATGCCATTGCACTCCAGCCTGGGCAACAAAGTGAAATTCCATCTTAAAAAAAAAAAAAAATGAGGTCATTAGGGTGGGCCCTAATTCAGTATGACTGGTGTCCTCTTGTAAAAAGTGAAAATCAGGAGACAGACTTGCCTACGGGGACAATAGCACATGAACATGACAGTCACTTCCAAGCCACAGGAAGAGGCCTGGAACAGATTCTCCCTCACGGCCCTCGGAAGGAACCAATCCCATTGACACCTTGATTTCCAACTTTGAGCCTTCAGAACTGTGAGGAAATCGATTGATTTCTTATAGTCAGCTGCCCAGGCTGTGGTTTTTTGTTATAGCAGCCCTGGCAAACTAATACAGTGTTGCTTTGTAATCAGAATTGCTTTTTAAAGTCCAAGTCAAAATACCGTAAGAATAGGCTTTTACCAATATCCTTCTCCTTTTTTTGGTCTCTCACACTCTTTTTCAAGTGTGGTACCTTTTCATGGCGAAACCTCTGAGCTATAATACTAAAGTCTATTGTCATGAGTGAAACGAAGCTGGATGAAAGGAATTATAATATGAAGTACATGTCACCAAGTACTGTTTCAGCCTGACAAGTATCCGAAGAGCTAGGGAATGCTCAAGGAGATTCAAACTGATCTTTGTGTTTTAGAAAAAGTAATATATATCTATGGTAAAAAAAAAAATTCAAATTGTCCAAAAGAGACATAGCAAAACATGTTTTCTTCACCTTTGGCCCTCAGGCTCCCTGTTCCTTTCCTAGAGGACACCATGGTAACCATTTTCCTGTGCTTCCTCTTAAGAGATAGTTTACACATTTAGAGGCATTGGATGTGTACCTCCACTCCTGATTGTACAAACATACGAGCATTTTTTATTATTTTTATTTTCTAGGCATATTGCTCTGCACCATCTGTCTTTTCTCCAATAACAGGTCATTCACATTATTTTAAACGATGTCAGAGTCATACAATGTGATGATTAGGATTGTGGCCCCGGGGGTTGCTTTGCCTGGGTCCCAATCCAGGTGGTACCTCTTACTGGCTGTATGGCCTTGGACATATTACTTAACCAATCTGAGCTTTGGTTCCTCATGTTTAAAATAGTATGATTAATAGGCATACGGCATAGTCCAGTTGTGAGTCCTGCACACATTAACATGGGTGAGATGTGCTCCATAAAGCCTGGCAACTAAAGCAGTGCTTAGTATGTGTTAATTGCTATCAGAAAGCCATTGAGGTCCACAAAGCTGTAACTTTCAATTTACCTTCTGTGGCATGATTTTCCTATTGCTCAAATATAATTTTTGTTACTTTTTATTTAGATCAGATAACAGAAAGCTAGACAGCAGAGGCAGTTGCTGACTGCTAGGGACCATAGTTTAGGTCAGTGAAGATGAAAGAGAGACAGGCAATTATACAAATAATGTCAGTGTGATGAACTGAATGCTATTAAAGAAGTGTGTATAGTGTAAAAAAGCTTTGAGGAATAGCCCTATTCTGGCATTAAGGGATCTTGTTGTCACGAACCACACTGGTATCCACTGAGACATCCCTGTGGCATAAAATTTTAGCCTGAGTAATAAAGAGTAAACGTAAGTGCACCTGTGGAAGGAAGTTTTTACATAGGTCTCCAAGATACCTATTTTCTAAATCTGCATTTCCTAATGCATGTTTCTTAGCATATTTTATCTTTGGGGCAGAGAGGCTTTCATCCTATATTAGAAATATATTTGCTAGCTGAAAGCAATGGCATGAAACACATTTTATAAGAATAATCACAGAGCTATTTACCCAAAGCAGCTCCATTCATTGAACTGATTCCCAGACAAGTTCAAATCTGTTCGCTACAAAATGCTTTCAAAGAACAATTGGAAGAATTATAAGTGAAGCAATAAAAAACTTCAAGTTCAACTGAAGCCAAAATTCTAATTCTTTTTGATAGGTGAAATTTCCACAAGATTATAAAAACTTAGATATATTTTGCCAATAATTAACTTTATAATAAACATTTCAGCATAAGTTTCAGTTTGAGCCAGCAGATTGTTTATTTAAAGCAATACTTGATTCGCAAAATTCCAAAACATTTAAAGGATTTGGACATTCCTTTGGATTCTTTTCAATAGAATTGGAAGTTTGTGTTTAAAGCATTTATAGAATTCTTTTGACATCTAATTATAGCCTGATAACAATTTTCGCTAATAATGTTTTAATGATAATTTAAAAAACAATAACTATATACCATAAATACATAAGAAATACTTGAGTATAATGCAAGAAGAATCACACTATGCTGCAGTCTGGAAAATTACTGGAGACTGCAATTCTTTGGTGGCAGCTTTGCTTGAGTCAATGTTGCCTTTTCAGGAGTTTACAGACTCCAGGGCCTGGGCAAGCCCATTATAGAGCTTTCCAGGCAGCCACCTACATTCCATGATGTCAATGGTGCAATAAGGATCCTCATTCTCCAAATAGCTTTTCCACAAAAACCTAAACTTCCCCTTTCAATTTAGTTAAGCATTCCTTTCCTGGAACATTCTGATAAGCATTTCTTCCAGGGGAGTGAATATATATCCTAATGACATTTTGTATTCTTTATAGAAATATGTCCACCTTTGATAAGGATGATTCAAGACTGTGTCCATAAAAGTTAAAAATAGAGTTAAGCTGGTAGTTTTCCCATAATCAACCTTTTCTGCCTTCAATCATTGCTTCAAATCTGTGCAAGGCATTGTGCTAGGCAGGTCAAAAGGAACAAAAATAGAAAAGCCTCAGACTGGGTGACAAATAACCATTAATCTAGTCAGGAGAATAAGACAAGCATATTGCAAACTATATCCAAGAGAGAATAAAGTACCCAAGGAATGTTCTAAAAAGAAAGATCAAAATCAGGTTCCACGAATGAGCCAACATCTGTATAGGCCTTGAAAGATAACCTGTTTTTTTTTTAAGGGTGTGTTACCTTTTATTCTGATTATAAAGCATATATAGTAGAAGTTAAAATATATACATGTAAAGAAGAGAAAGTATGTGTTTTTCAGAAGAAGAAAGATGTGTTTCAAATAAATAATCCCACTATTAATCAGAGAAATGCAGATTAAAATAATAATGTGATATTTTTCTTTATCCACCAGATCGGTTATAATGAAAGGGTTGGATAGTATTAAGTATTGGAGAATTTGGGCAATGGCTATTACTGTCCATTGTTGATAAGCGTCTAAGTTGGAGGAGAATTTAGCACATAGGGTGTAACTGAACCTGCACATATGACCAGTGATTCCTCTTCTAGTTCCCACCTAGTGAAACACCCATACATGAGCAGAAGGAAATATGAACAAGGGTGTTCACTGCAGAATTGTTTGTAAGAGTAAAAAATCTAGAGCCATCCTAAATGTCCATTGACACGGAGATGATAAATAAAGCAGAGTGCTAAAAGGATGAGATTATGTAAAAGGTTAACCAAAAGTGTTTGAAAAGGTGTGAGCATATTTTTGATTGCCAGATAATGAGGGCAGGGAGGTGGGGTGCTATTGTTATTTTGTGAGAGGGTGCCAGGGATGCTTAACATCCTACAAATGGTACAGTCTTGAGGAACTAAGAATTGTCTTGTTCATGATGTCAATTACACCCCACCACTGAGAATCACTGACGATGTGTGTATACACACACACATCAAAGTTGATAGATCCCAACATATATTGTAAAGTTAGAAGAACCAGTTGCAGGCACCAAATGTTACCACTTGGTTTTAACACGTTCCCCTATAAAAAACCAACAACAAAAATATGCTTATGTATTAAGATATATAAAAACATAAGAGTTTAAAAAAATATATACCAAATTCATAAGTATGATTTTCTTTGTAGAAGGAACCAGAATTTGTTCAAAAGAGACTTTAGCTTGATCAGATTTTTCTAATTTAGCTTATTTTAATGAAAACAATAGATTTCTATATTAATTAACTACAAATTTAATTAGAAAAAAGAAAATAGCTAATTTCTTCCTTAATCCAACTTCCAGAGATAACCTTATTAATAATTTGCTGTATTCTTTCATTTATTCAACTACTGCTTATTGAGTACTTGGACTGGCCTAGGCACTTAGGTGAAGATTGAGAGAGAGAGAGAAAGAGAGAGAGAAAGAGTTTGGCTTTTTCCCATTAAAATTCTGGTGGGGTTTGGATCGGCAGTTGTTCAGGGAGATGTAACATCGGTGGGACTGGCAGCAGCAAAGGCCTAGAAGTGAGAGAATGCCAAGCGTGTATGAGAATCAGAATATCATGCAGTCATGTGAGAATTCAAAGTGAGTGATGAAGGACAGCAGTCGGGAATGGTGAGAGATGAAGGTGGAGGATATTGAGGCTGTATATGTGACACTGGATACTGACAGTTCCTTGTCTGATGTTTATAGAGCCACCTGTGGCTTAATATGCATGTCCAATAGCTTATTATATAAAATCTAATTGCATGGACCTTACAGTTTCTATAATTAGATCTATATTCGATTTTTTTTTTTTTTTTTCCTGGATGGAGTCTTGCTCTGTCGCCCAGGCTGGAGTGCAGTGGTATGATCTTGGCTCACTGCAACCTCTGCCTCCTGGGTTCAAGCAATTCTCGTGCCTCAGCCTTCCTAGTAGCTGAGACTACAGGCATGTGCCACCACGCCTGGGTAATTTTTGTATTTTTAGTAGAGATGAGGTTTTACCATGTTGACCAGACTGGTCTTGAGCTCCTGACCTCAGGTCATCTCCCTGCCTTGGCCTCCCAAAGTGCCAGGATTACAGGCATGACCCACTGTGCCGGGCCAGAACTATATTCAATTTTAAAAAATTTGAATATTCCAGTTATTAGGGAGAAGAGGCAGATTTCAATGGTCTTGAAGCTTATAAAATCTGGAGGTCTTTTTAAGACAAATTATACAAAATTACAAAAAAGAAAGGAATATTTATCTAAAATGAGAAATCGCAAATTACAAATTTTAAAAACTGAAAAATATCACAAACATCACAACACAGAGAAAATAACTTATTTGTATTAATTAACTGTTGAATCAAACCTTATAATTTTTTTCTCTATATTTTTGCTGTCTGGTATTTGATTGTCTCTTCATGTAATAATTTAATAATATAATTTTCTATAGGGGGAATGGAATGATAATTCAGTCTTTCATCTAGAACACTTTAAAAACATTCTTGATGGTATAGAAAAGCTATGTTCAGCTTCTCAATGTGATTAGTAATGAAGTTTTTATAATTGTTGGTGAGGAGAGGCCATGCGTTTGTCTCTGGTCGTTCCCTCAGGTAGTCCATCTGCTCCAACAATTTTTACCTTATTCACTATGTGACCCCCTGGCAAGTAGCAACCTTGGTTTTCTCATCCATCAAGGTGACTAGTAAGAATGCCTAGGAAAAAAACTTTCTTTTTTTTTTTTTTGAGACGGAGTTTCGCTCTTGTCACCCAGGCTGGAGTGCAATGGTGCGATCTCGGCTCACTGCAACCTCCACCTCCCGGGTTAAAGCAATTCTCGTGCCTCAGCCTTCTGAGTAGGTGGGACTACAGGCATGCACCACCACACCTGGCAAATTTTTGTATTTTTAATAGAGACAGGGTTTCACCATATTGGCCAGGCTGGTCTCAAACTCCTGACCTCAGGTGATCTGCCAATCTCAGCCTCCCAAAATGTTGGGATTGCAGGCATGAGTCACTGCACCTGGCCAGAAAACCTTCTTATTTTCATGTATTGGAACAATTTTCTTCTTTCATAAATTTTTACGGAATTCTTTAACTTTTACAGAAAAAAAATTTGCTAAATTAAACAATGTATTATGAATATGCTAGACATTTGCAAAGTGGTAGGAACACACTGTTATGCAGTTGGGAATAGGTTCATTTTTTGAAACTAAAAAAAAAAAAGTCTTCTAGTCTCATTTTCCCTGAAGAAGCAAAAAAGAGCAAGAAACTCCTATTAGAAAGAATGTTAATAGTCTCTATTTTCCCCAAGGCCCACACATTGCCATAATTATGTCTCAAGTCTGATAGAGTCAACAGAGGAAAGACTAATCAAGCTCCAAAAGAATATCTGTACTGAGTTTATAAGATTATGAAAACCAGCAATTCAACTTGAAGGAAACAGTGATATTATCCTTTCCATGATACAGTAAAAAACTAGGAAACACCCGCCCACTAAAGAATTTTCATAGTGCCTCTTAGTAAGGTGCAGAAAATAAACTCAGCCACAGAGAATGCAGACAGGCTGGATGCAGAAAGCTGGTCCTCAGTTCAGCTTCCTTTCCTTTCATTCTGGGGCCTCTTTGAGCTAGAATCTTCCGGAAAATTGCTCCAGAATAGTGGAAACTTCATAGTTTCTTATCCCATTGGGTTTTACTGTTTTAATTTACTAATCTAACTTTATACCTCATTTGTTCTGTTCTTTAAAGGGGAGGCTTTTAAATTTTTTGAATTGACTCACGGTACAAAATACATTTTATATCACTCTGTGTATATATAAACATACATATGTCACAAACACACACAAAAAACAAAAAGTTACAGGACATAACACCTATCTTTCTATAGGCTATTAACTTAAATATATTCTTTTCTCTTTATTTTGAACGAATATTTATGTGACCCATTAAATTCACTTTAACCCTGCTAACGGATTGTACCTGGTGTTTAAATCACAGTGCAAAGCTTTGCTACTTAGAGTATGGACCAACATCATCAGCATTACCTGGGATCTTGTCAGAAATGCACAACAGCAGTGTTTGAATGCAATTTCTAAACTCTATAGTACTCTCATCCAATCTTTGCCTACATATTGCTAATGATGGGCAACTCAGTACTTGTATAGGCAAGCTCAATCCATATGTTCGTGATTCATGGTTAGAAAACTCTTGGGCAAAAATGAATTGCCATTTTTTGCTATGTAGATGGCTTTCAGCAGATGTTTTCAGAGCTACTTCTTGGAGTTACATAGATGATACTTATAGAAAGAGTTGAAAGCATTTAGAATGCACCTTCTTCTCTTTCCATCATCTTCAACTTTTCCTTTTATGACAGGCTTTAAGTTCCTTTATCATCCAGGGACCTTATCACCCAGAGACCTCATCTCCTCTGAAAACCTTTCAAACTTAAAAAATCTATCTTAACGTTAAGCTCTGATCTGCAAAACAAAGCAGCACAGGAGCTCCCTTATTCTGGCTGCTGGGCACACATAAGGCAGCCCAAGAATGCATTAGTTTCTTCACAATTGCGTCACACAGCTGATTCACATTGGACTTACTGATGCCAATTAGGTCATTTCCTTCATCTGCACTTATAAGAGTGATTTTTTTTTTTTTTTTTTTTTTTTTTTTTTTTTTTTTTTTTTTTTTGAGACGGATTCTCACTCTGTTGCCCACGCTGGAGTGCAGTGGCTCGATCTCGGCTCACTGCAAGCTCTGCCCCTCGGGTTCATGCCATTCTCCTGCCTCAGCCTCCCGAGTAGCTGGGACTACAGGCGCCTGCCACCACGCCCAGCTAATTTTTTGTATTTTTAGTAGAGACGGGGTTTCACCTTGTTAGCCAGGATGGTCTCGATCTCCTGACCTCGTGATCCTCCCGCCTCAGCCTCCCAAAGTGCTGAGATTACAGACCGCGCCCGGCCAAGAGTGATGGTTTTAAAATCAAGTGCAGTAAGAAACTTTTTACTACTGGGAAATGCCAAGTGAAAAGAGTTGCTAATGAGCAGCCAACATGGACCACACACCACCTCAGCCCCCTCCCTCAACCTGCTAAGTCTCACATGATTGTTATGCCATTTAGAGTTTGAGGAGCATGCATGGGAAGGACTCTTGGGCCTGAAAACTTTAATTCACTTCAATAATGTGAACAATTTGAGTTCACAGAATTTGGCATCTGAAGAGAAGGGCAAAGCAAAGTACTAAGTGACTTTTCAGTACCAACAGAATGGAAAAGAGAAGGATCTGCAGGTTAACATAGAAGAATCACCAAATAGCTGCTATCTTAGTGATATGGACAGTAAATATTATAGCATAGGAAGGGGAGCTCACAGTGGGCTGGAATGATCAGGGAAAACTTCATGGAGCGGGAAAATGACAAACTGCAGTTTGAAGAATGAATATAGGATTCATGAGGCAGTGAGAGGCATTCTGAGAGGAGAAATGACACAAGCAAAGGCACTGGAGTTGACATGTGCTTGGTGTGTATGGACAACCAAATGCCTAGCTGGAGCACAGGGTTCCTGTTGGGAAGTGATGCAAAATAACTCCGGAAGAACTGGTGGACACAGAAAGCAGTCTTGCACTTTAAAACACACGCCACACATCCATTTAGATAGCATATTTCTTGACAACAAAATTTCTTAGTAACTCATGTCTACAGATTATTCACATATTTAATGATATATTTTTCCCTGCCTGAAAAAGATACATGAAATAGAACCTCAATTCTGTTTCATCAGAGTTATAAAGAGAACATATATTTCAACGCAAAGTGGGAAAAAAAGTTCCTGATTGTGTTAAAACAGCCCAAATGCCCTGGAGTTGAACAGCCAACAAAAGTATTCTTCTTTAGAAAATTTTCTCTTATTTCTTCATTTTCAAAGTTGTTCTCACTTTTATATGACACTGACACCCCTCTGAACTATCTAGACCAAAGATGACAAATGCATAACATACATGCCACATCCCTTCTCTAAGGTCATACATGGCACAGCTAACTGATGTGTCTTTCTTGCTGAGACTATACTTAGCCTCACAATCTTTCTGAACACAATGGTGATTGAACAAAGATGAATCTATTAGGCATTCACCCTCTAAGGGTTAATCTGTTCTTACCACTTGAACTATTCCATGGGATTGCTTGGCTGCTGATTTCATTCATGCTCATTTGTTCATAGGGTCGGTGCTAGATACTTTGATTTTGTGAAAGGTAAAGTGTTTGGCCCTCTATGCCATTAGAAATCATGGGTTTAGGGTGTCTTATGTAACTCAAGAGCTACCAGTGCTGTAATTTATATTAGAATCAGGTTGTGATATATCTGAGAAAGATGGTGTTGCCCACACAAGCTCGTTAAGTCACATGTTCACAAGTGTGGGCTTATTTTTCCATTGATAATAGCAATGGACCCTGTTCAAATAGAGAGAATCAAGCCAAAGCCTTATAAAGGATTTTGGAAGTTCTTACATGGTCTCAGACAGGTGTAGTGTGATATACAGGGGAGGCCAAGATTCTCCAGAGTCTCTCCAATAGAGAGGTTTCTGTGATGGAACCAGCAGGGCTGTATCTTTCAAAATTACTTTTCTAAATGCCCACGTTTACATGAGCTAAGAGCAGAGCTAAATGGTGAGACCAGCTGCCCCAGGCTTTAGAGAACAGACCTGAGTGATGACAGAGGCGGAGCATGCAAATATCTCATTGATCTGTGAGTTAAAGGCAGGTCCCAAGTTTTTTGGTGGGAGTCAAGGCTCAGCTAATGGAAATCAAAACGGAAAGGGAGGAGAGAATTATGTAGGAGTTTGAGATCAGGATGGACTGGTTCTTGAAGAAGTCTGAGAAATGAGGCAAGAAGCTCTGGAAGATGGAGACAGAGATGGAGACTGAGATTCAGAGACAGAGAGGCACGAAGTCTCAGAGACACAAAAGTCAAAGAGCTGCAGACAGACAGCTAGAAAGATAGAGACACAAAACTCAAGAGACCAAGATAGACTCGCCAGCTCACACAGATAGCCAGAAGCACACGGGGACAGAGACTTAGGGAACGCACATGCAGACCCAAAGAGTGATCCAGGAGACAGGGGCAGAGAAAACAGTGAAAGATAAAGAGGTGTCTTTAAAGATAAAGAAAAATCCACAGAGTCTGACTCAGAGATGGACCAACATACCCAGGGAAGTCAGACTTGGACAGACCTTAGGGACAGAGCCACTACTTTGGGGAGGGGTGAAAACTGCATCTCACTGTGCTGAGATCCTTCTGTTCAGTCCCCAGGGAAGCCTTCACAGTACAGGAATGGCTGCAAGACCAAAAGAGCACCACTGCTCCCCATCAACTGAGGCTCAGGGAACATTTTATTTGGATTGGAAAAAAACACGAAAAGGCCTAGAATGACTAGGCAGGGAATGAAAATCAGAGGTTCTCTTAAGAGGGCTCATCTTCAAGTAAAATCAAGCTTGACTCTGGGCTTACTATGGTTACTCTTGTAACTTATCCCTCACAAAGTGCTGGTTCAGGGTAATTGTCTTCGAACTGTGGTTGCCATTGACAACCTACCATTATGGGCTAGTATAAGAGACAGAGAGGGTCACTTTCAGGAAGATTCAGCTACAAGAAAGAGCTACAAGAACATTGGGGTCTGTAAAAAAAAATACAGGCAGATTCCTGTTTCATTAGTTATCTCTTCTTTATTCCATGGCTCAGGCGATACCTCTAACCAACGTCAGTTTATTCCACCAGTAAAAACCACTGAGCATAAGGGAACTGAGTGAGTCTGAAAGTGATGAATGCAAGTACATCATCAGCGTTGGTGCAGTGGAAAGCTCACTGGCTTAAGTCAGGAGGCTTGTGTTCTGGTCTTGGCCTTTACTCAACTTGGGGCAATTCAACAAACATTTAAACATCTGCTCTTTATCAAATGGTATGCTCAGATGGAGAATGCAAAGATGAATAATCCACTGTCCTGCTCCTAAGGAGTTCACCATTAAAAGGAGTTTACTGTGCTCTAGCCTAAAGCAGGTGGCTAAACCTCTCAGTACCTCAGGACTGACATCTGCAAAATGGTTTCAAGATTATCTGGTGAATCAACCCAAACATGCAATCAAGTTGTATAAGTCAGAACTCTAGGAGCAGTAACATGAAACCCAGGAAAATTTAGTAATTTATAGTGATAAAGCAAACAATGAGTTATAATATATTTGTGAGACATTAAGGTTTTCAAAATTTCTTTGATACCATTTTGAAAACGTACACAAAAGCAGTAGAACTAGTTTTGTTTGGACATGGGTCACTTATTTTGCTTAGCTCAGTGGAATTGCTGGATTCTACCCTTGTTCCTTCCTGACTATTCCCAGGTCAGTACTCTAGTTTCCTACTCACCAATCTGAAAACTCCCTCACTAACCCACTGTCTTGGCTCTAGCCCCATTGCCACCCATCATGCTGAACTACCAGATTAATCTTCCTAAAAACAAAACATGATGACTATGTAATTCCACATTCCTACAAACCTTCAATGAGTCCACATTGTTCATTGACCAAATCTATTTTAGGCCCTCTGGAATCTAGATCAACCTAAATATCCATGCTTTCAGAGGGAAACAAGGGCCTACTTTGAGACAGATCAAGAAGGAGATGATGGAAAAATATCCTACCTAAAAGCAAAAGCAAAATTATACATATAATATGATTACAATTCAATCTCCGTATATGTGTACGTGTGTGTACAGAAAAACCTTTTTTAAAAGCTGGAATCAAGATGAACAATGTTATTTTAGGTGGTAGTATATGGCTGACATTTTAGTGCTTTTCTTTATATTTTGATGCTTCTTTTTATCTCTCTAATTTTTAATAATTAGTATATATTACTATTATTTTCAACTATTTATTATAAATGAATTCAGATATACTGGAAAGTAGAAAAATAGCATGAATGTTACTGCATTTAAATAATACCCATATTTTAGGTAGAATAATTTTTAACCTTTTGCCACATTTTTAATACAATGTTTAATTTTGACTCTTTTGATGAACAGTTTTAAAGTAAATTACAGATATCCTGACACTTTAACCCTAAATAATTCAACATACATCTCTAAAAAGTGACATTCTTTTAAATAATCATCATACCGTTATCAAAACAAGTGATTACTGAAAGGGGCCGGGCGGAGTCCAAACTACACCGGTCGCGGTCAAGAGATCTTCATTGGAGGTATCGAGCAGAGAAGGAAGAGAAGAGAGAGAGGGCTGCTGGGGTGCTGGGTTTTATATCCCTTGGGCTTACGTGGATTGGGCTAGGGGCGGGCCCAAGGGAAGGCGGGAGATGCTTCTTTCTGATTGGCCCTCCTTTGGCGGGTTCAGACAGTGCCTGGTCAAGGAGGGGAGAAGAACCCAGAACCGGCGCCATTAAGGTACCCCTGTTACCTAACATTCCTCCCTTTTTTGTTTTTTAAGAAGTGGGGAAATGGGCGTTGTAGTTCGTCTGGCTACTTCCTGCTGAACAGGGGCGTTGTGGGGGAGGGGTAAGGGAGGACTGTGAGGGCTGTGGACAGGGCACAGTAGGAGTATAAGACAAGGGGCAGGGAGGGGTCTGTGATGAGCCAGCTGTCCGAGCGAAGGGTGTTTAAGAATTGGTAGAATCGGCTTGCTGTAGCCATCTGGGGTACTAGGGGTAGAGTTTGGTCTGCCCGAAGAGAAAAGAAGATGGTAGTTAATTTAGGGTGCGAGGGCAGGCCTACCCCTTCCCCCCTCCAATCCTGGGTATCTGTTGCCGATCGTTGGCCGTTTAAGAGGTCAGCAGGGTGTGAGACTGTCTCTGGAGTCTGCCGTGTCTTCACAAGTCACTAGGAGCTGGGAGTTTCTGAGGAGAAGCTGGTTAAAGGTTTGGTTAGAGATGGACTCTTTGAGGGAACGGGAAATAGTTATGGTTTGATTGGATATGCCCAGGCATTGCTGGGATATATGCCTCCTGTAACTGACTGGCCCCAGACCGGGTCGGCGGGGTTGTCGATATGTATGGCTTGGGAGGAGGCGTTGTTTTTAGTGGTATAATATAGGAAGGGGGTGTGTTTGTTGATGTGGGAGCCAGACGGCGAAGTGGAACATGTGGAAGAGAGGGTCCCAGCCGTTTTCTATCATAGTGAGAATAGGGCTGGGAAGAGGGCCCACTGGCGGAGGAAAGTGTAAAGATGTGAGAGGCGGAAAGCCAGAGAAGGGGACTTAGGAGATGCATGAGAGCGGGGCATAAGCAGTTTGGTCTTCGTGTGGTCTGGGTTGGTAGCCGGTTTCAACCGGTTGAGCGGCGACTGGAAGATGAGGTGGAGGGTGGTGGTATCCGGGGGGTTCGTTGGCGGGATCAAAGTCGGGAGCAGAAGGAGAGGTTGGTAGCTTGAGAGCAGTGATAAGGTGTTGTGGCTTGCAAGGGAGGCGGAGGTTGGGTTTGTCCCATAGAAGAAAGAAGCCATGAACATAGGGGATCTCTGACCATTTTCCTGTTCACTCACAATAGTTGTAGAGATCCCGGAGAAGGTTGGGATCAAAGGACCCATAAGTGGGCCATCTGTTTTGGTTGTCTAGGGGGTAGGTGGGCCAGTTTTGATCAGCAGCCAAACCTAGGGCTGATAAGTTATTTAAAACGCATTGTAAGGGAGAGTCGGCCGGCAGGGATTCAGAGGCTCCCATTATGAGAAGAGGGGGTTTACGGAAATATATGGCAAAGGGCTGGGCAGGGCGCCCCCTACCAGCCGATGACCATGCCGTGAGTCAGACCCTTCGAGTCAGTTGTCACCGAAACGAAAGGGCTGAGGGCCTTCAGGAGGCCGAGGGCTGTGGGCCACCTGGTACCAGGATTTTCGGAGCAAGAAAGGGGAAGGGGCCCAGGCCTGGCGAGTGAGGAGGAAAAGGAGGGAACCCTGCTCCCTGGAGGCCGAGTCAAAAATAGGATTTACGGCAGCCCTGTGGGCGGCCGAGGCAGGAGCCGGTCGACTGGTGTCGAACACCGGAAGGGGAGACTTACCGAGATGAGGCCAGTGTTGGGTGTAGAGGTCAGTGAACAGGAAAATGAGCGAAGACCGGCCGGGGTCTGGACTGAGCCCAAAAGGGATCTGGGTCCCACCGAGGGGGGTGGGGAGTCCCGATCCGAGTCACGGCACCAATGAAAGGGGCCGGGCGGAGACCAAACTACACCGGTCGCAGTCAAGAGATCTTCATTGGAGGTATCGAGCAGAGAAGGAAGAGAAGAGAAAGAGGGCTGCTGGTGTGCTGGGTTTTATATCCCTTGGGCTTACGTGGATTGGGCTAGGGGCGGGCCCAAGGGAAGGCGGGAGATGCTTCTTTCTGATTGGCCCTCCTTTGGCGGGTTCAGATAGTGCCTGGTCAAGGAGGGGAGAAGAACTCGGAACCGGCGCCATTAAGGTACCCCTGTTACCTAACAATTACTCTTAAACTTTTTAAAGTTATAAACATTTTTTAAACAAAGAAGGTCTAACAGCAGATAATGGGGGCAGGTACTAGTAGGCAGGGTCAGGGGGACCATGACCATAGAGAAGGGGGTGGTGAGCAAGGAACACCAATAAGGCCCAGCAGTGTGCACTGTGCTCCTGGTAGAGGCAGGCCTCTATCAGGGAGTAGGAGACAGAGGTCTATGGGCTCAAAATAGAAATTTATCCTCTACGGGAGTTGGTAGGAGCCAGAAATTAATGCAAGCTTTAACAAAATGTCTAAGAGTATGGTCATGAAAGCAGAATTACAAGAGAAAAGCCAAGTTGAAGCTTCTCATAGGACGAGACTGATGGAGGTGGAGACCAGAACCAGACCACCCTGAATGCTGACAAACCAGATGGGTCTTGGGGACTGGGTGGGTCTGAGTTCAAGTGAGCTTTTTCAATCCTGAATCCTTGCATATTTTGCTACCATCACTCCTTTATTCGTGCCATTTTCTCTGTAGAAAATTTCACCTCTTCTAACTTCAACTGACAAAAATCATATCAGCTCCAAGGCCATCTTCTCCACTTCCACTGTGGAGAAGACAGCCTTCCATAGGAGGCTGTTTTATCTAGACACTGTCACAGCCCTCAGCCCACACAACACTGCATTCTAACGCTACATGCATATGAATCCTCCATCTCTGCACAGCCATGCCTTCTTTATTGTAGTCTCCTCTATGCTGCCTTGCCTGGCATCATCATTCAACAGATAGATCTATGACCCAGTAGAAGAGTGAATGAATGAAACAAAGTGACTCCCTCTAACATGGACAATCTGTGGGACAGATTTCCACTTGTAAGTAGAAGGAAGTCACCCTTCGGAGGAACAGAAAAACACCACAACTGAAGAGGAAATTCATTTGAGTTAAGAAGAGATGGAACTGTACACTAGTTACATACTAATTATACAACCACAGAAGAACCACCTTCCGTTTTTAGAATCCAAGATTACAGAGTTGTGCACAGAAGAGGAACAAGCTGTATTGCTGTAGTTGGTGTCACACCTCTGTAAACAGGTTCCACTGAAATTTTGACTTTAGTTTCTTAGCTGAATAAATTTTTCTAGTCCTGAAAATGAAATCTACACAAAATTCAATAATGTTCTGATTAACCAGGATGCTGGCCTGGCTTTGTGTACATATGCATGTATATTATGTGAGGAATAGAAAGAATAATGTCTTTTATAGTAAACTTTTTATAATCATAGAACTTTCTTTGCTTCTCTCAGTTCATATTAAGCACTATGAACATGTACTAGTACAATAAGATGAGAGAAATTTGATGAAAACCAGGAGGTTACGTTAGCAGTCAAGCATGAAGGCTCTGGAGCAAAACTCTTGGATTTGAAGATATGTTAGAATGGAACCTTGAGCATGTGATTAAAACTCTGTTCTTTACTTTTCTCATCTATAAATGGGGATGACATTAGTAATAATACCCACTTCACAGCAATGTCTAGATTAAACAAGTTCACATGGGCAAAGGGCTTAAACTAGTGCTTGGCACATGATAAGCATCCAATAATTACTAATTGCCATTATTAGAATATATACCTTTGACCAGTGGGCTCTACAAAGCAGCACCATGCAGTGGAAAGCTCTGGGGTAAGTTCCTGGGTGTGTCTCTCAGCTCCACTACTTACAAAGTCTGTGACCTGGATTGTATACTTAGCTTATTGAAGTCACCTTTTGCATCTATGAAATGAGTATGGTGATATCGTATTGAAAGTGTTATTGTGAAGGCTAAATGGCATTATGCACGTGAATGGCATGGTGCTGGTACATAGTAGGTGGTCAGTAAATTAGGACTGTCACAGCAGGGAAACAACCTGGTTTGTGAAGTCAGCATGGGTTTTGAACACAGACACTCCGAGACTGTAGGCAACCTGATTTTTCTGCTCTTGAGTCTCTTCCTGTGTAAAGCTGGAATACCAGTGCCTTTTGAAGACCAGAGCTAGTGTCTACAAAATGCCTGCCTTATAATAGGGACTCATTTTGTTTATTACCATTTATTCCTTGGGTCAGCAAACCACCAGCTGAGGGTTAATTCCTGTCAGTTTTCCATACCTGTTTTAGTATGGCCTGGTAGCCAAGAATGGCTGTACATTTTGAAATGCTTGGGGGAAATAGAAGAATATTCATAAAAATTATATGAAATTCACATTTCAGTATATAAATAACATTTTGTTTGAACGCCATCACGGTCATTTGTTTCTGTGTTCTTTGGTAGTTTTTGCACAATGGCACATGTGAGTAGTTGAGGTAGAGACTGTAAGGCCTGCAAAGCCTAAAACGTTCATTACCCAGCCATTTATAAAAAAAGCTTTGCTGCTCCATGATCTACTCTAACCTTCTCTTATACGTGAAGAATTAGTTATCAATTTATTTAAATATTTAGAGCTTAGAATCTGGTTCTTTGTCACTGGCCAATCCAGCCAAACACTGGCACTTTCTTATACAGCTTTCGATTTGAGAAAGTATATAAAAAAGAGAACGTTTATTATGTTTCTCACTTGGAGTTATGACTGACTAGATCATTTGAATATTTAAAGTGTACTAAAACACCTTCATTTTATGTTATTTCTTTTGTGTTTATACATATATATAGCTATATGTAGAAATAGTATAGTAACCTTTGTTAAAGCCAAAGAATTGCTGGAATTTTCAGTAATTTAACTAGCTATTCTTTACCAGTTTGTTACTTAGGTGATATCTCCAGTATTTGTTACTTGTTTTATTTTGCCATATTTTCATTTTGCAAGCAGCAAACAGCCTGACCCATCTCCTCGTTTGTGGTCCACCTCCTTCCTCTCCCCCGATTCTCCACACCCTCACTTCTTGCCCTCCCCACACCTCTCTTTCCCCTAAGCCCGTACTCTCCACTGCGAAGTGTAAGCGAAGCTGAGCAACAATTTAAGATGATTTTATTTCTCCTTTGCTTCTGGATACATTAATGTATTTTAGATGAAAGACAATTAATGATTTTAGGCTGACACTCTATAAATGAGACATGGAAAATCACTGTGTTGCTTGATTTAGGTATTTTAGAAATTAATAAACCTGTACTCTGAGCAAGTTGTATATGTCCTAGAAAGGCAAGTGATGGATTTGCTGTAGTTCAGGGCTCAATTTACAGGATTTACATATTCCAGAGCCTGAAAAAAACAGAGGCCCAGGAACAAAGACTTCTGCTATTTCTGCAATTTAACCACTAACTTATCTGTTTATGTCTATCAAAAATATAAATGTAAGGATTTATCTAACTACTCAAATAACCTCTTAAAAATAATTGAAAAATTAAGTCATTAAAACCAGCCACCTTTTATCTATCAATTACATTAAATCATTTTGTTTTTAAGGAGGTCTTTGGAAACTAAATTAATCAGAAGGTTTGGTAGAGATTCTATCGCACCAGTGGTTAAAGGTTCAAAGAAAAAGTCAGTATAATATTCGAGTTATGTTCAGTATTCTGGCAGAGGCAACAAGTCATTGTCAAGAGTTCTCAAATTGTTATCTATAAAAAATGTATCAGTGCTGCAGGAGCAAGTACTGACACAAGTTGATTATTAAATATTCAATTCAATGATGTTAAATTGTTGGCAGCTTGAAATTGTCTATAGTGTGAGTACTTATACCAGGGAATTAGGCAAGTTCTTGAAATCAGGGCTTTCTCCACACCCCAACTCTTCCCAGGTGTTTTTCCAGCACACTGTTGAGTCTGCTTAAATAAGCCATACATCTGAGAGTTCTTTTTGGGAGAACAGAAATGTCCTAAAACTGATTTATGGTGATGGTTGTATCACTCTGTAAAGTTAGTCAAAAGTATTGAATTGTACACTTGAAACGGGCATATTTTATGACATGTAAAATACCCCTCAATAAAGTTGCTAATCAAAATGCCCCTAAACCAACAAACAAAATATCAACATTTATTAGTAATTTTAAGATTCAAGTACACACCCAACAGACTTAAAATGAAAAATAAGATCACATTTAGCTAATGCATTTGGTAGATACATATTCTATGCAGTAATCATCAACCTAGGGTCTCACTTTGGAATTACTTGGAGAGTTTGACAAGAAAACGCCCACCCCCAGAGATACTGAAATCATTTGTCAAGTCTGTGGCTTGGGTGTCAAGTTGTTCCAGAGCGCAGCCAAGGTCAAGAACCAGGACTGTAGAGCAGTTTTCCCAGATAACTGCAGGTTGCCCACTTCTATAGAAATCATCCTCATGTTTATTAATTGTTCAGGCCTTCTGAAATAGGGAAATCTGGACATGAATGTACCCTTTTTTTGCAGGGAAGTGGTGTGACTCGGTTTTGTATTCAATGTCTATTCTTTGCACATGGAGGAAAGACATAGTCCTATTTCACCTGTGGGGTTCACCTGTAGTTGCTTCTTGCTGTTGACATCATGGTGGGGCACAGAGACAGCATCTAACACATCTTTGTCATCTAAGCACGTTCCCACAGTACTCAACCATAGACTCTTGGTTCTAGGATTGTTTGTTTAACTAAGGACCAGAATTGAATATATTCCTCTATCTCCTCCTGTGGGGTTTTCTATTACAGTGGGCTGGGAATACAGTTAATAGAACATGTAAAGCATTGCAGCTTAATAGTTCAGTAAGGCACTGAGGGCCACAGTTCAGCTTTAGCTTTTGGACTTGGTGACACCTGTGCTGGATGCTCACAGAAGGGCCTTTTACCTCTTCTGTTTGTGGATTCAATCTAGAAGGATAGAGAGATTCTAGAGCTCTGGCTTCCTAATAAGGGGAGTTTTCTTTAATGAAAATTCCAGATGTTTTATCTGATTTGCCAAATGAAAGTAGAGTTCAATTCCGAGACCTCAGTTTTATAATCTAAAGACAGGAATTATTGATAAACTTTTACAGTAATACAACATAAAAAGATACAATCTCTGCAGCCTTAACACAGGGAGATTTCAACTTTATTTTGGTTTTTCTTTGGTTTAGGACGTAGCCTGTGGCAGGTTGGATGCCCAGCTTTGCTATGTAATTGAGATGTGACTAGCAGGCAAGTTATTCAAACCTGTTTGGTGCTTGTTTTCATCCTTTGTAAGATGAAGATGACAACAGCTCCTATGTCATTGGATTGCTATGAAGATTTAGAGCTATTTATTCAGGCAGAAGGTAAAGGTTTTGCCTCTCCTCATGCACAGGTGTCAAAGCCACCTTCATTGGGATGTTCCCAGTGCATTAGGCAGTTTCTCTAGGAAATCCCCAATTCCTCTCTTGTGTAATACTTGTTTCTTATTAAATACCCGGATGAGTTGTCATCTGGGTCCCTTCTTAAAGACAGAGGTCCAATGACTCCACCTACCTATAACTACCTGTTTGAAGCAGAAATTTTATCCTCTTCCTGGATTGTTGGTATTGAAAGGCTCAAAGTTGGCTCTCTGGACATACATATGATATAAAATCTCACAAATGCAGTATCAGGAGAAAGAAACATTCAAGCGAGACTGTTGCAGAAACTTCCTCATTCTCTATCTTTTGAAAAAGTCCCTCTCCCTTACAGTAGAGTAGACTTTCTGTTTATCTTACCAGAAACACAGTCCTTTTACTGTCCCTGGGTCAATGCTAGAAACTCTTGAACAGCACATTTATTCATAAACAAGAGCAACATCAAGGAAGCCAGGCAACATCACCTCTACATCCCAATTCTGTCCCTCTTCTCAAAGAATGTCCAACATTTGATTTTTTTTCCTATTTTCTCAACCTACTTGTTTTCACATCTAGAAAAATAATGTCTGCTTTTCCAGTGGAATTAGCCCTAAACAAGAAGATGCTTAACAGATACAAATGAATAAAGTGGAAAAAAATAAATAGTTGAGGTGGCAGAGGGCAACAAGGCACTGAAGATAGTCATTAATCAAAGCATGCAGGTGGGAGTGCGGAGTCAATGTCCACCCACTAGGTACTTTGAAAGGAGATCTGCTGCCTTACCCCAAGTCCTGGAGCAGCTCGGCCTCTCCATCGGATCTGCTCCACAGATCTGAGGGATCCTGGGTGCTCATCTTCCTTTCTAGAAGTTCTGCTCTGCCCATTCGCGCCCTTCACAGAGGTAGAGAGAGAGAGACAACTGGGCTGCTCCTGACACCCTCTCGCTCTGTGAGACAGCAGCCTGCTAAGGCTCTGAGTCTCCAAGGCAAGGAAGTGAAACTTGGTTACTTACTCCTCCCACCAACACCACCACCCTGGCCTGGAGGCACTGGCAGGAGTGTTCTGTCAGTCAGGAAGTATGCAAACTTAGGTAGTTACCTCTGAGGACACCCACACTGCATCATGCAACAGGCGGTTGCTATCAAAGGAAATGAAGAGGCAACCACCCCACCTGGGATTGGACAACAGTGCAAACTGCTTGTGTGAGGCCAAACCCTAGCTTCTCCCTAATGCTATCAGCCTCTGGTTTGTAGGGGAGGATGCATGCACTCTTTTACCCCATCTTCTTTCTGCCTTGCACACCAACACAGGGAACACTGAGGAAGCTTCTACATCAGGAACACCTTTAGAGCGGGTAGAAAAAGCAGAAGCAAACCACAAGTTCGACCCTGAAGTCTGATGTTTTAGCACTTTTGCAATATTTCTGCTTGTTTACCCAGACCTTCTAATATATCCTTGATGCTCCGAATAGGGATGATTCAGAGACAATTATTGTTTCCTCCACAGAAAAAGAATTAGGAGAGAAGAAGGTAGGAAAAAGTTACAAGGGGCCATTCTGGTGTCCACCTAAAGGGGCATATTAGAACTCCTTGAGTCTTTTTTTTTTTTTTTTTTTGAGACAGAGTCTCGCTGTGTCACCCAGTCTGGAGTGTAATGGCATGATCTAAGATCACTGCAACCTCCACCTCCCAGGGTTCAAGTGATTCTTCTGCCTCAGCCTCCCAAGTAGCTGGGATTACAGGCACCTGCCATCATGCTCGGCTAATTTTTGTGTTTTTGTAGAGATGGAGTTTCACTCTCAGGTGATCCACCCACCTCGGCCTCCCAAAGTGCTGGGCTTACAGGCATGAGCCACTGCGCCTGGCCTGAACTCCTGGAGTCTTTGAGTGCCACTTCCTTCATGGGTGTACTCACACCTGCATGGCTTTGTGCCCAGATTCATGTGTAGAGCAGGATTCTATCTGCCTGGAATGCTAAAGGTAAATGGCAGTGACTGAATCCTTGGGAAGTAGGACAAAGTGCAGTATCAAATGAGTCAAGGACATATGTTGCTTCCTGCCTTTTCTGTGGACTACAGATCTCTCTCCCCTTCTCCCTTTCTCTCTCTCTCTTCCTATCTCTACTTCCTGACTCACTCAGCACTCACCACGGTGCTCTGTAACTTGTTCTCACAGTGTGGCCTGAGGACTACTAGCAGCACAGCAGAGCTGTTCTTAAAGGACTAGATGATTGCAAGAGGCTGCTGTGCAATGGTTCTATCCTTCATGTTCCTCCCTATTACCACTGTTCACCCAGGATCGGTGAGACCCTGGGCAACACTGGTTGCCAGTGAGAAATTCCTGAGTGTCTAGAGGCAGTCTGCTGAAGACTAAGCTCTGATAATACATATGTAACTGACTAAATGAGCACTTAAAATTCTTTTGGCTACAGTTTGTTCACAGAGGAGGACAGGGCCCACTTGAACAGAGAGGCCAGTGCAGGCCAGGGAGATACTGAATATGCACACAGCAGTGACAGGGAACAGCCTGGGCACTAGAGTTCCTGTTCCCTCTCTAGAGCCCTTTATTTGGTGTTTTAGTATCTATTTCATTCCCATTTTTAGCAAATTCTGGTTATTCTTTTTCTGAACTTTTTTGGAAGCGCAAGTGGCAGAATTTTCTAAGATCGTCCTGCTTTTCTGTCTGAATCTTCCTGCCTTTCTCCCTTCCTCATGTTGCTGTCCTGTCTGTTGCCCTCTCCTTTGATGTCATTGTTCCACTTTGTCATTTACTCAATTTTTCACAGTATCCCTACCACCCTGCTCGCTCCACTAACTACACACTTAGTTTTGCAGTGGTAACAGCTACAGGAGGCTTACTAGATAGTTTCAACAAAACGCTGGATCTTCATAAAAATATTTGGTAATATATGTTTTACACTAGATTATTCAAATGATATAATTCTTAAATGCTTGTTTATTTATTTATTTTTTTAGAGATGCCCAAGCTGGTCTCAAACTCCTGGGTTCAAGCAGTCCTCCCATTTAGGCCTCCCAAAATATTGAGATTAAAGGTGTGAGCCACTGCATCCAGTATGTTTCTTAAAGGGACCTCAACTTTTGCTTCCAAGCAAGTACAAGGTATGTTTTTAAAAATCACATAATTTACTTATTATTTCAACAATCTCTTTTCAGTGGTGCTGGTTCACAGCACTGAATTTTTTCCACACGGGTATTGGAGGTTGATTTTAAGCAGAGTTCTGCTGGATGCCTTGGACCCTCAGTCATGTCTGTTATGTCTAAAACCCAACTTCATACAGAGTCTCAAAAATCCCATGCAAAACAAGGAGTGAGTCTAATTGGACAAGGGGTCAGGGGTGGGGGGAGGTTTAAGAAATATGTCCCCAACTCCACATTGTATGCTCAAGTCCAGCACAATTCTAAGACCACTTCTGAAAAGCTATCTGGCCATGTTATCTCCTTTCTTTTTTCCCAAAGTGGATGAGACTTAAGATCAACTTAATTTTAGTCTCCTAAAGAATACATATGCTTTTGTCCACACTCTTTGTCTGCCTAGAATGCTTTTCTATTCTGTGTTCTGTCCAGCCAACTCCTGTGCATTTTCCAGTCTCAGCATAAGTGTTACCTCTTCTTGAGAGGTGTTTCCTGGCTATCCCTTCTGTATACTGGGTCAGGTGACCTTCCGTGTTGCTAAGCACCTGCACTGCCTTAAAGTACTTCATGTCTTGATTACATTTTTGCCACTGTATTGAGATATTTTATTTTGATTTATTATGTGTCCTCAAGACAAAACTCTCCTCTAATTGGACTGAGAGAGCACTTATGGCAGAGTTTCTGTCTTGTTCATCTTTATACCCCTTCCACTCAGCCAAGTACGTGGGGAGGACTAGCAGCTCAGTATTCTTGTTGACTCAGTGGTAGAGTCTCTTTCTGAAGCTTTTGATTGAAAGCCTAAAACTTGGATTTTTTTTTAATTTTGGGGTGTATGACAGTGTAGGTTTTCTGGAAAGTAGGCACCAACAGGGAATTAAAAGTGCAGGGGACTTATTTGGTGGATGTGCCCTATGAAGGACAGAGGCGAGAAGGAGAAGAGCAGACAGGGTGAGTCTCAGACCACAATGTGGATCTGTGTGTTAGTGTACTAGGCCTGCTTAACAGGGGACCACACACTGGATGGCTAAAAACAACAGAAATGTATTGCCTCCCAGTTCTGGCGTCAGAAGTCCTAAACCAAGGTGTTGGTAGGATGGGTTTTTTTGGAGACTCTGAGGGAGAATCTGTTCCAGGCCTGTCTCCCAGCTTCTTGTAGTCGCCGGCAATCCTTGGCATTCCTTGGCTTGTAGACACAATACTTTAACCTCTGCCTCCATCTTCACACCACCTTCTCCTCTCTGCATCTCCACCTGGACTTCTTATAAGGACATCAGTCATTGGATTTAGGACCCACCCTAATCCATTATGAACTCATATTAATTAATTCCATCTGCAAAGACTCTATTTCCAAATAGGGTCACATTCTGAGGTTACAGGTGGACAAGAATTTTAGGGGTCCATTATTCAGGATAAGCTGGCATCTGTGAAGAGAGAGAGGAAAGGGAGGTATTGGGTAGATAGAACGTTGGACTGCAGTTCTAAGAAAGCTTCAGTCAGGCCCATGGGGAGCCCCAGAGCAAGGATTTGCCCCAGAGCAAGCATTTGCATTGGGCAGAAAGAGCCAGATCTAGACTGCAGTTCTAAGAAAGCTTCAGTCAGGCCCATGGGGAGCCCCAGAGCAAGGATTTGCCCCAGAGCAAGCATTTGCATTGGGCAGAAAGAGCCAGATCTAGTAGCCCCATCATGCTCAGACAATGGCTGGGAGCAGCCAGGGAAAGCTTTGGTGGGAGTGTGGGCAGCAGAACTAGAAGGCACCATCTCCAGGCACACCAAAGACTTCTGCCAGAAACAAACCAGCAGAAATCTTCCCAACCACACTTAAGACATCTGCCAGAAACAAAGCAAGTGGAAATCTTCCCAACCTTCCTCTTTTCTTCTTCTTTATTTCTCTTCTCTATTGTTTTCCCACCTTTCACTTTCAACACTCAGTCTTGAACTCCATTCTGACCTTTCTTTCTCTAATGTGAAGTATTTGTTCTATTTGTCAGTTCAGTCACTTGGTTTCATCCCTTGATATCACTTCAAGTGTGAGAAGGTTCTCCAGAAGTAGCACTGCTGTGTAGTTCATAAAACCCACTTCAGGAAAGATGGAAAACAGAGTTCCCTGGGGTAGAAGGGAATCCTTGTCCTACACCTAAGTGTCCTGGGAATCTCCTTGTAGGGTGTCACAAAGAAAAAGCTCCATTCTCCCAGGACTTCCCAGTGGCAATATGTGTCCCCCATCCACTGTATGTCTAAAGTAGATCAAAGTGCACAAGAGCCACAGAAATGAATCAAGCTCATGGCTTCTGCAGATTTTGTCTCAGTTTCTACCAATATTCTAGCTACTCTTCCATTTAAATAGTGATACAACTGTCTTCATGATAAAACAAATAGATGTTTAATGTTCTCCTCACTCTCTTCAATCAAACCTCCCCTCCTCCTTCTCCTCTCTGAGCGTGGATCACTTTTGGCTCAGGGCTATACCTTTGTTTTTCGCTCTTCCTGGGTCTCTCTTCCTCCAGATCTCACTGTGGCTTTCTTACTTTATTCAGGGGTTTTGTTGTAAGGTCACCTTCTCAGAAAGAGCTTCCTTATCTACCGTGTCTAAAATGCTTTTCCTTCTGCCTCAAGCCTATCATTTCTATTTTCTTACCCTGCCTTATTGCTTTTCAAAGCTCTTAATATTGGTAGAAAATACTTTCATACTAGTTCGTAAATAGTCACTATCCTGTGGTGGTTGTAGAAGTCCTGAGACCCTGAACGTCCCTCAGTCATCTTGGCCACCCCATCCCTCCCGGGACATCTATTGCTGTGTAACTGAAAGGGGCATTTAGAATCTTGCTCTGGGCCAGGCGTGGTGGCTCAGGCCTGTAACCCCAGCACTTTGGGAGGCCGAGGTGGGTGGATCACGAGGTCGGGAGATCGAGACTATCCTGGCTAATACAGTGAAACCCTGTCTCTGCTAAAAATTCAAAAACTTAGCCGGGCATGGTGGCGGGTGCCTGTAGTCCCAGCTACTCGGGAGGCTGAGGCAGGAGAATGGTGTGAACCTGGAAGGCGGAGCTTGCAGTGAGCCGAGATCATGCCACTACACTCCAGCCTGGGCAGCAGAGCAAGGCTTCGTCTCAAAAAAAAAAAAAAAAATCTTGTTTTGGAACCAAGGCCAGCGTCATGTCTGTTCTTATCCTTCAGTGCCTGTGGCATGCTAGTTGTATATTTAACAGGTATATTGAGGTATAATTTGTGTATCATAATGTTCATTTTCCTTAGGTGTACAAAAATTTTGAGTAAATTTGCAGAGTCATGCAACCATCACTGCAATACAATTTTAGAATGCTTTTTATCACCCCCAGAAGATCCTTTGTATCTATAACAGTCTAAATACCACTTCTGTTTTTAGCTCTACCTGAAATTATATAGAATACTTGCTTACTTGTGGCAAATTCTCTTGATGGATAGATAGTAGATAGATGATAGATAGATAGATACATACATACATACATACATACACCTCCCAACCCACATGCTCTTCTGCAATGTGACCTTGCTGCTCCCTGTCAAGAGGCAGCACCTAACTCCCCTCCTTTGAATCTGGCCTGGCCTCTGTGATTCACTTGTGACTAATAGAATGTGGTGGAAGTGACACTGGGTCACTTCTGAGGCTAGGTCAGAAGAAGCATTGCAGTTTCTATTGTGGTCTCTTGGAAGGCTCACTCTCCAGATGTCACTTTCAGGGGTTCCCCTTAGGAACATAATTGTTACGCCTAGAAGCCCAATCCATGTGGAATGCTTCATGTGTGTGCTCCAGTCAACAGTCCCAGATAAGCCCAGCCTGAATCATTCTAGTCCAGCTGCCAGACTTGATTGAAGAAGCCTCCAGATGATTCCAGCCTCCAGCCATTCAAATCACTCTCTCCTAATGGTTTGCATATTGCCAGCTGAGGCCCCAGACATCAAAGAGGAGAGACAAACCATGCCCTGTTTGAATTTTGGATCTAAAGAATACATGCACTTAATAAGATGTTTGCTATTTGATGCCATGAAGTTTGGGATGGTTTGTTAGGCAGTGATATGGTTTGGCTCCATGTCCCCACCCAAATCTCATCTTGTAGCTCCCATAATTCCCACATGTTGTGGGAAGGATGCGGTGGGAAATGACTGAATCTTGGGGTGGGTCTTTCCCCTGCTGTTCTCCTGATAGTGAATAGGTCTCACGCAATCTGATGGTTTTAAAAATGGGAGTTTCCATGCACAAGCACTCTCTTTGCCTGCTGCCATCCACATAAGATGACTTGCTCCTCCATGCCTTCTGCCATGATTGTGAGGCCTCCCCAGCCGTGTGGAACCATAATTCCAATAAACCTCTTTCTTTTGTAAATTGCCCAGTCTTGGGTATGTCTTTATCAGGAGCATGAAAATGGACTAATACAGCCAGCGATAGATAACTGAAACAATTGCCTATCATCTGGGTCAATGCCTAGAATGTGAGCTCCCAGAGGCAGGGACTTCCAGGGTCTTGATCACCTTATAACTTTGATGGTTACTTTTATGTGTCAACTCAGCCAGACCACAGGTTGCCTAGATAGTTGGTCAGATGTTATTGGGGGTGATTCTGTAAGAGTGTTTTTGAGTGAATTAACATTTAAATGGTAGGCTCTGAGTAAAGCAGATTGCTCTCTATAATGTGGGTGGACCTCATCCAACCAGTTGAAAATTTGAACAGAACCAAAAGACCAGCCTCCCCCAAGCAACATAATTTTCCAGTAGATTGCATTTGGTCTTCATTCCCAGCATCAACTCTTCTTGGTACTATAGTAGACAGCCTTTGGACTTGAAGTAGTTCTCCAGCCTGTGAGCCTACCCTGCAGATCTTGGACTTGCCAGCCTACATAATTATGTGAGGCAATTCCTTATTTTATACACATGCACACACACACACACACACACACACACTCTCTCTCTCTCACACACTCTCACACTCCACATATATACATACTATTGGTTTTGTTTCTCTGGAGAACCTTCACTGATATAGTATCCATAGCCCCTAAAATGGTGCTTCTCAATTGAGTCCTCATTTTTGAGGTGGTTTTCATTGTTAGTTGTCACAACTTGGGGAGCCTACTGGCATCTAGTGTGCAGTGATGCTGAATATCCTAGTGTGCAGTACAGCCCCCACAATAAAGAATTACCTGGCTAAAAGTATCAAAAGGGCTACCTGGTCTACCTCAAGCACATTTTTTTTTCTCATTTTAAGAGCATCCTAAAAACCATAATACAGTAAATCCACTGAAGGTAACTATGCAAAGTCACCTACCTAACGAGAGAGCTAAAGTGAAATAAAAAGCCAGCCCTTCCCAGAAATCACTGGGGAGGATTTCAGGGAGAAAGGGCTAAGACCCTATCTTTTTTACAAGCAACCTGAGGTCAAGTGAGCACAAGTCAAGTAACATTAATGGGACATTGAGGTCACTCTTCATTTGTGTCTACCATATACCCTGTACCCAAGCCCATTGCCGGCCTGACTTGGATAATCAGTTCTACATGGTTCAGGAAGCCAGGCTAATTGGTTCACTGGTGAAAATTCCCAGTAGCCAGTGTTGAAACAATTAAAGATTTGCCCTCAAACAAGAAATACAGCCACTCTCAGTGGTTATAAAAGAACAGCTCCCCCTGTTGGTGCAGGCTATATTCATCTTTTCAAATGAAAAAATAACTAACATATTTGACTGGATCACAATTTAGAAACATTCAATGGGCTCCTGGAGGTCTAGAAAGAGAAAGATGTGACCAATAACAGCAAACTTAACCAGGATCCATAAAAATACATTTCTTTAGATTATGAGTGTTTATAATCATTTTAATGTGTATATCATGAACATTATGTTATTGACACAGAGCAGGTATCACTATTGTTATTTTTTAATAGATAAGAAAATTGGAGCTCAGAAATGTTAAGAAAATTGTCAGAAATTAGCAGCACCAGGAAGAGAATTTATGTGCATCAGTCACTATCCAGTTAAGAAAAGAGAAGCCACTGTAGACATTTAGCTGCCACTGCTGGTCTGTGGGACCAGAAGGACACAACTCTGTTGAAGCAGCTGAAAACTGGGACTGAGGCTTTTGGAGCATGCAGCTGCCCACCATTGCTGAAGGCTGCTCGTGCTGCTGAAAGCACTGCCTAAGGAAGAAAAAAAAAAAAAAAACAACAGATTTCTACCTTTCTCCAGTCTTCCTGTTAGCAAATTCTTTCTGGAAGACAGCTGGCAAGGGAATTCGTGAATTTGTGGGCTTCCAGTCCCCTATGATACCAGGGGAGGAGAGGAGGTCAGAAGTGGAGCTGAAGCCAATTGATGAATAACTAGCACATAACATTTTCACTCAAGGTTCTTTTCACTCTGCCTCATTCTCTCCTGTGTTCATCAGGGTATGCTAAATTGCTACTTCAGAAAGACCCACAATTTAACACTTCAACACAGAAGTGAATTTCTTATTCACATGACTGTGAATAACGTGGGTCACTCTCCCCACCCCATCCCTAGGGGTCCTGGGTCACTCTCCCCACCCCATCCCTAGGGGTCCTGGGTCACTCTCCCCACCTTCATCACTAGGGGTCCTGGGTTACTCTCCCCACCCCATCCCACAGACTGGGTAGCTTACACACAACAGAAATTTATTTCTCACATTTCTGGAGTCTAGGAAGTCCAAGATCAAGGCACCAGCAGATGTGGGGTCTGATAATGCCTGATTCATGGTTCATAGATGCTGGCTGTCTTCTAGCTGTGTCTTCACATGGTGGGCGGGGCTGGGACATTCCGTGGGGCCTCTTTTATAAGACACGAATCCCATTAATGAGAATTATGACCTTATGACTTAATCACCTCCCAAAAGCTCCACCTCCAAATACCATCACATTGGGGATTAGGCTTTTACATAGGAATTTTGTGGGACACAAATGTTCAGTTTTTGGTAGGGAGTGAGGAATGGTTTGCCTCTGCTGAGAGGTATATTCTATCATTGACATTGGTTAGAATTGCTGGTTTCTGGTGACAATAAAGAGCAGAATGACTTCTCATTGGTTTTATCATTGTTTCTTTATTCCCTTTCTTTCTTTTTTTTTTTTTAGACAGTGTCTGGCTCTGTCAGCCAGGCTGGAGTGCAGTGGCATGATCTTAGCTCACTGCAACATCTGCCTCCTCAGCTCAAGCCATCCTCCCACCTCAACCTCCTGAATAGCTGGGACTACAAGCATGCACCATGAAACCAGGCTTATTTTTGTACTTTTTGGTAGAGACACGGTTTTGCCATTTTTCCCAGGCTGGTCTTGAATTCCTGGGCTGAAGCAATCCTCCCGCCTCAGGCTCCCAAAGTGTTAGGTTTATAGGCATGAACCACAACGCACAGCCTGTTTCTTTATTCTTATTGACTATACCAGGGATTAAAGTGCTCCCACGCACCCCTTCACCTTTGTATGTCACTGGTAAAAAAGATTCTTATATTAGAAGGAAAGTTATTCTAAGTCACTTTTAAGTTCCCTTTTAACTTTGAAATAATGTGACTTTTTAGAAACAAATACCCAGGGTTGCTGAAGCTATCCTGCACACATACATAATATATATTAGGCTTTCTCGCTGAAGCTGGGGATGATTTATATTTAACCAAACACCTCTTATCACAGCAAATCAACATGCCTTCAGATAGAGCAGTGTTAATACATTATTCCAATAATGTTAAGAGAGCACATGTGTGGTTTAAGAAGAGTGCTGTGTTTTACACGTCTCCTAATTTCCTAGAACTTCACTCTGGCTTTCTTAACAGGTAATGCAAACAGATTAAGTGATATTATGCTCCCTTCTGCAAAGCCTTTACTTCAGCACTTGCTTTACCATTTTTAGATGCAGTGTCTTAAAAATATGCAAACATGTGCACTTGCGGGTGAGTGTGGCAGATGCTGTTTGCGCTGGTGAAGCAAGGCACCATCTGCATGGAAAGGTCATGCTTAATTGTGTCAGCACTGATTTCTGAGTAATGAAACCCCGGACAAAAATGAAACTTCAAACACACCAGCTTTTGCATTTAAGTCTGCAAAAGTAGCTGCTAGCTCAACCAAATGAAATTAAACAAGGTTACACACTTTTGGATCCTGTGGGCCTTATCCAAATACTTTTTGTCTTCTTGGCCACACTTCATCTGAAAAGATTGCTGTGTTAACTAACGGGAGCTAATGGCAAACAACAAAGATCATTTGACCAACTGGCCAGCTGAGATATCTCCCAGATTCTTAGCTTCCACGAAGCACCAGGGTAGATTCAGCTTTTGAAAATGGGTAAAATTTGAAATCGTTCATGATAACATGAGTGAATGGAGCAGCTCAGCCAAAATGTCGGAACGTTTGGTCTACCTTGGGGCAGGACTTAAGAAATGAATAAGACGAGTCAGAGCTTTTCATGGAGAGCATCTTAGAGGGAACCTACTTCGATTCCCCTATTTAACAGGTTGGGCAAGTGGGGTTGGAAACTATTAAGATACTTGCCTGAGATTTCACCCCTAGTTACAGGGGTTCTGGCACTTCTGACTGAGCCCAATTCTTTCCTTGCTGAGTCCAGTAATACAGCTAACTTTAGTGCTTTCTTTTAAATCACAAAATGTTTTCCAGGCCAGCATTAAATTGATAGAAAACTTGAACCTCAGATATATGTTATTTGTCTATTTGAAGCCTGCATAAAACAAACTCCGCGGGAGTAAAAACGGTGGCTTACAGGTCCTCATATGACTTACTTTGAAACCCCATCAAAATAAATATTTCTTAAAATAGTCCTGGAAGCAATGAGAATGGACATTATAGAAAATATAACCTTATTCTAGCGCTCCCCTCGCCACCCCCAACCCCCGGGTGTATTTAATTTGTGGATTCGCCCTGCGGGCTGTGCATACTACACCTCTTCCCCTCCACTTCTACAGGCAGGACTTCTGTGATGAGGATATGCTACCACTAGGTGGCAGTAACACCGCGTTGGGGGGCGCGGGGGAGCTGCTTTATCTGAAGTCAAGATTAGACTCATCGCTTTTTCCTTCCTCTCTATGAAAGTATAGTTCTTTATTAAAGTAGTTGAATTCACGTGATACTACCCAACACCACATTTATAGAAGACTGCTTAAACGCCAGACTATTAAACCATTAAATGATTCAGGTATAATTTATGACCTGTCAAGTCATAATCTGACTTTTTTAATGATCACCAACTTTTAAATGGTTCAATTCTTAGTTCTGCTCTCTTCTCCCTTTAAAGCTTTGAGACCTATACTGAAAGAATTTAAATGAGTAGGAAGTGATTGAAATCTAAAAATTCAGTTTTATACCTAAAAATGATTTTCATTCCAGCAATTGCAATATATTTTAAGCACTTACTTTTTCCTCAGCTCATTTGGTAAATATAAATCTTCGAAGCATTTCAATTTTCATTTAAAATAAGGAATGTAGGTGACTCTAAAACTGCTAACGTAGAGCCCTGTCACAGTAACAGTGACTGGAAATAGTGAAAATTCCTCAGGGTTCTCAGTGTTAACAGTGAAGGCAGCTTGGGAACAGCTCCCCGATTACAGAGACAATCACTCAGCCACAGCAACAACTTTGAAGTAGACTTTGTCACTGTTCCTGGCTGGCCCATGGGTCTGAGTTTTCTCTGTTAATCATATAAATATGAGATCTTTGGTATTTTAAATATTTAAGGGTGGTAAAGAGAAGTTTCTCTTAACATGTAAATGTTTTTGTTTTGTCTATCTAAAGGAGACATTATAGAGATGATTTTTTTTGAGATGGGGATCTCACTGCGTTGTCCAGGCTGGTGTTGAACTCCTGGCCTTAAGTGATCCTCCTGCCTCAGTCTGTCCAAGTGCTGGGATTACAGGCATCAGTCATTGTGCCCAGACACAAAGTGAATTTTATCCAGAAGGTTAGGTGGGGGATGGAAGCAGGAGAAGAGCAGAATTACGAGGAACTATGAGTAGTTAAAAAAAAATGTGAAGAGAGCAGGAAAACTATAAAAGAGAGTACTGACAGGATGGTGTGATAGGTGACTGAACCAGTAATACGCCCAAAGCAAAAAGGATGAATCTGGCCCTGAAGGGGGTCACATCAGAGCAAAGAGGAGCTTCAGAAGACCCTGGAGGGTGGGGAGCATGGAGGTGACACACTGGAAGCTGAAAGACAAGGGCTCCAGCAGGGCTTCTCCCAGGACAGGCTGTGCACCACCAGCCTCAAAATCCCCACGGCACAGGGCCCTGGGGCCTGCATCTTGGACATTGCCCCAGGCAATTCTGATGTCCGGCAAAAGTTGAAGAGCACCCAAGTCTGTGGAAGAGCCTGCAGACCAAAAGTAATGTGGTGATGGGTCTGTGGGCTCCTGGAGCAATAACGAGTGCTATAAGCCTGTGCCAAGAAAAGATGGTACCTCGTGACCTAATAAGCTATCCACGTTTGTGTCAGTCAACACCCGTCACAAAAGAAGTCTGTCATTACCTTGGACCATCTGTATGTGCTCACAAGCAATGGGCTGTGTAAGGATAGAAAGAAGGACTTCCAAAAACAAGAAAGGTTGAGGTCTTTTCGGGCTTGGAGGTATCAACTAAGTAACCACAAGCTCTTTTGTCTCAGTACCTCTTGGCTGCAGCTCAGCTGAGACTCAGCTATGCTGGCATCAGGAGTTGGTGGCTCCCTGTGGAGATGCTCCAAGTGCTCTCAGCAGAGAAGGCCTTCTTAGGGGAATAGGTTGCTCGATGACACTGATGATCCAGATGACCAGAGGTCCCATGGTGGGCAACTAAACTTGATCCAGCCTTAGGATACAAACCAGTCTGACAGACAAGGGCAAATAGGAAAGGGATGGAGCTGGACTTATGGGAGTAAAAAAGGGAGTCCCTGAGAGGAAGAATCCTTATAGGTCAGGATTCATGGCTTCAGAGCCAAGGGCAGGCAGGTCTTGGTGGTTGTTCTCGGCCTTAACTCAGCCTAATTTTGCCTACTCTCTAGCAAGATTTTGTGTCCTGGAAGGAAAGGGCATGATGACGCTCAGTAGTGTTATTGCTTCCTAAGTGATCCAAGTCACCTCAGCCTGTTGGGTTGAGGGGATCCAAGTCCCCTAACCCTTTCCTTTAATTAATAAAAAGAATATCCCCTCCAGGCTTCCCTGTCTCACATGCTGTGGCCAATCCAGTGATCTGACAATCCAGTGAGATTTCCATGAATTCTGGGGGCTCACAATATCATAGTTTCTGTTCCTCTTACTTCCTGCTTCCATTGACATCTAAGCCACTGAGCCAGTCAGCCAGCGTGCCTTCTGAGCCTGTTCTCTTCTCTCTGTACCACCTGACCAAACAGTAGACATGTTGCCTCCGAGTGCAGCTGACTTGTCAAACAGACAAGGATAGCAGACTTGACTAAAGTTTTGCTTAGAGAAATGGAGGAAAGTTTGCATTATAACACAGCTTACATAAAAACTTAACATTAAATAGCAGACAGCCAAGCATGGTGGCTTATGCCTGTAATCCTAGCAGTTTGGGAGCCCAAGGTGGGAGGATTGCTTGAAGCAAGGAATTCAAGACCAGCCTGAGCAAAATAGCAAAGACAGCCTGTCTCTAGAAAAAGCTTTAAAAAATTAGCCAGGTATGGTGGCACATGCCTATAGTTCCTGCTGCTCAGTGGCTGAGGCAGTAGGATCATGTTAGCCAAGGAGTTTGAGGCTGCAGTGAGCTATGGTTGCACCATTGCACTCTGGCCTGAATGACAGAGTGAGATCCTGTCTCTAAAAAAATCTAAAAATAAATAAATAAATGGCAGACTCTGAGCTGAATTTCTTCAATTCCACCACAGAGCACTCACTATTCGGTGACCAGCTTTGCCTTCTGGCCACTACTTCCCACCATCTGCACCTTTTCTTCTCTCAAATTTCTCACTCCCTGGCCTCCTATCCAGCATAGAGATGGTCATTTGAAGAGAAATGCTGTCACCTGAAAGGGAGGTGAGCATTGGAGACCATTAAGCAGATGGCAAAGAACTCTAGGTGACATCAGTTTACCATGCAACTGCCCTGGGTCATGAAGGTCGGGGATGTGTCCTCTTACTATTTGGGTGGTTGGAGACTATGATGCAGCAGCATTAAAGCCTCAGAGACCTGAAGCAGAGGCTGCCCCAAGAACAGAGCAAGAGCTAGAGCAGCAGGTGAGCGGAGCTGCAGGCAGAGGCCAACTGTGTGTGAGAGACTGTCCCTTTTTTCCTGGGGACTTTTAGACAGACACAAGAATGGGAAGGACTGAGACCCATCCACCAGCAGGTGGAGGGTATTAATCCAGCAACTATAGGAACAAATAATGACTTTGCCTAGGATGGAAAAGCTGATGGGCCTTGGGGAATATTCAAGTAAATCTACCAAGATATAGAATAGGATGCAGTGCCTTGCCTTGCCTTGGCTTGCCTTGCCTTGCCTTTTTGAGATAGGGTCTCAGTGAAGTGGCACATTCACAGCTCACTGTAGCCTCAACCTCCCAGGATCAAGCAACCTCCCAGGATCAAGCATCCTCCCACCTCAGCCTCTTGATTAGCTGGGACTACAGATGCACACCACCATACCTGACTAATTGTTTCATAAAATTAAACAATAAAAATTGTTGTACAGACAAGGTCTCACTATGTTGCCCAGGCTAGTCTCGAACTGCTGGATTCAAGCAATCCTTCTGCCTTAGCTTCCCAAAGTGCTGGGAATGCAGCCATGAACCACTGCACCTGGCCCGCTGCAGTTTCTTGTGTTCTCACATCCTCTTTCAATATCCAGAAAAGATACATCGTCTTCCCAACATGCAAACCAAAAAATGAATAAATCTACTCTAAACTGTGGCCAGTGCTTCTTAAACTTTAATGTGCATATACATCATCTAGGGATGTCGTTAAAACAGATTCTGATTCAATAGGTCTGAGGTGGGGCCTCAGGCCTGCGTCACTGACAAAAGCGTCCACGTGATGTTGATTCTGCTGGGGCCACTTTAAGAAGCAAGGGTATGGGAGCACACTGATGTGCTCCTTGCCCTCCCCCCACCTATATTTGCAAATAATGACAAAAAATAGTCAGTGAAGGACAAAAGGTAGTTCGTAATCTAAGAGGATGATAGTTTATGGTGGATTCCAGGCTCTATAGTGAAATGGGGGTGGTGGGTTGGGAGACGAGAAGCAATCCTGAGGCTCCTTCATGGCTCTCTTAATGAGAAAATTCATTTTATCTTCATTGGACTAGCCCAGTAATAAAATGTGCAAATAAATTCCCTACTGCAAAGCTTTTCCTTCTGAGAGCCTTGACGGTTTGCTGTCTCCTGATTGCAGTTCCCTGACCTGTCGGTAACACTCTTCTTAAAAGGTGGCTCAGTATGATGTTAGCAGGGATTTTTAGATTCCAAACTTGACATTTTAATTATAGAATAAAAGACTTGGACCATTTTCAGAGAACAAGATAGGGGATTATTTTGAGGGACACTTTGGTGTCTCTAAATCAACTTGGAGAGACAGCTAATTTCTAACAGCACTACATTCACCTTGCTTTAATCAGATCTTCTCCTAAGCACGCAATAAAACGTAACAATGTACTGGGGTGAGTCTTTGTCCCGGGGTTATTTGAGCATTAGCTGTGGCAGCTGCATCCAGCCCCAAGTGACATGTATGATCAATTCTTGCCAACATGAGGGCCACACATCCAGCTCTTCCTTTATACAGCCCTTTGCAGAACGGCTCCCCAAAGGGTTATAATTAGAATTGTAAAAGCACATAAACAAAATACAAGCCACATGAGCCTGCCTGCCCAGCTTCAGGAAATTTGAAAGTGTCAGAGAAAAATCTTTGTTTAAAAGATTTTAGGACAAAAATACAAAAGAGTAGAATTAGATTGAAACAAAAAGTTCAAACAAAAATAGGGCAAAATAGTGGCAAAAAAAAAAGCTATTTTTTTAATTGAGGATTATGTTTAAAGGTAGGAATTTAGCTGGAAAGAGTGAATTGAAACCTGGGGAACTATCTGGTTCCTGTGACCTCTTTTAACTTGTGACTGGAAAAGCTCATCTGAGGACTTTGATGAGCTGGAAAACTCAGCTTGTAGAGTGTGTCTTTTGGAGAAATCCCTTAGTAGTAAATGGTTGTATATAAATCTGACAGTTCATTGACTAAGAGCTCACTGAACACTAGTCAGTTGCTAGATTTGGGAAGCAGGTGGAGTTCAGCTACTCCACCTCAAAAGAGGCTACTCTGGGATATTGATTGTTTTCAGTTAAAGGCGTTTGAAAAACAGCAGATGCCAGAAGGGCACTCTGATCTCTGATCTGCCTTTTTCTTCCTGAAAGCAGGAAATAAAACTCCCATGTGAAAGGTACCCTCCTTGTACCAGGAAAAAGAAAGATATTCTTATCACTAGAGATGAGGAGTTGGGGCTAAGAGAAATCTGTGCAAACAAACACTGTTAAAGGAACCCTTATCTTCCTTGATACTTTTCCCCAGTTAACTGCCCGAGCTCAAGCCCCTTTGTTTTGCTGCATTTCCTTAATTTGCTGCTCTTTGTCAAGCCTAGTAGATAAGCCTTTGGTTCTAACTGCTTCTTTGGGTCTTCAGTTTTTTTTGGTAAAGTCTTCCATATATATGCAAAAAATGATTGCAATTCTTATGCTTTTCTCTTTTTTAATCTGTTTTATGTCAGTCCCAGCTGGAGATGCTGGAAGCTTGGAGGAAAATTTTCCTTTCCCTACACAGAGGATGAGAGATGTGCATATATGGCCTCTGCTTTGAGGAAAGGAAAAAATGCACAGGAAAATATGGAACACTGTTTATAGTGAACACATAAACAAAGAGCCAGTTCATTATAGCTGGGGTCCCACAGTGGAATGCCACCTCAATTCACTCACCTTTTAGTGAAGAAGAACATTCATTTGACTTTAAATTAGGAGTCAAACAAACAAAAATTGGAACACTTTTGAAATGCCAGTTAAGAATAGAGTCTTCCCTCCGTTTCTGATAATCATAAGTTATTCTCTATGAGTTATACCACGAAATCACTGTCATTTATAAAACTAATGCTAGCCTGTAACTAATACCCTGTACTAAATTATGTTTTACAGAAGTGTTTCAGATGCAGTAACAGTAACTACTATTACCTAAACTGTTCATGATGATTATTTAGATGCTAAAATTCCTTACAAGTATACTGAGAGGGGCTCTTGTGCCAAACCCTTAGTTAACCTCTTTGAACCATTCCCTCATCTGGTTATCACAGCATCTTATGAGGACGGCTCAGTATCATTATTTCTGAGGTAGAAACAAATAACCTGAGACTTGCACACAGAAGTGGCAGTGAGGAGGGAAACTCTGATTCAAACTTGGGTCTATCTGGCTCATGGCCTTTGCTCATTTCCACCTGCTTGCCCACCCATGATTCCCCCAAGGAGGTCAGGAGCTCCCCGGGGATTGGAGAAGGACCTTGCTGGCCTACATGCCAGAATCACTTCCCCCTGACTGGAACTGGTGCCTCCAGGGTGCAAGAAGGAAACTGTGATTTTGAGATACACACAGTAGCCTCATCCCTCATCCCTGGGGGAAAGAGGGATCACAGAACGTCAAGTACATTTCTCAGGTTTTAATAAAACAAAGCAAATACTGTAAAAGAAAATCAAAATCAAATAAGTGTCTGTAAGAAATTTATAAAAAGAATAAAGAAAATCTATTTTTTTTAAAACCAAAAATAAAATTCTAAGCCCCCAACCAACAAACTGATGGACCTTCCCCCAGCCAAGGGCATTCCAAAGTTAACTTGAAAAACTAGTTTAGGCCATGTGGGAAGTGGGGGTTGGACATGCCTCATTATACCCTCCACCTTTTGGAATTCAGGCACAGCTGACCAGCATTAAACATTAAAACAGAGACCTTAAGACTGATAGAACAGACTCTTCAACCAGAATATTTACAATCTGCTCTCTCTGAAGCCTGCTACCTGGAAGCTTCATCAGTATAAGGACCTTGTTCTCCACACTTCCTTATCTTGACCCAGACATTCCTTTCTATTGATTCCAGGTTTTTAGAAAATAAATCTTTCAACGAATTGCCAAACAGATTATGACTTGGAAGCCCCTTGGCCACCCCATTGTTCCAGACAGAAACAGTGTACATCTTACATGTATTGATTGAGGTCTTCCTTCCCTAAAATGTATAAAACAAAGCTGTAGACAAACCACCTTGTCACATGTTCTCAGGATCTCCTGGAGCTGTGTCACAGGTCATTAGTGACTCATATTTGAATCAGAATAAATTTCTTCAAATATTTTACAGGGTTTGACTCTTTTCATTCACAATTTTCAAAAGCACTTCCCAGCAACTCATGGAATGTACCTCTGATTTCCTAAGAATAACTACCTCTTCCTCCTCCTCACCACTACCTCTTTTCATCCTGAATTTTAAATGATAATATAATCAACACTTGGAATTAGACTTATTGAAGGTTTATTTTTAGGAGAGGTTTATAAGAACTATGTGACCCACCTGTGGCAATTAAGGATCCTAGAGTGCTGTTGTGTGAGTCCTGGGAACTGGCACCCTGAGCGTTGGCTGTCTTCCACATTGGGGTACTATATTTAGCCCAGCTAAAAGTTCTCCCCTGAAATTGAGCTCATGGCCACATTTTCATTTCCTGAATTTTTATGTGGGGTGACCCATTGCTTGAGGGGCCTTACGTTCTGAACCTGGCTCTGTCATTGCTCTGTCAGAGATTTGCAGAGGGCAAGTCATTAAATCCCTGGGACTCACCCTGACCATCTATAAGAATGGAATGATTCATGGACAACTGCCATGAAAAATAGCTAATTACTGGAAATGACTGTGGAAATCTGGAATACTATGTGTGTCTTCCAGCCTCAGGAGGAAGGGAGCAACATTTGCAGATGGTATTTTTCCACCAAGTGTGGGATTTGGAGGAGCTGTCAGATGTAGACAAGTTTCAGCAGAAGAGGCCATGGTTTGGGAATGAGCCAGACAGGGCCTGGGGCAGAAAGGACTTAATTTGAGACAATGTCCAAGGCTCCCAGAAAGGATTTGTTCTTTCCACCCCTCTCTAATGCCACACTGACCCTGCCTCATGGATACATGCATCATGGGAAGGTATAATTACCTAAAATCATTCAAATTAGTGATTAGAAGGTGAATATTGGATTTTTACAAAGAATGCTCTTGTTGGTTTCCCCTTTCTTGGAAAGTTTGTATTTTCTGATTGTTTGGTTTTAGGACAAGACACACTGGTCAGTCTTAGTCTTGTTAAAATACTGTCTTTGTTATATATTTGCTCATTTATTTTGTAAAAGAAACAACCATAAAAATTCATGTCAGCTTTATGGAAACTACCTAAAACGCAAAGAAAGTAGTGAATTTTCTAAGTGTATTTTTATTTTCAGATGACTTTTTCATCTTCCTAAAACTATGAGATGATGAAATAGCACAGGAATCAAGAACTCTTTTGGATAAAATTCATCTCCAAAATGACAAACTTATGCAAGTTTTCTGCCTTAAGTAGGGGAAAGCATCAAACACACAAACGCACATACACACACATGCTTACACAAACTCACAATTGCTTGGGAATCATAGGCTATGCATACTCCTTTGCAGGTAAGGAGTATCATTATGAAATGTCAATTGGTTCAACACACTGCCAAAATATAACTATGAAACCATCAAAATTCCACATCTGAGGTATCAAATCTGCTTTATACTTTCATTTTTGTCATTCAAAGATGGTTATAAAAGTGTTTTGGAAGCAATAAAAGCTATTACTTAATTTGTTTAAGGTGATTAGATGCTATGCAAGATCACTTAAAGGTATTAATCCCTATGATCTGAGTCTTTAAAAATTTTCAACCCATAAATACTTAATGATTATTCTGGAAATACATGAGGGCATTAGCTTTACTTTAAAAGGGATTAAAACTCTTCACCACATTTTTCCATTTAGCTGTTTGCTTCCAGTTACCCTTCAGCAAGCTGTTTGGTCAGAGGGCTGGCTGTGCCTTTGCTCCTAAGGCAGGTCTTACAGGCTGCCCATTGCAGAGGTGTGCCACCTGTTTGGAGCTCCCCAAGGTCACAGATGAAGCCTTGCCTCCTTAGAATCTTTGAGATAAAGGATATTTTTAAGATTAGATATAGGTAAGGCATAACTTGTTATACTATACCAAGGGCAATTTCTTATAAGGACCTTAGTAGCTGAAATTAAAATAAATGAACTTCATTTTGTGCCATCAGGAGACCATTCCTGGTCTCCCTCTAACAAGGCAAAAGATTGTGGACATCATAGCTGTGTTACAAGACTTCACATAACATTTGGCTCAATATGCTGCTGAAGTTTTCTAGAAAAATAACTGATATCTGAGAATATTTTCTATTGTCCTGTCTCCAATTTGGAAGATTCACCAGAACCAGAATAGTCTTAGGTCTTTCCAGTGGTTAATTTTCCAAACAAACAAATGACCCAAAACTCAATGTTTGCAAGTCTCTGAAACACAGTCATAACTTCTCTCAAGTGCTATAAGTGAACATCAGCTGAGCATTTCTAATTATTATTGAGTGACCTCTATATTGATGACCATGATGCAGTTTAAGATCCAATGATCTTAGTAAAACAAGGGAGCAGTTCCAAGATGGCTAAATAGGAACAGCTCCAGTCTACAGCTCCCAGTATGAGTGACACAGAAGACGGGTGATTTCTGCATTTCCAAATGAGGTACCAGGTTCATCTCACTGGGGCTTGTTGGACAGTGGGTGCAGGACAGTGGGTGCAGTGCACCGAGCATGAGCCAAAGCAGGGTGAGGCGTCACCTCACCTGGAAAGTGCAAGGGGTCAGGGAATTCCCTTTCATAGCCAAGCAAAGCTGTGACAGACAGCACCTGGAAAATAGGGTTACTCCCACCCTAATACTGCGCTTTTCCAATGGTCTTAGCAAACGGCACACCAGGAGATTATATATTGCACCTGGCTCAGAGGGTCTCATGCCCACGGAGCCTTGCTCATTGCTAGCACAGCAGTCTGAGATCGAACTGCAAGGCTGTAGCAAGCCTGGGGGAGGGGCGCCACCATTGCTGAGGCTTGAGTAGTTAAACAAAGCCACTGGGAAGCTCGAACTGGGTGGAGCCCACCACAGCTCAAGGAGGCCTGCCTGCCTCTGTAGACTCCACCTCTGGGGGCAGGGCATAGCCAAATAAAGGCAGCAGAAACCTCCGCAGACTTAAATGTCCCTGTCTGACAGCTTTGAAGAGAGTAGTGGTTCTCCCAGCACAGAGTTTGAGATCTGAGAACGGACAGACTGCCTCCTCAAGTGGGTCCCTGACCCCAGAGTAGCCTATCTGGGAGGCACCCTCCAGTAGGGGCAGACTGACACCTCACATGGCTGGGTACCCCTCTGAGACAAAATCTCCAGAGGAACGATCAGACAGCAACATTTGCTGTTCAGCAATATTCGCTGTTCTGCAGCCTCCACTGCTGATACCCAGGCAAACAGGGTCTGGAGTGGACCTCCACCAAACTCCAACAGACCTGCAGCTGTGGGTCCTGACTGTTAAAAAGAAAACTGACAAACAGAAAGGATATCCACACCAAAACCCCATCTGTATGTCACCATCATCAAAGACCAAAGGTAGATAAAACCACAAAGGTGGGGAAAAAACAGAGCAGAAAAACTGAAAATTCTAAAAATCAGAGCACCTCTCCTCCTCCAAAGGAATGCAGCTTCTCACTAGCAGTGGAACAAAGCTGGATGGAGAATGACTTCGATGAGTTGAGAGAAGAAGGCTTCAGACGATCAAACTTCTCCAAGCTAAAGGAGGAAGATTGAATCCATCACAAAGAAGTTAAAAACCTTGAAAAAAGATTACATGAATGGCTAACTAGAATAACCAATGCAGAGAAGTCCTTAAAGGACCTGATGGAGCTGAAAACCATGGCACAAGAACTACGTGACGAATTCACAAGCTTCAGTAGCTGATTCGATCAACTGGAAGAAAGGGTATCAGTGATTGAAGATCAAATGAATGAAATGAAGTGAGAAAAGAAGTTTAGAGAAAAAAGAATAAAAAGAAATGAACAAAGCCTCCAAAAAATATGGGACTATGTGAAAAGACCAAATCTACATCTGATTGGTGCACGTGAAATTGAGGGGGAGAATGGAACTAAGTTGGAAAACACTCTGAAGGATATTATCCAGGAGAACTTCCCCAACCTAGAAAGGCAGGCCAACATTTAGATTCAGGAAATACAGAGAATGCCACAAAGATACTCCTCGAGAAGAGCAACTCCAAGCACATAATTGTCAGATTCACCAAAGTTGAAATGAAGGAAAAAATGTTAAGGGCAGCCAGAGAGAAGGATCGGGTTACCCACAAAGGGAAGCCCATCAGACTAACAGCGGATATCTCGGCAGAAACTCCACAAGCCAGAAGAGAGTGGGGACCAATATTCAACATTCTTAAAGAAAAGAATTTTCAACCCAGAATTTCATATCCAGCCAAACTAAGCTTCGTAAGTGAAGGAGAAATAAAATACTTTACAGATAAGCAAATGCTGAGAGATTTTGTCACCACTAGGCCTGCCCTAAAAGAGCTCCTGAAGGAAGCAATAAACATGGAAAGGAACAACCAGTACCAGCCACTGCAAAAACATGCCAAATTGTAAAGACCATTGAGGCTAGGAGGAAACTGCATTAACTAATGAGCAAAATAACCAGCTAACATCATAATGACAGGATCAAATTCACACATAACAATATTAACCTTAAATGTAAATGGGCTAAATGCTCCAATTAAAAGACACAGACTGGCAAATTGGATAAAGAGTCAAGACCCATCAGTATGCTGTATTCAGGAAACCCATCTCACATGCAGAGACACACATAGGCTCAAAATAAAGGGATGGAGGAAGATCCACCAAGCAAACGGAAAACAAAAAAAGGCAGGGGTTGCAATCCTAGTCTCTGATAAAATAGACTTTAAACCAACAAAGATCAAAAGAGACAAAGAAGGCCATTACCTAATGGTAAAGGGATTAATTCAACAAGAAGAGCTAACTATCCTAAATATATATGCACCCAATACAGGAGCACCCAGATTCACAAAGCAAGTCCTTAGAGACCTACAAAGAGACTTAGACTGCCACACAATAATAATGAGAGACTTTAACACCCCACTGTCAACATTAGACAGATCAATGAGACAGAAAGTTAACAAGGATATCCAGGAATTGAATTCAGCTCTTCACCAAGCGAACCTAATAGATATCTACAGAACTCTCCACCCCAAATCAACAGAATACACTTTCTTCTCAGCACCACACTGCACCTATTCCAAAATTGACCACATAGTTGGAAGTAAAGCACTCCTCAGCAAATGTAAAAGAACAGAAATTATAACAAACTGTCTCTCAGACCACAGTGCAATCAAACTAGAACTCAGGATTAAGAAACTCACTCAAAACCACTCAACTACATGGAAACTGAACAACCTGCTCCTGAATGACTACTGGGTACATAATGAAATGAAGGCAGAAATAAAGATGTTCTTTGAAACCAATGAGAAGAAAGACACAACATACCAGAATCTCTGGGACACATTCGAAGCAGTGTGTAGAGGGAAATTTATAGCACAAAATGCCCACAAGAGAAAGTAGGAAAGATCTAAAATTGACACCCTAACATCACAATTAAAAGAACTAGAGAAGCAAGTGCAAACACATTCAAAAGCTAGCAGAAGGCAAGAAATCACTAAGATCAGAGCAGAAGTGAAGGAGACAGAGACACAAAAAACCCTTCAAAAAATCAATGAATCCAGGAGCTGGTGTTTTGAAAAGATCAACAAAATTGATAGACCGCTAGCAAGACTAACAAAGAAGAAAAGAGAGAAGAATCAAATAGATGCAATAAAAAATGAAAAAGGGGATATCACCACCGATCCCACAGAAATACAAACTACCATCAGAGAATACTACAAACACCTCTATGCAAATACACTAGAAAATCTAGAAGAAATGGATAAATTCCTTGACACATACACCCTCCCAAGACTAAACCAGGAAGAAGTTGAATCTCTGAATAGACCAATAACAAGATCTGAAATTGAGGCAATAATTAATAGCTTACAACCAAAAAAAGTCAAGGACCAGACAGATTCACAGCCGAATTCTACCAGAGGTACAAAGAGGAGCTGGTACCATTCCTTCTGAAACTATTCCAATCAATAGAAAAAGAGGGAATCCTCCCTAACTCATTTTATGAGGCCAGCATCATCCTGATACCAAAGCCTGGCAGAGACACAACAAAAAAAGAGAATTTTAGACCAATATCCCTGATGAACATCAATGCAAAAATCCTCAATAAAATACTGGCAAACTGAATCCAGGAGCACATCAAAAAGCTGATCCACCATGATCAAGTTGGCTTCATCCCTGGGATGCAAGCCTGGTTCAACATATGCAAATCAATAAATGTAATCCAGCATATAAACAGAACCAAAGACAAAAAACACATGATTATCTCAATAGATGCAGAAAAGGCCTTTGGCAATTGTCAACAGCCGTTCATGCTAAAAATTTTCAATAAATTTGGTATTGATGGGACATATCTCAAAATAATAAGAGCTATTTATGACAAACCCACCGCCAATATCATACTGAATGGGCAAAAACTGGAAGCATTCCCTTTGAAAACTGGCACAAGACAAGGATGCCCTCTCTCACCACTCCTATTCAACATAGTGTTGGAAGTTCTGGCCAAGGCAATCAGGCAGGAGAAGGAAATAAAGGGCATACAATTAGGAAAAGAGGAAGTCAAATTGACCCTGTTTGCAGATGACATGATTGTATACCTAGAAAACCCCATCGTCTCAGCCCAAAATCTCCTTAAGCTGATAAGCAACTTCAGCAAAGTCGCAGGATAAAAAATCAATGTGCAAAAATCACAAGCATTCTTATACACCAATAACAAACAAACAGAGAGCCAAATCATGAGTGAACTCCCATTCACAATTGCTTCAAAAAGAATAAAAGACCTAGGAAGACAACTTACAAGGGATGTGAAGGACCTCTTCAAGGAGAACTACAAACCACTGCTCAAGGAAATAAAAGAGGACACAAACAAATGGAAGAACATTCCATGCTCATGGATAGGAAGAATCAATATTGTGAAAATGGCCATACTGCCCAAGGTAATTTATAGATTCAATGCCATCCCCATCAAGCTACCAATGACTTTCTTCACAGAATTGGAAAAAATTACTTTAAAGTTCATATGGAACCAAAAAAGAGCCCACATTGCCAAGTCAATCCTAAGCCAAAAGAACAAAGCTGGAGGCATTATGCTACCTGACTTCAAACTATACTACAAGGCTACAGTAACCAAAACAGCATGGTACTGGTACCGAAACAGAGATATAGACCAATGGAACAGAACAGAGCCCTCTGAAATAATACCACACATCTACAACTATCTGATCTTTGAAAAACCTGACAAAAACAAGCAATGGTGAAAGGATTCCCTATTTAAAAAATGATGCCGGGAAAACTGGCTAGCCACATGTAGAAAGCTGAAACTGGATCCCTTCCCTGCACCTTATACAAAAATTAATTCAAGATGGATTAAAGACTTAAATGTTAGGCCTAAAACCATAAAAACCCTAGAAGAAAACCTAGGCAATACCATTCAGGACATAGGCATGGGCAAGGACTTCATGTCTAAAACACCGAAAGCAATGGCAACAAAAGCCAAAATTGACAAATGGGATCTAGTTAAACTAAAGAGCTTCTTCACAGCAAAAGAAACTACCATCATAGTGAACAGGCAACTTACAGAATGGGAGAAAATTTTTGTAATCTACTCATCTGACAAAGGGCTAATATCCAGAATCTACAAAGGACTCAAACAAATTTACATGAAAAAAACAAACAACCCCATCACAAAGTGGGTGAAGGATATGAACAGACACTTCTCAAAAGAAGACATTTATGCAGCCAAAAAACACATGAAATAAGCCCATCATCACTGGCCATCAGAGAAATGCAAATCAAAACCACAATGAAATATCATCTCACACCAGTTAGAATGGTAATCATTAAAAAGTCAAGAAACAACAGGTGCTGGAGAGGATGTGGAGAAATAGGAACACTTTTACACTGTTGGTGGGACTGTAAACTAGTTCAACTGTTGTGGAAGACAGTGTGGCGATTCCTCAGGGATCTAGAACTAGAAATACCATTTGACCCAGCCATCCCATTACTGAGTATATACCCAAAGGATTATAAATCATGCTGCTAGAAAGACACATGCACATGTATGTTTATTGCCACACTATTCACAATAACAAAGACTTGGAGCCAACCCAAATGTCCAACAATGATAGACTGTATTAAGAAAATGTGGCACATATGCACCATGGAATACTATGCAACCATAAAAAATGATGAGTTCAAGTCCTTTGTAGGGACATGGATGAAGCTGGAAACCATCATTCTCAGCAAAGTATCGCAAGGACAAAAAAACCAAACACTGCATGTTCTCACTCATAGGTGGGAATTGAACAATGAGAACACTTGGACACAGGAAGGGGAATATCACACACTGGGGCTTGTTTTGGGGTGGGGGAGGGGGGAGGGATAGCATTAGGAGATATACCTAATGCAAATGACAAGTTAATGGGTGCAGCACACCAACATGGCACATGTATACCTATGTAACAAACCTGCACGTTGTGCACATGTACCCTAGAACTTAAAGTATAATTAAAAAATATATAAAATAAATACATAAATAAATAAAAGAAAAAAATAGACAAAAAATAGATCCAGTGATCTTAAACTATAAACAGAGATAAACTATAAACAGAGATACAGACCAATGGAACGGAACAGAGCCCTCTGAAATAATACCGCACATCTACAACCATCTCATCTTTGACAAACCTGATAAAAACAAGAAATGGGGAAAGGATTCCCTATTTAACAAATGGTGCTGGGAAAACTGGCTAGCCATATGTAGAAAGCTGAAACTGGATCCCTTCGTTACACCTTATGCAAAAATTAATTCAAGATGGATTAAAGACTTGAATGTTAGACCTAAAATGATAAAAACCCCAGAAGAAAACCTAGGCAATACCATTCAGGACATAGGCGTGGGCAAGGACTTCATGTCTAAGACACCGAGAGCAATGGCAACACAAGCCAAAATTGACAAATGAGATCTAATTAAACTAAAGAGCTTCTGCACAGCAAAAGAAACTACCATCGGAGTGAAACAGGCAACCTACAGAATGGGAGAAAATTTTTGTAATCTACTCATCTGACAAAGGGCTAATATGCAGAATCTACAAAGAACTCAAACAAATTTACAAGAAAAAAACAACCCCATCACAAAGTGGGCAAAGGATATGAATAGACACTTCTCAAAAGAAGACATTTATGCATCCAACAGACACATGAAAAAATGCTCATTATCACTGGCCATCAGAGAAACGCAAATGAAAACCACATTGAAATACCATCTCACACCAGTTAGAATGGCAATCATTAAAAAGTCAGGAAACAACAGGTGCTGGAAAGGATGTGGAGAAATAGGAACACTTTTACACTGTTGGTGGGACTGTAAAGTAGTTCAACCATTGGAAGACAGTATGGTGATTCCTCAAGAATCTGGAACTAGAAATACCATTTGACCCAGCCATCCCATTACTGGGTATATACGCAAAGGAATATAAATCATGCTGCTATAAAGACACATGCACATGTACGTTTACTGTGGCACTATTCACAATACCAAAGACTTGGAATCAACCCAAATGTCCATCAATGATAGACTGGATTAAGAAAATGTGGCACATATACACCATGGAATACTATGCAGCCATAAAAAAGGATGAGTTTATGTCCTTTGTAGGGACATGGATGAAGCTGGAAACCATCATTGTCAGCAAACTATTGCAAGGACAAAAAACCAAACACTGCATGTGTTCTCTCATAGGTGGGAATTGAACAATGAGAACACTTGGACACAGGAAGGGGAACATCACACTCGGGCCTGTCGTGGGGTTGGAGGAGGGGGGAGGGATAGCATTAGGAGATATACCTAATGCAAATTACAAGTTAATGGGTGCAGCACACCAACATGGCACATGTATACATATGTAACAAACCTGCACGTTGTGCACATGTACCCTAGAACTTAAAGTATATATATATATATATATATATAAAAGATCCAATGTGTCCTCCAGTGTTTTCTTCTAGGAATTGTTCCTACTTGTTTCCTCTTCCTCTCCTGAAATTATCTCTAACCTCGCAGTTACCGGATCAGAAGTCAGATTCTTTACTGGTCTTCATCTACTAATAGTTAATTCTGGTCTGGGCAGATTCAGAAGGTCTGCAAGTATAAATTTCTTTATTTGTGAATGGAAATAGGTTGCAGACCTATTCCATTGGATGGGATGCAGAAGAGAAGTGTTATGGAGCATGGCATGCAAACACCAACTCAAATCGGAAAGTTGGAGCCATCCTCTGCTCCTCTCTGCACCTTGGCGGACAGATTGCATCTGCTTCTTTTTGGTCATTCTTGATGTTTGGTCATTCTTGATGAGGTCAAGCCTCTATGATCTTACTCTAGGAATATGGTGTCTGGTTTCAACTAGCCTTTTAAAAAAGTCTCCATTTCATCATTTACATTCTTGCTAGCAAACTAATGCCCACATATGATTATACTACAGTCTCCTGCTCAAAACTTTGAATAACTCCTTTTTATTTATACATAGAAAAAATATATATTTCCTTAGTTTGGCTTTTAATTTCCTTATCATCTACCTTCAAACTACATTTTAAATGTCTTTTTTCATTATATTCTCTCCAGGTACACAAGGCTCCTCCTTATTTTCCAAATACATCATGCATTTGTGTATTCTTTTTTTTTTTTTTTTGAGATGAAGTCTTGCCCTGTCACCCAGGCTGGAGTGCAGTGGCACGATCTTGACTCACTGCAACTTCTGCTTCTCAGGTTCAAACAATTCTCTTGCCTCAGCCTCCTGAGTAGCTGGGACTACAACTGTGCACCACCATGCCTGGCTAATTTTTGTATTTTTAGTAGAGATGGGGTTTTGCCATGTTGGCCAGGCTGGTTTCCAACTCATGACCTCAAGTGATCTGCCTGCCTCAGCCTCCCAAAGTGCTGGGATTACAGGTGTGAGCCACTGTGCCTGGCCGGTATATTCTTGTGCCTCTTTTTATTTATTGTCTTCTGTTGTCTTAGAACATTTCTCTTCCCAGCCAATCCAGAAGAATATTGCCAAAATATACCTATGAGGAATCATCCTAGAGACCTCTCAAAGTTAATCCTTCCAGCCCATTTCTCTTAGCATATTCTGTATCTCTTACAGTCTTAGCCTTACTCTGCCCTGTGTAGCTTGTATTTCTTGCATGTAGCCACAAGAGATTTTACACTCTTTAAGGGCATCAACTGCCTCATGCTTCTTTGTTTTCCTTCTTCCCTCAAACATTTGGCAGAGAGCCTTTCCCAGAGTGAGTGCTCACTATACATGTTTTGACAAATTGGAAAAGTAATTGCAAAGAAATAGTAAGTTGTACCTTTGGTTAACTTACTAAGAATTAAGTTGGAGATAAGAGAGACCTAACAATTTGCCAGAAGTCACCAGAACCTGGGACAAATGACCTGGAGTCACTTTTCACAGGTTCTAAGCTCAACAGTATTGTACCATTCCAGCTTTGTGATCCTTTTGAGACAAAATATCAGGCTCAGATGTAGCCATTGACTGTGGCAGTTAATTAAGTACAGGTGTCCTCAAAAGCCATCTGTAAGGAAGGCACTCTTGGGCTTGCTGCACGTTCACTAATCCCGAGGGCTGTGGAGGAGCGCAATGTCATTTTAATTTAGTTTGACTAGCAGCAGCTTTGTTTAGACACCTGCTCTTCTTCAGTAACCAAAGGTAACTGATATCTGTGTGCTTGTACGTGCCCAGACAGGCTTCCAGTCAACTAAAATTATCCTTCTTGAGGGATCTATTTGAATCTGACATTTGTTCATTTATTTTCTTCAAAATATAGTAGAGAAACCAAGAGATTGCTCATTACTATTTCAGGGGTAGACTTCCACATATTATCTCAAACTTTAAGTTTAGGGTACTTTTAGATCCCCATGAGGGCCAGGCAACCATGCATTTTGGAGGAAAGGAGGAAAAGGCTGAAGGCTGGAGAATTTTGTCCTCTAAATAGAATTCCTCAGGAAAATGTCCATGCTTTTGCTTATGCTGTTCCTATTGACAGAAGTGCTCTCCCTCCTACTCTATCCTTCCTATTCACCCTTTGATTTAACTTAAGACCCTATGCTGTTTTCACGAGGTCTTGCTGATTCATGCAGATCATATTATCTGTCCTTTTTCTGAGCTGCTCTGCACAACTCATCTCAATCACTCAAATTGCATTTTTGTTTTTGCCTCTCACTGTTAATTTGATTTTCATGACCAGAAGGCAATTATTTTTAGGGCTGGGTAATGCATGTCCTTTGCTACCCATCACGGCATCACTTGGTAAATACTTATTGGTTGATTGGAAGCCATTGAAATAAAGTCAAAGAATATAATGTAATTGAAGCTTCAACTACTAGAGCAGTCTCATGATGCTTCTGATTCCTAGAAATCATTTGGAAACTAAAAAGCAGACTGAATTGTTGCTTAAAAACATATTTCCTTGAAGACTGAACATATTACAACACAAATCTTGCACTAATGGAAGCTTTAATAATTTGTGGGCAGTTACTAACCAAGCATGAATAATATTCATAGAGGCTCAGTGGAAGGGACTTTAGGCATGACCCAGTTTTTAACCTTGTTAGTAGCATGGAGAGAAGTGAAACAGTCAGAGAAGGCCTCCAAAAAAGACAGGATTAGTTCAGGGGCTTACTGGGGGCATATTGAAACAGAATAGGTTGGAAGCAAGATGATACCTCTACAAGTCTGAAAGAGCCACAGCATTACTGGGCATGGGGCTACCCCTAAAGAAGCTATGGCTGCAGTGACCAAAAACTCAGATTACAACACCAAAGTTTCTTTGAATACCTGGAAAGCCTTCCCAAGAAGGTTAGGTACAAATACAAATAAGCACAAACTGCAACGACTATAATAAATACCCAACTCTTTAATGCCCAGACATCAACAAACATCCACAAGCATCCAGACCATCCAGGAAAACATGACCTCACCAAACAAACTAAATAAGGCACCAGAGACCAATCCTGGAGAGGCCAAGATATGTGATCTTTGAGACAGAGAATTCAAAATAACTGTTTTGAGGAAGCTCAGTAAAATCCAAGAAAACACACAGAGAAGGAATTCAGAATCCTGAGAGATAAATTTAACAAAGATATTGAAATAAAAAGAAAGAAGCAGAAAATCTGGAGCTGAAAAGTGCAATTGACACAGTGAAGAATAAATCAGAGTCTCTTAACAGCAGAATTGATCAAAGAGAAGAAAGAATTAGTGAGCTTGAAGACAAGCTATTTGAAAATACAGTCAGTAGACAAAAGAGTTTCATACCTTCATATAATTTCTTATTACTCATTAATGTGAAGTTAAAGTGCAGAGTTTTTATTAGTTTTCTCTTTGCTTGTTGGTTGGTTTGTTTATGTTAAGTTGTAATCAGTTTAAAATAATGAGTTATAAGGTATTATTTGCAAGCCTCATGGTAACTTCAAATCAAAAAACATACAACAGATACACAAAAAGTAAAAAGAAAGAAATTAAAACATATTACCAGAGAACGTCACCTTCACTAAAAGGAACACAAGAAGGAAGAGAAGACCTCAAAACAACCAGAGACAAATAACAAAATGGCAGGAGTATTCTTTACTTATCAATAATAACATTGAATGCAAAGAGGTACAGGAAAAGGTGCTCAACATCATTGATCGTCTAAGAGATGCAAATCAAAACTACAATGAGATATCATCTCATCCCAGTTATAAGTGTACATCAACAGATGAATGGATAAAGAAAATGTGGTACATATACACAATGGAGTACTATTCAGTCATCAAAAGAATGAAATCCTGTCATTTGCAACAACATGGATGGAACTTGAGGTCGTTTAGTGAAATAAGCCAGGCACAGAAATATAAACTTCACATGTTTGCACTTATTTGTGGAAGCTAAAAAAAATAAAACAGCTGAACTCACAAATATAGAGAGCAGAATTATGGCTACCAGTGGCTGAGAAGTGTAGTGGGAGAGTACGGGATGTGGGGATGGTTAATGGGTACAAAAATATAGTTAGAAAGAATATATAAGATCTAGTATTTGACAGTACAACAGGGTGACTACAGTCAACAGGTTAGAAGCAAGACAGAGTTAGTTAGGTCAGATCTCTTTCACTGTCTAAGTTATAATTTTGCAAAGGTAGTTTCACCACATCTGGCTAATTTTTAAATTTTTTTAGAGACAATGTCTCCCTATGATGCTCAGGCTGATTTCCAACTTCTGGGTTCAAGTGATCCCTCCTCCTTGGCCTCCCAAAGTGCTGGGATTATAGGCATAAGCAATAGCTCCTAGCCTGTACATATTTTTAAATTCAAGGTTTCTAATTCTTTTTTTTGTCAAGTTTAAACTATGGTTTGACAACCAAAATCAATGATTGAGGCAAGGTTGTGCCACTGTACTCTAGCGTAGGTGACAGAGCTAGACCCTATCTCTAAAACAAAACAAAACACCATGGTATAGTTGTCACCATGCAAATTCTATTAAGTAAGGATGTATTTATGGAATATTTGAATTTTATTGCTGAAAGAAACCTTGCAAATAGGTATGAGGGCAATTTTGGATTAGCAAAGATATTAGATTTATTTTAGATTTATTTGATTTATATTAGATTTAATTTATCAGAGAAAAGGCTGATATATTAAATCTAATATATTATGATATAGAGCCATTGACAGTTATGAAGAAGAAAGAATTCTTATCTGTTTCACATTGATAAAGGTTTTAAATAATATTATATCATAGTTAAATATGGTGTGATAAGTTAACGCCACTAGTAAAAACAGCATAATTGCTCGACAGGTTCTTCTTGCCGACTACACAGATTAAAAACAGTTAACTGGCCGAGCATGGTGGCTCAAGCCTGTAATCCTAGCACTTTCGGAGGCTGAGGCGGGCAGATCACGAGGTCAGGAGATCGAGACCACCCTGGCTAACACGGTGAAACCCCGTCTCTACTAAAAATACAAAAAATTAGCCGGGCGTGGTGGCGGGTGCCTGTAGTCCCAGCTACTCGGGAGGCTGAGGCAGGAGAATGGCGTGAACCCGGGAGGTGGAGCTTGCAGTGAGCCAAGATTATGCCACTGCACTCCAGCCTGGGCGACAGAACAAGACTCCGTCTCAACAACAACAACAACAACAACAACAAAAACCAGTTAACTGAGAACTCAGTTCACTAAGACATGGTATTTCAGTAAAGAAAGAGTTGAATTAATGTAATGCTAGCCATGCAGAAGACCGAGTTGTCACTGAAATCAGTCTCCCTGAAGGCTCAAAGGTTAAGGTTTTTCAGTGATACTTTGGCAGGCAGTGGGCTTGGAAATGGGGAGTGTTGATTGGTTGTGGATGAAATTATACGGGTGTGAAAAATGGTCCCCCTGTGCCGAGTTCACCTTTGGGTAGGGGCCACAGGACCAGTTGAGTCCTGAGTTGCAGGTCTGGGTGGACAGTTGCAGCTGAGCTCGTTGTCAGAAATGCAAATGTCTGAAAAAAACCTCAAAAACCAATCTTAGGTTCTACAGTAGTGATGTTATCTTCAGGAGTAATTGGGGAAATTACAAATCTTGTGATCTCTGGAACAATTGTTGGTTATCATTTCACTGCACATACATTTTAGCAGAATTCAGGCCCCTCTCATAATCCTAATCTTGTGGGCTTTTATTAGTTTTACAAAGGCAATTTAGTTTTGGGAAGAAATATTATCATCCTTGCCTTACGTTAAACTATAAATTAAATTTCTCCCAAAGTTAGCTTGGTCTATACCCAGGAATGACAAAGGACAGCTTGGAGGTTAGAAGAAAGGTAGAGTCAACTATATCAGATTTCTCTTACAGGTTTCTCTTAATTTTGCAAAGATGGTCTTACTACCAAGCAAAGTTTTACATTACAGTGTAAACTTGTGGAAAGGGAATGATAAAACTAATATTACTGATAGTGGCAGAAGGCAGACAAATTCCTGGGCAGACAAGGGTAGGTACAGATGAATCCCGACCTTCAAGTCAAAGAGAGCCTAAAGCCCAAAGACTGAGCTGCCAGTTTGTGGTAGAGTCCATGACTGGAGCGTGAACTTCCTCCATGCCTTTTAGCCTATCAAATAGTGCTTTTACCAGGCCTGCTCATTGACCAAGTAGCACAGACTCCCGCATTCTGAGACCATAAAAACTCTGGGCTCTGCTGCACATGAGTCTACCCATTTTGGGACACCTCTCACAAAGAAGGCCGCCTGCTCTTGGGTCCTCTCTCTGCTGAGAGCTTTCCTTCTGTTGCTCAACAAAATTCTTCTCCATCTTGCTCACTCTCTGGTGTCCACATACCTCATTCCTCTTGGACGCTGGATAAGAATCTGGAACCTCCTGAACAGTAGATGAGAAAGGAGTTATAATACTCTAACCCTCCTTCCTGCTCACCTAGCAATGGGGGAGAAAAAGCCCTTGGGTGCCACACGCCCCCTCTCACCAAGCTGCTAGTGGTGGGACCGAATGAGCTGTGATATGCCCCCATTCACCGAAGCCGCATGTGGAGGGAATGAACATGAACTACGACACTTCCTAGGGGCTCAGACCTCAGGACTCCTCAAGCAAAAGCTGTAACACCCCTTTGGGGCTCTACTGATTGCTGGCAACTCCTAGTTTTCAGGCAGCACCATGTCCCCCTCATCCAGACACCGGTGCCCAAGGCAGAAGCCGGTTGTAGCACACCTGGACCAGCTGCAGACTGAGCCAGAGCCATGGTGGGCATGGGATCTGGGCCAGTAGCACGAGCCGAGCACATCCTGGGTAGAGGTGCCACTGACCTCAGAGATTTCTGACTGATGAAGCAGCACCAAAAATATCCTGTATCATTGCCAAGGCTTTTTATCTAGGAAGAAGGAAGGGTTCTAGTTGATGCAGGACATTTCCTTGTACACTAATTCACTTATTCACTCAATAAATATTTATTGAGCACCAATTATGTGTTAGGCACCGAAGATTAAATAGTGAATGCAACAGTCAAAAATCCTTGCTCTTAGTGGAATTTATATTCTAGAAGGTTGACAGACCATATCAAAAGATAAATAAAATATACCCTATATTAGATAATAATATGGGCTAAGGAGACTAATAAAGCAGCCAAGGGGGCCAGAAAGTGGGGTGTGGGGGGATTATAATTTTAGGCAAAATTGCCAGGGAAGGCCTCACTAAAAAGGTTGTTCTTGAACAGGGCCTGAAGGTAGTGAGGAGAGACAGCCCAGTGAATATCTGTGGCACCAACACCCGAGGCAGATGGCCCAGCCCAGGCAAATACCCTGAGGCAGGAGCCAGGGCCTGGAGGATGACGGACACCAAACAGCTAGTGTGGCTGGAGCAGAGCAGGTGAGGTGAGAACTGCAGGAGAGGAGACAGTGGAGACGGGGTTGGGTGGGGGTAGCAGATCACAGTGGGTCTATGAAAGTGGCCAGGCTCTTAGCCTTTGGAGAATTTTGAACACAGAAAAGGTATTAAGTTGACCTAGGTTTTAACTAGGTCACTCAGGCTGCTGTGTTGCACATACGGTGATAAAGGGTACATTAGTTTTCTTAGTCTGCCTTCACAGAGTACCACAGACTAGGTGGTTTCAGCAACAGGAATTCATTTCCTCACAGTTCTGAAGGCTGAAAGTCCAAGAAAAAGGTGTAGGCAGGGTCTGCTCATTCTGAGTGCCATGAGGAAAGGATCCATTCCAGGCCTCTCTCCTTGGATTGCAGGTGACTGTCTCCTTTCTGTGTTTTCGTATCATCTTCCCCCTTTGAATTGCATATTTGTGTCCAAATCTCTTCTCCTAAGTGCGCCAGTCATATTGGATTAGAGTCTACCCTAAGGCCTTCATTTTAACTTAATCACTGCTATAACAACTTGTCTCCCAATATGGCTACCCTCTTTGGTATTGGAGGTTAGGACTTCAACATATAAATTTTTGAGGTGGGCATAATGCAGCCCACAACAAAAGGCAGGATGGAAGCAGGAGATGCGAGAAGAGATCACCATAACCACCTATGCAAGAGATGGTGGAACTTGGACCAGGGTGGTTATGGTGAAGATGGTGATAAGAAGTAGGATTCTGAATCCATGGTGAAGATCAGGATAACAAGATTTGCCAATAGATTGGAAGTGAGGTATGAGAGGAAGATGAGTCAGGGTGACAACACAGAACTAAAATTCCAGAAGGGCTTAACCATGGAAGACAGTGTGAGGAGATGGAAGTGAAGAGTGAAAGAAGTGGAAGCATAGGAAGGTACTTATCTGGCTTGGAAGGAGGATAAAGACACAACACTTTTTAAAATGTAATTACTGGGAGTACTTACTAGTAGTAAATTTTAGGTAGATTAAATAGTTAAAGGGGAAAAGAGCGTGTAAAATTGTTAGATACAAAACATAGAAAACAATTTTCATTATTTTGGAGTGGAGAAGTTTGCTAATCAAGAAATAAACCTCAAAGTCATTTAAATATGATTGAAAGCTTCAACCAAAACATGCATGTAGATTTTTGCATATATCACAAAGCTTATTATGAAAAATATGAAAAGATAGGTGACAGAGGTGTAAAAAAAGGAAAAAGATTGTTTTCTTTATCTACCACTAGGTTCATGGCTAAAGACCCTAAAACAAAGATAGATTAACAAGAAAAAAGCATGCAAACTTATTTAATACAAGTTTTATGTGACATGGGAGCCTTTGTGAGAAGTGGAAGACCTGAAGAAATGGTTAAGTGTATGTATTTTCATGTTAGGTTTGATGAAGTGGATAGTTGTGGAGAAACAGGATTGGAGAAAGAGTACAATCTAATGATAATAAACTGAGGGAAATTTAGCAAGTCCTATTAGTTCATATTCTTCTTGTGACCTTTCTTCTTCAGAGATAAGGATGTTCCTTTCCTCTAGGTATAGGGAGGGTACCCCTCAGCTGAGAGTCTTATGACCTGCTTCAGGGAAAGGTCAGACAATCATTCCTAGGTTTTATAGCCTGCTTCAGAGGATAAGGATGGGGGAGGGCCATAGAGACCTTCCTGCTTCTGCTGTTTTTCCAAATGCCAACACACCAAATTTTGAGGTAACATGTCCTGAACCCCATCAGAGGGTGGACAATATTTTTGACTCATTTAATGAGCCAAAGTTTTATAACCAAAATTCACAATCAACCCAACAGAAAAAATAGGCAAAAAATATGGACAGGTAATTCAAAAATTAGAACAAAAAGGTTAATAGATGTTAACCATAGAAAAGATGCATAATCTGAAGAGTAATTTGGAGAATGTGAATTTTAAAAATGAGAAATTAATTTTGTATTCATCAGACTGACAAAAAAATTTAAAAAATAAAATTATATCATTTTAGAAACTCTTGAAAGAAATGTATATTTAAAAGGCTATCCTAGATAGTAATTTTGTAGCAGCTGCCAAAATTGTAAATGCATTATTTTCAATCTAGTAATCCTATCCTGAAGTTTCTGTCTTAGATAAATATTCCCACATATAAACAAAGACGTATATATGTAGAAGAGGAAAAAAGTTTTTCCTCTGCCCATCTTGGGTTCATTTGCTGAGGCCCTGTAAATTAGACTAACAAGAGAAAAACAAACAGAAGTTTATTAGCATGTTCATCACACATACATATGGGAGCACTCAGAGTTCAGTAACTCAAAGGTTAGTCAGAACTTGCACTTATACAGCATCTCAATGACAACAATAAATTTTAGAGCCATGAGAAGACAAAAAAAAAGATTTTGAGTTTCTAGTGCAGCAAATTGTAAGAAGGAAAATCTGTAAGAAAACTGATGGAAGATAAGGGCTAGTTAATAAAGTTGATGCAGTCTTCCAGCTGACAAGGGTCTAGAATTGTCTCCAGTGATTAACTTGTGTCCTTCCTGGTAAAGGGGATAAGAAGGACACCTTTACAAATTTATGTCCTACTTTTAGGCAAATAGGGGGACAGCAGTGGCTCTTGCCCAGGCTGGAGTGCGGTGGCACGATTTTGGCTCACTGCAACCTCCACCTCCCAGGTTCAAGTAATTCTCCGGCCTCAGCCTTCTGAGTAGCTGGGATTACAGGCACCTGCCACCACACCCAGCTAATATTTGTATTTTTAATATCTTCTTTTCACTTGCCTTCAGCTCAAAATAATCCTAATGCAAAAATGGTATATTTGGGGATGGTATGTTCTGCTACCCTACATATACAAAGATGTTATTAAAGCATTATTTATAATGGGGCTAAATTGAATAAAACCTAAATACACATCACCTATAAACTACTTAAACTATGGTACATGCTCACTATGGAATACTCAGGCGTATTTAAAAAGAACAAGGTAGATGTATATATATTGACACAAATATATAAAAACAAAAAGGCAACACCTTTCAATATTAAACATGATCCCATTTATGTCCAAAATCCAAGCTACATATTTGCATATGAACATATATATGTATTTATAGAAAATGACTGGAAGATACGAGCCAATCTTACAACAATTTTTGGTGAAGGGAGTCACATGTTACTTTGGAGACTGAGGAGGAGAATGAAGAATCATTTGCTTTATGAGTCTTTGTTTTGTTTTCACAATAGGAATGTATTAACTGTATATATATAATATTTAAGGATTTAAGTCAGGTGGTATCTTAATGATGAACAAAGAACAGCCAGACAAACTAACTTTCCAAGAGCAGGAAGCAGACCCATCTGGCCCCGAATGAAAGAGGATCAATAACTACAGTGCTGGTAACATTTGCCCAAGAAAACACAGGGTCGTGCCCTGAAGGTCTTTTTTTTTTTTTCTGAGTCTGTGTCTCACTCTGTCATCCAGCTGGAGTGCAGTGGTGTGATCTCAGCTCACTGCAATGTCTACCTCGTGGGTTCAAGTGATTCTCTTGCCTCAGCCACCAAATAGCTGGGACTACAGGTGTGCACCACCATGACCGGCTAATTTTTGAATTTTTTTGTAGATACAGGGTTTCATCCTGTTGGCGAGGCTGGTCTTGAACTCATGAGCTCAAGCAATCTGCTGGCCTTGGCATCCGAAGGTGCTGGGATTACAGGTATGAGCCACTACACCTGGCCTTTCTGAGGCTTTCATTGGAATAAGCAGTGGTGAGGGAACCGGGTTTTTTTTGTTTTTTTTTTTGAGGTGGAGTCTCATTTTGTTGCCCAGGCTGGAGTGCAGTGGCGCCATCTTGGCTCACTGCAAGCTCCACCTCCCGGGTTCACGCCATTCTCTTGCCTCAGCCTCCCCAGTAGCTGGGACTACAGGCGCCCGCCACCACGCCCGGCTAATTTTTTTTGTATTTTTAGTAGAGACGGGGTTTCACCGTGTTAGCCAGGATGGTCTCGATCTCCTGACCTCGTGATCTGCCCGCCTCAGCCTCCGAAAGTGCTGGGATTACAGGCGTGAGCCACTGTGCCCGGCCATAGTGAGGGAACTTCTGAACCAGAAGAGAGATGATTTGAATGTAGCACGATATTGCCCTTTAATGGCATATTCTGAGGCATAGGAAGGTTGAGATTAAATGTGTGAGATCTTAACAGATCTGGTTCAGACACCAATTCTGTTGACTGTACTTTTTGATTTATCTGCAAAGAACAGGTATTACCAGTGTAATAAAAGGTAGTACTAAAAGTTAGAAATATACCATTTCTTTAAAAACCGGTGTAAAAATGAGGAAAAGAGATTCCATGAAATTGTGGGAAAAAGAAGAAGAAAATAGGTAAAATGAACAAGACAGAGCATGGGGATGTTTAGAGCAGAGGCCCAAGAGTGAAGAACTGAATTGACTGCCATCACTGAAAAATTAAAAAGTGTAATTTAAAAGTCTAACTTTCTGGCTTGTCTTGAAAAATCTGAAGATCTAGAACACAGGACTGGTGTTCCTATGTGGAAATCATACACGGGGACTTCACAGCCCCTGAGCCCCCAGCCAATCTCAACTGCTTTTGGATGCTGAGTTTCTTAACCTTTATATTGATGCATGGATGCAGACTCACAATTATGGACTCCCTGTGGACCTCCTTGTCAGAATAGTATTTTTAAATGCTACAGAGAATTACAAGGGAAACCAACTATGTTGTGATTCAGTTCTATCCTTGTGCCCCTTGGGTGTTGAGGCCTAGGATGAGTTGCCATTTCCATTGAGCTCCATCACTCTGGTTTTTGTTTCCCAATTTTTGTTGTTAAGTTCCAGGGTACATGTGCAAGATATGCAGGTTTGTTACATCGGTAAACGTGTGCCATGGTGGTTTGCTGCACCTATCAACCCATCACCTAGTTATTAAGTCCAGCATGCATTAGATACTTTTCCTAGTGCTCTTCCTCTCCGTGAACCCCCCTAAAGGCCCCAGTGTGTGTTGTTCCCTTCCCTGTGTCCATGTGTTCTCATGGTTCAGTTCCTATTTATAAGTGAGAACACGTGGTGTTTAGTTTCCTCTTCCTGTGTTAGTTTGCTGAGGATTATGGCTTCCAGCTCCATTCCTGTCCCTGTAAAAGATATGGTTTTATTCCTTTTTATGGCTGCATAGTATTCCATGGTGTATATGTGCCACATTTTCTTTATACAGTTTATCATTGATGGGCATTTGGGTTGATTCCATGTCTTTGCTATTGTGAATAGGGCTGCAATGAACATATATGTGCGTGTATCTTCATAACAGAATGATTTGTATTCTTTTGTATATGTACCCAGTAATGGGATTGCTGGGTCAAATGTTATTTCTGGTTCTAGATCTTTGAGGAATCGCCACACTGTCTTCCAAAGCGGTTGAACTAATTTACATTCCCATCAATGGTGTAAAAGCTTTCCTATTTCTCTCCAACCTCACCAGCTGTAGTTTTTTTACTTTTTAATAATTGCCATCCTGACTGGCATGAGATAGTATATCATTGTGGGTTTGATTTGCATTTCTCTAATGATCAATGATGTTAAGCTTTTATTCATGTTTGTTGGCTGCATGAATGTCTTCCTTTCAGAAGTTTCTGTACATGTCCTTTGCCCACTTTTTAATGGGGTTGTTTGCTTTTTGGTTATAAATTTGTTTAAGTTCCTTGTAGATCCTGGATATTAGACCTTTGTCAGATGGATAAATTGCAAAAATTTTCTCCTACTCTCTAGGTTGCCTGTTCACTCTGATGATAGTCTCTTTTGCTATGCAGAAGCTCTTTAGTTTAATTAGATCCCATTTGTCAATTTTGCTTTTGTTGCAATTGCTTTTGGCAATTTAGTCATGAAATCTTTGCCCATGCCTATGTCCTGAATGGTATTGCCTAGATTTTCTTCTAGGGTTTTTTCTTTTTTTGAGATGGAGTCTTGCTCTGTCCCCCAGGCTGAGTGCAGATGCACGATCTCCGCTCACTGCAAACTCCACCTCCCGGGTTCACACCATTCTCCTGCCTCAGTCTCCCAAGTAGCTGGGACTACAGACACCTGCCACCATGCCCGGCTAATTTTTTGTATTTTTAGTAGAGACAGGGTTTCACCATGTTAGCCAGGATGGTCTCAATCTCCTGACCTCGTGATCTGCCCGCCTTGGCCTCCCAAAGTGCTGGGATTACAGGCGTGGCTTCTAGGGTTTTTACAGTTTTGGGTTTTACATTTAAATCTTTAGTCCATCTTGAGTTAATTTTTGTATAAGGTGTAAGGAAGGTGTCCAGTTGCAATTTTCTGCATATAGCTAGCCAGTTCTACCTGCACCATTTATTAAATAGGGAATCCTTTTCCCATTGCTTGTTTTTGTCAGGTTTGTCAAAGACCAGATGGTTCTAAATGTGTGGTCTTATTTCTTAGTTCTCTATTATGTTCCATTGGTCTTATGTGTCTGTTTTTGTACCAGTACCATGCTGTTTTGGTTACTGTACCCTCGTAGTATAGTTTTTAGTTTGGTAGCATGATGCCTCCAGCTTTGTTCTTTGTGCTTAGGATTATCTTGGCTATATGAGTTCCTTTTTAGTTCCATACAAATTTTAAAATAGTTTCTTCTAATTCTGCGAAGAATGCCAGTGGTAGTTTAATGGGAATAGCATTGAATCTATAAATTACTTTGGGCAGTATGGCCATTTTCAAGATATTGACTTTTTCCTATCCATGAGCATGGAATATTTTTCCATTTGTTTGTGTCCTTTCTGATTTCCTTGAGCAGTGGTTTGTAGTTCTTGAAGACGCCCTTTACTTCCCTTGTTAGCTGTATTCCTAGGTATGTTATTCTCTTTGTACCAGTTGTGAATTGGAGTTCATTCATGATTTGGCTCTCAGCTTGCCTGTTGATGTATAGGGATGCTAGTGATTTTTGCACATTGATTTTGCATCCTGAGACTGCTGAAGTTGCTTATCAGCTTAGGAATCTCTTGGGCTGAGAAGATGGGGTTTTCTAGATATAGGATCATGTCATCTGCAAACAATTTGACTTCCTTTTCTCCTAACTGAATACTCTTTATTTCTTCCTCTTGCCTGATTGCCCTAGCCAGAACTTCCAATACTCTATTGAATAGGAGAGGTGAGAGAGGGCATTCTTATCTTGTGCAGGTTTTTGAGGGGAATGCTTTGAGGTTTTGCCCATTCAGTATGATATTGGCTGTGGGGTTGTCATATATGGCTCTTATTATTATGTTCCTTCAATACCTGTTTTTTTGAGAGTTTTTAGCATGACGGGATGTTGAATTTTATTGAAGGCCTTTTCTGCATCTATTGAGATAATTTTGTGATTTTTGTCTGGTCTGAAGTTTTCTTTTTTTGTTGTATCTCTGCCAGGTTTTGGTATCAGGATGATGCTGGCCTCATCAAATGAGTTAGGGAGGAGTACCCCCTTTTCAATTGTTTGTAATCATTTCAGAAGAAAGGGTATCAGCTCCTCTTTGGAGCTCTGGTAGAATTCAGCTATAAATCCATCTGGTCCTGGGCTTTTTTGGTTGGTAGGCTGTTTATTACTGCCTCAATTTCAGAACTTGTTATTGATCTTTTCAGGGATTCAACTTCTTCCTGGTTTAGTATTGAGAGGGTGCATGTGTCAGGAATTTGTCCATTTCTTCTAGATTTTCTAGTTTATTTGCATAGAGGTGTTTACAATATTCTCTGATGGTTGTTTGTATTTTTATGGGGTCACTGGTGATATCCCCTTTATCATTTTTTATTGTGTCTATTTGATTCTTCTCTCTTTTCTTCTTTATTAGTCTAGCCAGTGGTCTATTTTATTAATTTTTTCAAAAAACCAGCTCCTGCATTCATTGATTTTTTGAAGGGTTTTTCGTGTCTCTATCTTCTTCAGTTCTGCTCTGATCTTGTCTTCTGCTGGCTTTGGGGTTTCTTTGCTCTTGCTTTCAGTTGTGTTGTTAGGGTGTCAATTTGAGATCTTTCTAGCTTTTTGATGTGAACATTTAGTGCTATAAATTTCCCTCTTAAAACTGCTTTAGCTGCATCCTAGAGATTCTGGTATGTTGCCTTTTTGTTCTCATTGGTTTCAAAGAACTTCTTGATTTCTGCCTTAATTTTATTATTTAACCAGGAGTAATTCAGGAGCAGGTTGTTCAATTTCCATACAGTTAGGTGGTTTTGAGTGAATTTTTAAATCTTGAGTTCTAATTTGATTGCACTGTGGTCTGAGAGACTGTTAAGATTTCTGTTTTTTTTTTTTTTTTTTTTTTTTGTATTTGCTGAGGAGTGATTTACTTCCAATTATGTGATCAATTTCACAGTAAGTGCCATGTGATGTTGAAAAGAATGTATATTCTGTTGCTTTAGGGTAAAGAGTTCTGTAAATATCTTTCAGGTTCACTTGGTCTAGAGCTGAGTTCAAGTCCTGAATATCTTTGTTAATTTTCTGTCTCAATGATCTGTCTAATATTGACAGTGGGGTGTTAACATCTCCCACTATTATTGTGTTGGAGTCTAGTCTCTTTGTAGGTCTCTAAGAACTTGTTTTACGAATCTGGGTGCTCCTGTATTGGGTGCATATATATTTAGAATAGTTAGCTCTTCTTGTTGAATTGATCCCTTTACCATTATGTAATGCCCTTGTCTTTTTTATCTTTGTTGGTTTAAAGTTTGTTTTGCAGAAACTAGGATTGCAACCCCTGCTTTTTTCTGTTTTCCATTTCCTTGGTAAATTTTCCTCTATCCTTTTATTTTTAGTTTACGCATGTCTTTGCATGTGAGATGGGTGTTTTGAATACAACACAACAATGGATCTTGACACTTTTTATTTTATTTTATTTATTTATTTGTTTATTTATTTGAGAGGGAGTCTCACTCTGTCACCTAGGCTGGAGTGCAGTGGTGAAATCTTGGCTCACTGCAACCTCCGCCTTGTGGGTTCAAGTGATTCTTCTGCCTCAGCTTCCCAAGTAGCTGGGACTACAAGCATGTGCCACCATGCCTGGCTAATTTTTGTATTTTAATAGAGATAGGGTTTCACCGTGTTGGTCAGGCTGGTCTCGAACTCCTGATCTCAAATGATCCACCCACCTCGGCCTCCCAAAGTGCTGGGATTACAGGAGTGAGCCACCACACCTGTCCTGGATCTTGACTTTTTATCCAGCTTGCCATTCTGTGTCTTTTAATTGGGGCATTTAGCCCATTTACATTTCAGGTTAATATTGTTATGTGTGAATTTGATCCTGTCATCATGATACTAGCTGGTTATTTTGCAGACTTGTTTATGTAGTTGCTTCATAGTGTCATTGGTTTGTGTACTTCAATGTGTTTTTGGAGTGGCTGATAACAGTTTTTTCTTTTCATATTGAGTGCTTCCTTCAGAAGCTCTTGCAAGGCAGGCCTGGTGGTAACAAATTCCCTCAGCATTTGCTTGTCTGAAAAAGATTTTATTTCTCTCTCACTTAGGAAGCTTAGTTTGGATGGATATGAAATTCTGGGTTGGAAATTCTTTCCTTTAAGAATGTTGAATATCGGTCCACCATCTCTTCTGGCTTGTAGGATTTCCACTGAGAGGTCTGCTGTTAGTCTGATGGGTTTCCTTTTATAGGTGACCTGGCCTTTCTCTCTGGCTGCCCTTAACATTTTTTCCTTCATTTCTACCTTGGCGAATCTAGCGATTATGTGTCTTGGGGTTGATCTTCTCATGTAGTACCTTATGGGGTTCTCTGGATTTTCTGAATTTGAATGTTGGCCTGTCTTGCTAGATTGGGGAAGTTCTCCTGGATGATATTCTGAAGTGTGTTTTCCAATTTGGTTTTGTTCTCCCCATCTCTATCAGATAGCCCATCAGTCATAAATTCAATCTCTTTACATAATCCCGTAGTTTTTGGAGGTTTTGTTCATTCCTTTTCATTCTTTTTTTCTCTAATCTTGTCTGCATGTCTTATTTTAGCAAGATAATCTTTAAGTTCTGATATCCTTTCTTCCACTTGGTCTATTTGGCTATTGATACTTGTGTTTGCATTGTGAAGTTCTCGTGTTGTGTTTTTCAGCTCTATCAGATCATTTGTGTTCTTCTCTAAACTGGATATTCTGATGAATGTCTCCTGTAATATTTTATCATGGTTTTTAACTTTCCAATTAGTTAGAACATACTCCTTCAGCTCAGCGAAGTTCATTATTACCTATCTTCTGAAGACTACTTCTGTCAATTCATCCATCTCAGCCTCAGTCCAGTTCTGTGCCCTTGCTGGAGACATGTTGCAATCATTTGGATTAGAGACACTCTAGCTTTTTGAGTTTTCAGTATTTTTTTGTGTTGATTCTTTCTCATCTTCATGGGTTTATCTACCTTTGATCTTTGAGTCTGCTGACCTTTGGACAGGGTTTTTTGGGGTCTTTTTGATTGATGTTGTTGCTTTCTGTTTATTTTTCTTTTAGCAGTCAGGCCTCTCTTCTGTAGGGCTGCTGGGGTCCCACTCCAGACCCCATTTTCTTGGGTTTCTCCTGCCCCTGGAAGTAACACCAATGGAAGCTAAAGAACAGAAAAGATGGCAGCCTGCTCCTTCCTCTGGGAGCTCTGTCCCTGCGGGGCACTGACCTGATGCTGGCCGGAATGCTCCTTTGTGAGGTGTCTGGAGACTTCTATTGGGAGATCTCATCCAGACAAGAGGTGTGGGATCAGGGACCCACTGAAATAAGCAGTCTGGCTGCCCCTTGGCAGAGCAAGTGTGCTGCCCTGGGGGTAATCCTTCTCGTCTGGGCTACCCTGACCCTCCAGAGCCAGCAGGCAGAAAAGACTAAGACTGCTGATCCATGATCCTGCAGCCACTACTCTTCCTAGGAGCTCCTCTCAGGGATATCAGAGTTCTGTCCACAAACCCCTGGCTGGGGATGCTGAAATTTCCACAGGGAGCCCCAGCCTGGTGAAGAGGAGTGGATTGGAGTCCTGCTTAAAGGAACAGTCTGGCCACGAACTGTCCCAGCTCCTGTGCTGTGCTGTGGTGAATTACTCCTCGTCCAAACTGCCCAGTCTCACTGGCACCAGTGGCAGGGGAAAATGGTGAACTGGAGCCGCAGTGATGACAGCTGCCTCTCCCAACCCCGGCACTTGGTCTTCTTAGTCAGTCTCTAGCCTGCCGTGCTGGCTGATGGGGATTCCAAGCCAGTGGGTTTTAGCTTGTGGGTTTCCATGGGAACAAGGCCACTTGGCTCCCTGGCTTCAACCCCCTTCCCACAGGAATGGAAGGATCTCCTGTCTCACTGGGGTTCCTGGAGCCAGAGTATGCAAAAACTCCCATGTCTCAGTGCCTGCTCGAGTGGCTGCACACCGAGCAGTCCCCATGAGTCTGCACAGCTCTTTGCTTGGGACCCAAGGCCCTGGTGACATGGGCTCATGAGGGAATCTCCTGATATATGGGTTGCAAGGATCTGTGGGAAAAGTGTGGTTTTCAGGGAAGGGTAGCACAATCCCTCACCTTGGCTGGAGAGAGGGAGTTCTTTTTGCTGAGTGAAGCTCCCAGATGGGCCCTTACTCTATCCTGCTTTTCCTCACTCTCTGTAGGTCATGTCTACCACCTAGTCAGTCTCAGCGAGAGAACTTTGGTACCTCAATTGAAGATGCAGAATTCACTCACTATTTTCATTCTTGGTGGGACCCGCAGAGTGGAGCTGTTTCTATTCGGCCTTCTTGGTTGCTCCAACCCAACACTGTGTTTTTGACACATGGCTTGTCTCCCTTCCTTTTGTTACCCGCCTGGGCCCATGTAGGCATTTGAATTTATCGCAATTCAGAGAAACTCATGAGGACAAAGATTAAAGAGCACAATAATAGCAGATTCTCCAATAGAAGTTGGAGCCAAGATACCAGTGTGTAATAGAGTAAAGCAAATAGTCTTTGAAGTCAGAGAAACCAGCTTTGGTATATGATCTTACAAAATTTATTTAACCTCCTTAAGCCTCAGTTTCCTCATTTGTAATACCACATCATATGATTGTTCTAAGAATCAACTAAAATAATGCATAAAAACAAAGTGGTGGATGCCATCAGTAAAGGGTAGATACAATGACTCTCCAAAGTCTCATTTCTCAACTGCAAAATAGGGATAGTACCACCTGTTTCACAGCTCTATTGCAAAGGTTAAATGAGACATTTGAAAAAGTACTTTCTGCTTTCCAGCTTAAGAGCCAATCAATATATGTTGGTTTCCTTTCTTCTTTCCCAAAATTAATATAAAAGAAACATCTATTTTGCTGTATAATATTTGTCTTGATTATGATAGAACAGGATTTAATTATGTTGCAGAAAGCAGTCAAATGAAACCAGAAATAACACAAAAGTGATTGGAAACCAAATACTTAGAATCAGCTTAAATATTCTTCCAAAAAAGAATAACTACCAACAGAATCCACAGCATTTATGTGCCTAGAATAAAGATTGTAAAAGATGCTGTACTTTCTTTTTTCTTTTTTTTTTTTTTTTTTGAGACAAAGTCTCACTCTGTCACCCAGGCTGGAGTGCAGTGGGGCATGATCTCGGCTCACTGCAACCTCCACCTCCCGGGTTCAAGCAATTCTCTTGCCTCAGCCTCCCAAGTAACTGGGACTATAGGCACGTGCCACCACACCCAGCCAATTTTTGTACTTTTTTAGTAGAGACAAGGTTTCACCATATTGGCAAGGCTGGTCTCGAACTCCTGACCTCGTGATCTGCCCGCCATGGCCTCCCAAAGTGCTGAGATTACAGGCGTGAGCCACCGCACTCAGCTGATGCTGTACTTTGTTTTCTAATTTTGCTATGCTAATAAAAGAAATTAGTTTCCAAAAAATGTTAATTTAAGCAGAGGGGATGAGAGACAAAAACAGTTATCACAATTTTTTTAAATGTTGGAACAGGAAGATATAAAAATATAAGAGTATAAATATAGCAAAATATGTAAGAGGATGAATTCTGGAGTTGGAATTCCAGCTACATCTCTTAGTAGCTGTGAGGCCTTAGGCAAGTTACTTATCCTCTGTGCCACACTTTCTTGTCCTTCCTCCATGCCTCATTTCTATCTTTAAAATGGCTACAATGATAGTAGCTGTCTCACTGGATTGTTGTGTATGGCAAATGAGTTAGTTGAATATATCTAACGTGTGTTTAAAACAGTGCCTGAAACATCATAAATGCTATGTATAAGCTATTATTATCCTAAGAGGCAAGATTGATAGAGAGAATTCTGATTCTCTTTTCTAAATATCAGAGACTGGAAGTATATGTTATAAACCTGTCAAAATACTCCCAAGTAAAGTGTCAGTGGTGACTCTGATAGAGAAGATTTTAAAAACAAACATTGCCCCTGCTCCCAACCACAGAAGTAGAAGAAATAGTAAAAACCAAAGAGCAAGTCAAAGACAACTGTGGGGACACAATGAAGCTGTTAAAAGACACGAGTGGTCATGAGTAACTACCTAGAGAAAATTTCAGTGACTTTGTTTTTCGCTTAAGATACAGGGTGGTAGTAGTGTTAGGGGAGGAACATTGAAAGGGAGATTATGGATAAGAGAATTATAGTATTTTGTGAGTTCATTTAAAAAATTTATGTGAATAATATATGTTTATCATGTGGAAATTTAAAAATATATGTGAGGTAAATAAACAATAACAACAACCCACGATCCTACTGTGGTGGGCAGAATAATGGCCAACACAGGTGTCCATATCCTAATCCTGGAGCCTCTGAATATGGTAGGTTATGTGGCAAAGAGGAATTAAAGTTTCAGATGGAATTAAGGTTGCTAATTAGCTGCCTTAAAGTAGGAAAATTATTCTCTTGAACTAGGTGAGTCCAATTTAATCACAAGGGTCCTTACAAATGAAAGAGGAAGTCAGAAGACAGACCAGAGAGATGGCTGCATCAGAAGGTTGGGCTGGCTTTGAAGACAGAGGAAGGGGCCGTGAGCCAAGGAATGCAGGCAGCCTCCAGCAACTGGAAGGACAAAGAAACAGATTCTCCCCTAGAGCCTCTAGAAAGAAATGCAGCTTTGCTGACATCTGGATTTTAACCCAGTGAAACTCATTTTGGATTTCCTGACTGTATTAGTCCATTTTGCATTGCTATAAAGGAATACTACATGAAGGTCAGTAATTTATAATGAAAAGAGGTTTATGTTGGGCCCACATTTCTGCCGACTGCACAAGAAGCATAATGACAACACCTGCTTCTGGTGGGCCTCAGGAAGCTTTTCCTCATGGTGGAAGGCAAAGGGGAAGCAGGCATCGCATGGCAAGAGAAGGAGCGAGAAAGATGTCAGGCTTTTCTAAACAAACAGCTCTCACATGAGCTAATAGAGTGAGAACTCACTCATTACTGTGAGGAAAGCATCAAGCCATTCTTGAGGGATCAACCCCATTACCCAAACACCATTCAGTAGGCCTCACATTCACATTGGGGATCACATTTCAACATGAGATTTGGAGAGGACAAATTCTAAACCATATCACTAATGACAGCATTGTAAGAAAACATATTAGTGGTAATTTGTTACAACAACTATGGGTGTATTAGTCCTTTTTCACACTGCTATAAAGAAATACCTGAGACTGAGTAATTTATAAAGGAAAGAGGTTTAATTGGCTCACAGTTCCACATGGTTGGGGAGGTCTTAGGAAACTTACAATCATGGCAGAAGGTGAAAGGGAAGCAAGCACGTTTTTCACAAAGCAGCAAGAGAGAGAAGAGCAAAGGAGGAGCTTCTAAACACTTAAAAAACCATCAGATTTCGTGAGAACTCACTATCATGAGAAAAACATGGATGAAAGCGCATGATCCAATCACTTCCCTCCCTTGACATGTGGGGATTACAAATCGAGATAAGATTTGGGTAGGGACACAGAGCCAAACCATGTGTCAATGGGAAACAAGTACACCTATTACCCAAGGACAACCACTAGTATAGGTAAACACTTTAATGTACATATATATATTTTTATGTGTATGATTTTTGTATAACCAGATTTTTTGAAAGCAGAATTCTTTAAGGGACTGCTTTGGAAGCAGGAAAAGTAGAGAGAAAAGGGAAATAATGCAAGTTAGGGTTCAGTTACCAGTCAAATAATAAAGCAGCAGTGTCAAAATAGTTGACATGTGCAATGGCCTGAGTCAGCCAGGGCACACATAGAAAAATGCTGTGAATGGTACTCAGAAGACCTGCAATAGGGTTCACTAGGATGACTCATACTTCAGAAACAAGTTTGCCAGAATTAGTTGCTAAAAGGTTGAGTCACTCATGACAATATGCCATTTGGCAAAAATAGTGCCACTTTTAAGTTGAATACAGCTGAGGTTAAAGATGCAAAAATTATCTCATGTGGTAGGACACTTTCTCCCTCCAGTGCACTGTCCTTGCTCACTTGCCAGACCAATCACCATTTCCACCTATGGGTCTGGATGCAGTGATGTTTAAGCAAACCAGAGTTCTCCCTTTCTTTGCTTTAATCCCTTCTCAAGGCTATCAGTTCACACGACATCATTCTGGGCACCAGGCTGTAGGAGTCTATCTCTGAACTTAACCTGGCTAGTATATATTATGGCTTCTTCTTAGGGTCTCTTCCATTTTCTCTCCTTGAGGCTGAATCCTCCTTTCTAGAACTGCACCATTTTTCATGCCCACCTTCTGACAGATTCACACAGTAACAACAGCATCTCTTGGAACCCTAGATTTATTTTGCCATTCAGGCAATGAGCTTTTAGGTTCCTTTTTACACAGGTCAGGCTCCCATGGGATGCTGAGAATCTTGGGTACAGACATGATCAGTCCAATGATGCAAGGACAGTGGCAGTCTTTTCACTTAAGCAAAAGAAAATTAGACTTTGGAAGCTGCCGATATTTTAAACATCGTTCCAAGAGGTTTCAAGACAAACTTGCTGCAAAGCTGCAAAGAATAGCAGAGGCCATGGCATGGATGCTGCAGGGGTTCAAGACAGCAGTGGGGAAATAACAAATGTGCCAAAGGATGGGTGTGGGAAGACACTCATGATGTTCAGGACTATAGAAGAAACTTCAACAGACAAATATCATTTTCTCCTTAAGATCACCCATGATATAATGTGCCTGAGAAGATGCCAATGATGGGGTCTTGTATCCTAGTGCCAGCTGGTTGAGAAACCAATCAAGTGACTAGCAGAGAGAGATATCAGGAAAAATATTTAAGAGACAATCTTGTGAAGGTGATTGGAAGGTGCTGCCAGTGCTTAGTTATAAGTAGCTGACATCCTTCTGGCAGTGGATTTTTAAAAGTACAGCAAAGAAGCGGTATAATTATAGCTCACTGTTGAGTGCTTACCACCTGCCAGACACTGGGTTAAGTGCTTTATATACATGATTTTATTTATTATTATTTGTTTTGGGAGATGGGGTCTCGGTCTGTCGCCCAGGCTGGAGTACAGTGGCACAATCTCAGCTCACTGCAACCTCTGCCTCCCGGTTTCAAGTGATTCTCATGCCTCAGCCTCCCAAGTAGCTGGGATTACAGATATGCACCACCACACCTGGCTATTTTTGTATTTTTAGTAGAGACAGGGTTTCACCATGTTGGTTAGGCTGGTCTTGAATTCCTGACCTCAAGTGATCTGCCCGCCTTGGCCTCCCAAACTGCTGGGTTTACAGGCGTGAGCTACTGCGCCTGGCCCACATGATTTTATTTAATATACCTTACTATAGCAGCCCTATGAGGGATATTGTGGTAAACAGAATTCTAAGATGTCCTCCTTGGTCTCTGCCGTGTAACAATAAGTCCTGCATTATCTCCTCCCCAAGAGTGCAGGTGGAACCTGTGACTTGCTTCAAACCAACAGAATATGTCAATCCCTCAGTGATCCTTGTTTATTTCCTTCATGGTGCTTAGGACAATCCAAACAATAATCATTACTTCCTATTGCTCCATGAGAACTTGGATGATCTCTGTTTTGTTCATTGTTGGATCTGCAGTGGTAATACACTTGTGCCTGGCGTTTACCAGCAGCTCAACAAACACATAATTTACCAGATGAATGAATTAAGGGAGATCCCCTGTTTTATATAATGTAAAGAAATAAAGAAGCAGAAGTATAGGAAGGTGTGGACTTGAGGATGAAGCTTTTGCTCAGGAAATTGACATGCTCAGATGGCAGCCATGCATGGGAGACTCACACTGCCTACTGCTGGCCAGCAATGAAGTGTTCAGGGCCAATAGCAAACTTTTGACCAAAAGATGGAGAGATGCTGGAGGAAAGGCAACAATACTGGGTCTCTGTATCTCTGAATAAAAGTTGTCTAGGTGTAGGCAAATTGAAGAAGGAAGGAAGACAGAATCACAATTGTGTGAAATAACGTTATTGATTGAGTGGAAACACGGCAGTCAGAAACAGGTAAAAGTTCCAAAGGAAGATCCAACAGAAAGTATAAGACACACTCTTGAAAAGAGAAGATTCTAGTAGATGAAAAGAAAATAATGAAGACTTGGGGATACTGCAATTATAGGAAACAACTATCATATATCTATGGAAAGTTCTTGGTAATTGGGAAGTGTAAAAATATTATAATTAAATAAATTTTGGGTATTATTAATTTGCATATTTACATAAATGTTTTCATAGAAACCTATGAAATAACATATATAAAAGAACTTTAAAAAAGCAAAAACGCAATTGCAACAAAAGCCAAAATTGACAAATGGGATTTAATTAAGCTAAAGAGCTTCTGCACAGCGAAAGAAACTATCATCAGAGTAAACAGGCAACCTACAGAATGGGAGAAAATGGAGAAATCCAAATCAAAACCACAATGAGATACCATCTCACAACAGTTAGAATGGCAATCATTAAAAAGTCAGGAAACAACAGATGCTGATGAGGTTGTGGAGAAATAGGAATGCTTTTACACTCCTGGGAATGTAAATTAGTTCAACCATTGTGGAAGACAGTGTGGCGATTCCTCAAGAATCTAGAACCAGATATACCATTTAACCCAGCAATCCCATTACTGGGTATATACTCAAAGGATTCTAAATTATTCTACCGTAAAGACACATACACACATATGTTTATTGCAGCACTATTCACAATAACAAAGTGTTGGAACCAACTCAAATGCACATCAATGATAGACTGGATAAGGAAACTGTGGCATATATACACCACGGAATACTATGCACCCATAAAAAAGGATGAGTTCATGTCCTTTGCAGGGCCACGGATGAAGCTGGAAGCCATCATTCTCAGAAAACTAACACAGGAACAGAAAACCAGACACCACATGTTCTCACTCATAAGTGGGAGTTGAACAATGAGAACACATGGACACAGGGAGGGGAACATCACACACCGAGGACTGTCGGGGGGTGGGGGGCTAGAGGAGGGAAAGCATTAGGACAAATACCTAATACATACAGGGCTTAAAACCTAGATGGCGGGTTGATAGGTGCAGCAAACCACCATGGCACATGTGCCAATGTAACAAACCTGCACATTCTGCATATGTATCCCAGAACTTAAAGTAAAATAAAATAAAATAAAAAAGCAACATACAAAGGTGAGCAATTTTTTCTTTATAATCGCAGCAGTGAGATAATCATTAATGCAAGCCTCCCCTTGGAGAAAGGAAGTACTAAAGCTAGGCAAGCCTTGAGGAGTTCTTTGAGGTGAGGAACCAAAATACCATGAACAAAGGAACAAAATGTTCAGGAGAGGAGCCACTCTGTAGAAGTAAGATGAGTAAAATAAAGTTGCCAGTTGTTAACATATTGCTTGCATTATTTTTTGAATCGTAACTTTTCTAGTATTTCCTGTATCAACTTTTATATTTTAGTGCTTAGTTCTTTCTCAGATGTACTTCATAACTACTCAAGAAAGAGTTAATCATATAAGGCCCTTAAAACAGTTCCTGGCACATAGTAAGCAACTCCATACGTATATGATAAATAAGTGCATGAATCTAAATATTCACCTCAAGTCTGAATTTCATCTTCCATATGGTTTTCTTTATCATACTTAAACTCAACAGGGTTAAAAAGTGAAATGAAACAAATGATTCACAAAAAGACTGAGAATGGGTGTATTAAGTGGGTTGGTACATTTATAAAAAAGAGTTAAATGACTCATCTTACAAATTTTTTCTCTTCTTCACACTCTTCTTCCCCACTTCATGTGATCTATAAATATATCTAAACACTGGGAATTTTACCCTAACACTTTTAAAGACTTCAGCAGAAAGCTCGTATTTCTCTACAAAAATAACCATTTCTTTTCATTTGTGACTAATCACTTCCCCCAATCATCCTTAAAAGAAGCATGACAAAAAAGTGCTTAAAATTCATGTTTCCATGTTCTATTTATTGCTCTGAAAATACAGGATATCTGTCGAGGAATGTGGAGTTTAGTTTTCAATTTGCTTTGTCAGCATATGGACCAGGACTGAATTTATGTTTCTTCAATTCCAGATCTCTAATGGACCACACTAAAATTCCTTCTGGTGAACTGTGGGAAATTTTCCACTTCCCAGTTGGTGCTGCCTGAACATCATTTAGAACTCTGTGATATGTGCCTCCTGCCTTGTGTTTCTTTCTCTGCCCAAATGTGGAAGACCGGATGGCATGGAGCGGGAGGACACAGAGGCGGGACTGCAAGTGCCTGCACCTGTTGGAAATGGCAGGTCCTGCGCTTTCTTCCCTGCCCCTCATGCCTCATGTCCATCTCTTCAGCTCTCAGGGCTGAAGGTTCTGCATTCTTTTTTCCTAGCTTGTTTCTGGCCCCAGTTCTTACATGTTGTCCACTAATAGGAGCGATGCATGAATGAAAAGTGATGAGGAGGGGGTGGGAGCCATGGGCTGGGTAGGATCCAGGCATATAGGGGGCTGCAAAGAGGGTACAATCTGACCTGGAGCAGATGTTATACCTCTGTGAGCCATCCTGGTGGCTCTACATTAGGGAACTAATTTTTCAACCCATATCACTGTGGGAGAGAGGGTGCACAGTACTTCACATTTAAAAATAAAATTTGTCTTTAAAAATATCTATTTTATTTTATTTTCTTGAGACAGAATATCCTTCTGTTGCCCAGGCTGGAGTGCGGTGGTGTGATCACAGCTCACGGCAGCCTTCACCTCCCAGGCTCAAGCAATCATCTCACCACCGCCTCCTGAGTAGCTGGGACCACAGGCATGCACCACCACATCCAGCTAATTTTTAAATTATTTGTAGAAATAGGTCTCGCTATGTTGCTCAGGCTGGTCTCAAACTCCTGAGCTCAAGTGATCCTTCTGCATTAGCCTCCCAAAGTGCTGAGATTACAAGCATGAGCCACCATGCTTGACCCTAAAACTAGTCTTTGAATTAGGGAAGAACAACTAGTAACAGGATAATTAGTTTTAAAAAAAAAACTAAAATTCAACGTTTTGCCTCAGACAGATGGGATAAAGGAAGTTTTAAATTTATTTCAGGGCTAATAGCAACAATTTAAAAAATACTAAAAACTACACCTTGTTCAATAGTGAAAGAAAGTTGTTATGAGATTTGTTTTGGATGGACACATATCCAGTTCACTTTCTGGCATGTTGATTACTAATTCTCCTTTTTAAAAACAAAGACAGCAGGGTCCATATCCCAAGACTTGGGTTCTAGCTTGAGCAGCTTGTCAGATATTATTTAAACTCTTTGGACCTCAGCTTTTTTCATTTGTAAAATAAAAGATTTAGTTTAAATGAGGGGTCGGCAACCTTTTTCCTTAAAAGAAAGGCGGCAAATATTTTAGGCTCTGAGGTTCATATAGACCATGTAACAACTCAGCTCTGCTGTTGTGCTGTGAAAGCAGAGGTGACAGTAAGAAAACCAGTGGTATACATGGATTGAAACATAACACTGTATACCATAAATATGTACAATTATTATATGTCAAATAAAAATAAAACTTTTAAAAACTCATTTAAAAAATTCAAAAATTCAGTCATTTAAATGACTGACCAAAATGATGAATCATTAGGCCAGGTGTGGTGGCTCACGCCTGTAATCCCAGCACTTTGGGAGGCTGATGGGAGCAGATTGCTTGAGCTCAGGAGTACAAGACCAGCCTAGCCAGCATGGTAAAACCCCATCTAAAAATACAAAAAATTAGCATGGCATGGTGGCACACGCCTGTAATCCCAGCTACTCAGGAGGCTGAAGTGGGAGGATTGCTTGAACTCAGGAGAGGGAGGTTGCAGTGAGTCAAGATCGCACCACTGCACTCCAGCTGGGGGGACAGTGAGACCTTGTCTCAATAAAAAGAAAAAAAAAGTCATTAAAAAAATTCAAATGACTAACAAATGTGAAAAAAATGAAAACAAATGAACATGGCTGTGTTCTGATACAATTTTATTCACACAAACAGGTGTGGGGCTGGATTTGGTGTTTAGGAGGTAGTTTTCTGACCATTCTAGAGAGGTCTAGATCACTCGTCTTTCAACTGTTTTCCTCAGAGATTTCTGGGGCTGCCTTAGGAAGAAAAAGGAGTAGGCAGCCTGAGCACATGGGATTGTGTAGCTCCCGCCTCCATTTCAATCAAAGCACTTCTTTTTCATATTTTGGACTTCTAAGATTTTTTTTTAAGGTTTTTCATTTGAAAAGCATGTAAAGAAAACATTGTCTTTAAAGTCCCCTTGAAAATTGTCAGCTTTTGGCCGGAAACGGTGGCTCTCACCTGTAATCCCAGCACTTTGGGAGGCCAAGGCGGGCAGATCACGAGGTCAATCTTGATCGAGACCATCCTGGCCAACATTGTGAAACCCCGTCTCTACTAAAAATACACAAATTAGCTGGAAGCGGGGGCGCACGCCTGTAGTCTCAGCTACACGGGAGGCTAAGGCAGGAGAATCACTTGAACCCGGGAGGCGGAGGTTGCAGTGAGCTTAGATCATGCCACTGCACTCCAGCCTGGTGACAGAGCGAGACTCCGTCTCAAAAAAAAAAAAAAGAAAAAAAAATCCTATGCTTCTAAGCAGTGTCAGCCACTCATGCTTTTGACCGCCTGCTTCCCACCCTCCTGCCTTACCAGCCCTTCACCCTGATGATATCGCGGCCGCCATGTTTCCTTTTCTGGTCCAGAATTCTCTGTGGATTAGACCCCTGTATTCCAATTTCTTTCTAGACAACTCTCTGGATTTTCCGCAAATACGTCATAATCAATATGTCAAAAATACTCACTATTTTAAACTCTAAAGCTGCTCCTTTTCTCTTTTTTCATCTGAGTTAATGGCTCCAGCTTCCCTCTAGTCACACAAAGAAGAAACCTGGGACTTAACTCTTTTCTCTCCACTGAGAACCAGCCCCCAGTTCTGACAGGTTTTATCTTGTGATCACATGTTCTAATCTGCTCCTTCCTCTGCGTTATTACCTTCATCCTGATGTAGGCCTCCATCTCTCATCTGGGCGGTTCCCAGATGAGAGAAAAGGAGAGAGAGAAACTGGTGACAGGAATAAACTAGTCTTTGCTACCTTCTCAGTGTGTGAGAATGATCTGTCTAAAATGCAGCACTGAGCTGGAGACTCGCCTGATTAAAATGCTTCATTAGTTGTTTATTCTATGCAAGATAAATCTCAAGTTCCTTAACCTGGAATTAGTATAAAAGTTGTCCATGACCAACTTCACTGGTTAGAACCACACGAAATAGCCATTTCTCTAGGTCAAAATGGCTGACTGTAATAATGGTTTATGGTTAACCTAAAACTTTTCTGGTGTCATCTCCTACCATTCCCTAACTCATACTTCATATATGGGAAAAGGGGGGACTGGGCCGGGGGGAGGGGTGGAGGTGACGGGGGAGGGGGAAATTCCTTTGCTGAAACTGAGATCCGCATCTTGACTGACCTTATTAATTTCTATACATCTTTCTCACCTTAGTTCTGGTGGACATTTCCTTCAGATCGCCAAACTGCTTCCTGAGAAAATATTCCCTCTCTGTATTCCCAAAGTAACCACTGCAAAAGACAGCCATAGTACTTAGGCATTGCGTTGAAATTGTCAAATGATCTGTTTGTGTCCCAGCCATCTGCCCAGACCTTCAGGAATTTGGAAGCATCTTTGCCTCCCCTCTGCCTGGCACAATGGATTTAGTCTATTGAACTACACTTAATAGACTGGATCAAAGTTATCAAGGTGTACCCCAATTCTTAGCAAATAACTATCACTAATAAACTGCTTTCGGTCACAGTTGTGTTTGAGTTTCAGAACTCTTTGGTGGATTTGAGACTGGCCAGTGTTTTTGTGTGCTGATAAATGTGATTTGAAGCATGAAGCATTAATTAAATGAATATTTAGCTTTGAGAATTGAAGAATAAATTAAGCCAAAGGCTTGTACTTCTAGCCATAAGATTTATATCAGAATAAATGATTTGAGTAAAGGATTTCTGGAGTTGTACTGTGGGAGAAAAACATTTTTATAGTATGAGTAATGCAAACTTTCATTTTCAAGTTCTCTGAATGTGCAAAATTGCTTTTCTTCATTACATACAGATTGGCATAGATGAAGATGTGATATTTCAGCCCTCCTCCCCCACAAAAAAACATACTGAGAAGATTATAGGCAAATACTAACTTTAGTTTAGATAAAAAATAATTCTCAGTCATAATTATAGCAACCCAGCTGTGAAACTATATATGGCATGGGAACAGACATATATATTGGGCTGTTGGGGGAGGTGAGCAAACTTTTATTCATGCAAGGATGGAATGTTCCCAGATAAAGCTCTCCTGCCTGGTAGAGAGGTAGACGACAAACAAGCCAGTAAGCAACGTCAGCTAATGGGTCACATAGTTGTGTGGGGCTCCTGGAGTAAAGAGCCCAAAGAGGGAGGCAGCCTGCTGCAAACAGGTGATGGCTGTACATATTCAAAGAACTGGAGTGAAACAACAAAAAATAGCAGGCTTATATGGGAGGTAAATATTGAGCACCTCTCCTAGATACTGTGCCAACTGGAGGGCTCTCACAAAGAAAGCCTCACTGTGGCATCCTCCCCTGTCCTTTAAATGCCACACACAGCTGTTAAGCCATCTTGCTCACCAATATGTGTTAGGAGCCTCGTCCCCAGCACAGCACTAGGCATATAGCAATTAGTAGAGGTTTTTTGATAGTCAAAAGTCTCCCGCAGGGAGAGGGAAAATTGAAGACCAAGAAGGACATAAGGCCTGTGCAGAAGCTACATGAGCATACCAAGGTTGCAACATATTCTGTGCTCAGAAAGGGCTTTATGTCCTGGATATTGAAGCGACATGTGTGGAGGATGTGTACAGGATTTCATGGCTATCATAATCAGTGTAAAATCTAAATACAGTGAATACCATGTTTTTCTCCTCTTCTTCCTCACCCCCGCCCTTACCTCTTGCTTCAGAGTTGTGTGGCTCATCAGAGAAAGCAAGGTGACTTTTCTAAATGCAGTTGTGTGGAGTCTTATTTTACTGCCACACCTGGTTCCATGTCCATATGAAACCACATGTATTTCCATTTTCCTTTATCTTCACTTTGAGTACTTTTAAGCGTCTAGGTTACTCTCTATTTTCCTTTTTGACTCTCAGCCATCATTCTCATAATGATCTCTAATGGCTCTCTCTGGGCCTTGACCAGAGATTTTTTTTTTTTTTTGTCCCCTGTGGTATTTCCAACCAGAGCTTTTTTCTAAGGTTATATATATATACACTCTCCGCTTCTTGTAATAATGGCGATGATGGTGTGTGTTGTTTAGCCACCATTTACTGAGCATTATTACATGCCACACACTGCTATGAGAAATTCAAATATGTTATTTACTCTCATTCTCTCATTATTTGATTTTTATTCTCTGTGTAACTCATTAAGTTAGGTATTGCCATCTTCATATTTAGATAAAGAACCCAATGGTAAGAGAGAGAAGTTTGATTAATACTGTTAGCAATTAGCAAAGCTAGAATTTAATCTGTGTTCTGTTTGACCTCAAAGCTCAGGCTCCTTCTACTTGATAACTTTTGTTGCAAGTGGTTGCACCTTATTCTCCATCATCACCTGTTTTTGTTCGTCTAAGTTGGCTTCATTTACTTTTCTTTCAATGTATCCTACATATTTGACTGGTACTTTTGTGTGATTGTTTCCAAATTTGCCTTTCTGTTCTAACTCACAGTCAGAGCCCACCACCTAACATTCTCAAAAAATGTATTGGAGTATTTTCTACAAACCTTTATAGAAAGACAAAATTTCTGACCATTATTCCCAAGCCCTTCCTAATTTAGCTCTTTTCTATAATTCAGAGAGCCCTCATAATTTGTCCTGTTCCCTAATCACAAAATCTTTCTGCTTAATTTTAACCTTTTCTATAATAATGTGCAAGCAAAATTCAAATACAAGTATTATGTTTTTAATGTTCTTGAACTGACCTCCTCTACGTCTTTCAAGGGCATCCTTTTAATTATTGACTAATTTACTGAAAAGGTTTCAGATTGTTGCAACAGAAAATACCAAGATAAAGTTAATATTCTTCTGGCATCCAAAATAGGATTTTGCAATGATGGTTTTGAAAGCTGGGCATTTTGGAAGAATACAATTTTAAAGTTCCTTTATCCTCTCTTTCAACATATGAAGAGCAAGGTCTGGTGTACTGGTTCATAAAGATTGAAGAAAATTCCCGATCTGATAGAAAGAAGAAGGAAGAATGAGCTATGGGAGAAGGAAGATTTCAAATGGTGATGGGGGAAGAATCATCCAGAGGAAGCCTACCTGCTTACGTGATCTGGAGAAGCCTGGAAGGCTCCAAGAGAAGCCAGACATACGACCATTTTCAACAAGGTTCAGAGAGACGATATAGACGTACCAGCAGGAGTGAGCTAAAAAGATAATGCCTCAGCTTACACAAAGCAGTGATGGAGCTCAGGTGTGCCCAGATGCTGATTTAGGAAAGCACTGTGGCTCTTAGAGGATCTTGGTAGATAGAGCCTAGGGCTGGGGAGAGGAGGTGTTTGACAATGGAGAGCAAGATCAAAGTCCACGTGGTCAGATATAGTGGAACACTCTCCAAAAAGTAGGATAGGATTCATTGCAACTCAGTATTCACCCATTCAAGGAGCCACTGAGACCAGCCACTCTGCAGCAGAGCCTGGCAAGAGGTAGAAGACACTGCATGGATCCACATCTTCCCACCATTCCACCAACCATGGGATCACATGAGCCAGAATTATTTCCCTTATATATAAGGCCATCCTGAAAGAATCAAGGAAAAGAAATACATTTGGGAGACTAAGAAATTCCAAGTATGAACACAACTCAGGCTCATTATAGAAAAAAGAACCACAGAAAATATTCACAAAAAAGAAGAAAATACGCATAATCACATATATCTTGCAACAGATCCTGTTAGATCCTTTCAATATCATTCCCTCATCTCTCTCTCTCTCACTTGCTCTCTCTCACACAGGTGCTTATTTTCTGTGGCTCAGCCTCTTACCACTCATGCGACCTTGAGCATATTCATCATTTGTGAAATGAAGGTAATAATAATACAGTCATGTGCTGCACAATGATGTTTTGGTCAATGACAGACTGCATATACAATGGCGGTGCCATAAGATTATAATGGAGCTGGAAAATTCCTATTGTCTAGTGACATGGTAGCCATGGTAAGGTCATAGCACAATGCAATAGTGTTTGTGGTACTGGGTGTAAACAAACCTTCACAAACTCTTTCACAGTACATATAATTATGTATGGTATATAATACTTGCTATTGATAACAAATGACTGTGTTACTGATGTATGTATTTACTATACTTTTTATCATTATTTTAGAGTATACTTAATTCTTCTACTTATTAAAGTTAACTGTAAAACAGCCTCAGGCATGTCCTTCAGGAGGTATTCAGAAGAAGGCACTGTTATCATAGGAGATAACAGTTCCCTGCATATTATTGCCCCCAAAGACCTTCCAGTGGGACAGAATGTGGAGGTGGAAAACAGTGATATTGATGATCCTGACCCTGTGTAGGCCTAGGCTAATACATGTGATTATGTCTTAGTTTTTAATAGCAAAGTTTAAAAAGTAAAAAAATTAAAAATTAAAAATGTAAAAATAGAAAAATGCTTACAGAATATATAAAGAAAGAATATTTTTGTACAGCTGTACAATGTGTTTCTGTTTTAAGCTAAGTGTTATTACAAAGGAGTCAAAAAGTTTTTAAAAATTGTAAAGTTTATAAAGTAAAAAAGTTCAAGTAAGCTGAGGTTAATTTAATGTTGAATAAAATTTTTTACTTTGGGAGGCCGAGGCAGGCGGATCACGAGGTCAGGAATTCGAGACCATCCTGGCCAATATGATGAAACTCCATCTCTATTAAAAAATCTAGATAGCTGGGTTTCGTGGCGCATGCCTGTAATCTCAGCTACTCAGGAGGCTGAGGCAGGAGAATCCCTTGAACCCAGGAGGCAGATGTTGCAGTGAGCCGAGATCGCACCATTGCACTCTAGCCTGGGTGACAGAGCGAGACTCCATCTCAAAAAAAAAAAAAAAAAACAAAGTAAATAAACCTACTGGATCCTAAGGGTACAGTGTTTATAAGGTCTGCAGTAGTGTATAGTAATGTCCTAGGCCTTTACATTCACTCACCACTCACTCACTGACTCATCCACCCAGAGCAGCTTCCAGTTCTGTAAGCTCCATTCATGTTAAGTGCCTTATACAGGAGTAGTTCTTTTTTTAATCCTTTATACTATATTTTTATTGTAATTTTAAAAGTTTAGATACACGGATACTTAACACTGTGTTACAATTGCCCACTGTATTCAATATGATAACATGCTGTCCAGGTTGATAGCCTAGCAGCAACAGGCTATACCATGTAGCCAAGGTGTGTAGTAGGCTAGACCATCTAGGTTTGTGTAAATACACTCTATGTTTGCACAATAAAGAAATTACCTAATGATCCATTTCTCAGAATGTATTCCCATTGTTAAGCAATGCATACTGTACCTACCTCATAGAACTGTTTTAGAATTAAATAAGGTGCATATAAATGTTTAGCAGTACAGTTGTCCCTCTATATCCATAGGAGGTTGGTCCCAGGACCCCTCCGCAGATATCAAAATCCAAGGATGCCCAAATCCTTGATGTAAAATAGGATAGTATTTACATATAACTTGCACACATCTTCATATATACACTAAATCATCTCTATATTACTTTATAATACCTAATACAATGTAAATGCTATGTAAATAGTTGTTATACTGTATTGTATCAAGAATAATGGCAGGAGAAAATCTGAACATGTTCAGTACAGAGGCAATCATTCATTTTTATTCCAAATATTTTTGAACTGTAGTTGCTTGGATACACATATGTGGAACCCATGGATATGGAGGTCCAACTGTATATCTAGCACAGTAATTATTCAACACATTTCAACTGTTTAGTTTTTCAAAATGGGGTATAACACATTTTTAAGGTAAATATGTGAATATCTTTTTATGTCATTACATGCATTTTTCTATAACATTAAAGAGTTGAGTAGTATCTGAGCATGTGACTGTGCCATAATTGAACCAAACCTCTATTGTTGGGCATTTGGGTTTTTCAAACTTGTACTGTTACAAATAGTTATGATACAAATATTTTTATAAGTACATATTTGGAATAAATCCTTAAGTGCTTTTCTATGTTGAATGTCCAGAAGTGCAATTTCTTGGTCACAGGACAGACACATTTAAAAACCTTGAATAAGTATTTTCAGATTGCTCTCCAGTAAGGCTGTACTCTAGATTGAGGTACCTTTTAATAAATTCAACAAAACATGTCTGACTGAACATCCTTCATCATCCTTGACAATGTAACAATGATTCACCACAAGATAAAGTTCTTCTGTGAATCAAAAAAACCCCACCTAGAACAACAGGTCTGACATTTGGCTTTTTTAGGCAGTGAAACCTGAGAGGAGCAGAGAAGGAAGTTCTCAGTTCACCTGCCTGTCTTTATGACTGATTGTCTGTCAAGTGTCATGATTTTCTTAGAGGCAACCTGCCTTTTCTTTGAAAAGCATTCTGTGAAGGCTCTTGTTTGAAAGATACCCACATTTTAATTGGCCAGCCTTCTACATCATTATGTTACATCTCTAACTGAAAATGACATTAAAAAACAAAAACCTATTACCCTGAAAACCCCTCCAGTCTTGAGATTAGTTCTCACCCCCGCATAGCTTATCATGGCTATGATTTCCTTAGGGATTACTCACAGGAGCAAGAGCAGTCTGCTTTGAGCGTGGCAAGATTGAAAGCCACTCGTCTACAGAACTTAATTTAGAAACAACCTGCAAAAGATAGTTAGCAACTAAGGAAGGTTAACTGAGCTCTCCCTGGGGATGGTTCTCCTGGCTTAGCTGTAACTGTGCAGAGCCTTTTTTACTTTTTGCATCTGTTATAGCCAGGAGGCCAGAGAGGGAAAGGGGACCAACATGAGTCAAATAGAGTCAGCTCTTCTGTCATAACCCTGCCGACCTCCGTAGGAAGGAAGTGAAGTTCACTCTTAGAAACTAACATACACTATTTCAGACAGACACGTATGGTCATTCTTTCTCAAACCACACCATGGTATAGTAATTACCAGATTTAGTTGTTTTAGGTGTCTCATGTCAAACCTAGATGCAGAACATGTTGAGCTACAAAATAATGATGGTCATTTAGTCAGATACTTTAAATATTTTTCAAATTTAAATAAGATATTGGTCATTTAGTCAGACATTTTAAAGAAAATACTAGATTTCTTTTGTGGTATAAGGAATGGCTTGATAGTATTAACAGTCTTAGGTGAATTAATTCAACAAATTCTTGATAAACATCTATGATGGGCAAAGTGCACTTAGGCAACACAAGTATGTTTCTCTCAAAAGAGCTCAGAGTCTGGAATAAGATATAAAATGTAAATAAGTAACTAAAAGAGGCATATAGACTAGGTATTATAGGATTTGAAAAGGGAGACAGATGCTATCCAGCAGGGCAAAATCCAGGAGAGGCACTCCAAATAGGTATGGACTTACTGAGATAAAAGCAAAGGCCTGCTGGTGGGAGAGCTCTTAAAATTGTCAGCCCTTCTTTTTAATTAACATATGGGATGTGTGAAGGGTTTGGGGGATAGTGGGAAGATGCAGTTAGGAAGGTATAGAAGCCAAAACATGAATATATAGAATGTTAGCATTGTCAGGATCTTCAATCTGAGATAGCTTATTTCATATTCTTCATTTGATGTCTGAGGAAAATTAGCACCAGAGAGGTGAAGTGACCTGCCTGAGGTCACACAGCTGGTTAAGGAGCAGAATAAAAATAATCAGTGGAATGAAGGCTTTTCGAATTTCTCAAGTTATAGTTAAATTTAACATAAGCTATAACTAAAAAATATCTTCATGATATACAAATTGTGACTAAATTAACTATTAGTTGAAGCAATGAAAGAAAATATTTATGGAACACTTTCAATACATGTCCAGCAGTGTGCTAAGTGTTTAAAAACCATACTCTCACTTACTCTTCCCATTAACTTATGGAGTAGTTAGCATTATTATTTCCATTTCACTCATGAAGACACTGAAGCTGGAAGGAGTTAAATAAATGGCTCAAAGTCACACAGCTAATGACTGGCAAAGCCTGAATTTGAATTCATTCCCTGACCACATGCTGTTAAATGTTAAGCTCTTCTGCCTCTCACAATATTCCATATATTATGAAAAGTTTATCACTATGTTCAGGTGATTTTTAATACGTACAAGTATAAGTATCTAGGCTAGAATTTATTCTTAATAATTAAAGACAGTCATCGGTTAGCCCTTGATGTCAATAATTGAGTTTAATTCCTTCATTAATTTACTTAGCAAATATTTATGCAAAAAACAGACAAAAACCTGTCTTCATGGAATTTACATTTAAAGTGGGTAGTTTCAAAAATATGGATAAATGATACTGTGTTTGTGCTACTATAACAAAATACTTGAGACTGAATCATTTGCAAAGAGCAGAAATTTATTTTTTCACAGTTCTAGGACCTGGGAAGTCCCAGATCAAAGCACTGGTAGATTCAGTGTTTGGTGAGGGCTGCTCTTTGCTTCTAAGATGACACCTCCTTGTGGTGTTCTCACTTGGTGGAAAGGGACAAAAAGGGATGAATGCTGTGTCCTCACATGGAAGAAGAAATGGAAGGTCCAGGCAGATTTCCGAAGCTTCTTTTATAAGGGCATTAATCTATCCATGATGGAGGAGCCCTCATAACTTAATCACTTCCTCAAAGGCTCCATCTCTTAATACTACTACAAGGAGGACTAAGTTTCAACATGAATTTTGGAGGGACACAACCATTCAGACCATACCAGATACTAAAAATAAGCTCGTTGATAAGGTCTTTGAAAACAGACAGTTTTTTTTGAAGTATAATTTACTGTTTGTAAACAGCAAATTTCTGTATGTGTGTAAACACACATACAGAAAAAGTGCATAAATCATTAGTGTGCATTTTGATAAATCTTCACAGTGCAAACGCCTCCATGAACCCAGCACCTGGATTAAGAAATAGACCCTAGCCAAGACTCCGAAAGTCTCATTTTACCCCCCTTTCAGTAAATAGCCATTCCCCAAAAATGACTACTCTCTTGGCTTCTCAAATCTCAGATTAGTTTTGCTTGTTTTCAACTTTATGAAAACAGAATAATAGAATACGAATTTTCTATGGTTTTAATGTGTCCCCTAAAATTTCATGTGTTGAGAACTTAATTTCCATTGTAACAGTATTAAAAGATGGGGCCTTTAGGAGGTGATTAGGTCATGAGGGCTTCCCATGATGAATGAATTAATGCCGTTATTTTGGAAGTGGGTCAGTTATCAAGGGAAAGGGCTTCTAATCAAAGGATAAATTCAGCTCCAATTTCCTTTCTGTCTTTTGCACTTACTTGCCATGGGATGCCTTCCATCATGGGATAACCCTCACCAGATGATGGTGGCATGTTCTCAGACTTCCCAGCCTCAAAAACGGTGAGCCAGAAAAACTGTTCTTCATAATTTACCCAGTCTGTTGTATTCTGTTATAGCAGCAGAAAATAGACTAAGACAGAACTTCTTGGTATATGGTTTCTTCCACTTAAATTATGTTTACTAATTTATCTTGCTGTATAATAGACCAGTGCATGAAATTCACAATTTATTTATCCATTCTGCTACTGAATGACATTTTGAGAAGCTTCTAGATTTTGGGACATATGTACACATATCTCTCTGGAATATACCCAGGAGGGAAGTAGCTGGGTCTGAGGATATTCTTGTGCTGCAGAGGCTCAGCTTTAGTAGATATTGCCAGTTTTCCAAGGTGATTGGGTCAATTTACACTTCCACCAGTAGTTCTCTACAATCTTGCTGACACTTGGTATTGTCTGTTACATTTAAGCCATATGATAAGCATGCAGTGCATCTCATTGTGGTTTTAATTTGCATTTCCCTGATGATTGATGAAACTGTACATCTTTTCATGTTTATTAACCATTTGCATATTGTCTGTCATGAGATGTCAGTTTAAACTTTTCTCAATTAAAAAAATCAATATTTTAAAGTTATACTACAGAATTAGAAGTCACTTAAAAAACTTGTTTCATTAGACACAAGCTTTTTTTGTTAACTTATCTGGGACGCACATTCTCAACAAAAATGTCAGGAGAAGGTTGGAGAACACAATCAGTGTTGGCCCCAAGCAAAGTTCTCTATTAAGCACAGTTTGCCTTTGATATTCTTTTTTCTTACCTATTGGATTTTCTCGCTTCCAACTTTTCTGTGCTATCACAACTTCATCAACAACTCTTCCTCACTAGACCCCTCTTATTCTGTATCCTGGGGATGGGAGGGTGAGGCAGGAATTGCATTTAAAAGTACCACAGCTAGGTTTCTCTTTGGACATTGTTTATATAAGCACATTTATGAGGTTCTAATGTGCAAAGGCTTAGAGCCAAATTTGAGAGTAAGGACAAAATAGAGTTCAACTAAATTGGAAATGAGAAAAATCTGGATTGGAGCAGGAGAGGACTTAACCCTAAATAGAGATAAGGAGGTGAAATGGGAGGGGAGAGTGAGAATTAAGAATCCAGCAGCATGAGGTGGCTCATGCCACTTTGAGAGGTGAAGGCAGAGAAATCTCTTGAGCTCAGGAGTTCTAGATCAGCCAGGGCAACATAGTGAGACCCCATCTCTACAAAATTAGCTGGATATGGTGGCACATGCCTGTAGTCCCAATTAGTTGGGAAGCAGAGGCGGGAGGATCACTGAGCCCAGGAGGCTGAGGCTGCAGTGAGCCATGATTGTGCCACTGGACTCCAGCCTGGGTGACAGAGAGGGACCCCATCTCAAAAAAGAAGAAGAAGAAGGAGAAGGAGAGGAATTATTATTCTAATGGGGGGGTCTAAATAATTTTTAAATTTTTAAATTTTACTTTTTAATTTTGAATTTCTGAAAAAATACATTTACATGGTTCATAAATCAAAAAAATATTGAGAAATATAACATAATGTCTTAGTGCAAATTTTGTCCCTATCCACCTCATTCCACCCCTCTCCTCCATAGATAATTTCTTTTTTAGTTTTTATGGTATCTTTCCAGTGTTTCTTTATGCAAAGACACATCAAAATGAATTTATATTATTTTTTCACCTTCAAAAATATTTTAACAGTGATGTCTAATATTCAGTTTAAGTTATCTGAGCTGTAAAGAAAATCCTCAAAATCTAGTAAAATCTACTTACGTAACAATCTTACATGAAATGTGTATGTGTGTGGTTGTGTGGGTGTCAAGGAAAGGGACTGAGTTCTACATCTGGGCTGACATTATGTGGAATAGTAGCACATGTGGGATAGAGAGATCATCTATACACTGATTTAATTCAGCAAAAGCAAAAAAAGCTAGAGGTGAGTGTGAGAACATAAACTCACCAGGAATTGATAAAAACCTTGGGAAGGGTTTTGGATTTTTTACAAAATGTATATCTGTGGCTGGAGCCAATCTTATTTAGTCCCCAAGGGAACAGTGTGGCCTCAGTTGATATCTGAATTATACATTATTGCCTTCAACTATCAAATAATTCTTAATTATTAACTAATTGATACAGCTTGGTGTATCGCCACCCAAATCTCATCTTGAATTGAAGCTTCCATAATTCCCATGTGTTGTGGGAGGGACCCAGTGGGAGATACGTGAATCATGGGAGTGGTTTCCCCCATACTGTTCCCATGGTTGTGAACAAGTCTTACGAGATCTGATGGTTCTCTAAGAGTTTCAGCTTTCACTTGGCTCTCATTCTCATTCTCTCTTTGTCTGCTGCCATTTAAGATATACCTTTTGCCTTCCACCAGGACAGTGAGGCCTCCCCAGCCACGTGTAACCGTGAGTCCATTGAACCTCTTTTCCTTTATATATTACCCAGTCTTGGGTATGTCTTTATCAGCAGTGTGAAAATGGACTAATAACCTGATATGTTGGGAATTGGTGCTAAAGCATCATCACTGTCAAGCTGAGAAGCTTAGATATTTTCTAAAGGCAAATGGAAAGCCTTTGAAGGTTGTTGAACATAGGAATGACATAAACAGAACTGTATTTCTAGAAGTTTAATGTGGCAGCAGAAAAATGAACAATTCTGGATTTGGGGATATCCATTTAAAAACATACTAGTTATCTATTGCTGCATAACAAATTATCTAAAATTTAACAGTTTAAAACAACAAGCATTTGTTATCTCACAGTTTCCGTAGGTCAGAAATCTGGGGGTAGTTATTGGCAGGATTCAGCTCCTCAAGGGCTGTTGGACTGGCAGCCTAAGCTCCTCAATGACCATTCACTGGAGACTGCCTCAGTTCCTCCCTGTGAGCCTTTCCATAGGGCAGCTCATAACATGGCAGCCAGCTTCCAACAGAGAATCGAGAGAGCAAGAGAGGGGTAGGTAGCAAGATGGAAACCAGAGTCTTTTGGTTACCTAATCTTGGAAGCAATATACCACCACATGTGCCACATGTGAAGCAAGTTGCCAAGCCTGGTCCACACTCAAGGGGAACTGATTCCACAAGGTGTAAGTAACAGCAGGTAGGGATCACTGGAGGTCATTTTATTGGTTCTTTCAACCTAGCAAGCTGGAGATAGTGAGGAATTGCAGTAGGTGGTTCCTGTTGGCAAGGAGTGAGGGGAATGGCATGAAAAGGAAGACAGAATTAGAATTGCCAGGACTTGCAAACAGATTGGATGGGGAGGATGATTGGAAGAAAGGAGTCAAGCCTGGCTGATTGGGATGATTGCCGAGGGACTCACAGAAGGACGAAACACATGAGAAGCAGATTTGGGAGAAATGTCAAGTAATGAGAATAGGTTTTAGCAGACTTAGCATTAAAGAATCAGAAGAGAAAGGAATGAGAGTTGTTTTGGGTCCATTAACTTGTGGCAGCTGGTGTAGAATCAAGAGCATGCAGACTGGAATCAGACCTGGGTTCAAATAATGACTCTTCCATCACTTACAAGTCCTGGTGCTCTGGACAAACTATGCTGAAGTTCAGTTACTCTTTTGTTCATGTGGAAGCCAATTCCTACCTCTCTTAGTTGTTTTCAGTATTATATGAGACAACCTGCTTAAAACTCCTACTACAGAGTAGGTGCTCAATAGATGAACTACTCTGATATGGTTCTCCTACGTATTTTCAAAAGCAAGTATGAAAATACCCTTTCTCAGTGTCTCCTTACAACCATTGAATAACCCCACTTGAATCATGTTACTATGATTATTTCAACAGCTGCCATAAAGTTTACTTCTGTGTATTTGTACAGCTCAAATCATCATATGTGTACAATAGTTAATGTCTTCATCGTGTCATTAAAATATCCCCCAAATGAGGTACCTAAGCATTTAGATTTGGAAGCCACTAGCTTACTCTTCATGTGCATTATTAGTGTATTGCTTTCCTCCTCTCCCTCTCTCTCTCTCTGAGTCCTACTCCAATCTCTAGCTTGAACTTTATTTATTTATTATTTATTTATTCATTTATTTCCTTACTTAGAGATGGAGTCTCGCTCTTTCACCCAGGTGGACTGCAATGGCACGATCTCGTCTCACTGCAACCTCCACCTCCCAGGTTCAAGTGATTCTCCTGCCTCAGCCTCCCGAGTAGCTGGGATTACAAGCTCCTGCCACAACACCCGGCTAATTTTTTGTATTTTTAGTAGAGATGGGGTTTCATCACATTGGCCAGGCTTGTCTCAAACTCCTGACCTCGTGATCCACTGGCCTCGGTCTCCCAAAGTGCTGAGATTACAGGTGTGAGCCACTGTACCCAGCCTGAACTTTATTTTTAATAGTCTCTCCTTTTGTTGTACAGAAAGACAGAGTAGTAAGCGGGGGAAAAGACCTGGGTTTGAATCATAACTTTCTTATTTTATGAGCCATGTAAACTTTTTGGGCTCTAGCTTCCTCATTCATAAAAATCGGGAGAGTATTACCTGACTTACATTCTTATAGAGAGAATAGCTGATAATTATAGGGGTCGAAGTTGCCATCCTTGTTTTCCCTGTACCAACTCAGAGGTCAGGGCGTTGTCATTATGTCTACCTAAGTGCCCAGTGCAGAGTGTGCTGTGAGAAGTTGATATTGTGGATGGACTAGTACAATGGGTAGGTGGGTGGGTGGATAAATGGGACCCCATCAGTGGCCATCATGTACACCACCCTCCAAGAGCTGACAGGCAAGAGCCCTGTAACATGGATGATGGTCATCTTTGCCACCATTTGGTCAACATTTCCAATATTGTATCTAACTTTCTACCATGTTAACATTTTCAAATAATTCTTCTGTGCTTAAGGGATTCAGGAAGGACAGAGACTAACAGTGAAGTATGTGAAAGATTATTTGAGATAGAAATGATGTTGAGATAATTTTTTCTTCTTTGTTTTACCATGAATCTATAGCACTGCAAAAATCCACAAGGCTACATGTGTAATGTTAGAATCACACATGTAAATTTCACTAAACATTTTTTCAAGCAACATTGGTACTTCTTTGCAGTTGACAATTGCTAACATTAGCTGAGTACCCAAACTGTGCCAGGTACTGTATTTTATACTTACTAACTTGTTTAATATTTGCCATAAACCAGTCAGGTGGGTATTATGACCCCCTTTTACAGCTGAAAAAACTGAGGCACAAATTGTTGGCCTTCTTGGAGATCATGGGAAGTGACAGAGTTGGGCATTGACAGATAGGCAGCCTGGCTGCAGAGCCCATACTTCTAATCACCCCTATGCCAAATTTTAAGTTCTAAATAAGTGTTTTCAAAGTGTGATCTGCCAACTTTTTGGTCTCAGAATCACCTGCAAGTCTTCTTAAAATACCTATATTTGAGCTCTACTCCTGACCTACTGAATCAGAGAGCCTGTAGGTGGTCCCTAGAAATCAGAATTTTAGCAAGAATTTCAGTATTATTCTAACACATACTAAAGTTTAAGAACCACTGCATGAAATAGTGCACAGTCTCAAATTAGCCAAGAGTCAAGAATCATAGGATACTAGGTCTTTCCTATTTTCTCCCATTGCAAGGACCATTGATGAGCCCCTCTTGAAAACTGAAAGCTGAGCCCATGGAGATCTCTGGTTTTTTTTTTTTTTTTTTTTTTTTGAGACAGAGTCTCACTCTGTTGCCAGACTGGAGTGCGGTGGTACGATCTCGGCTCACTGCAGCCTCCACCTCCTGAGTTGAAGTGATTCTCCTGCCTCGGCCTCCCAAATAGCTGGGATTACAGGCACCTACTACCACGCCCAGCTAATTTTTGTATTTTAGTAGAGATGGGACTTCACCATGTTGGCCAGGATGGTCTTGATGTCCTGACCTCGCGATTTGCCCACCTTGGCCTCCCAAAGTATGGGGATTACAGGCGTGAGCTACTGTGCCCAGCTGAGATCTCTGATTTAATTGAAGTAACAGCATCCAGTGTAACTATCCCAGGTCTGCTGTAACCTTAGGTTCTGGGGTTCATAAGTACATTTCTGCATATTCCTGAGACATTAATTTCTAACAGATTAATTCCCTTTATATTATCTTGTCTGGTCTTGGGCAGCTTATAAGGATCTGTTCTCCTGGCAAGAAGCTCAGGGTTCTTCATGAAAGAATGTCTGTCCAGAGTCTGCACATTTAGCTTCAAAACTACCTTCCCCATAGCTCTCCACTTCTACATTATTCTCTTGACACTCTTGTTTGGGGATGCATCCACTGGCTCATTTCTTCTGATCATGTATCATCCTGTATCACAGGGTCCCTTCCTGGCACACTCCCAGTCCTCTCTGCCCCAGCACTCTCACACGGGTGACTATTTCTGAAATAAACTATCATAAGAGACATCCCCTCTTAGATTTGACTGAGCCAGCCTACCTCCCACCAGATGTCTGTCCCAGCCTCACAGTTCCTGTCTGGTGAATTCCCAAGAATCCCTGTGCCTGCAGGGCTGGGCTTGCCTTTCTTTGCCTTCAGCTTGCCCTCCCTTCCAGGACTGTGGTCCTGCCCCTAAACTCCATCTGGAATTCTGTCACTGGATTTGCACTCTATTTTCACTTCTTGATTTCCTCAATGTTGTATGCTTAGCTCCAGACACACTTTTTTTTTAGTTGCTATAGGAGGACTCCTTCTTTCTTGATTCAGGGTTATTCTTGTTTCATGTGTTATCTTTTGGTTTGGAACACTCCCTGTCTCCTCATCTTTCACTTGGTAACTCCTTCTTAAATTTTGGATCCAATGTCTCTTCCTCCTTTAGCCCCTCTCAAGATTTGGCCAAATATTCCTCCTGTGACATCTGAACCATTCTGTAGTTCTGCAATCACAGAGCTCACTACATGATAGCGTCATTACCTTTTTACCTCTACATAGTCCCTCCTAGGTTTTAAGCTTCCTAATGACAGGGTGTCCAACTTCCCCTTAGATCCTTAGTGGCCAGTGCACTGTTGTTGTTCAGTAAATATGTACTAAATAAGTGAACAATGAATAATGTTTTTCCAGATGCTGGCTAAGTGCCCATCTGAATCAAAACACCTCTTGTTCTGGCTTGAAATGGTGCTATGTTCTGATGCCCGATTCATACCCTTATAACACTTTGCTTGGCTCTCTACCTTCCAGCAGTGGCATTTGTTGCTATACCTTTCAGATACTGCATCTGATCAGTGGGACTCCCCCAAAGGAGAAGCAACTGGTTTCCCTGCCATAGGGTGTGTCTGATTCCACACCTGCTCCTTTACAATCTACCGTTTCCTACTCTGGTTTGCATCCTATAGACAGGATGTAGACTACTTCAAAGATGGTTCCCAGTGGTTTTCACTTCCTGGTATTTTTGCCTGTGTGTACATTCAATTACATCCTGTAATCAACCGGAAGTTGCAGAAATGATGAAATATGGCTTCCAAGGTTAGGTCATAAAAGATGTTGTGGCTTATACCTCAGTCTCTCTTGGATTCCTGTCTTTGGGGGAAGCCAGCTGCCATGTCATGAGGATTCCCAAGCCACCCTTGGAAGGAACTGTGGCTTCTTGCCAAGAGCCAGTTTCAATTTGTGAACATGTGAATGAGACATTCTGGAAGCAGATCTTTTAGCTTTGTTCAAACTTATGACTGCAGCCCTGGCAGGCATCTTGACTGCAACAACCAACCAGCCAAGTGACTCCTGAATTCCTGATCAATAGAAACTGTGCAATAATAAATGTTTATTGTTGTTATAAGTTGCTAGGTTTGGAAATTTGTTACACAACAATATATAACTAATTAAATGTCTTATCAATCCTCATTTCATCAGTGGCATCGAGACCACTCAGCCAACCATGAAAGCAGTCTTAACAGGCTGACGAATGTTCACTAAGACATATGAAAACCTGACCAAGAAGTTTACACACACAGACAAACACACACACCCCAGAAGGTATCCCCCTTGCTCCCCATAGTTCCTACCTGAATCAAATTGTTGGCCCATTTAAACATAATACATATGACAAGGTAAAATTTGGCTCCAAAAGAAACAAAATAAAACATAATACCTATGTGTGGCTTCAAATGCAATATTAATTCTACACCTCCAGAAAATCCATCAGCCAACCTGGAAAAAACGAGTTGTAAGAGGGCCTAACATTGGTACAATAATAAAGGGGAATTCATATCAGGATAGATATTAGAATTTTTTAACCTAGAAGATAAAGGTTGAAAGGAAATAGAATTTAAGTCCTTAACATTCTGCAGGATTTGGACAAGTTAAAGAGGAATTGTTCCTCTGCTGTCAGTGTGAATGCTTACCACTCTAACAATATGGTCTTTGTGGATGTCTTATCTATATTTGGATTATTTAAAAAATGATCCACACCATGAAATAAACATAGTTTTTAAAAATAATATAGAAATGGCAAGTTGGAAATAGAAACACACATGCAAAGCTTATAAAAATTATAAGCTTCAAGGAAGATGACATAAGAAGGTCATCCCATCTTCTCATTGATTAGTCCTTAGTCTTAATGTCTCAGACTGATACCTGCTGAGAACATTCTCATAGTCTTGCAATATCCTCATCCAAATCAGCCTTCTTACCAATGCTCTTACTTCTGCTATTCCCCCTTCCCAATTCATTTTCCACAAGGCAGCTGGCATATTTACTTAAAACCATGAACCAAGTGAGCTCTCCTTTGCTTAAATCTTCAGTCCCTTTCCATTGCTCTTCCTCTGAAACAGACACCTTCCTATGATTTGTCAGACCCTGCAGTCCTGGATCTAACTTCATCACCCTGCCTCCTTCCTTTTCTAACCATCTTCCAAATACTTCTTATCTCTGGCTTTGGCAGTGAGAGTGCCTCCTGTGACTTACTCATTCTCCTCCTTCAGGTTGCAGTTTAACTCCCACCTTCCAGAAAGGTCTTCCCAGAGAATCCCATTGAAAGTATTCTACACAAGTTGTGTGATTTGATTACATGGTTGATTTCCTTTGCACCATTTATCATTATCTAAAATTACATATTTTTTCTTACTTGTTTATTATTGATTTACAACACCAGTCTGTAGTTCCTAGAGGCTTGCAAGAATAGGGGTAGGGAGGATAGAGAAAAGTGGGCTAATGGATACACAGTTACAGCCAGATTGGAAGAATAAGTTCTAGTATTCTAATAGTACTGTAGGATGACTGTAGTTAACCATAACTGATTGTATATTTTCAAATAGCTAGAAGAGAGGATTTTGAATGTTACCAACATAAAGAAACGATACATGTTTGAGGGAATGGGTATGCTAATTACTCTGGTTCCATCACTACACATTGTATACATGTATACATGTATCAAAATATCACTCTGTACCCCATAAATATATACAGTTATTATGTGTCAATTATAATAATAACAAAGTCTGTAAACTTCCAATGTCTTGTTCATCATTTTACTCCCCAAACCTAGCACAGCCCTTAACATTTATAATAATAATTATTGCTACTTTTATGATATTAGATATATTACCATTATTAGAGCAATGAATAAGACAAAAGAGACAACTAAATTGCTAGATATTTCCTGGCAAATTTCCATAACCAACACCATTTACAACCTCTTCCCTTACTCTTTTCCTTCCTCCTCTGTCCCTCACCCAACCTCTTCTCTCTCTCTCTCAATTTCTCTATGTCTTGGAATATCTAAAGCTTTAGTTTTACACTTTGCTGTTCACAGAGGGTCAAGGCAATTCTATTGTACTCTTAGCTCCTAATGGAAAGACTGTATGACTTTATTAATAACTGCTGCTTCTCCAAGGGCCTTGATTTCTTTTTCAGAACAATGAACATACATTTTCTATTTGGTGAAGCCTTTTGACATACTTAGTCCAATGGTGTTTTTCTGTTGTGGAGTATTATTAGTCTGTGACAGAAAGTGCTGAGGGAGTGAAGGAAAGTGCCATGGTTGGCAGTACTATTAATAGCAATTTGGGGAATTGAGACCTACAGGAGTAAAACTTTAGTTCAACCTGAGAACTTGACATCTGTGCTGGCCAGGAACAACAAGCTTTCTGGTAGCATTGCCTGCAAACATTTACTGAATATTTTTTTTCACTTGACCAAAGGGCAGGTTAATATGACCTGAATTAAAATAGAATAAAACAAACAATAACCTTTTATTTGTTAAATTGCTTGTGTGTTAGTTTTTTGATAAATTTTCATTTACTCCTTTCATGAAATTTATTACATCCTTTTTTATTAAGAAAAAGAAAGAATTCTTTTGATTTTCATTTTTATTCATATTTTCCCATATACACATGTTGCTGGGATAATAATGTTTTGCATAATGATGAAATATTGGAATAAAAATCAAGGTCTGAGAGAATGGTTATTGTGGCAGCTTTGAAACTGGGAACCAAGAGATAAGTATTAAGATAAAAATTTAAAAAATAAAATAAAAGTTTATCTTCCATAGGGCCAGAAAAGAAGTATACCCTAGATTTATTTAGCAGACTGTATTTACAACAGGGCTTCCTAATCAATTATCAAGAATCAAAACTGAGTACATGTACACAATTACATATCTACAATGCTGAAGTCTAGTGGTCTGAAAATGAAAAGTTTTTGTTTGCTTTTGTGACAAACTGATTTGGCAACAAAATCTAACCTGAACCGATGCAAGGCTGTTAATAATCTTTATCCAATTGAAGGTGAATAGCCATCATTTTACAGAAGAAATAATTTGGGGTTGTTGCTCCAACACTTATTGGAAATATTATTTAAAAAGAGCTTGTGCAATTTATTACCTTTGAAAGAATATGAAAGGCATGAATTCAGTAACATGTGACATGCAATCCGAAGGTTTATAAATAGGGGATTGAGGACCTATATCATAAAATCATAAATAAATATTTGATTTGGAAAGTACCTAAGATATAATATATTCCAACCTTCTCATTTTATGAATGAGGACTCAGTCCAGAAAAGTGCAGTGACCTGCCAAAGGTCTTACTACTTGGTTAGTAGCAGAGATAGAAATAGACTCCAGTCCCCAGGTGCTCAAGTCCCAGGCTCCTTCTACTCAGAGCCCTTTAATGAGCTCTTCCTCACTGGCTGGGATTTCTAAACAAGTGAAACATACATGAGTGTGTCCTTCATCAAGGCTCACTCTTTTGGTGTGGAAGTACATGCAAAATTGGGCACATATCTACTTTAAAAGAAACATGTCCCTCTCTTCTCTTCCCAACTCTGTTCCTATAACATTATTTCACTAATCAGCACAGACTTCCCTAACTTGTTAGGCACTGTTACAAATGCTAAAAATGCAAAGTCCTTTATCTTACCCTTCAGTTCAACTTCATTGTTTAACAAGTTTCTATTAAAAACACTTCATTAGTTCTCCAGAAATTTACAGACATCTCCTATGTGCCCGGAATGGCCGAAGGACTAAATCAGCGATTTTCAACCAGGGGCAAATTTGCCCTTAGGGGAATATTTGACAATGACTAGAGACATATTTGGTTGTCACAACTTGGCATGTTTTACTACCATTTAGTGGGTAGAGGCCAGGGGTGCTACTAAACACTTTATAATGCAAAAAAGTAACAAAAAAAGTTACCCTGACACAAAAGGTAAATAGTGTCAAGATCAAGAAACTACAAGACAAAAATATATACTATTATCCTTTTCTTCAGAGACTATATACTCTAATTGGAAAATAGCAACCTAACATTCATGAAGTTAAGAAGAATAATTAAGTACTAAATTCAGTGGTCTCAAGATTTAGAGTCAGAAGACCAAAGTTCAAGCCTCACCCTAATACCTCCTTTGTGACCTTTGGAAAATTATTTAAACATTTGAGGCCTCAGTATTCTTATCTCTAAAGTGGGACTATTGATAACCAACTAAATTATTTCATGGGGATGCTGTGGGTATCAAATGAGATGGTGTTTGTGAAAATACTTTGACAACTGCTTTATGTAAACATAAAGCAGTAATACCACTATTCTTTACAACACTGCCTTTTACCAAACATAGACAGACATATTTCACACTTATCAACCTAGCACTGAACTTGCAGAAGTGTCTACCCTGATTTCAGTGAACAACACTGTCAGAGGTGTGTGAACCAGACTAACTCCATCTTAAATAGGAGCTGGGTAAAATGAGGCTGAAACCTACTGGGCTGGGTTCCCAGATGGTTAAGGCATTTTAAGTCACAGGATGAGATAGGAGGTCAACACAAAATACAGGTCATAAAGACCTTGCTGATGAAACAGGTTGCAATAAAGGAGCCAGTCAAAAGCCACCAAAGACAAAATGGCCACGAGAGCGACCTCTGGTTGTCCTCACTGCTATGCTCCCACCAGCGCCGTGACAGCTTACAAATGCCATGGTAACATCAGGAAGCTACTCTATATGGTCTAAAAAGGGAAGGCATGAATAATCCACCCCTTGTTTAACATATTATCAAGAAGTAACCATAAAAATGGGCAACAAGCAGCCCTCAGGGCTGCTCTGTCTATGGAGTAGGCATTCTTTTATCCCTTCACTTTCTTAATAATTTACTTTCACTTTGCCCTGTGGACTCACCCTGAATTCTTTCTTGTACGAGATCCAAGAACCCTCTCTTGGGGTCTGGATTGAGACCCCTTTCCTGTAACATATTCCTGGCGACTACAAAGGGACTATATAGTGCAGAAATCCTGACCCAATGTCTACCTTTGGGTAAGTGTTGGGGTCCTGTGACATCTTTCTTACAACCACGGAAGTGACTATACTGTTGCAGGAAGTCAGGGACCCCAAATGGAGGGACCGGCTGAAGCCACGGCAGAAGGACATAAATTGTGAAGATTTCGTGGACATTTATTAGTTCCCCAAATTAATACTTTTACAATTTCTTACACCTGCCTTTACTGCAGTCTCTGAACATAAATTGTGAAGATTTCATGGACATTTATCACTTCCCCAATCAATACTCTTATAATTTCCTATGCCTGTCTTCACTTTAATCTCTTAATCCTGTCATCTTCGTAAGCTGAGGATGTATGTCGCCTCAGGACCCTGTGATGATTGCGTTATCTGTACAAATTGTTTGTAAAACACGTGTTTGAACAATATGAAATCTGGCCATCCTAAAAGAACAGGATAACGGCGATTTTCAGGGAACAAGGGAGATAACCATAAGGTCTGACTGGCCTGCAGGGCCAGGCAGAACAGTCATATTTCTCTTCTTGCAAAAGCGAATAGGAGAAATATCACTGAATTCTTTTTCTCTGCAAGGAACAGCCCTGGGAAAAGAATGTATTCCCAGAGGGAAGCCTCTAAAATGGCCACTCTGGGAGTGTCTGTCTCATGCAGTTGAAGATAAGGGATGAAATACGCCCTGGTCTCGTGCAGCACTTGCTAGGATTAGGAAATTCCAGCCTGGCAAATTGTAGTCAGACCAGTTGTCTGCTCTCAAACCCTGTTTCCTGTTAAGATGTTTATCAATGACAATGCGTGCACAGTGGGACATGAAACCTCATCAGCAATTCTAATTTCACCCTGGCCTTGTGATCTTGTTCTGCCCCCATTTGCCTTGTGATATTTTATTGCCTTTTGAAGCATGTGATCCCTGTGACCCACACCCTATTCGTACACTCCCTCCCCTTTGGAAATTGCTAATAAAAACTTGCTGGTTTTGGGGCTCGGGGGCATCATGGAACCTGCCGACATGTGATGTCACCCCCAGAAAGCCAGCTGTAGAATTTCTCTCTTTTGTACTCTTTCCCTTTATTTCTCAGACCAGCCGACACTTAGGGAAAATAGAAAAGAACCTACTTTGAAATATTGGGGGCTGGTTCCCCCAATACTATAGTGCAGAAACCCCCTACCCAAAGGCTAACTTTGGGTAAGTGGTGGTGTCCAGTAACATCTTTCTCACAAACCACAAAAGGGACAATACTGAGGCCACCCCTGACCCAAAGGAAATAGACTGGAGAACTGATTAGATGACTTTGGGTAAGTGGTGCAGTACCCAGATAAAGAATGGGATTAGGTTAGAGGCCCAGCTTAGGGGAGTTAGAGTCTTTCCTATGACAGAGTGGGTTAGAGGCCCCTCTTAATAAAATGCAAGGAAACTTGACCAACGTCGGGTTAGAGGCCCTTAGATTTAGGGGTTTAGAGGCCCCTCTCAGTAAAGTCCCTCTCGGCTAAGAATACGTTTGGCACTATGGGATGTTAACTTCTATTCTCTTTGGATTAAACTGCCTTGAACTCTTTGCTGATGGCCGTGGGTGGCAGGGTTAGGCATGTACAGGATCATGGGACATGGGGAGCTTTTTTCTCTACCAAAAGGAGAAACTTGAGAGCTAATGAAACTGCTGGAAAAAAATCCCCTCACAACAGCAGCCTCTTGAAATTTTCAGTGTCGCTGCAATGGGTGGATCTTTCTCTGGCCGCCCTGAGAATTTTGCCTTCCCCACCTGCCACAGGCAATGCTTGTCTTTCTCTCCTTTCCCTTTCTCATCTTTTCTATTATTTAGGGTGACCATCTTTCCCAGAGACCACGTGTTGAAACTCCTAGTCAGAGGTTGGATTAAAGATGACGGGGCCCATCTGAGGGCAAATTTAAGCCTTGCCAGTTTGATATTGGGTGCTAAGCAGAGTGGCTAATGTCTATGTTTTATCACATGTATTTTGCTCTGGCCAGAATGAAAAAAAATAATTTTCCTTTATGATGTGACTTGGCCCCCAGGGAAATGCTGCTGCAAGCTGGATCACTAGGGCTGCTCAGGAAAAGGGAACCTAGAAGCCTGACATGCAGGGAAAAGGGTAAGAATTTCTTACCCATCAGATTTCTGGCTTCTCTTTCTCTGTGCAAACAGTTGAATAAATGGTTCAAAAAAAATCAGTATTTATCTCCCTTGTGAAGTTTAGATTAATGCAAAAAAGAGTTATTTTATTTTTTGAGACAGAGCTTCACTCTTGTTGCCCAGGCTGGAGTGCAACCCCCACCTCCCAGGTTCAAGTGATTCTCCTGCCTCAGCCTCCCAAGTAGCCACTAGGCCCAGTTAATTTTGTATTTTTAGTAGAGATGGGGTTTCTCTATGTTGGTCAGGCTGGTCTCAAACTCCCGAATTCAGGTGATCCGCCCACCTCAGCCTCCCAAAGTGCTGGAATTATAGGCATAAGCCACTGCGCCCAGCTGAGAATTCTAAGTCTAGTCTTAAGCTGGTGTATTTTGTGCTATGAATTCATTTATCTTTAGGATAAAACATGGGCTTAGAACACCTGTAAGCCCACTTTTCAAGACGACCCAGCAAGCTGGTCAGTAACAAACTTGGCTTCGGGTCCCTGAAACAAAGGAAAAAACTGGATGAAGTCCTCGCCTTGTTTTATGTCCTTGGGAGCTTGATCTTTTAACCATGTAGTGGTGCTTTCTTTTGGTCTCTGCCATCAGGGAACAGGAATTTTAAGGTTCATGTCATAGTTAGCTCTAAAAATCATATTAAATAGTTAAAAACATTTTCAAGCTCAAAATTAACTACTGTAGACTTCTTCTGGGAGACGAAGTAGCGACCGTCCTGTGCTGTAGCTCAGTAGTCAGGGTCTTGCACTTTCACAGTGGCTGTCCGGTGTTTGATTCCCCACCTACAAAATAAGTCATTTGTGATTTAGTATCTGAGTGACCTTGTCTATTCTCTTCTCTTCTGTGGACTGTCTTAAATTTTCCTTTCTCTAAGCACCTAGGAGGTTACCTTTGGTAAAGTTCAGAAGCTAGAAATATTGGCCGCTTGGCATGGCTAAAGTCGGGTAATAAGAGATCTGAAAGGATTTTGTTTGTTTGTCTGTTTATTTGAGATGGAGTCTGGCTCTGTCATCCAGGCTGGAGTGCAAGCTCCCCTTCCCAAGTTCACGCCATGCTCCCACCTCAGCCTCCCTAGTAGCTGGAACTACAGGCATCTGCCACCACGCCTGGCTAATTTTTTGTATTATTAGTAGAGATGGGGTTTCACCATGTTAGCCAGAACGGTCTCGATCTCCTGACCTTGTGATCTGCCCGTCTCGGCCTCCCAAAGTGCTGGGATTACAGGCGTGAGCCACCACGCCCAGCTGAGATCTGAAAGGATTTTTTTAAAAAGCACTACAGTCAAAAGTCAGCTTAATTAAAAGTGGATGAACAAGCTATAGATATATTTAAAAGGCCTTTATGTTATTATCTTCTTGGAACTTGTTTTTCTGGGAAAAGGTTTTTTCTTCTCAGTCGACTGAATTATTCCCTATTTCTTTTGTCTTGCCACTCTTAATGCACACACGAGAGGCCCTAAAATAACTTCTGGTAGCCTGGGACTCCTTGGGAAAAACAGAGGAGGCACCCCGTTTTGGGAAAAAAACTTCTGTTTTCCTCATGAAACCCTAGAAATTAAAAGCAGACAGATCCCTCTCAAAATCAAAGGTTTCTGTTCTGTTTTGCATTGTGTTATCTGATGGTTTTGAGTTTCGAGGGTATCAGAAATTACTTCACATTATAAGAGAGTTTTGGTGTGTAATAACTAGGTAGGAAATATACTTTAAGGGGTTGCTAGTAGTAGTTATGGAGGGATACTTGACCAAATCTTTGCACACTTGGATCAAAGAAGCATGCTGTTGTCCACCTGGAAGATAAGGAAACACCTCCACCCCGACTGGGAGATGGGAATCCCATGAAGGTTGGGCTAATTACAAAATGGGCTAATTGGATTTGGGTTGCCTTGCAATGAAATGCAGAGTAGAAGCACTGCTCTGTCTTCTCCCATAGTATTTCCCTCCTTTGGGGGATCCAGGAACGAGTAAAAAATGGCACTCTTAATTCTGGGGATCTGTCTTTGCCTTCAGCTGTTTGTTTGCTGCTTATTTGGCCCTAGAAAGGCATGCTTTTCTGGCCCTGTTCCTCTACGGGCTCCACCCTGAAGCCAGTCATCCAATTAAGAAACTGGCAAATGAAAAATCTTACAAGTGCTGAATCTTCTGTCTGCCTATGTATTTATATGTGTTGTATGTTTATATATAAAAGAGCTGTAATTAATTGGCTTAGAAAGCTAAGTGCTTAAATCAAATAGTTTGTTAGAAAAATGGGAATTTTAATGCCTTTTTCTTCACATGACTTTAGTAATCTTTAGGAAAAGACAGTTTTAAAGATTATTGGTAATATAAAATGCCCTGAAAATGGAGATATTTAGTCTAAATTAAGGTCAGATATCAGATTTGCTAACTGCTTCAAGGTCACACGGTTTCTTTGACTTTTGAAAACTGTTCAATTTACCTACCTTACAGCCATTAGATTCTAGATAAGGCCTGGGGACATGTGGAATTAGCCATGTCCCCTAACTATACAAGGAAGATTATAAAGAAAGAGATTTTATATAAGAAAGGATCTTGTATGGTAAATTCTTGTCCTAAAGTAAAATGACTGGTTGTTTAATAGGAGGAATGTTTAGGGCAAGTCAGAAAGTTCAAGAATATCTCAGATGATCTGTGTAAGTCATAAAAGGGTTTGTGCAAGGAAATTTATGTGAGAAATATACATTTCAAAAGTTGTTAGGCCACCTCAATGCTTCATAAAATGCCACTATGACTCTTACTGTAAAACTTGCCTGCTTAAGTAAGGTAAGGCCTGGGATATGTGGAGTTAGCCACGGCCCCTAGCTATGCTGGAGAGCCAGCTGTTAAATGCACTTCTGACTGGTGTGTCCTAGGCTAGGCTCCACATCTAGTACATAATTAAAATCTCAAATTTACCAAGGTTTTCACCAAAAATAGAAGTTGCTAAGACGTAACATTATAACATGTAATTAAAACTCCTAAAGAAACAATTTTACATGAAAGGTGTGAAAAGAAAGTAAAAGGTATTTTTGGTGAAAGATTATAAGAAGTTGTAGGAATGTGGATTTTTTCAGCCTAGAATAAAGTGCTAAAGGATTGTTTTAAGTAAGAAAAATCTAAAGGTTTAAACAAGTTGTGGAAGATTTATAAAAATTAATTGTAAGACATTCTGTGTGTGAACATATTGGCTAAAGTTAAAAGGGTATTATTCAATTTTTCTGTAAATTAAACATTGGAATAGAAGCACAACAGATTTTTCTTAGAGCATTAATCTGCTGTTTCACAAAAATGTAAAGGGTTATAAAAGGTTTATAAGAATATTACCTTGTGGTTAAACATTAAAGTTGATTAAATATGTCTATAAGGTTTTATTAAAAATTGGGATTAACATTAATAGCACATTAATGTAAAGGTGAAATTTGGCTTATTTGGTATAAAATCATACAGGAAGCATTATCAAATGTGAAATAGTGTTTTGCTTTCTTTGGACTATATTTGCATAAAAGTGTTATTGGTATATGTTTCAAAGTTATGATTCTAGTATGAATTAGTATATGTTATTAATAATTATAATTATTATGTAAAATTTTGTGTGTCACAGAAGTAACTAAATTTCCTTATCAATTGTGGCTAGAACTTTTTATCATCCACAGACAATTGTTGTCTTGTTTTAATCCTCTTTAGAAGGTGGTTTACATAATCAACCATAGAACTCTTGCAGGTGTTCTTAAACACAGGTTTGCTGGCTGGGTGAGATGGCTCACGCCTGTAATCCCAGCACTTTGGGAGGCTGAGGTGGGTGGATCACCTGAGGTGGGGAGTTCGAGACCAGCCTAACCAACATGGAGAAAACCCATCTCTACCAAAAATATAAAAATTAGCTGGGTGTGGTAACACATGCCTGTAATCCCAGCAACTTGGGAGGCTGAGGCAGGAGAATCACTTGAACCTGGGAGGTGGAGGTTGTGGTATGCCGAGATTGCAGCATTGCATTCCAGCCTGGGCAACAAGAGCAAAACTCCGTCTCAAAAAAAAGAGAAAGAAATGCAGGTTTTCTGATAACTTTGGAGATTGTGACATCAGAATAAACGAAAAAACTTTCAGAACTCTCATAGAGAACTGAAATGTTCATAACCATCAAAGAGAAGTTAACTACATGGCCTAAACTGAAGAAGTTTAGTCTTTTTAACTTTGCTTAAAATGTTTCTGATCCTTGTTTTGTTTCTCAGAGTCAAGGAAATTTTTATTTTGAGCTATTTACAGCTTTTAACAGTTGAGTGTACTCCTATGAACAAAATTTGGAGCATATTTATTTCTCTCTACCTGATTTCTCCAGAATTTGGAAATTAGTTGTGAGTTTTCTTAACTTATGGCAATAGTTATTTGCATAGGTGCAATGAGAGTCTGTTTTCCTTTGTAGCAGGACACAATTGGAGAAATTGGTTATTTTGCCAAGGCCTTGACTGGAATAGTGTGTTTCCCTTTAGGGAATTTAACTTGACTTACAGAGCCACTAAAAAGCCCTTGGGGAACTGGCCTCATACCTTGCCTACAACAATCCTTGTAGAGGGTTTCTAATATATGGTAAGTAAAGAATGTAACTGTCTCACAGGTCTGGGAGCCCCAAGTAATCTCCTCAAAATGAGAGGAATTTATTCAACTCATAGGTATTTGGCAGGGCTCAGCTTTTAAAAAGTCTTATCGGAGATTCCTTATGAAACAGAGTTCCATCAAAGATAATTAAAAAGCCTATGTGAAAAATAATTATTCTTGCTGCATTTTATACAAATAATCAGGCCAAGTATAATAAAGCAAATCAGTTGTACTATAATTTGTCTTTAGTAAAACTGGGAAACCGGAGCGAGAAATACTATGTTTCAAAAACTATGGTACACTTGTTATTAAATTCTAGTCTCATTATTGTTTTTAAGTTTGTTTCTGCATTTAGGCTGACCCTGCTTATTCCAGTAAACCAACCAGTGATCTCTAACTGCTGCTCAGAAGAAACAAGAGGGATGGGTAATGTAAAAATCTGGATCAGTATTCTAATTCTGGGCACATTACAATCAGCTAACAACTTTGTATCAGCTTAGTTCCAGCAGTTGCCCAGTTCATGAAAAGCCTTCTAATTTAATTTACCTGGAATAACGTTACTTATTTTGATTTGCTTTTGTGGAATATATTGCTGTTACACTCTTTGTGTAGGAATACGGGACAAGCTCACTGAATGTTTTCTTAAATTGTACACTTATTAATCTTGCAGATATCACCTTTTGTTGAAACTCGAGTTATGAATGGACCTTACCATATTGATGCTTTCTGACTGAGCTCCTCTCTACCCTGAATGCAAGAGACCCCTGATAGTTAGGCAGGAATATCATTGCCCCTATTCAGCCTGAAGAAGTTACAGAAGATGGTTCTTCACCCCTCCACAACCCTTAGGATTAAGAGTTCTCTTATAAAAGGGAGGGGGGAAATGTCAGAGGCATGTGAACCAGAACAACTTCATCTTAAATAGGAGCTGGGTAAAATGAGGCTGAAACCTACTGGGCTGCATTCCCAGACAGTTAAGGCATTCCAAGTCACAGTATGAGACAGGAGTTCAGCACAAAATACAGGTCATAAAGACCTTGCTGATAAAACAGGTTGCAATAAAGGAGCTGGCCAAAATCCACCAAAACCAAAGTGGCGATGAGAGTGACCTCTGGTTGTCCTCACTGCTACACTCCCTCCAGCACCAAAAAAGTTTACAAATGCCATAGTAATGTTAGGAAGTTACCCTATATGGTCTAAAAAGGGAAGGCATGAATAATCCATGCCCTATTTAGCATATCATCAAGAAGTAACCATAAAAATGGGCAACAAGCAGCCCTTAGGGCTGCTCTGTCTGTGGAGTAGCCATTCTTTTATCTCTTTACTTTGTTAATAAACTTGCTTTCAGTTTGCACTGTGAACTCGCCCTGAATTCTTTTTGTGTGAGAGCTAAGAACTCTCTCTTGGGGTCTGGACTGGGACTCCTTTTCTGTAGCAACACCACCATCCATTTGTAATCCAAGTCGGGAACCCAATACCATCATTGATCCTCTTCTTTCTCTCCCCAGTTTGTCACTGAGTCTTGAGGAGTTAACATTTTTTTCTTTTTAAAAGAGGTTAAATGCAGAAATAGAAATCTAAATTAACCTTCCATGCAGGCACTTACTGATGAGTCTAATGTCGAATCACAGGCTCATACACAACATTTTATGCTGTATTGTCTTCCTCTCCTTCTACCTTGCCCTCCTTCCCCTTGAAATTTCTTCCTTTATCGTTTGGGAGGCAATATCCTCCTGGAGGCTCAGTAGGAAGTCCATTGTTTCCTGATACCTCACCACCTTTGTTTTTGGATATAGACTCAAAGCCAGGTAGATAGTTGTTTTCAGAGTGAGAATCAGGACGTGAGCAAAAGCATGTGTTTTTGAATATAGACTCAAAGCCAGATAGATAGTTGTTTTCAGAATGAGAATCAGGATGTGGGGAGCAAAGGTGAGTGAGATCCTCAACTGAGGTCTATCAAATGAGAACAGATGGTTTTACTTTGCCAGAGTTCCCTTTGATTCCTTAAGTTCCCAAGCATGAGTCTTTGAGGATGTCTGGTACATCTTTCTGGAATGCATGAGCTAATTGGCTAGTCTGGGGATGTCTGTCATATATGTAAGAGGGTACCACAATTTATGACTCTGTGGACTACTTGGCTTTATGCACATTTAGCATATAAACTCCTATTTATAGTAAAAGACTTACTATGGCTTCATTATTCACTCCTTAAAAGACGTTTTGCTGGTGAAGTTACTCCCAACAGTGTAATAAAGGCCATTCCAACACAATTAAATTATATTTTGATTTACAAACAAATGTTTGAAAGGCAGATATCTTCTGCTGTGTCAGGTGATATATATGGAGTGGAAGAAAAGGACAAATGGGCAGTCCCTGCATTGCTGGAAGAATCATATGTATACACACATTGAAAAAGGAGAAAAAAGCTTTCTTTTAAAAACTTATTGATGCAAATCAGTTTATAGAACCAAATCTAATTTTTAAATCCATAGTATCTTCATTGTTTGTAGTTTACAAATCTCTTTCTATGGTTTAATATGAACATAAATAAATGCAGTAATTTATTTATATTTTCTTTCCCTTGATGTTTTGATCTCATGATAGTATAAAATCTCAGCATGCAGAAGTTCTTTTTTTTTTTTTTTTTTTGAGACAGAGTCTTGCTCTGTCACCCAGGCTGGAGTACAGTGGCGCAATCTCAGCTCACTGCAAGCTCCACCTCCCGGGTTCACGCCATTCTTCTGCCTCAGCCTCTCCGAGTAGCTGGGACTACAGGCGCCCGCCACCACGCCAGGCTAATTTTTTTGTATTTTTAGTAGAGACGTAGTTTCACCGTGGTCTCGATCTCCTGACCTTGTGATCCGCCCGCCTCGGCCTCCCAAAGTGCTGGGATCACAAGCGTGAGCCACCACGCCCGGCCAGCATGCAGAAGTTCTTAAGTGAAATGTCCTTCGAAAATTCCCAGTGTCACTTAATGACATATAAATGGTTATGACACAAGCATTGGCTTTTTCCCATAAGACATACATTTTTCCTGTTACACAGGACCATCCATGTTCTGATTTGATCCCAGCCATAAAGCAAAAGGGAACAATCTTACCTGGCTGCAGTAGTTGGTTCAGCCATCATGCCCATCCTTGCACAAAGCCAGACTGGAAACTTCATTCCAACATGAGTACTAGGTTACCTTTCTTTTCCCAGGCCATACATCTTTTTGACTAGCTTTCTTCATGTATGAACACCAAGCCTCCTGGTGGTAGGGATGATTGAGGAGGAGGGAAATAAAAACACACTGGATAAATCTCATTTTACAAATTATGAGGAAATCTGGGCTCTAAACTCTAATACAACATAAATTAGCTTATCCTGTTGGATTTTTATATAATTTTCTAGGGCCTTATATCTCATATTTACTAGTTTTAGTGATGTTAATGCTTATGGATGTGCATGGACAGAGCTGTCTGATGGGTTAATATGGAGGCTAACTCTGAAACACATACCAGACTGAGACTGCCCCTTTAACAATTCCAATAGACTTTCCAGGAAAAACCTCTTTCTAACCCAGAAAAAGCCCATCTTCTATTTTTTCTTTCATTGAGCTCCATCTAATGGCAATTGCATGCTTTTCAACAAGGAGAGAAATTCATGGCTTCCAGGTAAAGCATAAACTCTCTCAAGGGTGTCAAGGGAGCTGAGTTTGGGCTTTCTCAGTAGCAGTAGTAAGCCTTGGGGTTTATCATTTGCTGCATCAGGATTTTACTGATTAGATTGATTTCAGTTCAGGGCACACAGAAAGTCAATGCAAGAGAAAGAATATGCTTTTACTTAATCATATCATAGAGCAACGTACCCCTGGTGCACAGCTCCAAGACACATTTGTCAGAGCCGTCCAGCTGTTCTAAATGCCAAGTCAGATAAGCAAATAGCTGGCTTGAGACAGAAGACTTCAGGCAGCCTCTAGAACAGCCCTTTACTGCATTGTTTTATAACACTGAGGCAATGTAGAAATGTGCAGAAAATGCACACAGCAGTGGGTATGCGTTTCAAGATGAAAATAGTAAGAGCAAAGATCTACGCCTCATTGGTCACTATGCTGCTCATAGGAGTGGAGAGACCTGCAGTAACTGTTCCAAGGCTGTCATTCAGTAGCTGCTGAATGCACGCTCTGCTGAGTCACTGGCCTTGGCAAGTCGTGTTGGCTGGGGCCTGGTAGGCAGGTGATAGAGAAAAAAAAGCTGCTCTTTAAACTTAGCTGCTCTTTAAACTAAGTTAGTTCATTTTATAAGACACACTTTTAATTTTAGTTCATCTCTTCTACTTCTTATGTTTGAGCCATTCAAACAATATTATAAATATATTTACTTATAAATGTCTTGAATAATTACAAATAATCAGTCTCCAGGGAGAAGGAGACTGGCTTTTTCTTCCCTCCCACCAAATATGTAGGTACATGCATACACACGTATGCACACATACACACACAGATGTATACACACACACACTTACAACTACCTGCCTAGGGAGAATTTGTGTTTTGTCCTCATAAATGCTGGTTTGGAGAAATTAAAGAATCCAATACTAGATATGGAATACTACAGAAGAAATAAGCAAGACCCATCCTTGGCACCCCTGTCCCATGTCTGTGACTAAAGGCCTCTGTTGTGCACAGCACTGTCCTTGCGTTCAGCGTAAACTCAGGCTACCATTCGAGGTGGGCTCCTCTGGGAAGCATTGCCAGCTCCCACCTCAGGCCTTTACACCAACTTGCCTAATTGGAAAGATTTTCTATCCTCTGAGTGAGCCAATAAGTATTTCCGCTGAAAGGCTGTGAAATGTGGGAATGATACATCCGGAAGCAGCTGTTTGAGTTCCAAAACACCCATCAGGCCAGCTGGAGGTCCCTTTATTGTCTGTTTGTTATTGAGATGAAGTTGCTCCTTATAGAAGAAACTGGCTTCTCAAGGGCATTGCATTTCAAGTGTCTTACTATATTTACCCATGTCCAGTAGGAGTGACTTTGCTCTTCCAGTCAAAGGTGAATGATGATCACAATGCCTTGAACATAAAACATGACCTAAGGGCTGGGATGACAGTAAAAGAGAGGCCAAAAATGCAATCATATATTTCCTTTCAATTTCAATCAATTTGGGATCATCCTCCCAGCTCCCCAAACCAGATACTTCTTTAATATCTCTGCTACCGTTTTGTTTTTTGGCCATAGTTTTTTGTTAACAAGGAAATTCTTGTCTTGGACAGCCTTCTTCTAAAGGGCAGTAGAATAGCAATTTCTGTAAGGAAATAAGGATTTAAAGAGAGAGAAAAAGTCTCTGTGTCCTTCTATACTGATCTTGTTGCCTGCCTTCAAAGTGCCAGACTGTTGCTCAGGAGGAGTTTCGTAGCATCACAGGAATTGATCCTTCACTTACAACCTTACTTCTTTACCCCTCCACAGAATGCAAGCTCCAAAACGATTCATTAGCATGCAAACTCCCTTATAACCAACACCCACACCGTGTCTCAGACCTAAAGGTAATAATGCGGGCCCATAATCCTCTTCCTTCCCTGAGACAGGGGAAGGTGTATTTCCTCAATTCTTTTCATTCATCCACCCACCGGGAAGATTTCAGATTGGCCTAGAAATAAAAGGCTCAGGATATGAGGCAACAACATTTAAGCCCTGCTATTCTTCTGACTGCCACAATTCAACAGTGCTTAGGATTGCCTGTGCCATCTTATCAGATATTCATTCAGCCTCAAATAACAGAGCTGTCCCAAGAATGGCTTACATTCATGAGGGTTATTTCCCAGAAACTTGCAGTTTATTTTATTGTCTGCAAAGGTATCACCCCTCCAACTCTGAGAGAGTCTAGGAAGTTAAGATTTTTAGTCAGGTACATTGTCACTTTAAAAAATATGAATAAGGAAGCTGGGGGAAGAGGAATGAATTTTGGGTAATGAAATAGTTAACTCACGACTGCTACAATTCCAGCATTTGTTGTGCTTGGCAAATAGTAAGTTACACATATGTATTAAATGAGGCCCTAAGATGGTAAGACAAAGCATGATCAAAGTCAGAGCACTTATCCTGAAATGATTAGCCCTTTTGGGATGTTACATGTGACTAAGAAAGCGTACCCAAGAAAGTTTCATGGGCATAGAGATAAGCATAAAAAGCAAATAACTGATTCAGTTTTACTTCATCCTTGCCTCACTCTATGAAACACAGAGAGAGGAAACTCAGAATAAGGTCTTTAATGTGATTCTAGTCATTTTTATAATAGTATTATAGCTCTCAAAGTTACAAGGACCTTGACATTAGCTCTTTCCTCAATTATGTTTATGAATTCCAAGGGCAATCGTCCTCACCATGTTTCAGATCTGACATCATGTCTATAACCTCATAGAAAGCATCCCAAAAAAGGTACATGACTCATTATTATTGTCTTGGGAGAGACTTCATTACTTAGCACCTTAATCACAGATGAGTTTTCATATAACAGAGGTGTCCGATGATGTCTTTGACTTCAATGAAATCTTGACAATTCACTTCAACAAGGTTTATGATGCATCAACTGTATTCCAAGGACTGTGCTTGGCCCTGAGAATACAGAGAGGAATTATACACTGCTTCTCTCCTCAAGCAGTTTATAATTCAGTGGTAAGAGACTGCTGATACATTGAGTGTTATGACAGTGGGCAAGCATGATGCTGTAAGATGATGATGGAACTAAACTCATTTGGAAAAGTATTCTCTAGGGTTGTTAGAAAGCTCTGAGGTGGGTCTTCGGATAGAGTAGGACTTTATCAAGTAGAAGGAGGTGGTTGAAAATTGTATCCTTTTGCATTTAATTTATTAAAATAATTATATTAGCACTAGGCAAGAAAAAAATGCTGAGTATGAAAGAAGTCTGTGTTTGGGAGAGTAAAAGTTTGAATTTGAATTAAAACCATACCTTTAAAGATGGTTACTAAACCTGTTGAAGATATAGTCGTTAGGCACATCACTGCCACAATCCTAAGGAATGTGAAAAGGATTTTGCAGACTGATGAAACTTTCCAAAAACTAAAGATATAAACTCTCTTTTCCCTTGATCTTTGATGGAGAAAGAGAGTCACAGGCAACCTTCCCATAAATTTATAATTGTGAGTTGGGAAATGCCATTCGGTCCCTTGGAGAGCAAAACATTTTCCAAACTAAGTATTCTCAGATTGTAGTGTGCTTAAATGATTTCAAAATACTTAAAAGGATATTTAAAAATTAAGCCAAGGATCTAGCAATTTTCTTCATAATGCAAAAGGCCCAGATGCTTATAGAATTTACATTTGCAAAGTTGGAAAGTAGATAAAGAGCAATGTGACCAAAATCTTCAGACTGAAGCTTTGCCCCTGCTAGGAGAGAACAGCTGCTTCTGTGACAGTCTAAGAAAAAATTCATGCCCCCTCCAACCTCCTCTCTAATCTCTTTTCCCTGACTAACATCAGGGAAGCAGAGATAATCTAGCTCAGAAGTCACATGGAGGTTGATGTTACAGGAGACCAAATATCCAAACTGTAGTCAATCAAAGCACATGATATGGTTGTAGATGACTGACCCAATTGGAGCTTAAAATGATAGTACAGACGAGATGCCTTGGCACTCTGTGTAGAATAGTTAGATATTTTATTCCCTCCCAGATACTCTATGTTGCTGTTTGTTTTTTAAACCTCAGTCAGCTTGGATGTTTCAAGTTGTGTTTTTTCATTTTTCAAAGCTCTGATGTGTGTTCCACATAGAGATATCCAAATTTAGCACGTCTTTGGCTTGAGAGAATGTGCTTACTGTTTTATAGCGTATTTACTGTGGTGTTACTTTAATTTAGTTGTGGGTTGCAACCGAGCATGGTACAACTGCCTGTTTCATTGTGTGTGTGTGTGTGTGTGTGTGTGTGTGTGTTTTCTCTTGCACTGCTTTTTGCCTCTTCACGGAAAATTTATACACAAGCCAGGCTGATGATTGGTTCCTTAGTGAGAGTAGCTCACACTCTCCTCTGGGAATGTAGGAAATGGAGCAACCTCAGTGTCTCTCAAAACTAGTTAAGCATTTATACATAACCTGTGCCCAAATGTTATCAGACAATTAAGACAAAAGGACATTTCAATATAATGAATTGAAATTGCAGCTTTGACTTTTGAACTGGAATCATTGAAATGTCCTACCCTCCCTTAACTCGGTCAAAAACTAATCTATTATAGGTACGACAGATTAAGGACAACAGCCTCCCTTGGTCCTTTCCAGCAGTTCTCTTGGTGAAGGTCCTTTCCTGTGTGACCATTAATGAGCTGGAGCTCCTTAGCTGTACCCAGGGGCCAGAGCACATGCAAGGAAACTGAGGGTGACAGATGGGGAAGCAGAAAGAAATCCTTCTTGGCAACAATCATTTCTTCTAAGAGGCATTTTTCCTGTTTGGCTGGCTCAAAGAGCACTCTATTTTTGTTTTTCATGGAGGCCGTAGATAGCTTTCTGCAACACCTATTTTCTTGTTTATTGAAATTAGGAATCAGATGTATATGAAAAATAGAGATATTCCAAATAGGTAATTTTAAGATTTATAGACCTCAAAAATAATGTAATATCAGTCATTTAAAAAACCCATTAATTCTGGGATATTCAAATATTGCTTTATAAAGAGGAGATCTCTTAAATAGAAACTTATTTTTTTTTTTTTTGAGATGCAGTCTCCCTCTGTTACCCAGGCTGGAGTGCAGTGGCATAATCTCAGCTAACTACAACCACCACCTCCCAGGTTCAAGCAATTCTCCTGCCTCAGCCTCCCAGGTAGTTGGGACTTTAGGCGCACACCACCACGCCCAGCTAATTTTTGTATTTTTAGTAGAAAAGGGGTTTCACCATGTTGGCCAGGCTGGTCTCGAACACCTGACCTCAGGTGATCTGTCTGCCTCAGCCTCCCAAAGTGCTGGGATTACAGGCATGAGCCACCATGCCTGGCCTTAAGTAGAAACACTTTGCATGATATTTCCTTGTTTATATATGAAAATCAGATATAGATCAAACAATAATCAGCTGATTAGCAGATCGTACTATGTTGCTACTCTAGCCCAAGTTAATTGTTTATTTAAATTAGGATGTTATTATCTTTACGAGGTTTAGTTTGCTAGGGACTCCATAACAAAGTACCACAGACTGAGTAATTTAAATAAGAAAAATTTATTTTCTCATAATTCTGGAGGCCAGAAGTCTGAGATCAAGGTGTCTGCAGGGTTGATTTCTTCTGAAACCTCTCTTCCTGACTACATTGTAGATGGCCATCTTCTCCCTGTGGCTTCATATTTTCTTCCTTCTGTGTCCTAATCTTTTCTTATAAGGATATGAGACATATTGGATCACGGCCCACCCTAATGACCTCATTTTAACTTAATTACCTCTTAGAGACCATATCTTTAAATATAGTAAATTCTGAGGTTAGGACTTATATGAGTTTGCAGGTTGATATGGTTTGGCTGTGTCCCCACTCAAATCTCATTTTGAATTGTAGCTCCCACAATTCCCATGTGTCATGTGAGGGACCTGGTAGGAGGTAATTGGATCATGGGGGCAGATCTTTCCTGTGCTATTCTTGTGAGAGTGAGTAAGTCTCATGAGATCTGATGGTTTTATAAAGGGGAGTTTCCCTGCACAATTTCTCTTCTACTGTCTGCCACCATTGAGATGTTTCTTTCGCCTTCTGCCATGATGGTGAGGCCTCCCCAGCCACGTGGAACTGTGAGTCCATTAAACTTCTTTCTTTTGTAAATTACCCAGTCGTGGGTATGTCTTTATAAGCAGTGTGAAAATGGACTAATACAAAGGTACATAAATTAGTTTCAAACAGGAGGTATTAGCAAGCAAAATAAATTTGCAAATACATAAATTTTTCTAAGCCTACTACATTTCAGGCAATGGGATAATTGTTTTATATACATTATTTCATATACTTACAATGACTTGAAAAGCTAGATTATTAGAATCTCCATTTTACAAATGAGAAAAGTTGGGCTAAAAAAGTTCATTAATGTTCTCAAATCTATAGAGAATGAATTCTCAAAACCATGTCTGTACATTGTCTCCAGAAAATGGAAAAATTACTGTTATGCTCCTGTAGGAGTGTAGGGAACTTTCCTTCTACTCTGATGTTTTGATAATTTGCATCTCTGGAAAAAACTGACAGTAGACAGATTAACAAGAAGAAAAGCATACAAATTTATTACATGCAAATGCCCAGGAGCCTCACAAAATATAAGACTCAAAGAAGGGCCAGATGGCTGAATAGCAATTTATTTTTAAGAGACAGGGTCTTGCTCTGTCACCCAGGCTGAAGTGTAGTGGTGTGATAATAGCTCTCACTGCTGCCTCAAACTCCTGGGCTCAAGTGATCCTCCTGCCTCAGTCTCCTGAGTAGCTGGGACTACAGGTGCATGCCATCATGCCATGCTATAAATGGCATTTTGAGCTACAGAAAGAAATAGAAGCTTAGGACTTCTTCATGTGAGGTGTCAACACAAGCTGTGAAAGGGTGAGGGGAGGAAATATATGGTGAGGAAAGGTGTTTTGTTACGCAGGTAGTCCCTCAGGTGACAGTATAGGTGGTATAGTGATCTTTGGTCTTCTTTCCTATGAGTTAATCTTCCTTGTTTGATGGACTTTTAGGGCAGGAGCTCATGACAATTACATTCTTTTGGGAGGAACTTCCCTTAGTCAAATAAGCAAACTTCAGGGAAGGCCCCTCCCTGCACTTGGAGGAGAAAGAGGGATGAGAGATAGGAGGGCAGAAGAGGATCAGAGACCTTGGTTCTTTAGTTCAAAGTACTCAGCATGCCAAAGCACCATACTTTGGGGTATTATTTTCTGAGCCCCAACACTCCTTTGCAATTTACTCAAGGTTACATAGCTGGTTGGCAGCCAATGCAGGCCTCCTGATTCCTTGTGCAGCACTGATATGCAAATAATATTAAATAAATCTATAAACAAATGTAGTTTTTAGTGAAGGAGGAAAATTTCCCTGACCCCTTTGTGGGCTGGAACTCAACCCTGAAAGCCCCAGAAGAGTGTTACAGTCAATGTCCTTTTAGCTTTGCCACCTGTGGACAGCTTAAGTGTTAACACCTCAGTGAAGGGTCAGTGTGACAGTCTTTTGCCCCCGCACCCGAGTTCTCATCCAGGATCCAGGAGGAATGAGGTCACATGAACAAATTTGAAGGACGGCAAATGTGGAGGATCTTATTGCCAATGAAAGTGGCACTCAGTGGGAAGGGGAGATGAAAAAGGGATGGAGCAGGAAGGTAATTTTCTCTTGGAGTCTGGCTGTCTCCAGCTGGACTCCTCTCTGAAGTTACGCCATCAAGCTGTCCCTCTGAAGTCAAGCCGCTTCTCTCTAACTGTAGCCTCCAACATCTATTGTTTCTCCTCTCTTCTGCTGGTGGAATCTGTGGTTTTTATGGACATAGCATGCGGGGCAGGGCAGGCCATGGGTGGTTTTGGAAAACGCAACATTAGAGCAGGAAAACAGGAATGTATGTTCTCACTTTGGGCTGTGGTTCCAGGCTCGCAGGTGGCGCCCTTGCCAGTGACCTGCCCCCATCTGCCCAAAATTTCCCTGCCTCCTGTCCCTATCATTACTACTCTGCTTATTAAAAACAAGAACTTTACTTTTTCCTTCTGTTAGTTAGACTTTTTAATTTTTCTAGGAACAGAGAATATTGAACAGGATGAGTTCTTAAAAACCATCAATGCTTTGCTTGTTAACCCAGTTAATTAGGGCTATGAAAGGATATATACTGGCAGGATAACCAACCAGCCAAGTTTGCCTGGAACTGAAGACTTTCCTGGGGTATGAGAGTTTCTAAAGCTGAGATAGTCTTAGTTTAGAAACAGAAATGGTTTTAGAAGCAGAAAAGAAAAGAAACCATCTTAGTGATCAGAGAGCCAGGCCTATGAAGGACTAGGTGATCAATTTGAATACAAACAATAGAGACTCCCAAGAGACTGATATGCAAATGGACAATGTCCAGACCGTATATAAAAATAGAACTTTGATCCACAACTTGTAGCAACCTGCCCAGGAAACCAGCTCCTTATCTACAACGAGCAACACAAGAAGCCATCCTGCTGTAAGTCAGAGCTGCAGGAAGCCAGACTGCTATCTGTAGTGATGATCCAGGAAGCTAAACAGTAGCTGCTATAGCAATAGGCCCCAAATAGCCAGGACTTGATTAATAATTGACAGCATCCCTAATTTTGATCTCTGCTTCCAACCTAGGACAAGAGAAAGCAGAATATATACCCCTAACTAATCACACAGGACAACCTGATTCTGGTTAGCCCACCTATAGCTTCCCCAGGCCAACAGCCTCCAGTCAGTGCCTGCCTGAAGCCATCCCTTTTTTCCACTGTAAAGCCTTCCCACTTCTTTGCCTGCCTTTAAATCTCTGCCAAAACTCAAGGGATGATGCAGACTCTTTTGCTATGGCAAGCTCAGAATAAATAACCTTTGCTTTTCTCATTTGGTTGTTCTTTGTTTATTTCCACACTCCTGTAACTGCCCGATGGGTTCTTCCTGCTCACTGCACAAACAAAATCAACTCACCAAGACCATGGCATTGCCGTAAAGAAAGAGTTTAATTGACATAAGGCCAGCTATGCCATGTGGGAGACTGAGTTATTACTCAAATGAATCCCTGAAGGCTCAGAGGTTAGAGATTTTTCAAAGATAATTTTGTGGACAGGAGGCTAGGGTAGGAAGCATGCTGATTGGTTGGGTCAGAGTTGAAATCGTAGAGAATCAAAGCTGTCCTCTTGTGCTGAGTCAGTTCTAGGGTCAGGGCCACAGGACTGGTTGGCATGTCTGGGTGGTGCCATCTGGTTGTCAGAAACACAAAAACCTGAAAAGACACCTCAAGAGGCCAATCTTTGTTCTACAATAGTTATGTTATCTTCAAGACTAATAGGAGAAGTTGCAAATATTATGACCTCCAGAATAATGACTGATAATTATTTAGAATTCAAGCCCCTCTCATCCTCCTAACTTGGTGCCTTTTCATTAAGCTTTACAAGAACAGTTTAGTTTTTAGAAAGGTCTATTATTATATAAGCTATCAATTAAATTTCTCCCAAAGTTAGCTTGGCCTATGCCCAGGAATGAGCGAAGAGACAGCCTGTGAGGCTAGAAGCAAAATGGAGTCAGCCACGTCAGATTTCTCTCACTGTCATACTTTTGCCAAGGTGGTTTCAATACATCAACAGGGCACATCGTTGACTCTCTGGTGTTCCAGCATTGCGGTGACTCAGCATTTTATCCTTACTGCTCTTATCTCTCCAGCTGCCATAGAAAATACCCTGTCATCCTGTGGTCCCAAGGCTTCTGTTTGCTGCCTTATTCCTGCCTCCTTCAGGTTCTCTTCTTCTCCACTAGCTGCATTTCTCCTAGAGCTAAACTCTCAAAGAGATAGAAAATCTGACTGCAATATGTATTGAGCACCTAGTGAGCATCCTTATTATGCATTGTTATGGCTCCAGCCAACTGGTGAACTGCAGGCCAGACTACAGATGGCTGCTTTTGGCTCAAAAGCCTGTTTTGAGGCAATTAGCTGTGCTCATTGTAACACCATCATATGGTTCAAAGCATGGCAGTTTATGCATAAAGTATCATTTCATTCAAAAGGTGTATGTGTACACTCCATGTATTCTCTACTTTTTTTCTTGTTTCCAAGAGCTCCTTTTCCCGGTATATCTGGAAATAAGAAGCTTTGAGTAAGTGCTCAATCTGATTTGGCAGACTTTTATCCCTGCCTTGTTACTACTGGGTGTTCTTGAATAGAATCTTACAAATCAGATTCCAAATGAACAACATGGCATTCTCTCACCTTACTGAATAGTCCTTTGCATACGAATAATTGTTATTAATTCATAATTCTATAAACTACTTTCTTTTCAAAGGAATTTGAAACAAATAATGGCTACTTCTAATTCCATTTTTCATAAAGTTCTTCAAGATATTTAGTTAATCTTGAATTACTTGTATTCCCTTATTTGTCATTTATTTCTCACATTTTCTGAGCACCTAATAACTTTCGGGCACTATATGATTATCTATCTGTCATATAGTCTTATTTTCAAAGCAAAATTGTTATGCTTAAATCTGCAAATTACTTCACTGTAGTTAAATCAGTAGAGGAGTAGTCAGAGAAACAAGCATAATTTCAATAACAGAAGGTCACTAGGCTTAAGGGTTGCAGTTTTAGGATCTAATCTCCATTGCCCATGGAGATGAGAACTCCTATTTTGTGGCACACAACTAATCTAGATTACAGGAAGATGAGTTCCAGAGGCAAAGAGAAGTTGCTAGATTCTGTCTTAATCCCACAGCCACCCAATTCTCTTAATTTTTAGCTTTGTAGTCACTAGACAAATAACTGTCCTTTTTCACAAGTAGTTTTTCTAATGGGAAATACAACCTGCAGACCAGTTAAAATTAGAGTTTACTCTTCCTGGCAGTGGTGTTTCTCTCAGTGTGCTGATAACAAGTATTTCAATGTACAAATTTTTATTTCCTGAGTGTGATTTGCTTGTCTCAAGATCTCATCAAACTTGAAGGAAAGAAACTTAATCAGCCTAGAGGTCCTCTCTGACCAGAAAAGAGACGATACACCATGGAATGGACATTGCTTTCATGTCTTTCTTTGGTGCTGAGTATAGATGCTAGGGCGTATAAACAGGTATGAATGACAGTAGTTGTCAACTCATTTCTGAAAGCAATTGGTATTGTGAGTTTATCCAAGGAAGACCCAGATAGAGCAGATCTAGGAATAAAGACAGGGCTGTGGCATTCTGCTATGAGAGCCAGATGGGTCAACACTCAGAAGCACAGGGCAGGTAATGGATATGTGTGTGTGTGTGTGTGCACGTGTGTGTGTGTGTTCCAGTTATAGAGAGGTGTGTGGGCATGGGAAGTAGGAAAGGGGATTGGGAATGACTGGAATTGGGGGAAAAAGAGTTTGATTTTCAAAAGCCCAAATCCAGGTATTGGGTTGAGAAAACAAGCCCAGGAAAAATTACTTCTTCAAAAACTAAGAACTGAGAAGGAGACCCTAGCAAGCTTGGGGCAATTAAGAAGGGCTTGCTGTTTCCATTCTGTACCACTTAGTACTCTGCACAAGGTATGGCCCTGTTTTGAGATTTCTATCATTAAGTTAAATCCATTCTTATACGTTTTCTAAATCTTGCTGTAGGTTTGAGAAGCAGAGTAATATTGAGGGCCACTGCTGTGTGCACAAAGCTGCAGCTTATGTAAATGCTCTATTCATCATTACTCAGCGATGGCAAAGGTAACCACTAATAACCTCTGCAGGTTTAAAACTTCTGACCAGCTGCCAAATGACCATAAAAAATATAGTTGACATATCTGCAGAGAAAAATTCCAGGCTGAATGAGGTTTACAATCCTTAGCTGTCCTGATTCTGTCCCACCTTTCTGCTCTTTGCTTTACCTTTTTGCTTTGCCCTACCACTGTCTTTCCAGCATCCTTAGCTAGAATGGCCCCTGTCATCTGCACACCACATCCTTACTCATACACTGCACCTCTCATCCCAACCATGCTGCCACCAAGGTAGGAAAATCACTCTTACTTCACCTGAGCAGGTTAGTCTTTGACTCTAGCATAGAATTGCATGGCACAGAAAGCACAGATTTTTTCACCTTACCTGACTAAACCTCACCTCACCTGACTAAACCTAACCACATGTATCTTAGCTGGAAAGCATTACTCCACCTTAGTTCCTTCTTGTTCGCACCCTGTCTACATTTACTAGATTAAATAGATGTGGATTCACGCTGTTAAAATTACGGTAACAGTCTCGTCCAGAATTGATTCTCAGAGTCCCAGGACATTCACTGTGTCCTCATTTCTGCCCTACTCACTCTCCCTCAGGAAGAAAGCCATTTCTCAATGTGTTCTCAAGCTTTCTGTCTTGAGCCATCACCATCCCACTGACTTCATTCATGGTGGGCTGTATGGCATTGGGACTCAAAATATTCAGCCTTATGCCCTCATTCATTTCACTCCAGCTTGTGTAATTTACTTGATACTACATGTTTACTAGCTAGTGAGATACTAAGTTTCATTTCACCCTCAAAATAAGATCAGCTTCCTCATCTACTATTCCAAATTGGCATCAGGGCCAAATCTTATCATTATTTATCTGTCTCTGATGACAAATTCCATCCATTCTCATTTCAAATCTCTATCAGTTACTTCTGACTATGAGAAACAGAATATCTGTCTTTTCATTTTGGAATTGTCCATATGGGTTCCCTAAGTTCCTATTTCCTCTCTAAAAGATGCCTTTAAATCTTAGCTCATTTTCAGAACAAGGAGACTCTCAATGAGTAACAAAACTTACGTCAGCAGCTCTACTCATTGCCCCAGGTTGTTCTAGGTGACTCACCCCTGAGGAAACTCTGAAATGTCATTTTCTAGTATCCTGTACCAGCACTATTTAGCAACAGCAAAACTATTTTACACTGACTATAAGCACAACAGACACGGTTTCCATCAAGGGAAAAGAAGAGCTAGTAACTGACAAATTCAAAGTATCAATTACTCCCTAAGCTTAATATCAGAAGGAGCCCATAGTCTCTATTTTGAAAGTAGTTTTCCCGGTCCACAAGACACACTAGTATGTCTCAATAGGAAGTTTTTAAAATAATGTACTACGTGTAAACTGCAGCTCAAAGAATGTAAACAATTGAAATAATCATACCATGATTCAGGAAAAGAAAGAAGTTATTTTAAGTTATTTTAAAATAGACCTGATCTTTTTTTTTTTTTTTTTTTTTTTTTGATGGAGCCTCACTCTGTCACCCAGGCTGGATGGATTGCAGTGGCACAATCTCGGCTCACTGCAACCTCCACCTCCCGGGTTCAAGCAATTCTCCTGCCTCAGCCTCCTGGGTAGCTGGGATTACAGGTGTGCGCCACCACGTCCAGCTAATTTTTGTATTTTTAGTAGAGATGGAATTTCACCATGTTGGCCAGGCTGGTTATAAACTCCTTACCTCAAGTGATCCATCCACCTCGGCCTCCCAAAGTGCTGGGATTACAGGTGTGAGCCACTGCTCCCAGCCTAGACCTAATCTTTACATTAGATTTTTGGCACACAACGCTGCTATCATTAAAACATTAAACTTCACTAAGTGTATAGGAATTTAATGTACTCACAAGCATTCTGTAAACTTTTAAGATTTATGTATTTTTTATGAAACATTTATTTCTATAGGTTCTTATGTTTTTGCAATTATTTTAATTAAAGTACATTCTGTATTTGCTATGTTACCTCATTAAAAAAAGATTAGAGAATCTATATTCTGATGAGTCAACATAGCCAGTTGGCTAGTAAGAAATGACTCTGTGTTCATCAGTATCAGCTGTGACAAGTATTTATGTCAAAGGGCAGCCATGAGCATTTGTGCAGGCGTAATGTTAATCAGGGGAAATATTAATCAGAGGAAATGTATAACATGCAAATGATGAGTGTAAACCTTCTACTGAAAAATTACATGAGTAGTTCTCCAATTTCTGCTTCAACATATTATAGATTCTTGGTAACACAAGCAGGATAATCCTTTAGTTCTATCAGAAATACAACTGCCTATCTTGGTTTAACATTTGAATTTTCTTCTCAGGAAATGTTATGGCGTGAAGCAAACTGTATCAGAAGATGCAACTCTACATCATGTCTTAGCCTCAGCAGAACAGTAGTCAACATGATCTACTGAAGCTCAGACATGACATAATAGGGTTTAAGTTCTCTCTTCTTCTGTTGTTCTTCAAACTAAAGTAGATTGCTTTCACTTTACTATTTTAAAAAGTATATTTTATAATAAAGAAATATACCTCCATAAATGGTAATGGAACAAATGTTATCCACATTACAAAATTATTATTATTGGATTCCTACTACCTACCACAAACAAAAATCAGTCCTAAGTAGACTAAAGATTTACGTGAGGAAGAAGAAAATATAAACCTACAGAAGAAAATATAGTAGGATATCTTTAAAAATTGGAATAGGGAAGAATTTTTTAGACAAAAGTAATCCAAACCATGAAGGAAATGATTAATGAATTCAACCATATTAAATATAAGGACACTTTATTTTCCCCTCCCTCCTTTCTGTCCTTCCATAATAATACTACCCAAAAACTATAGGGACCAGGGGCCTGAGCAAGGAAGGCACATCTTACAAAGGCAGCAGCATCTCACAGAGGTGTTGGGTGCTTTTATGAGATAGGAACACCCAGTTCTCTAGCAGCCCGGCAAGGTCAGTAGATTGCTTTCATATGAGGACTGACCAAATATGAAAGCAGATTGAGAATAATGGGAGCGAGATTTCACAAAGCTGGAGAAAGAAGTTACAATTACAGAAAACAGGGAAAGCTAATATAAACCCCAAAGTTTTCAATATATGGAGGTCATAAAAATATATTCATACACATGAAGTGTGCATGTGTGTGTCGCTCTCTGCGTGGCATGTTGCTAATTTGGAAAATATTGCTTCACTGAGATATGCAGATCTTCCAAATTTGACACTTTTTATTGTATAATATCAGATAAACACATTCTTAATAAAGCCATTAATCAGAAAAGTCTTTATGTATTGGGAAACTGTTTCTTTACTGTGCAGATACAAGTTTTCTAAATTCTGAATTTGCTTAAAAGCTTAAAATGGAATTTTGTCATTGGCCATAAAGACTGCCTGGATTCTCTAGAGAATACACCTTCCAGTCCTTGCTAGATTGGAGCAGAGGTAGTCACTTAGCTATGAGGAGGTGTGGGGAGGCTACCTGGGAATCTACATGCTCTTTATACATACTTTTATCATTCCTCACTGTATTTCTCACCATCTACTTCCACAGTAACTGGTGCATCCAATGCTTGGGACGCTCCTTGGTGCTGCTGGATGAAATGGCTTGCTGTTTTTGAACATCTTCCTTTGCATCTTAGATGCTTACATTTCAGCTTTCTTTACTCTGCCTAGCCAACATCTCGTCTTCCAAAAGTTTATTGATGTACCTCATTTCCTGTAGTCTAGTCTCTTTTTAAATTGTTTATCATTTATTGTTGTTTTAATAGGGTTTAGGGGAGGAAATAAATATTTGTGCTTAATCTGCCACGTTCAAGACTCCCGCATTAAGAATGTAATTTTAAAATTTGTCTTTCTCACCTCTTCAAATAAAACCATCCAAGCTTAGAGGATTCATGTCTTAGACTGCATTCATAATGTAGAGAATATCACCTATCTTTCTTCAATAGTGAAATTTTGAGACTTCTTAGTGGTACAGCTTGTGCATCACAAATCCAAAATCTGAAATGCTCCAAAATCTGAAACTTTTTGAGTGCTAACATGATGCTCCAAGGAAATACTCACTGGAGCATTTTGAATTTTAGATTTTCTGATTTGGGGTGCACAACTAGGATGTATAAAGCAAATATTACAGTCTGAAAAAAAATCAAAATCTGAAACATTTCGAGTTCTAAGCATTTTGGGTAAGAGATACTCAACCTGTGGAAGGCAATATAGATGAGGAATGCTAACAGTCATTTTTGTGTGTGCTAATTTTCCCTGTGGATTAAAGCTCCTTTCTGGATGTAAATTGTCGTTCAAATATTTTGCCCACTTTTAAATTGGGCTGCCTTTTCTTTTTTTAGTATTTCTATTCTGGGTACAAGTTCTTTGTTAGCTATAGGTATGTAAATATTTTTCCCGTATATGGTTTGTCTTTTCATTTTGTTAACAGTGTCTTGATGAATAGAAGTTTTAAATTTTAATGAAATCAAATGTATCTATTTTTCGTATATGATTAGTACTTTTCGTGTCACTTCTAAGAAATCTTTGTCTCCCAAGGTTCCAAAGATGTTCTCTTATGTTTTTCCTAGAAGCTTTATAATTTTTGCTTTTACATTTAGGTGTGTGATCCATCCTGAATTGATTTTTATGTATAATGTATGGTTGAAGTTGAGGTTTATTTTTTTTCCATATATTTATTCTAGTTTCTCCAGCTCCATTTGTTTAAACAATTTTTCTTCACCTATTGAATTGTCTTGAAACCTTTATAGAAAATCAACTGACTGTATATAAGGGTTTGTTTCCCAACTCTTAACTCTTTCCTATCTATTTTTTGTCTATACTAATGATAATTCTAAATTATTTTAATTACTGTAACTTTATCATAAGTCTTGAAATAAAATGTGAGTGCTGCAACTTTTTGTAGAATCATATTGTTGATTTCTATAAAAATGCTTCAGTGCTTTGATTGGGACTGGGTTTAACCTGTAGATCAATTTGGGAAGAATAGACCTCTTAACAGTATTGTGTTTGTTGATCCATGAACATTCTATATCTCTCCTGAAATTCATTTAGATTTTTAAAATTTATTTCAGGAATGTTTATAATTTTAAGTATACAGATCTTTTATATCTTTCATTAAATTTATTCTGAAATATTTTATATGTTTGTTGCTATAATTTAAAAATATTTTCCAATTGTTTTTGGCAAGTACATAAAAATAAAGTTAATTTTTTGGTATATTGTTCTTATTTCCTATGACCTTTACAAATTCACTCACCAGTTCTAGTACTGTAGTTTTTAAAAATAGATTTCTGGCCAGGCACGGTGGCTCACATCTGTAATCCCAGCATTTTGGGAGGCCAAAGTGGGCAGATCACTTGAGGTCAGGAGTTCGAGGCCAGCCTGGCCAACATAGTGAACTCCGTCTCTAGTAAGAATACAAAAATTAGCCGAGTGTGGTGGCATGCACCTGTAATCCCAGCTACTTGGGAGGCTGAGGCAGGAGAATTGCTCGAACCTGGGAGGTGGAGGTTGCAGTGAGCCAAGATCGCGCCACTGTACTCCAGCCTGGGCGACAGAGCAAGACCCTGTTTCAAAAATAAATAAGTAAACAAATAAAAATAAAAATAGATTTCTTCATGATTTCTAGATGAAAAAATCATGTCATCTGGAAGATAAATATGGTTTTCATTTTTTCTTTCCAATTTATGTATTATTTTATTTCCTTTCCTTGTCTTATTGGGGGGTTTCTCAACCTCAGCGCTATTGACATTTTGAGCCTGTCCTGTGCATCACAGAATGTTTAACAGCATCCCTGACCTCTACCCATTAGGTAACAGTAACATCTCCTTTTCCCCAGAGTTGTGAAAACCAAAAATGTCTCCTGGAACTGCAAAATAATCTCTTGCAGGGCAAAATCATCCTCCTGAGTACCACTGCCTTTTTGCATAGACTGGGACCCCCCCAATGACATGTTGAAGGGAAGTGGTATAAATGGACATTCTTGGGTTGTTTTTAATCTTAGAAGGAAAACATTCAGACTTTTGCTATTAAGTAAAATGTTGGCTGTGGGTTCTTGTTATATATGCCTTTTTATCAAATTGAGAAAGATTAATTCTAATCCTGGTTTACTGAGCTTTGTTTGTTTTTTGGTCATGAATGGATATTGGATATTGTGCAGTGCTTTTACTGTGTGTATGGAGATGATCATATGATTTTTCTCTTATATGTTGTTAATATTGAGTTGCATTCTTGATTTTTGAATGTTAAACTAAACTTACACTTTACTTCGAGTGTATTATGCTTTTTACGTATTGCTGAATTTCAGTTGAAAATATATTTAGGATTTTTGCACCAATATTCTTGAGAAGTATTGTTCTGCAATTTTCTCTATTTGCAGTATTTTTGTCAAGTTTTGGAACCAGGGTATGGTATCCTCAAAAAGTGAGTTGGGAAGCTGGCAAATTTGTAATGTAATTCTCTATTTTCTGAAAAAGCTTGTGTAATATTGGTATTATTGTTTGTTTACAGATTTAAGAGAATTCATCAGTGAGCCCATTTGAGTCATGATTTTTGTGTGTTTGGAAAGATTTCTAATTAGCAATTCAATTTCTTTATTAAATAAAGAGTTAAGATCTTTGATTTCCACTTGTGTTGATTTTGATAGTAGTTGGTTCTGGCGGGGGTAATTTGTCTTTTTCATCAAATTTGTCCAATTATTAAACTCATTCTTGATTGTATCCATCTCATACTAATTTTGGTATATAATATTTATCATATGAACATACATTTATATTTATATACACAATTAAAATTAATTAGACCAAATAGGAAATCATCCTGGCTTTTCAGTCTTTGTAGTGATGGTTAGTAAATAATCTGAACTAGGAAACTAAGTAAGTGTTGATTATTCCGGTTAATATCTTTGTGTGTGGAAATGATATATTTTATACAAACTCCAAAGCGTGATTGATTGAAGGGAGTATAAAATCAGTTTCATATGAATTATTATTTTTTGTTTTTGTTTTTTATTATAGCCATCTCTTTTTAAATATACTTTAAGTTCTAGGATACATGTGCAGAATGTGCAGGTTTGTTACATAGGTATACATGTGCCATGGTGGTTTGCTGCACCCATCAACCTGTCATCTACATTAGATATTTCTCCTAATGCTATCCTGTTCCTTGCCCCCTGTCCCCCAACATGCCTCAGTGTGTAATGTTCCCCTCCCTGTGCCCATATGTTCTCATCGTTCAACTCCCACTTATGAATGAGAACATGTGGCACTTGGTTTTCTGTTCCTGTGTTAGTTTGCTGAGAATGATGGTTTCCACCTTCATCCATGTCCCTACAAAGGACATGAACTCATCCTTTTTTATGGCTGCATAGTATTCCATGGTGTGCATGTGCCACCTTTTCTTTATCCAGTCTATCATTGATGGGCATTTGGGTTGGTTCCAAGTCTTTGCTATTGTAAGTAGTGCTGCAATAAACATACATGTGCCTGTGTCTTTACAGAAGAATGATTTTTAATCCTTTGTGTATATACCAAGTAATGGGATTGCTGGGTCAAGTGGCATTTCTGGTTCTAGATCCTTGAGGAATCACCACACTGTCTTCTACAGTGGCTGAACTAATTTACACTCCCACCAACAGTGTAAAAGTGTTCCTATTTCTCCACATCCTCTCCAGCATCTGTTGTTTCCTGACTTTTTAATAATCACCATTCTAACTGATGTGAGATGGTATCTCATTGTGGTTTTGATTTGCATTTCTCTAATGACCAGTGATGATGGGCTTTTTTTCATATGTTTGTTGGCCGCATAAATATCTTCTTTTGAGAAGTGCCTGTTCATATCCTTTGCCCACTTTTTGATGGGGCTTTTTGTTTTTTTTCTTGTAAATTTGTTTAAGTTCATTGTAGATTCTGGATATTAGCCCTTTGTCAGATGGATAGAATGCAAAAATTTTCTCCCATTCTGTAGGTTGCCTGTTTACTCTGATGATAGTTTCTTTTGCTGTGCAGAAGCTCTTTAGTTTAATTAATCCCATTTTTCAATTTTGGCTTTGTTGCCATTGCTTTTGATGTTTTAGTCATGAAGTCTTTGCCCACGCCTATGTCCTGAATGGTATTGCCTAGGTTTTCCTCTAGGATTTGTATGGTGTTAGGTCTTACATTTAAATCTTTAATTCATCTTAAGTTAATTTTTGTATAAGGTGTAAGGAAGGGGTCCAGTTTCAGTTTTCTGCATATGGCTAGCCAGTTTTCTGCATATGGCTAGCCAGTTTTCCCAACACCATTTATTAAATAGGGAATCCTTTCCCCATTGCTTGTTTTTGTCAGGTTTGTCAAAGATCAAATTGTTGACGTGTAGTGTTATTTCTGAAGCCTCTGCTCTATGCCATTGGTCTATATATCTGTTTTGGTACCCGTACCATGCTGTTTTGGTTACTGTGGCCTTGTACTATAGTTTGAAGCTAAGTAGTGTGATGCCTCCAGCTTGGTTCTTTTTGCTTAGGATTGTCTTGGCTAAACGGGCTCTTTTTTGGTTCCATATGAAATTTAAAGTAATTTTTTCTGATTCTGTGAAGAAAGTCAGTGGTAGCTTGATGAGGGTAGCACTGAATCTATGAGTTACTTTGGGCAGTATGGCCATTTTCACAATATTGGTTCTTCCTATCCGTGAGCATGGAATGTTTTTCCATTTGTTTGTATCCTCTCTTATTTCCTTTAGCAGTGGTTTGTAGTTCTCCTTGAAGAGGTCCTTCACATTCCTTGTAAGTTGTATTAATAGGTATTTTATTCTCTTTGTAGTGATTGTGAATGGGAGTTCACTCATGATTTGGCTGTCTGTTTGTCTGTTATTGGTGTATAGTGATTGCGATTTTTGCACATTGATTTTGTACCCCGAGAATTTGCTAAAGTTGCTTATCAGCTTAAGGAGTTTTTGGGCTGAGAGAATGGGGTTTTCTAAATATAAAATCATGTCATCTGCAAACAGAGATAATTTGACTTCCTCTCTTTCTATTTGAATACCCTTTATTTCTTTCTCTTTCCTGATTCCCCTGGCCAGAACTTCCAACACTATGTTGAATAGGAGTGGTAAGAGAGGGCATCCCTGTCTTGTACTGGTTTTCAAACGGAATGCTTCCAGCTTTTGCCCATTCAGTATGATGTTGGCTGTGGGTTTGTCATAAATAGCTCTTATTATCTTGAGATATTTTCCATCAATACCTATTTTATTGAGAGTTTTTAGCAGGAAGTAGTGTTGAATTTTATTGAAGGCCTTTTCTGCATCTATTGAGATAATCATGTGGTTTTTGTCATTGGTTTTGTTTATGTGATGGATTACCTTTACTAATTTTCGTATGTTGACTTAGCCTTGCATCCCAGGGATGAAGCTGACTTGATTGTGGTGGATAAGGTTTTTGATGTACTGCTGGATTTGGTTTGCCAATATTTTATTGAGGATTTTCATATCTGTGTTGATCAGGGATATTGGCCTGAAATTTTCTTTTTTTGCTGTCTCTGCCAGGTTTTGGTATCAGGATGTTGCTGGCCTCATTAAATGAGTTAGGGAGGAGTCCCTCTTTTTATATTATTTGGAATAGTTTCAGGAAGAATGGTACCATCTCCTCTTTGTACCTCTGGTAGAATTTGGCTGTGAGTCAGTCTGGTCCTGGGTGTTTTTCAGTTGATAGGCTATTAATTACTGACTCAATTTCAGAACTTGTTATTGGTCTATTCAGGGATTCGACTTCTTCCTGGTTTAGCCTTGGGAGGGTGTATGTGTTCAGGAATTTATCCGTTTCTTCTAGATTTTCTAGTTTATTTGTGTTGAGGTGTTTATAGTATCCTCCGATGGTAGGTAGTATTTCAATGGGATCAGTGGTGATCTCCCCTTTATCATTTTTTATTGTATTTATTTTATTCTTCTCTCTTTTCTTCTTTATTAGTCTGGCTAGCAGTCTATTTTGTAAATGTTTTCAAAAAACTAGCTCCTGGATTCATTGTTTTTCTTGAAGTGGTTTTTTGTGTCTCTATCTCCTTAAGTTCTGCTCTGATCTTAGTTGTTTCTTGTCTTCTGCTAGCTGTTGAATTTGTTTGCGTTTGCTTCTCTAGTTTTTTCAATTGTGATGTTAGAATGTCGATTTTAGATCTTTCCCACTTTCTCCTGTGGGCATTAAGTGCTATAAATTTCCCTGTAAACACTGCTTTAGCTGTGTTCCAGAGATTCTGGTACATTGTGTCTTTGTTCTCATTGGGTTCAAATAACTTATTTATTTCTGCCTTAATTTTGTTATTTACCCAGTAGTCATACAGGGAGCAGGCTGTTCAGTTTCCATGTAGTTGTGCCATTTTGAATGAGTTTCTTAACTCTGAGTTCTAATTTGATTGCACTTTGGTTGGAAAGACTGTTATGATTTCCATTCTTTTGCATTTGCTGAGGAGTGTTTTACTTCCAATTATGTGGTCAATTTTAGAATAAGTGCTATGTGGTGCTGAGAATAATGTATATTCTGTTGATTTAGGGTGGAGAGTTCTGTAGATGTCTATTAGGTCTACTTGGTCCAGAGCTGAGTTCAAGTCCTGAATATTCTTGTTAATTTTCTGTCTCATTGATCTGTCTAATATTGAAAGTGGGGTGTCCCACTATTATTGTGTGGGAGTCTAAGTCTCCTTGTAGGTCTCTAAGATCTTGCTTTGTAAATCTGGGTGCTCCTGTATTGGGTGAACATATATTTAGGATAGTTAACTCTTCTTGTTGAATTGATTCCTTTACCATTATGTAAGGCCCTTCTTTGTCTTTTTTGATCTTTGTTGGTTTAAAGTCTGTTTTATCAAAGACTAGGATTGCAACCCTTGCTTTTTTGTTGTTTTCTGTTTGTTTGGTAAATCCTTCTCCATCCCTTTATTTTCAGCCTATGTGTATCTTTTCACGTGAGATGCATCTGTTGAATACAGCACACCGATGGGTCTTGACTATCCAATTTTCCAATCTGTGCCTTTAATTGGGGCATTTAGCCTGTTTACATTTAAGTTTAATATTGCTCTGTATGAATTTGATCCTGTCTTTATAACGCTAGCTGATTATTTTGCCCATTAGTTGATGCAGTTTCTTCATAGTGTTGACAGTCTTTACATTTTGGGTTGTTTTTGCCATGGCTGGTACTGATTTTTCCTTTCCATATTTGGTGCTTCCTTCAGGAACTCTTGTAAGGCAGGCCTGGTGGTGGTATAATCCCTTAGCATTTGCTTGCCTTTAAAGGATTTTATTTCTCCTTCACTTATGAAGCTTAGCTTGGCTGAATATGAAATTCTAGGTTGAAAATTCTAGTCTTTAAGTATGTTAAATTCTTCTCTTCTGGCTTGCAGGATTTCTGCAGAGAGATCAGCTGTTAGTCTGATGGGCTTCCCTTTGTGGGTAACCTGACCTTTCTCTCAGGCTGCCCTTAACATTTTTTTCTTCATTTCTACCTGGTGAATCTGACAATTACGTGTCTTGGGGTTGCTCTTCTTGAGGAGTATCTTTGTTGTGTTCTCTGTATTTCCTGAATTTGAATGTTGGCCTATCTTGCTAGGTTGGGGAAGTTCTCCTGGATAATACCCTGAAGAGTGTTTTCCAACTTGGTTCCATTCTCCCCGTCACTTTCAGGCACACCAATCAAACGTAGGTTTGGTCTTTTCACATAGTTCCATATTTCTTGGAGGCTTTGTTCATTCCTTTTCATTCTTTTTTCTCTAATCTTGCATCTTCATGCTTTATTTCATTAAGTTAATCTTCAATCTCTGATATCCTTTCTTCCACTTGAATCAATTTGGCTATTGATACTTGTGTATGCTTTACGAAGTTCTTATGCTGTGTTTTTCAGCTCAATCAGGTCATTTATGTTCTTCTCTAAACTGGTTATACTAGTTAGCAATTCCTCTAACCTATTATCAAGGTTCTTAGCTTCCTTGCGTTTGGTTAGAACATGCTCCCTTAGCTCGGAGGAGTTTGTTATTACCCACTTTCTGAAGCCTACTTCTGTCAATTCATCAAACTCGTTCCCCATCCAGTCTTGTTCCCTCGCTAGCAAGGAGTTGTGATCCTTTGGAGAAGAAGAGGCATTCTGGTTTTTGGAATTTTCAGCCTTTTTGCTCTGCTTTTTTTTTCGTCTTTATGGATTTATCTATCTTTGGTCTTTGCTGTTGGTGACCTTCGGATGGAGTTTTTGCGTGGTTGTCCTTTTTGTTGATGTTGATGCTATTGCTTTCTGATTGTTAGTTTTCCTTCTAACAGTGAGGCCCCCCTGCTGCAGGTCTGCTGGAGTTTGCTGAGGGTCCACTCCAGAACCTGTTTGCCTGGGTATCACCAGCAGAGGCTGCAGAACAGCAAAGGTTGCTGCCTGTTCCTTCTTCTGGAAGCTTCATCCCAGAGGGGCACCTACCAGATGCCAGCTGGAGCTCTCCTGTATGAGGTGTCTTTTGGCCCCTAATGGGAGGTGTCTCCCAGTCAGGAGGCACGGGGATCAGGGATCCACTTGAGGAGGTGGTCTTTCCCTTAGCTGAGCTCGAGCACTTTGCTGGGGGATCCACTGCTCTCTTCAGAGCTGGCAAGCAGGAACGTTTAAGTCTGCTGAAGCTGTGCCCACAGCCGCCCCTTCCCCCAGGTGCTCTGTCCTAGGGAAATGAGAGTTTTATCTATAGGTCCCTGACTGGGGCTGCTGCCTTTCTTTCAGAGATGCCCTACCCAGAGAGGAGGAATCTAGAGAGGCAGCCTGGCTATGGCAGCTTGGCACGCTGTGGTGGGCTCTGCCCAGTCCAAACTTCCTGGCACCTTTGTTTACACTGTGAGGGGAAAACTGCCTACTCAAGTCTCAGTAATGGTGGACGCCCCTCCCCCCACCAAGCTTGAGCATCTCAGGTTGACTTCAGGCTGCTGTGTTGGCAGTGAGAATTTCAAGCAAGTGGATCTCAGCTTTCTGGGCTCCTTGGGGGTGGGATTCACTGAGCTAGACCACTTGGCTCCCTGGCTTCAACCCCCTTTCCAGAGGAGTGAATGGTTGTCTCTTGCTGGCATTCCAGTCACCACTGGGTTATCAAAAAAAACAAAGCAAAACAAAACAAAAAAACTTGTGCATCTAGCTCAATGTGTGCCCAAATGGCCGCCAGTTTTGTGCTTGAATCCCAGGGCCCTGATGGTGTAAGCACCTGAGGGAATCTCTTGGTCTGTGGGTTGCAAAGACCATGAGAATAGTGTAGTATCTGGGCCAGATAGCTCCATCCCTCACAGCACAGTCCCTCACAGCTTCGCTTGGCTAGGGGAGGGAGTTCCTTGACCCCTTGCACTTCCTGGGTGAGACAAAGCTGCACCCTGCTTCTGGTCATCCTCCGTGTGCTGCACTCACTGTCTAACCAGTCCCAATGAGATGAATCAGGTACCTCAGTTGGAAATGCAGAAATCACCTGCCTTCTGCTTTGGTCTCACTGGGAGCTGCAGAGCAGAGCTGTTTCTATTCAGCCATCTTGCCCAAGGCTATAATAGCTATCTTATTGAGTGCCTCAAAAAATTATTAAGCAAAGTGTTACGTGCATTCAGAGTATGCTAAATAGCTTCCAGTCAGGGGAAACTAGTGAAGTCTTCAGGAGGTGGAGGCTGTGAGGCAGCCAGAAATGGATAGCAGAAAAAGAAAAAAAAAGCATAAGCTTGGGGAAGCAATGAAGAGACATGCAGGCAAATAGACATGAGGAATAGTTAAGAAACAGCAATGTGTCCAGTTTGATGGGCTCAAGCCTGCTCAAGAACAGGGATTGTGGTTACATAAGGAATGGTGTCTTGGGAAAAGTTTCTGAAGGTCCAGAAATGCCAAAATTTGAAGTTTAGATTTTTTTCTTTAAGCCAAAGCTTTTTAATATTTCCCTCTCTTCTTTCTTTCCCCTTCATTCCTTTTCCTTCTTTTTCTGAATTTTTTCAAATATCAAAGCAGAGCCCTTCCTTCAGATTAAATATTACATGGCTGACTAGAATTGAAAATAGGCAAAATCAAAGATGCTTCATCAAAATGTGTGCTGCATGGAGGAAACCCTGAACTTGCCACATGATCCTCTCCTTGAGATGGCTCCTGAGGGGTCCTCCTAGGGCACTTTAAAGTCTAGATTAAAACTGCAACTCTAAGCAATCTGGAGTCAAAGAATTTTTCAGATGAGAAGGTGAGCCTTTTCCCAGTAAGACTTGAGAACATTATTTTGCCTCTCTGGGGCTCTTTTTCTCCCTTGTAACATGGAGATAATAATACCTTCCAGAGAGCTTGTAACATTGAGAAAAAAAAGTATGTGGTATAGTGCCTGGTCTATAGGTGTTCAGATAAATGTAATTGCAAAGTTAATGGTTATGACTATGATAATGGAAACAGAAGGCATTGCCAGACACCAAGTTTCAAATTCCCAATCTTATTACCAGATCTCTATTGGGATTGAATTCCTGGCTTACTCTAACACCAGGGTCAGTAGATCCCAGAAACTCAGTAGCCCTCGTGAAGAGTTACTACCTCTCTACGTGTGTACGTCTGGCTCTTCCCGGATATACAGGAAATGAATCTCTTTGAGGTTTTCTTGAGTCTGAACAAGAACCGAGCTTGACTGATCCTCTGTGGCACTGATTGTCCTAGCATGCCTCCACTCAGAAGTGCTACTCCGGTATGAATCTGGTGCACCGAAGACAAAACAAGGAACTCTCTCCTCTCCACACTCAGCGTAGCATAACCCTAAGTATTTCCTACTCCAGAGGAATCACTGCAGCAGATTTCTCCACTCCAACTCTGGAACTCTGAGTAAAGCAGCTGGTTACACTCTTTTCCCTTTAGATTCCCATGTGTCATTTTATAAATAAGATACATCTGACTCATGTCATAGCTATGGCATATTTTCTGTGAATAGTCATCTTTTATGGAAAGGTAAATTCATTTACTATTTATTTATTCATTGATGCAACAAACAACTATTGAGTGCTCAGTGTGTGCCAAGCACTGGTTTGAGTAGACACTAAAAATACACTGACAGACCAGCCTGCAAACTAAACATCACAAAAATACTAGTGATATGTTTATATTTGTGTGTGTGTGTGTGCGTGTGTGTGTATAGATAGATGTACACACACTCAAAGGAAATTTAATATGGAAAGTCAAAGTCAACTTCTAAATGTGTTTGTGTCTTTCCAGGCTGACTTATGTGGCATTGCCAACACCATCTGCTCTAGAGCAGAAAGACTACTTAATAGGCAAAAGCAGCTGCCAGCTTAGGCTCAAATTACTCTTTTAGTTCCCTCCAGGATGACCTGGTATGACCACCCTTTCTAGGTAAAGAGGATTCCATCGCCATTTGACAATGAATCCTCAACCCGATCAAAGAGAGATCATGTCAACCTGGCTGACTTTAAGTCACAAGAGGGTGGCATTTTTATGACTTAGTACTACCAAGCAAAGGCTAGTGTGTCGATCACTCAGAAGGGTGAATCTAGGTAAGTTTGGTTTGGGATTTGACTGTTATCAATGTTTCTATACCACTGATATGAGGAAAAATAATATTTCTGAAGAACCAACATATATTAATTTTTCCCTGATATTTTGAGACATAGTAAAATGTGGTGGCTAATCCCTAAAAAGTGGGTGCGGGGAGGGGTGAAGGTAGAGGTCATCTGGGGAAGAAAGGAGAATGAAATTTGAGGTCAAGGTGTTCTCCTCTTGCAAAATGATGACTTGAAATAAAAATTAGTTTTGCAATAGGAAAAAAACCTTAAAAATCTCTTTCTTAGAGGCTCGATATTGTCAGATGAGAGTTGCGGTTGCTTCAGATACTTTATAGGGATTTGGCCTGAAAAGAAAGTATCCGAATGCCAGCTGCTCTACAGTAGGCAACTTTGGCAAATTGCTTGATAATGGCAGCAAATATTGCAAGGTTATTGTAAGAAATTTCGAAAATGTAAAATGCCTAAAGAGAAAACAGTCTCATTTATAATATTGACATACATCTCATTTGTAATATTAACATCCATTTCCTCTTCTCTCTTCATTTAAAAATAGTATAATTAAAATTATCCATATATAGCTTTTAGTTTACTGTTTTGACATTGTATAAGTAATATTTTATGAAAGTATATTTTATTAAAGTGTTAATGTTAATAATTATTTTACTGTTAAAATGGCCATACTGCCCAAAGCAATCTACAGATTAAATGCTATTCCTACCAAACTACCAACATTATTTTTCACAGATTAGAAAAGACTATTGCAAAATTCATATGGAACTAAATAAAGCCTGAATACCCAAAGCATCCCTAAGCAAATGGAACAAAGCTGGAGGGTTCACATTACCTGACTTTGAACTATAAGCCTATAGTAATCAAAACAGCATGGTACTGGTACCAAAACAGATACATAGAACAATGGAACTTAACAGAGAACCCAGAAATAAAGCTGCACAACTACAGCCATCTGATCTTCAACAAAGTCTACAAAAATAAGCAATGGAGAAAGAACTCTTTATTCAGTAAGTGGTACTGGGATAGCTGGCTAGTCATTGGCAGAAGAAGAAAACTGGACTTCTACTTTTCACCATATACAAAAATTAACTCAAGATAGACTAAAAATGTAAATGTAAGGTCTCAAACTATAAAAGTCCTAGAAGAAAACCTAGGCAATATCATTCTGGACATTGGCCTTGGCAAAGAATTTATGACTAAGTCTTCAAAAGCAATTGCAATAAAAGCAAAAATTGACAAGTTGGACCTAACTAAACTGAAGGGCTTCTGTACAGCAAAAGAAACTATTAACAGAGTAAACAGACAACCTACAGAATAGGAGAAAATATTCACAATCTATGCATTTGACAAAAGTCTAATATACAGAATCTTTAAGGACTTAATTCAACAAGCAAAAAACAACAACAAAAAAAACATTAAAAAGTAGGCAAAGAACATGAACCAGACACTTCTCAAAAGAAGTCATACAAGCAGCCAACATATGAAAAAATGCTGAGCATCACTAATCATCAAAGAGAGCAAAATCACATTGAGATACCATCTCACACAAGTCAAAGTCGCTGTTATTAAAAAGTCAAAAAATAACGGATGCTGGTAAGGCTGTGGAGAAAACGAACGCCTATTCACTGTTGTTGGGAATGTTAATTAGTTTGGCCACTGTGGAAAGCAGTTCAGATATTTCTCAAAGAACTTAAAACAGAACTACCATTCGACCCATGGAATATTATGCAGCCATAAAAAAGAATGAAATCATGTGCTTTGTAGTAACATGGATGCAGCTAGAGGCTATTTTCTGAAGCAAATTAATACAGGAACAGAAAACCAAATACTGAATGTTCTCACTTACAAGTGGGAGCTAAACACTGGGTACTTGTGAACATAAAAACAGCAACAACAGATACTGGGGACTACTAGAGCAGGAGGGAAGGAAAGGGGGAAGGGTTGAAAAACTATTGGTTACTATATTACCTGTACGATAAAGTCATTTGTACCCCAAATCTCAGCATCACTCAAAATACCCACGTAACAAACCTGCACCTATATCCCTTGAATCTAATAAAAGTTGAAAATATTTACAAAATTAATATTTTAATGTTTTAATGTCATTAAAATATGTAAATAAGAAAATTATTTTATTATAAAAACTAACCTATGTTAATTGCAGAAAATTTAGAAAATAAAGTTTAAAAAATAAAATTTTTAAAAGATAACTAATCACTGTTAATATAGTTAGCTCTAAATTATAGGAAAATATCTTGCCTCTAAGAGCTTCCTATTATTTATCTTTAAAATGGACATAATGATAGTAATTTCCTTATAAGACTGTTATATTTCATGTTAATGTAAAATGTTTTTCACAGTTCTTTGTATATCATAAGCACGTTTATAATTTTATACCACTTTTAAGCAAAGCAACATCAACCTATACAAATTGTTCTATAAATGTAATCTGCTTTTTTAAAAATATGAACGATATATCAGGATCATTTTTCCATGTTAGTAAACATAAATCTGCAGTATAACTGGAGTAAGAGCTATGTAGTATTTCTTTTTATGACTGTGCCATACTTATGAGACAATTAGACTGCAAACATAATTTTTAATGGTTGTATAATATTTCATCATAAATATGTACTTGGATTTATTTAATACTTTGTGTCATCTGTTATGATTCAGCTGCCTGGGGAAAATGAGGCCATCTTAATAGTAATAAAATATATTTCTCTGAATCTCTTCCAATTTTCTTCTGCTGAACTTTAGGTTCTCTTTAAAGACTCCTTCTCTCATTTCCAACAGTCCCCAAGGGATTCACCCATCCCTTCAATCCCCAAATAAGGAGCACGTGCCATGTACCAGACAGTGCAATAGGGATGCAATAATGAGAAAAAAAAGATGCAGCTGCTGCTATCTTGGCGTTTCCAATCTTAAAGGAGAAACCAAACCTTAACCAAATAATCTCCCAGCTAATCAAACACAGACTATGTTACGCACTACAAAGACAAAATAGAATGCCATTAGAACAATGGCAAAAGGCCAAATATAGACTGGGGCTCAGGGAAGGTCTCTGAGGATTTAGATGATTGAGATGATATCTGAAGTGTGGAGAGGCTCCCTAGGTCTGGGGAATGGTTCAGGATAAAGAGGGTTGCTTCTGGCCGGAGGAACAGCAAGAGCAAAAGCTCCCTGGCAGGAGGAATAGTGGTTGCTTGAAGCCTCTAAGCTGTGGGTGAATGCACACAAGGAACAACATGCAAAGCCAAGTTGGCAGGTACCACCCATTTGTTTGAAAATGTAGGCTTTATTTTTATTCAAGCACAGTGGGGCCAACAGATGAGGAGATCACTGTCATTAAAAATTTAGTTTGTTATTCTCACATATCCCCAGAGGAGGAGGGCCTGCCACACCACACCCAAGCTGAGTTAGGGGTTGGGTTGGGGGCTGGGACATGGAGAAACACCAGAGTCAGTCAGGAGGCAGAGAGATTTAGTGGGAAATGTGGGAAATAATCATTATGGTGGTTTTCATGGGAAGGAACAGAACAGGCAGGGTATGCAGATTTAGGATTGGCTAGTTCGAATAATTTCAGCAGGCTCTAGGGCATAAACCTGTCTCTAGTTTTCTGGTGCCATGCCCTGGGGTAATCAGGAAAGGGGTATAGTGGCCCTGAGTGTGAGAGCCCAGTGGAGGAGGTGGTTGGGGGTATGGAACCTTAATTGGTTAGTGTACATATAAAAGACACTCATAGGCTAGTTGTTTACTGTCTCTGGGAATTAGCTAGCCCAAAGAGGGGCAGGGTTTTCAAAGTCAGCAAGGCTGGAAGATGTTAATGCCCTTTTTATGGAACTCTGCAACTCTCCGCAACTACCCCTATGGATGGAAGCCAGAAGCATGACTATTTTTATCCCATTAAGAACTGTACTCCAGTTCGCTGTTACAGTTTGGGAGACTCCATTAAGCTCACTCAGCCTACCCCAAATCAGTAAGCAAGGTACTAAATAAAGGAAAAAAATTAATTAAGGGAATAATGAGTCCTTGCAATGGCTTGACACCTGCTACACCAGAGGAGACTGGCTTTTGAAAACTCTGACTCCAACTTACTTAACACCTTTGCAGGGGTGTTATAAACTAGGAGAGATCAGTTAAAGGTAAGGACAATATTGGGAAATATTTCCTGATATTACTAAAGTTCTGTTCTGTGAATTGTTCCCTGAGAAATTAAACACCTTCTCATTGAGCTTGAGAACTAGCCCTGAATTTCATGAAAGATTGAAAAGCTCATCACCAGCAGGTCTATTTCTGCTCTCAAGAGAAACTGATAGTCTTCAGAGGCCAGGCCCTTCCCCACCCCTCAGAGTAGCTATTGTACCTCCCAGATGGTCAGAAGTTTGTTTTTTTTTTTTTAAGTTTTATCATTCTATATTGTTTTAAATGGTTTTGTTCCATTATGACCTTGTTCAATTATAAAATAAAACATGAACTATCTAACCAAATAAGCTTTAGTAAATGCATAGAATTGTACACTGTGGTATAGCTTAAAAGTGAGTGTAGGAGGGTGATATCAGCAAGATAGTGGAGGAGAAATTTTCAGTACTTGTTCCTTCACAGAAACACCAATTTGAACAACCATCCATGCATGAAAACATCTTCACAAGAGCTAAGGAATCCATATGAGATATTATAGCACTTGGGTGGAGCATAGATATAAAAAAAGGCACCCTAAAGAAGGTAGAAAGAACGGTTTCACCTTATCGGCATCACTCCTCCACAAACCTGGGCACCACAGTATGGAGAAAGATACCCTCCACCTAGGGGAAGAAGAGTGAAGTGAGCACCTGACTTCACCATCAACTCCAGTTAACCCTGGCACCAGGCCCACTCCCATGGACCCAAGTGCCAAGCCCATCTCCATGGACTCAGGTGCCAGGCCTGCCCCAGCACCACACCAGCCCCAGTGGACTCATACTTAAGTCATGCTCCAGCACCAGGTCAGCTCCTATGGAAACAAATTTCAGGCTCACCCTTGTGGACCCAGTCTCCAGGCTTGTCCCTGTAGACACAGACTCCAGGCCAATTGTTATGGACCCATCATAAGCCCCACCCCATTGGACTCAGGATTCAGGCACATCCCTGCAGACCCTGGTATGAGGTCAGTCCACCTAAGTACTCCAACAGGAAGCACACACATGGACCTCAACAGATGGCCCACTTAGAATTTCTAGGCAAGGTGACGGGAGAACAGCTCTCTCTGTTGAAGCTAGTTTGTAAATACCAAAAGAGGCATCTACTTCTTAAATGTGTAGACACCAATACAAAGACACAAGGATCATTAATGATCAGGGAAGCACAGCACCACCAAAGGAACAAAATAAAACACAAGAAACCAACCCTAAAAAAATGAAAATGCATGAACTGTCTGACAAAGCACTCAAAATAATTGTCTTAAAGATGCTCCACCTAGCTACAAGAGAACTCAGACAATGAAATAAAATCAGAAAAATAACACATGAACAAGATAAGTTCAAGAGATAGAAACCATAAACAAGTACCAATCAGAAATTCTGGAACTGAAGAATGCAATGACTGAACTAAAAACCTCCATGGTGTGCTTTAACAGTAGGCTCAGCCAAGCAGAAGGAAGAATCAGTGAGCTCAAAAATACATCACTAGAAATTACAGAGAAACAAAAAGAAAAGAAAATGAAAAAGAGTGAATAAAGCCTACAGAACTTATAGTACAGCATCAAGCAAACCAATTATGAAAGTTTCAGAAGGAGTAAAGAAAGGGAAAGGGAGCAGAAGCCTATTTAAAGAAATAATTACAGAAAACTTTCCAAATGTGAAGAGGTAAATAAACATCCAGATCCACAAACTCAAATAATTAAAGAACCTCAGATAAATAAAGAAATGGTCACTGGGACACATTACAATCAAAGTCTCAAAAGTTAACTACAAAGGGAGAATTTTGAAAGCATTAAGAGGAAAGTGACTAGTCACAAGTAAGGAACTCTCATAAAACTATCAGTGGACTTCTCAGCAGAAACCTTGCAGACCATGAGAAAGTGTAACGTTATATTCAAAGTGCTGAAATAAAAAAAAAAAAACCTCTGCCAACAAAGGATACTATATTTAAGAGAGCTATTGTTCAGAAGTAGACAGATAGAGACTCATAGACAAACCAAAGCAAAGAGAGTTCATTACCAGTAGACCTGCCTTGCAAGAAACACTAAAGTGAGTTCTTCAGGTTGAAATAAAAGGATGCTAAATAACAATATAAAAACATAAAACTGACTGTAAAGATAAGAATACAGTCAAATTCAGAATACTCTAATAATGTAACAGTAGTATGTAAATTACTTTGACTTCTAGTATGAAACATAAAACTATTAAAAATAACTATTGTTACAATATTTGTTAATGGATGGATAATATAAAAAGATGTAAATGGTGATGTCTAAAACACAGAATATGGGAGGAGGATAAATTAAAGCATAGAGTTTTTGTATGTGATCAGAATTAAGTTGTTACCAGTTAAGTTGTTATCAGCTTAAAACAGACTGTCCTAACTATGAGATGATTTATGTAGGCTACATGGTAATGACACAAAAAAATGTCTAGTAGGTATACAAAAGATGAAGGAATAAGCATAACACTGCAAAATCATCAAATCAGAAAGAAAGATATCAAGAAAAGAAGAAGAAAGGAACTACAAAATCATCAGAAAACAATTAACAAAAGACAACAGTAAATTCTTACCTGTCAATAATTATTTTAAATGTAAACAGATTAAAATATCTAATTAAAAGACATAGAGCCAGGTGCTGTGGCTCATGCCTGTAATCCTAGCACTTTGAGAGGCTGAGGTGGGCGGATCACCTGAGATCAGGAGCTCGAGACCAGCCTGGTCAACATGGTGAAACCCCAACTCTACTAAAAATACAAAAATTAGCTCGACATGATGGCAGGTGCCTGTAATCCCAGCTATTCAGGAGGCTGAGGCAGGAGAATCACTTGAACCCTGGAGGTGGAGGTTGCAGTGAGTTAAGATCATGCCACTGCACTCCAGCCTGGGTGACAGAGCAAGACTCCGTCTCAAAAAAAAAAAAAAAAAGACATAGAGTGTCTGAGTGGATAAAAACAAAATTCAAATATATGCTGCTTAAAAGAGACTCAACTTAGTCCTAAGTACACACATACACACATAGGCTGAAAGTGCAGGGTTGGAAAAAATATTTCATAAAAATGGAAACTAAAAGAAAGCAGGGGTGGCTATACTTAGACAAAATTGATTTTAAGTCAAAAACTCACAAGAAACAAAGAAGATCATTATATAATGACAAAGGGGTCAATTTATCAAGAAAATGTAAAAATTATAAATATATATTCACCCAACATTGGAGGACCTAAATATATAAAGCAAATATAAACAGAATTGAAGGGAGAGTAGACAGCAATACCATATGAACCAGCCATCTCACTTCTGAGTCTATATCTAAAATATCTAAAGGAAATGAAATCAGTATTCTTTTATTATTATTATTATTGAGACAGGGTTTTGCTCTGTTGCCCAGACTGAAGTGCAGTGGCATGATCATGGCTCACTGCAGCCTCCACCTCCTGGGCTCAGGTGATCCTCCTGCCTCAGTCTCCTGAATAGCTGGGATTACAGGTACCTAACACCATGCTGGGCGAATCTTTATATTTCTTTTTGCTGTTTTTTTTGGAGAGACAAGGTCTCAATGTGTTGCCAAGGCTGGTTTCAAACTCCTGGACTCAAGCAATCTGCCTGCCTTGGCCTCACAAAGTGCTGAGATAACAGGCATAAGCCACAGTTCCTGGCCCTGAAATCAGTATCTTGAAAAGATACCTACATTCTTGTGTTCATTGTAGTATTATTCACAGTAGCCAAGATATAAAATAAACTTGTGTCCATCAAAGGATAAATGAATAAAGAAAACATGGCATGTATATACAATGAAATATTATTGAGCCTTAAAAAGGAAGGAAATTGCAATATGGATGAACTTGGAGAACATTATGCTAAATGAAACAGGTTAGGCACATAAAGACAAATATTGCATGATCTCATATGTAGAATCTAAAAACATCAAACTCATAGAAGCAGAAAGTAGAATGGTGGTTGCGAGGGGTAGGGAGAAGTAGGAGAAATGAGGAGATGTTGCTCAAAGGGTACAAAGCTTTGGCTATATAGGATGATAAGCTCTGGAGATCTAATATATAGCATGGTGACTATAGTTAGTCTTACTGTATTGCGTACTTTAAATTTTGCTCTTTTTTTTTTGAGATGGAGTGTCACTCTGTCGCCCAGGCTGGAGTGCAGTGGCATGATCTCAGCTCACTGCAAGCTCCATCACCTGGGTTCACACCATTCTCCTGCCTCTGCCTCCCATGTAGCTGGGACTACAGGCACCTACCACCACGTCCAGCTAATTTTTTGGCATACTTTAAATGTTCTAAGAGAATAGATCTTAAATATTCTCCGTACCAGAAAAAAAAACTAATTATGTGAGGTGATGGATATGTTAAGTAGCTTGATTGTGGTAATAATTTCACAGTGTATGCATATATCAGAATATCACACTGTATACTTTAATATATATGATTTCAATTTGTCAATTGTACCTTAATAAGGCTGAGGGGGGGAGGAAGAAGACCCCCAAAAATGAGACACATAAAATAAGTTGAAAAACAGTACATAAAATGTAATTTCAATTGTGTTATTAAAAAGAAAAGATTTTTAATATTCATGAAATATATCTGTACTGAGAAAATGGCTGCCATAGGGAAGAGGTGTGAGAAGGTCAGGAGAGTGATAAGATACAGGAGATGTTTGTTTTTCAGAGGTTTTGAATACATTGTTTGCTTTTCCACCTGGGATTCTCCAGGTGACAGGATGCCATTTAGGAGGCTCATGCCTTGTATGTAATTTAAAACATTAAGCTCTTTATTTGTTTGCTAAATGTTGTACTTTAATTATAGGTCAGAAAGACTCCTAATAAAATAAATAAGTCTTTCACAAAACTGTTTTATAGGCCATTCACTTTTCAGAATGGCTATACCTTCCACCAAAGAATATAGTGAATCTTTCAAGGAACTACTGTATTTCTCTTGTTTGATCAATGCCCACCTAGTTGGCACGTTTCTACTGACCCATAGCAATACTGATTTTGCGGTAAACAGTTACAATAGTTTCTAGGCAAAGAATGCTTTGTATGGTAGACATACACTACCCCCCAAAATGAGACAAGTCACTCAGTGGCTGATCACAGTTGAAAGCAGAATCAATAAATCTTTGTAACATTGGGCTTGCCAAGCAAAGCCCTGTTGCACTACAAATATACTGACTAGTGAGAGAGAGAGTCTCCAGGTCACATCATTCACTCCACACCCCCATCTTTCTTCTTCTTGTCCAACTTTTTTTTTCCATGACCATACTGCAGTCTCTGCTGAAACTTAAGAAAGACTAAAAATCAGGGACAGCTGTTGTAGTTGGAAACAACCATGTTTTCTGTGTTATAGTGATCATTGAGCCCAACAGCTGCACATATGCAAGGCCAGTCAGTGTTCACTTTAATAGAAGTGTCTTCTCTGTTTGGAAGAAAAAAAATGCCATCGGAACCTCAGATTACAAGCTGATACTGTGGATTGTTTCATTTTTGCACAAGAAGTATTTTTTCATTTGTTTCTTCCACACATATAAACTTAGATGATAGCACTTGCAGTTAATTTAAAGTCAAAGTGGGGAATCATATAGATATATGTATCTATGTTTAAATATTTTATTTTATCTTAAACTATAGAAATTTATTTATTTTCTAATGTCTAATGTAGATCCAATGATTTTGGTGTGAACATGGTGTTTGGAGTTCTGTTGTTGCCTCTTTTATGTGGATGTCACTTTTGTATTTTGTAAAATTTCTTAATGCATTATGCATTACAGATTTCTTTAAAGTAGAATTAATACTCCAAGATAGTTATAAAACAATCTGAGAGTAGCTTCCATCTAGATTTTTACAATCTTTCCCCAAAGAATTAACTCATTCATACATAACTCGTCAGCAACACTGTTAGTAATTAGTTTTCTGATGCTAATACTTCTTAGTATTCGTAGAAAAAATGTATTAGTCCATTTTCACACTGCTGATAAAGACATACCTGAGACTGGGAAGAAAAAGAGGTTTAATTGGACTTACAGTTCCATATGGCTGGGGGGGCCTCAGAAGCATGGTGGGAGGTGAAAGGCACTTCTTACATGGTGGCAGCAAGAGAAAATGAGGAAGAAGCAAAAGCGTTTTTTTTTTTTTTTTAACATAAACCCATCATATCTTGTGATACTTATTCATTATCATGAGAATACCATGGAAAAGACTGGCCCCCATGATTCACTTATCTCCCCCAGGTCCCTCCCACAACATGTGGGAATTCTGGGAGATACAATTCAAGTTGAGATTTGGGTGGGGACACAGTCAAACCATATCATTCCACTCCTGACCCCTCCAAATCTTGTATCCTCACATTTCAAAACCAATCATGCTTTCCCAACAGTTCCCCAAAGTCTTAACTCATTTCAGCATTAACCCAAAAGTCCCCAGTCCAAAGGCTCATCTGAAACACGGCAAGTCCCTTCTGTCTATGAGCCTATAAAATCAAAAGCAAGCTAGTTACTTCATAGATACAATGGAGGTACAGGTATTGGGTAAATACAGCCATTCCAAATAGGATAAATTGGCCAAAACAAAGGGGTTACAGGGCCCATGCAAGTCTGAAATCCAGCAGGGCAGTCAAAATTTAAATCTCCAAAATGATCTCCTATGACTCCAGGTCCCACATCCACGTCACGCTGATGCAAGAGGTAGATTCTCATGGTTTTGGGCAGCTCTGCCTCTGTGGCTTTGCAGGGTACAGCCTCCCTCCTGGCTGCTTTCATGGGCTGGCACTGAGTGTCTGCAGCTTTTCCAGGTGCACAGTACAAGCTGTTGGTGGATCTACTATTCTAGCTTCTGGAAGACAGTGGCCCTCCTCTCACAGGTCCACTAGGCAGTGCCCCTGTAGGGACTCTGTGTGGGGGCTCTGACCCTATGTTTCCCTTCCACACTGCCCTAGCAGAGGTTCTCCATGAGTGTATTGCCCCTGCAGCAAACTTTTGCCTGGCCATCCAGGTGTTTCCATACATCTTCTGAAATCTAGACAGAGGTTCCCAAACCTCAATTCTTGACTTCTGTGCACCTGCAGGCTCAATGACACATGGAAGCTGCCCAGGTCTGGGGCTTCCACCCTCTGAAGCCACAGCCCAAGCTGTACTTTGGCCCCTTTCAGCCATGTCTGGAGTGGCTGAGACACAGGGCACCAAGTCCCTAGGCTGTACACAGTACAAGGACCCTGGGCGTGACCCACAAAACCACTTTTTCCTCCTGGGCCTCAGGGCCTGTGATGGGAGAAGCTGCTGTGAAGGTCTCTGACATGGCCTGGAGACATTTTCCCCGTGGTCTTGGGTATTAACATTAAGCTCCTTGCTACTTATGCAAATTTCTGCAGCTGGTTTGAATTTCTCCTAAAAAAATGGGTTTTTCTTTTCTGCTGCATCATCAGGCTACAAATTTTCTGAACTTTTATGCTCTGTTTCCCTTTTAAAACACAATACATTTAATAGCACCCAAGTTATCTCTTGAATACTTTTCTGCTTAGAAATTTTTTCCATCAGATACCCTAAATCATCTCTCAGGTTCAAAGTTCCACAAATCTCTAGGGCAGAGGCAAAATGCTGCCAGTCTCTTTGCTAAAACATAACAAGAATCACCTTTGCTCCTGTTCCCAACAAGTTCTTCATTTCCATCTGAGACCACTTCAGCCTGGACCTTATTGTTCATATCACTATTAGCATTTTTCTCAAAGCCATTCAACAAATTTCTAGGAGGTTTCAAACTTTCCCACCTTTTCCTATCTTCTTCTGAGCACTCTAAACTGTTCCAACCTCTGCCTGTTACCCAGTTCCAAAGTTGCTTCCACATTTTCAGGTATCTTTTCGGCAATACTCCACTCTACTGGTACCAATTTACTGTATTAGTCCCTTTTCATGCTGCTGATAAAGACATACCTGAGACTGGGAAGAAAAAGAGGTTTAATTGGACTTACAGTTCCACATGGCTGAGGAGGCCTCAGAATCATGGCAGGGGGTGAAAGGCACTTCTTACATGGTAGCAGCAAGAGAAAATGAAGAAGCAAAAGCGGAAACCCCTGATAAACCCATCAGATCTTATGAGATTTATTCACTATCATGAGAATAGCACAGAAAAGACCGGCCCCCATGATTCAGTTATCACCTCCTGGGTCCCTCCCACAACACGTGGGAATTCTGGGAGATAGAATTCAAGTCGAGATTTGGGTCGGGACACAGTCAAACCATATTAAAAAAAAACTACTCTGTTTTCACTCTATTTCACTGGATTACATAATATATAATTAAATCAATATAATCGAAATAACAAGTATGACTGGCATTTACTGGCTTGAAGACAAAGTCCAACTGATTCTTGGACAGTAAGTGGCTCTCCTGGAGGGAGTAGAGGGGTAGGTGTCTGTGGGAACAGCTCACAGCAGTGCCCCATCAGCCACCAGGTGCATCTATCAGCACATCTTACTTAACTCTGGGATAAGGTGATGTACATGTTGGTTCAAGGAACATCTGCTGTTTATTAATTTCTTTTTGAGATTTTCAATGTGTTTTAAGCAGCATGACCGTTTCTTCAGTTGAAATCTTACACAGAAAAACAGAATATCCATCAAGAGAGGAGCTGTTCTGGGGGGAGTTATATTCACCATCTCTATTCTCCCATGGTGGTCCTTGAGAAACATCTAGGACTGTCCCAGGCTATACGAAGCACAATATGACAACCTATGACAGAGTCCAGTCTTTTTGCATTAAAGTGATAAACTGGAATCTAAAGATCTTGTGACCAGAACTCAGTTTTTCTGCTTCCCAAGCTTATACTTTTTTGTTGCATTTTCCATCTTTTACTTCCCATGTGACTTGCAGCTGCCTCTCATGGGGTCTTTTAGACATCTGATTATCTCTGAGTGGTAGCCCAGAGGCACTTACAAGTACCCATGTGCCCACCTCCTTGGTGTCAGCCCTGACATTTGGCCTAGAGGTTAGGAAGGAAAATAGTAGCTTGGCTCAGCATGTCCTTACTCTACATAGTTTACTGAACTTGCCACAAGAGACTGACCCCTGTGAATCAGGGGTGTGGTGGACCAGGCATGAATTTACTTCTTTCTGAACTTTTCTTCAAGATCCTTACTTTTCAGTAGTCTGTGGGTCTAAGAGGTTTTACTTTTTTGATGGAGTCTCACTCTGTCACCAGGCCAGAGGGCAGTGGCACAATCTCTGCTCACTGCAATCTCCGCCTCCCAGGTTCAAGCGATTCCCCTGCCTCAGCCTCCCGAGTAGCTGGGACTACAGGCACACACCACCACGCCTGGCTAATTTTTTGTATTTTAGTAGAGACAGAGTTTCATCATGTTGGCCAGGATGGTCTCAATCTCCTGACCTCGTGATCCTCCCACCTCGGCCTCCCAAAGTCCTGGGATTACAGGTGTGAGCCACCGCGCCCAGCCAGGAGTATTTTTATTGTCTTCAGATTGCTCCCAGGGGAGGTTATATCCAAGCTGGGCTTGGTCAGTTAAAAGAGATGGAAGGGTAAAAGGAAATTCTATGCAGAGGGAGTATCAAATGCAGAGGCCTTAACTTGACTTGAGCAAGCATGGTATTACAGAAGCAAAAGATAAGAACAAAAGCCAGAATCATGAAAGGTTTTATAACTGTGCTAAAGAGTTTGGATTTTATTCTGAAGGGAGTGGAAAGTTATCAAAGTTAAAAGCAAGCAGGGGAATGGTATGATCAGATTGTGATTTAGATGGGTCACCCGGTCAACACTAGAAAATGAATGGGGACAAGGAGAGATTGAGGCAGGGAGACCAGATAGGAGGCTGCAACAGTAACCCAGGGGAAAGATGATAGAGACCTGAACTAAGGCAGTGATAATTCCAATAAAGAGGAGGAGATAGATTCCTAGATATTAAGCATGCCTATACTTAGGACACTTTCCAATGCTAACTGAGTAGGAAGCTAGATTAAAGTGGCCAAAACAATTTTCGGGGGCATGAAAGAGAGTGTAGATTTCACATGTAGTCAAGCTTCAGATTCAGTTTTAGGGAATATTGTAGCGCTTCTAGTTTTCCTATTGGGGTTGCCACGTATGGCTAGATGTGCTGTGCACTAACACAACTTTGTTTTTTAAATTTTTAAAATGTTTTTTGAGACGGAGTTTCACTCCTGTTGCCCAGGCTGGAGTGCAATGGTGCGATCTTGGCTCACCACAACCTCTGCCTTCTGAGTTCAAGTGATTCTCCTGCCTCAGCCTACCAAGTAACTGGGATTACAGGCATGAGCCACCACACCTGGCTAAGTTTGTATTTTTAGTAGAGATGGGGTTTCTCCATGTTGGTCAGGCTGGTCTCTAACTCCTGACCTTAGGTGATCCACCCACCTCAGTCCCCTAAAGTGCTGGGATTACAGGTGTGAGCCACCATGCCTGGCCACAACTTTAAAATGTGCTATGATTATAGACCAGAATGTGTTTGAAGCCTCTTTGAGTTGTGCAATGCTTCAACTGTTCTTCTTATGGTTGTGCAAGCAAAAATTTCCAAAGATAGTCTACACAGCTTCTTGAGAAACGTCATGTGAGGTATATGAGCCCTAAGATCTAACGTAAGACTGAAACAGTTATTGCTGCACACAGGTGCTGAGAGAGGTAAGAGAGAAATGTCGATGGCAACAGGTTCTCAGGTAGCTGGGGAAGGACCTCATAAGAAGGTAATATAAAGCCCTTTGTATCAAAACTGACTGAGGGAAAACTTCCATCAATGTGTCACAGCTTGGAAACTAGTCCCAGTAGGGACACTCCACAATGGTGCCCAATTCAGGGGCTCAGGATATGGACTGCAGAAGAATGTGGAAGAGTCTCTAGATTGCTAAGCTCCTCCATACGATCTGCTCCCCAAAACCAAGAGTCGTTTTCTTTCCATCCTCTTTCTGGGAAAGGCTGAGATACATGTGCCTTCCTTTGCTTCACCATAGCCAATAAAGTTTGTAAGTATTCTAGAAGTAGGCCTTTTGTTCACAATCCATGGTGTATCTGAAATATGTGAAGAAGTAAATGAATATGTGTACTTGCCCATTACTGTACACAGTAGATATATTTCTGATAAGTTGTGGATACACTACATAGAAACCAAATTTTACTTTTAAATAGTTTTTATCATGGTGACATTCTAAAACTGTGTAGCAATTATAGTTTATTTAAACATTTATTAAGCATTGTAACCCAGGGTGGACGTCTGTAAGAGAGGAAAATTGCAGATGAAAGTACACACACTGTGTTGATTTTATCAGTGCTTAAAACATATAAGTACCTGACACATAGTAGACGCTTGATGAATGTTCACTGACTTCACAAATAAATGAGTGTTCAACCAAGAGCTTCTGCACAAATTATCTCATCACTAACAAGTCTGTGAAGTAGGTGTTGTTATCTTGTTTTACATAAAAGAAAACAGAAGCTCAAAAATGTTAACTGACAAGTCCTCAAGGCAGAACTAATAAACAATGTGGCTGGAACATTAATTGAGATTTTTCGATTCTTTCCACTATCTGGCAGCTATTTGTAAAAGCTTTGTTCTGAATAATTCTGATTTTTGAGAAAGCTACTGAAGAATCCTCTTATAAAGAAGAAAACCATGTCCTCATTTATATTTTGTAAGTAAAAAGAAATTGGCAGGGGGAATTTTTCTATAGTGGGATTCTCATCTTATAAATGCATGAAACCTTAGTTTCCATTCTTTTTGAAGATGGAATAATTGAGTACCTGAAGAATATACAAATAGTTGATAGGCACAAAAAGAGAAAAAGAAAAAGGGCAAAATACAAAAAAATCCACAAAATTTTGACTTCTTTTTTTTTTTTTTTTGAGACGGAGTCTCGCTCTGTCGCCCAGGCTGGAGTGCAGTGCCGCAATCTCGGCTCACTGCAAGCTCCGCCTCCCGGGTTCACGCCATTCTCCTGCCTCAGCCTCTCCAAGTAGCTGGGACTACAGGCGCCTGCCACCACGCCCGGCTAAATTTTTTTGTATTTTTAGTAGAGACGGGGTTTCACCGTGGTCTCGATCTCCTGACCTCGTGATCTGCCCATCTCGGCCTCCCAAAGTGCTGGTATTACAAGCGTGAGCCACCGCACCCGGCCTAAAATTTTGACTTCTTAACTCTCCTATTTTGTTCTGCCTATTGTTATCACTTCTTTCATTTTTAGCTAGTGTTATATAACACTTATTTCTTTTTTTTCTACCTGCTTTCAGATTGAAAGATTTGTTTTCCAAAATTGTTATCCTAATTTATTGAGTTGACTTGATAAACTGATAAAATAGAAATTTTCCAGAGAAGAACAAACAAGCTTCGAAGGAAATAACAGGTGTTGAAAACGATGGATGGAAGGGGCCATGATTCACTGGGACTCTGAGGTTTCCTCTGCACAAAATCTAATGCAGTTGACCCTAATGTTGGGAGAAGCTGGTTTCGTAGTGTCACCTCTCCAATATACCACAAAGAGTAGACTCTGTCCATTTGTGGTTATTCACATTCCCACATCTCTCCCACCAGCATGGGGACCTCTTGGGCTAAAGTCAGCTCAAACCATCACATCCTCCCTTGGTGATCCCCATGGCTTCCACTGGAGATCATGTTCCTTGGTTCCTGTCCTAAATCAGTACTGAGCTTTGCACACTTCATGTGCTTTTTCTCCACTATCTTTTTTTAGGTGAGGGTGAACAGAAGTCCAAGGATCAGGTGTTGGCTACAGAACAGAGAGATTTCGTTTCTGTCAGGATCAAAGGTGGACATAAACCAAAAATAAGGTCAGCACCTCCACTGTTAGGGTCCTTTCAGACAATAAAACGGGATACATATTTATAATCTGTAAACAACACTCAGGAGAATTTGTAGCAAGCAATGCACTATCTTAATTTGATTGACCCAATCCTTTTTTTGACTGTGAAAGTGTCCATGAGGACACAGGGCAGTGGGTCTCTGCAACCTCAGTTAGCATTTTCCAAGAACTGCAGAAACTTCAATCTTATCTTTGGTTAATCTTCTTTCATTCAACCTGCTCTGATTCAGGAATCTTTTTATTCATACTTTTTCTAAATCATTGAACAGGAATTGATTAAATATCAGATTTTAGAACAAAAACTAAATTTGCTGGGGGTTTTAGCTGATAAAAGAAGGTCCAATAAGATATAAATAAATACATGCATGCATGAAATTTTGGTGGAGGTGGCAATATACTCCCCAGCAAGTAAACTGCAAACTCACAATGGTGTTAACTGAAGTGCACTATTTTTAGAAAAGGCAAGTCTAATAGAGGTTGGCTTTGAGAGCCGTTTGATCCAGCCTTTCATCGCTATGAGGTGGAGATGACTTTGGCAAGCCCTGAGCTGGGAGAAATCACCACCAGGGCTTCCACTGCACGAACCTCCGCTGTTGTGACCAAACATAGCCTTGCTGTTTCAGGAAGGTTTGCATAAAAAGGGATTGATTTTCATTTGATTCTGCAAATGGACTCCCTGAGCTAGCCTGGTGGAAAGGAAGAGAATTAAAAGGGCAAAAAAAATTCTTTGGTAGTTCTGGCCAGCTTCCAAATGCTTCAAGCTGCCAGCACAACTGGCTTAATCTGCTTATTTAGAGCTGAAGACATGCTTAACTCTCAAGGCCAGAAACTCAAGACTTAATGAGGGATAATCTAAAATTCTGAATCTTTTTTCTGGTAAGAAACAAAAACAAAAGAGAAAGAAACAAGCTACTATTCTTCGACTCTTCTGCATTAAAAAAAATTTTAATTGCAGGAATGGTGGTCGTTCTCATTTAAAACCATTTTCAAAATTGTAAAAATGCACAATGTCTATAAGAAAGAATCCTCTTGCGTGTGTTGTTATTATATGATTGAGTTAAAACTGTTTAAGACAAGAAAATATCTCCCTGAAATAAAAATTATTGAACTTGGTCTAAAATTGTTACTTTTTTGCAGACCATTTATCATGGGCAGGCATTAATTTTAGTTTAGTTACAAAGATGAAAGATCAATAAAACATATTCCCTATACTCAGGGACCTCACGATCTAGCAGGGGAAACACAAAATAATGAATATATAAATATATGTCTCCAAATTTTCATGCAGTGTGAAGAGCATTATATGAAAGATATGGGCAAGATGTGAAAACAAGATAAGGTAGCAACAAATTCAGCCTAGGTGGAGAGAAGTTGATTAAGGCTTCACATGGATATTAATGTTTGAGCTGGGCTTTAAGGAAATACTATCTCACAAGTGTTGGAAGTGAGACCAGGACTAAGTGAGGACTTAGAAAGCACTTGCTAATGGTGAGGTCAGCTCTGTTCAGACAAGGGGGTTGGGCCACACAAAAGATTGCACAGCTCCTACCACCTGGTCAGAGTTCCAACAGACTTCACCAGAACTGGAGCATTAGGCTTCTGACAGGGCTTCTTGCTTCACCCATCATCCTTCTATAGAAGACTTTTCTCCCCAGAGTGTTAAGATTCAATCCTTTAATATATAAATCATTTATTTCTTAAACACATGTTTATAGAGTGCCTACTATATGTCAGGCACTCTACTAGGCACTTGGAATACACCAGTAAACAAAACAGAAAACTCTGCCCTTGTTGAACTAATTCCCTGGCAATGGGAGATAGTCTTACCATGAAAAAACATAATAGATAAATATAAACTAAAATTTATAGTATGTTACAAAGTAGTATTATTTTTAAAAAACATGAAAGTGGATCAGAAATAGTGGAGTGGGAGGAGGTTAAAGTGTTGAAAAAGAGTGGTCAAGGTAGACTGCACTGAGGCATTTGTCTTTAAGCATAGACCTGAAGGGGTTAGCCATGTGAGTGATTGGGGAAGAGCGTTATAGGCAGAGGGAATAGCCAATACAAATGACAAAAGTATTTTCAAAAACAGCAAAGAGGTCATTGTGGCTGGAACAGGGATCAAGGGAGAAAGAAATAAAGTCATCTCATAAAGGGTCAGGGTATTACAAGATATCTGGCTTTACTTGGTGGGAAATGGGTTTAGAGCAGAGGAATGAAATGCTCTGATTTATACTTTAAAACGAAACAACCTGGCTGACTTGAGAATAGACTATAGGAGAAAATGTTGAAATGGAGCATGCTTGAGAGACTACATCAGCAACCAGGAGAGAGAAGAAGGAGACTGAAAACAGAGAAATAAGCAGAGGAAGTTGGGTGAAGCAGTGAGAGTCTGGATATATTGCGAAAGCAGAGCCGATAGGATTTGCTGATGAATTGGCTGTGAGGTGAGAATGGAAGGAGTTGGTGATGACACCAAGGTTTTTGGCCTGAGCGTCTGAAAGAATGGAGTTGCCATCCACTGAAATGGAAAAGGTAAAACAGATTTGGGGATAAGACAAGGAGATTAATTTGGGGCATATTAAGATTAGACACCCCAGCAGAGACAGAAACCTGAGTTTGTGGGAGAGATGAGAATGGGGATATTCATTTGGAAATCATTGGTGTATAAACTGTACTGAGTCATGAGCCTGGGTGAGATCACAAAGTGAGTATGTGTACAGGGAGAAGAAAAGAAGCTCATGTGCTGGGAAAGGAACAAGCTCAAAAGACTGAGAAGGACCAATGATCATGGTAGGAAGAATACCCAGGCAGTGTAGTTGCCTGCAAACCAAATAATGAAAGTTATAATCAAAGAGGAGAAAACGGACACTCCTGTCAGATGCTGATGAAAAAAGCAGAGAACTGCCCTTTGTATTTATCAACATAATTGTTAAATCCAGGGACTCATTGGTAAATTTTACAAGAGCAATTTTGGTAGAGTGGTCAAGGTAAATCTTGATTGGAGTAAATTATTCACAATTTCTGCTTTAGAGCCATATTTCCAAACTTTTCCTATTTTTGCCCTGCATCTGATCCTCCTATTCACCTTGCTGTTTTCTTTTTGTTTCTTCTTCAACTTATATTTTAAGTTCAGGGATACATTTGCAGGATATGCAGATTTGTTACATAGGTAAAGGTGTGTCATGGTTCTTTGCTGTACAGATTATCCCATCACCTGGGTATTAAGCCCAGCATCAATTAGCTATTCTTCCTAATGCTCTCACTCTCCCCACTCCCCCAATAGACTCCAGTATGTGGTGTTCCCCACCATGTGTCCGTGTATTCTCATCATTCAGCTCCCACTTATAAGTGAGAACATGCAGTGTTTGCTTTTCTGTTCCTGTGTTAGTTTTCTGAGGATAATGGCTTCCAGCTCCATCCATGTCCCTGAAAAGGGCATGATCTCATTCCTTTTCATGGCTGCATGGTATTCTGTGGTGTTATGTACCACATTTTCTTTATCCAGTCTGTCACTAATTTACATTTAAGTTGATTCCATGTTTTTGTTACTGTGAATAGTGCTGCAGTGAACATACGTGTGCATATATCTTTATAATAGAATGATTTATAATCCTTTGGGTATATACCCAGTAATGAGATTGCTGAGTCAAATGGTATTTATGCCTGTAGATCTTTGAGAAATTGCCACACTGTCTTCTACAATAGTTGAGCTAATTTACTCTCCCACCAACAGTGTATAAGCATTCCTTTTTCTCCACAACCTTGCCATCATCTGTTGTTTTTGACTTTTTATTAATAGCCATTCTGACTGTAGTGAAAAGGTATCTTATTGTGGTTTTGATTTGCATTTCTCTAATGAGCAGTGATGTTGAGCTTTTTTCATATGTTTGTGGTCTCATGTATGTCTTCTTTTGAAAAGTGTCTGTTCATGTCCTTTGCCCATTTTTTAATGGGTTGATTTTTTTCTTGTAAATTTGCTCAAGTTCCTTGTAGTCTTTGGATATTAGACCTTTGTCAGATGGATAGATTGCAAAATTTCTCTCCCATTCTGTAGGTTGTCAGTTCACTCTGATGGTAGTTTATTTGGCTGTGCAGAAGCATTAGATCCCATTTGTCAGTTTTTGCTTTTGTTGCAATTGCTTTTGGTGTTTTTGTCATGAAATATTTTCCTGTTCCTATGTCCTGAATGGTATTGCCTAGATTTTCTTCTAGAGTTTCCAGAGTTTTGGGTTTTACATTTAAGTCTTTAATCCTTCTAGAGTTGATTTTTGTATATGGTATAAGGAAAGGGTACAGTTTCAATATTCTTCATATGGCTAGCCAGTTATCCCAGCACCATTTATTAAATAGGAAATCATTTTCCCATTGCTGGTTTTTATCAGGTTTGCTGAATATCAGATGGTTGTAAGTGCAAAGTCTTATTTCTGAGTTCTCGATTCTGTTAAATTGGTTTATATGTCTGTTCTTGTACCAGCACCATGCTGTTTTCGTTACTGTAGCCTTGTAGTACAGTTTGAAATTGGATAGCATAATGCCTCCACCTTTGGTCTTATTGCTTAGCATTTTCTTGGCTATTTGGGCTCTTTTTTGATTCCATTTGAATTTTAAAATAGATTTTTCTAATTCTGTGAAGAATGTCAATGGTGATTTAACAGGAATAATATTGAATCTATAAATTACTTTGGGCAGTATGGCCATTTTCATGATATTGATTCTTCTTATCCATGAGCATGGAATGTTTTTCTATTTGTTTGTGTCCTCTTTTATTTCCTTGAGCAGTGGTTTGTAGTTCTCCTTGAAGAAGTCCTTCGCTTCCCTTGTTAGCTGTATTCCTGGGTATTTTATTCTCTTTGCAGCAATTGTGAATGGGAATTCATTCATGATTTGGCTCTTTGCTTGTCTGTTGTTGGTGTATACAGATGTTAGTGATTTTTGCAAACTGATTTTGTATCTGAGACTTGGCTGAAGTTGCTTATCAGCTTAAGAGGCTTTTGGGCCAAGATGATGGAGTTTTCTAGATATAGGATTATGCCATCTACAAACGGAGATAATTTGACTTTTTCTCTTCATGTTTGAATACCCTTTATTTCTTTCTCTTACCTGATTTCCCTGGCCAGAACTTCCAATACTATGTTGAATAGAAGTAGTGAGAGAGGGTATCCTTGCCTTGTGCTTGTTTTTGAGGGGAATGCTTCCAGCTTTTGCCCATTCAGTATGATATTGGCTGTGGGTTTGTCATATATGACTCTTATTATTTTGAAGTATGTTTTTTCAAAACCTAGTTTATTGAGAGTTTTTAACATGAAAGAATGTTGAATTTTATTGAAGGCCTTTTCTGCATCTATTGAGATAATCATGCGGTTTTTGTCATTGGTTCTGTTTGTGTGATGAATCACATTTATTGATTTGTGCATGTTGAACCAAACTTGCATCCCAAGGAAGAAGCCAACTTGATGGTGTTGAATAAGCTTTTTGATGTGCTGTTGGATTTGGTCTGTCAGTATTTTGTTGAGTATTTTGCATCAAGGTTCATTAAGGATATCGGACTGAATATTTTGTTTTTTGTTGTATCTCTGCCAGGTTTTGGTATCAGGATGAAGCTGGCCTCATAGAACAAGTTAGGGAGGAGTCTCTCCTTTTCAATTGTCTGGAGTAGTTTCAGTAGAAATTGTGCCAGCACTTCTTTGTACCTCTGTAGAATTCAGCTGTGAATCCATCTGATTCTGGGCTTTTTTTGGTTAGTAAGGCATTTATTAATGTATAAATTTTGGAACTCATTATTGGTCTGTTCAGGGATTCCATTTCTTCTTGGTTCAGTCTTGGGAGGGTGTATATGTCCAGGAATTTATCTATTTTGTCTAGATTTTCTAGTTTATCTACATAAAGGTATTTACAGTATTCTCTGATGGTTGTTTGTATTTCTGTAGGGTCAGTGGTGATATCCCCCTTATCATTTGATTGTGTTTATTTGATTCTTCTCTCTTTTCTTTTATATTAGTCTAGCTAGTGGTCTATCTATCTTATTTTTTTTTCCAGAAAAATAGCTTCTAAATTCATTGGTTTTTTGAAGGTTTTTTTGTGTCACTATCTCCTTTAGCTCATCTCTGATTTTGGTTATTTTTTGTCTTCTGCTAGTTTTGGGGTTTGTTTTCTCTTGGTTCCCTAGTTCTTTTAGTTGTGACATTAAGGTGTTAACTTGAGATCTTTCTAGCTTTTTGATGTGGAAATTTAGTGCTATAAATTTCCCTCTTAACACTGCTTTAGCTGCATCCCAGAGATTCTGGTACATTATCTCTTTGTTCTCATTAGTCTCAAAGAACTTCTTGATCTCTGCTTTAATTTCATTATTTACCCAGTAGTCATTCATAAGCAGGTTGTTCAATTTCCATGCAGTTGTGTGATTGTGACTACATTTCTTAATCTTGAGTTCTAATTTGATTGTTCTGTGATCTGAGAGACTGTTATGACTTCAGTTCTTTTGCATTTTCTGAGGAGTGTTTTACTTCTGATTATGTGATTAATTTTACAGTAATTCCCATGTTGCAAAGAGAAGAATGTATATTCTGTTGATTTTGGGTGGAGAGTTCTTTGATATCTATCAGATCCACTTGATCCAGAGCTGAGTTCAGGTCCTGAATATCTTTGTCAATTTTCTGTCTCCATGATCTGTCTAATATTGTCAGTGGAATTTTAAAGTCTCCCACTATTATTGTGTGGGAGTTTAAGTCTCTTTGTAAGTCTGTAAGAATTTGCTTTATGAATTTAAGTGCTCCTGTATTGGGTGCACATATATTTAGGATACTTAGCTCTTCTTGTTGAAAGGCATTATATAATGCCTTTCTTTGTCTTGTTTGATCTTTGTTGGTTTAAAGTCTGTTTTGTAAGAAATTAGAATTGCAACCCCTACCTTATTCTGTTTTCCATTTGCTTGGTAAATTTTCCTCCATCCTTTTATTTTGAACCTATATGTGTCTTTGCATGTGAGATGGGTCTCTTGACCATAGCATGCCTATGGATCTTGGCTCATTATCCAGCTTGTCATTCTGTGTCTTTTAATTGTGGCATTTAGCCCATTTACATTTAAGGTTAGTATTATTATGTGTGAATTTGATCCTGTCATCATGATGCTACCTGGTTATTTTTTAGACTTGTCACTTTGCTTCATAGTGACACTGATCTGTGTACTTCAGTGTATTTTTGCAGTGGCTGGTAACAGTTTTTCCTTTCCATATTTAGTGCTTCCTTCAGGAGCTCTTGCAAGGCAGGCCTGGTGGTGATGAATTTCCTCAGCATTTGCTTGTCTGAAAAGGATCTTATTTCTCCTTCATGTATGAGGCTTAGTTTAGCTGGATATGAAATTCTGGGTTGGAAATTATTTTCTTTAAGAATGTTGAATATTGCACCCCAATCTCTTCTGGCTTGTAGGGTTCCCACTGAGAGGTCTGCTGTTAGTCTGATGGGCTTTCTTTTATAGGTGACCTGGCCTTTCTCTCTGGCTCCTTTTAACATATTTTCTTTCATTTTGACCTTGGAGAATCTGACGATTATGCGTCTTGGGATTGATCTTCTCATGGAGTGTCTTACTAGGGTTCTCTGGATTTTCTAAATTGGTATGTTGGCCTGTCTTGCTAGGTTGGAAAAGTTCTCCTGGATGATATACTGAAGTGTATTTTCCAACTTGGTTCCATTCTCTCCCTCTCTTTCAGGTACCCCAGTCAGTCACAGGTTTCATGTTTTTATGTAATCTCATATTTCTCGGAGGTTTTATTCTTCCTTTTCATTATTTTTTCTCTATTCTTGTCTGCCTTTTTTCAGCAAGATAGTCTTCAAGCTCTGGAATTCTTTCTTCCACCTGGTCTATTCTGCTATTGATATTTGTGATTGCATTGTGAAGTTCTTGCATTGTATTTTTCAGCTTCATAAGGTCGGTCATATTCCTCTCTAAACTGGGTATTCTAGCTATCACCTCCTGTATTGTTTTATCATGATTCTTAGCTTCTTTGCACTGGGTGACAAGATACTCCTTTAGCTCAGCGAAGTTCCTTATTACCCACTTTCTGAAGTCTACTTCTGTCATTTCAGCCATCTCAGCCTCAGCCCAGTTCTGTCTTTGCTGGACAGGTGTTGCGATCATTTGGAGGACACAAGGCACTCTGGCTTTTTGAGTTTTCAGCATTATTGCATCAATTCTTTTTCATCTTTGTGGGCTCATCTACCTTCAATCTTTGAGGTTGCTGACCTTTAAATGGGGTTTTTTGGAGTTTCTTTTTGTTGATGATGTTGTTGTTTTCTGTTTGTTTTTCTTTTAACAGTCAGGCTACTCTTTCATAGAACTTCTGTGGTTTGCTGGGGGTCCGCTCCATATCCTAGTTTTCTCGGTTTTTCCCATACCTGGAGGTATTACCAGTGAAGTGTACAAAACAGCAAAGATGACAGTCTGCTCCTTCCTCTGGAAGGTTCATCATAGGTGGGTACTGACCTGTTGCCAGCCTGAACTATATGTGTAGGAGGTGTTTGGAGACCACCATCAGGAGGTCTTACCCAGTCAGGAGGAATGGGAATAGGGACCCACTTAAAGAAGCAATCTGGCTGCTTTTTGGTAGTGCAGCTGTGTTGTGTTGTGGGGGACCCTTCCTCATCTGCACCGTCTGAACTCTTCAGAACTGGCAGGCTGGAACAGCTGAGTCAATGGAACCACAGAGATTGTAGCTTCCCCTCCCCCTTAGAACACAGTCCTTCTCAGGCACACTCTAGCCTGTTGCTGCAAGCTGGCTGGAATTCCAAGCCAGTGGCTCTTACCTTATGAGGTGCTGTGGAATGTGTTTAAGACAGAAACCAATGGCTCTTAATTTATAGGGCCTGAAAAACAATGCTGTTTGTCTCCCTAGATTCATCCCCTCTCCTAGGGGTATGTATGGTTGGATCTCCCATCTTGCTGGGAATCCTGGGGCAGAATATGCAAAACTCCTTGGTCTCTGTGCATGCCTGAGTGGCTGCTCTGCTGGGACTCCACACAGCTCTGTGTGTTGGAACCAAGGCCCTGGTGGCATGGGCTTATGAGGGGATATCCTGGTTGCAAAGATTCATGGGAGAAGCATGGTTTCCAGGGTGGGATCACACAATCACTCACTGCTTCTCTTGGCTGGGGTGTGGGTTCCTTTGGCTCTGTGCTGCTTCTGCGTGGGCCGTCACCCCACCCTGCTTTTCTTCATTCTCTGTGGGCAGAGCTGTTTGCCTAGTCAGTCCCAATGTGAGAAGCTTGATATTTCAGTTGAACACGCTAAATTTACTTGCCACTTTCATTCCTTTCTGTGAGTTCTGCAGACTACCACTGCTTCTAATCGGCCATCCTGCCTTACTGATTTTTTTGTTTCTATCTTCCTATCAGGTTTGTACTTGGTGCTTGGCCCCATCTCCATTGTTACAACTTTGCTTCCTTTAAGTAATGACTATCTGTCCCAGCCACATTGCCTTCAGATGTATCAAATACAAATCTCTTCTAGCTCTCGCTGACCCTTATCTTCATGGCTTGTTGCTACTGGATTTTTTTGTGGCTTTAGAAGGGACCAGAGACAATTGTCAAAGAGCTTACTGTAAATTGGATTTCTGGCAAGTCTTCCTGGTACGTAGATCCTAAACCAAGTTTCTTTTTTGCCTTCAACCCAGTCTGTTTCATTTTCCCTAAGACAGATTCACCAACCTGGCTGTAACAATTTGTCTACCTTTCCATGAAACTAGGATATTTCATGTCTTTATCTGGCCACAAGACCTAGTTTTTTTAATGGAGAGTTTTATCTCCTGGAAACCTGTCTTCTTCTGAATTCTTTTGAATTCTTTGGCACTTTCTACTTCTAAGATCAACCCATATGCGAACTTCCACTAAGTTTTTGTTATCAAGAACAGGTCTAATATTCATCATATTTGCAATACTATATGCTAAGGTTTGCTAAAAGCTAGAAAAGAAGGTCAGGAGGTTCCTAATACTTTTCATCAACAGAAATATCATATAGGGTATTCTTCAGGAGCTTATGCTGATCCTTATGTTTGTTGTGGCTCCATTCAATACCAAGACCTGGCTATAACGTCAGCATGATGATAGATCTAGTATTTAAATTTCCTTGAAAATTAAGGGGATGAGGGGCTAAGAATAAAGAGTTGTTGAATAATGACTGCTAAAAGACACTATCCAGGGAGAAAACTAATTTCTCTTTGTCCATATTCTTTAGTCCAAATATTTTATGATGGCTTCCTAAAAATAAACACAGTAGTGGCACCTTAGAATGGCCATAGTGGTTATGTAAAGCATCCTAATAGCAACTGTGTAAAATTGACCATTTACTTAAGTTAACAATGATGGAAAATTGTGATGGTAAGCTCTTTGACACTTTGATAAAAATGATGATAGCCAGCCTCCAAGACGGCCCCAGTGATCTCTTCCTTCCAGTATTCCCACTCTTATGTAGTCCTCTTCCACAATATAATGGATGTGACTTCCAAAACTAGGTTGTAAAAGGTGCCATGGATTCTGTCTTGCTCTCTCTCTTTCTTGGATCACTTGCTCTGGGAAAGCCAGCTGCCATGTTAGGAAGCCATTCAAAACAACCCTGTGGAGAGGCCCACATGGTGAGTATCTGAAGTCTTCTACCAACAGCCAACAAGGAACTAAAATTTCTTGCCAGTGTATGAGTGAGCCTGGAAGTGGATTCTCCAGCCCCAGTTAAGCCTTTGTATATCTTGAGCCCTGTCCCACATCTTGACTGCAACCTCATGAGAGATTCTGAACCAGAACCCACTAGCTAAGTTGCTTCCAAGTTTCTGACTCACAGAAACTATGTGAGATAGTAAAAATTTGTTGTTTTAAGCCACTAAATTGTGGCATAATGTGTTATGCAGCAATAGATTACAAATACAGTGTTGTATGGAAACTTTTGAAGGTACTATCTTCTCTCAAATTCTAGAGTGCTAGTAAAATAATTGACTTTGTTTATCTAGTGTCTCTGTGTACAATTTAATTTCCATTTGAAAATGTTTTCAGAATTCTGGAAATTTTATTTCTTTACCTTGATATTTACCAAATTTTAACAATAGCACTTGATGATTCAAAAGTTGGGCCTTGGAATCAACAAACTTTAGTTTAAATCACAGTCCTGCTATTCATTCCCAGTGTGACCTAAAGAAAGATGAGCCTTTGTTTTCTTGTCTGAATCATGATTATAATAAACACCTAACCTAAAAGACTAACATGAGGATTAATTAGATAATTGCAGGATCACCTAGTTCCTCCTGCTTTCTTCCTGTGTCCTTACTGAAAATCACAGAGTGCCTTGACCATTTTGTGACCCAGCCAGCCGCAAGCTTTTCCCAGCAGGCCTGAAGCCAAACTGGGGCCTTGAACATTCATAGACACTGATAAAGGTCTCTAGGTTGTTGCCCAAAACACTGAGAGGAACTGGCTCCAGCCTTGAGCAAAAATTTTTAAACCCTCATACAAACTCTGTACCCTGACCCTCTCTCTGCAGACATATCTAAGTAAAATATCCTTTTTCTCTCACTGTCTGTCACAAGGATTAATGCAGCACTCTGTAATTAGGTTCCCCTAATAAATGCTTTGGGCCGATTACCCTGGTGTTTATTGCTTCTTTCTTTGGAATCCCAACCAGCTTCATCTCAGCTTGGTGTGGGGACACTCCCTTGTAGGAATTCCCCTGACACTGCTTTTGGGGGTGATTCCGGCCTCAGCGTCAAAGGACCAAAACAATAACATATGTAGGCAGGCGCGGTGGCTCACACCTGTAATCCCAGCACTTTGGGAGGCTGAGATGGGTGGATCACGAGGTCAGGAGATTGAGACCATCCTGGCTAACATGGTGAAACCCCGTCTCTACTAAAAATACAAAAAAAAATTAGCCGGGTGTGGTGGCGGACGCCTGTAGTCCCAGCTGCTTGGGAGGCTGAGACAGGATAATGGCATGAACCTGGGAGGTGGAGCTTGCAGTGAGCCGAGATCATGCCACTGCACTCCAGCCTGGGAGGCAGAGTGAGACCCTGTCTCAAAAAAAAAAAAAAAATATATATATATATATATATGTGTGTGTGTGTGTGTGTATAAAAGAGCATATTGCTAGCTCATAACAACGACTCATTAAATTGTACCAATGATGATGATATAATGATGATGAGGATAATGTTGACATGATGATGAGGATGATGGAAAAGGAAAAGATCTCCTTGTTTTTAACCTGTAGGTAAATTCTTTATGAGGTAAAATATAGAAACTTTGCATTTCTGTATTACAGTGTTCTCAGTTTATTGCCCTGTATTTTCTTCTTGAACATGTATAATTACATCTTTAATAATCATTATTTAATTTGGCAACATAACTCCCTAGCTTCTTCACCGTTTTCCATAGCGCATGATAAAGAAGGCATGTTGCAGGTATTATCATAATAAAAGCACATACTATTGAGTCAATTAAAGGACAATTTTAGCTATAAGTTTAATTTTGGTCATTATTTAGATTCCCATTGATTGCTTTTTCTGCAGTTAGTTTACTTGATAGTAAAGAGATAATGAAATGCATAAATTGTTCAACTATTCAACTCTTTGTAGAGATGTACAACCATATCCTTTGGCCAAGAGTCTGAAAACTTTGTGAGGTTAGTTAAATCTCAATAGTAGGATTAATTTTAAAGGCTACATAGAGTTCGCTTTCTTTAACAAAATTTTACTGTGTTTCAATCTCATAGTTAAATGTGAGTTTGGATTTCCTTTCCCCATGGAGTTTAACAAATGAGAAAAGAAGACCTACTTATTATCACTTATATGACAAGTATTTGGTGCTTCTCTTAGTCTCAATTTTCTTATCTTTAAAGTAAGTGGATTGAGCTAAATGACTTACAGAGTAATTCTTCTTACAGATTTCTACTCATACTCCAAGTGGTGAACCACAAATCCACTTCCCAAAAAAGGCTACCAAATAAATGCTTTGCTGAATCTTGTTTCTAAATGAATATCTAGCATTAGAGGAGACCTCTACCCAGCTTTTTATGTGTCTTTGGAGTATCTGGGGTCAATGAGTTATGAAAACTTTACTAGATGGTCCCCAAAAGATCTAAACTCATTGCTAAGATGTCCTTTGTGATGAGACCACAATAGAAATGATAGCAACAAACAACGATGGGCTCATTGTTTTAAGCAATTCACATGTATTATCTTGTTCAATCCTAAATCTGACTCTATCAGCTATTGCTATATTTTACACCTGGTGGTGTAAAATATAGGTCACCTGGTGTCTCACTAAGAATATTTTACCTTCTCCATTTCCAGACACAGGAGAGATCATTCTTATTCTCTCTACAGTGCTGTGGCCTAAGCAATTGAGTCATTGGCATTGTCTTCTTCATGCCAGTAGCCATGGAAGCTGAACTTTTAAAAAGTGTGTTCTGCAAACCTAGAACTAAGTAAGAAAATGTCCATTCACAGCAAAAGGATAAATGTGTGCTCTAGAAGTCCATTCTGAGAGATATAAACACTTTGCTCAGAAGCTGTAAAGCCCAGTATTCCCCTACCCTTTCACTCCATTATAAACACAAATACTGTAAACACATACAGGGGATGTTCACTCCTGCAATTTTACATAACCTAAATTTGATTGTATACCAAAAGAAATGGAAAACACATTTAATGGCTTTTTAAAAAAACACAAGTAAACCAAATGAATGAATCATTTTATACAAGAAAGGCAACAAATAACAGGAATTTGAAAAGATCAGGGCTATGGCTAGGAAATAAAAAATTCTGCCTTTCTAGCTAATAATATGGGTCAGTGGTTCCTAGATACATGTTTCCTGTGTTTATTTGATTTGTCTAATTAAGGCCATTGGTATTTTATGAAAGCGTTTCCATGGAAACAATGTCTAAGGTGCACGGCTGGTTCCAAATGGACTTGTTTCAGACACAGAACAGGAAGCAAGACTTCAGAATAGAACTCAGAGGCCAAAAGGTATATCTAACCTCTGAAATAGAGAACTTTCTTGAACTCAAGAGCATTTGATTTACATAAATTCAACCACTCTGTGTGTGGGGGTGGGGAACTCGGAAATAAAATGTTGCCAAGTGTTATTTTGCATGTATGTTCTTTATTATATACTGAATAAATATGTGCACTTATATATTGCATACAAGTATGTGCATTCACATATTATGTTATGCAGGTTTTTACTCAAAGTCCTGAAATCAGACCTTATGAGTGATGTAAAGAATTTCTAAGGATAATTTTCACCTTTCCTGCTTTTTATTTTAACATGCCTTAGAAGCCCAACCAGATAGCAGCCTGAGACTCCACTGTGAATTAAAATGTCCCTGTGAGTGAGTGACAAGGCTGAAAGGATGGATGTCTCCTGGTTCCAAGTATTATTCAGATCTGTTTGTTAATAAAGTATTGTCTCTCCCTTTCAGATACTGCAATTCACCTGGAATAGAGAAGGAGGAGAAGTCAAAGTGGCTCAGGAGTGTATTTGATCAATCTGTTAGATTTGATCCAGAATTGTGCAGAAGTTGCTTTAGTTACACTAGGACAATTGGGAGAAAACCCAGGTAAGAATATCTTTCAACTAGGAGAACACATTCCAAAATCAGTGAGACAGTGTTTTGTAAGGTATCGTATTAGAAGTGTGTTGTGTTGAGTTAGAAATGGTTTTCTTGCGCACAATTTTGCTTCCTCAGCTGCTGAAGGCATACAGAGAGGCTGGCTTACCAGAGTTAGTCAGAAAAGCCCTCTGCACCTATTTCTATTCTTAGAGGCTGTGTGCATGGTAAAGGTACAGAGATCAACTCAAGTCTTATGGAAGGGGGTATATGTTTCAGGGACTAAAATAATACCACATTTAAATCAGGCAGGTACTTCCCTAGGAATGAAAAACCATCCTCCCTAAAAAGTCTCTGGAGGTTTTTATTTAAATATTTTCAGCAAAATAAACTGTTACTAGGAAAACATGTTCTCATAAATATAAGAAGGGTCTGCAGGCCTGAAATGTATCTGGCTGATGTCTCTTTCTTTGTAATCCCACTAAGCCCAGATACTCAGCCATGAAAGTCAGAACTCCCTGCACCCTTCATCACCCATGGCTGCTGGCAGAAAGCAGCCAATGTTCTGAGCTTAAAGTAAACAGTCTTTCTTGATTAATGACCCCTGACCTTTTGAAGACTATGTATTCAGTGAGCTATTTTGACCACAGAGGCTCTTACATGATATATGGACTGATCAACAGACATGGAAGAATTCTGTTGGCCTGGTTTAATGAAGTGCTATAGCATGCTCCAAAGAGACCTACTCTTGATTTGCCTCATCATTTTTTGAGCTGAATTATAAACTAAAATCATTACTTCAGAATTTATTGATTCTGAATTTGCATCATTTAATAACAGCATATTAAGTATTTTATCTTTGCTTTAATTTAAAAAGCGTTTTACTAAGCAAATTTATAATGTAAACAAGATGAGGAAATTTTTGCAAACTTTTGAAAATTAAGCGTTTCTAAGGAGTTTGTTTACAACTATTTGTAAACAACATGTTAGTAGACAACAATACCCATAGATCACAATGCTTTGATGCATTAATTATAAATTTTTTTACCTATTCAATAAAGGAGGATTTTTTCCTAAATAATCTTGCTAGCTTCTCTCCAGTTATTCAAAAGTAATAGTCAGACTGTTTAATTATTGATTCAATAATGTAGACAAAAGAGCATTTGCTGAGTTTCTATTGTTCAGTCATCACAGAGTTAGTAAAGACTTATTGATGATCACTATGTGCTAGGCCCTTTTTTGGGCACTGAAGACAATATGAACAAAAGAGAAAAAATAAAAAGAACAAAAATAAAAAAGAAAATCTTTGTCCTTGTGAAGCTTGTATTGTCCTAGATGTTAGAATTAAAACAATAAATATGTTAGACATGATTCCTGCCTGTATACAGTTTTGATTCTGGTGGGAAAGATGGGCAACAAACCAGGAAAATAATTTTATAAAGAGAACTCAATAATAAGGTAAGGTACAGGGTGATGGGATAGGACATGGTCATTCTGACTCCTACTTTGGATACAGTGGTCAGAGAATATCCCATGAAGAAATGATTAAGATAAAACATGAGGGATAAGAAGGAGCCAGACATTTAGAGCCAAGGGAAAGGGGAAGAGTTTTTCAGGCCGGTTGATAGCCCTAGGCAGCGAAGAGTTTGCTGGGGGAGGAAACTATGACTGGAACTTAATGTGAGCAGCCCTGGAGGTTCAGGTGGGAACCAGATCATATGTGTCCTTGTAACCTGAAGTAAGGGGATTGGGCTTTACCTAAATGAAATGGAAAGGGGTTTAAGACAGGGAGTAGCAACCAATTTCTATTTGTAAAAAAATATTTCTGCCTGCTGGAGAATGGATTGCAGAGGGGCACGGAGGGAGCAGGAGGGCAGGTTGGAGCCATGTAAGAATGGTAAGGGCTTGGACCATGGTGGTGACTTTGAAGATGGAGAGTAGGGAATGGGTTTGGGATGGACTTTGGAAGTTGATTTGAGAGCGTTATTTAAAAATGGGATGGGGATGAGCACCGTAAAAGGGAAGAATCAGGTCTAAATTGATGAAGTGCCACATATTAAAATGGAAAAGACCAGGGTAGAAATAAGGTTTGCTGAGGGGAAGGTTGACATGAACAATGATGAGTTCACTTTTTGATGTGTTAACCTCTGTAATGCCAGTTAGGCATCCACATGAAAATGTCAAGTAGCCCATGGGATTTGTGAGTTAGAATTGAGGACACTGTTTAGGCAAAGGCAAAAAAATTAGCAATCATCAGTAAACACAAAATGTTTAAAACAAAGGGCCAGGATGAGATCAACGGAGAAAAGAATATAGATGATCAGGGGTCAATTAGTCAGCAATTCTTTATTGTGTGCTCATTACATGAGAGGCACATTACCTCGTCATTGTTGACAAACAAAGATGTATAAGACAATATCTTTATCCTCAAGAGACTTATATTCAAGGTAAAAGGAAAAACACATACAAATGAAAGCAAATGTCAATAAAAGGAATCAAAATGTATTAGTCCAGAGAGTAATTACTTTGGGTATCAAAAATTAGAGTCATTTTGTGATGGTGCTGGTAGTCTGGGGAACCCTAGATGGGGGGGCTGGTCTAGGATTCAGGGGGATTGTAAAACTTCAGAAACTAGATGGTTTGTATACATGTGGGTATTTTTTTAAAAAAAGAGGGAATTGTGAAATTCTCAAAGGGTTTTCTGAATCAAAAAAAGGATTAGAAGCATTGCCATGGGAGATAAATTTAGTCTCAATCTTAAAAGGATTGGTTAAATTATAGAAGGTACAGAGAAGGAGGAAGGATATTTCAGGAAATGGAGAGAGTGCAAAGAAACTTCCTGAGATAAAAAGACATTCAAGGCATATGTGGTAATAGTTTTAGATACTGTGTTTGGGACATGGGATTTATATAAAGCAGTGAACAAACTAAAACTGGAAAAATAGATGGGAACTGAAATGAGGGACAACCTTAAAAGAGAACTAAGGAGATTGAATTTTCTTCTACAGACCATAGGGAGTTATTGCATTCAATTCAGCTAAAAAATATTGAGCATCTGATAAATGCAAAGCAATGTGTGGTGTCCTGGTGTGTGTGTGGTAGGGGGCGGAGACTCACATGTAGTAGGAGAAGGGTTAAAATTTCTCCGTAGCATAACAATAGTTACCAAACATTAGCATTTATTCAGTGCTTACTATGGGCCGGGTTCTGTACTAAGTGCATTAAATGTATTCTCTAACTTAATCCGCACAACCTTATTGAAGTGTACCCTTTTGGGATACAGGGAAGCTAAATTACATGTCCTCAGTTACATGACTAGGAATGGTGGAGTCACTATTCAAACTCAGGCAGTGTAGTACTGCCCACACCCTGAATGTTGGCTCTGACTCCCTGCTTCTCACACTAGGGGTGCTGACACTTCTGGAGGCACTCTGCAGTGTACCAAGTGGTATGTGAAGGACAAAACAAATATTGCATATTTTAATAAGCCATAAACTTTATTTCAAGATTTGAAATATATACATATGAAAACAGACATGATTGTAAAAATCACATGATTTCTTAATGACTATATTGTATAACATTTCTTCAGAAAAGTGCACAATCATAAGGATACAGCTCAATATACTTTCACAAAGTGAATGCATCCATGTAACCGCCACCCAGGTGAAGAAATACAACATTATCGGCACTCTAGAGCCCCAGTGTGCTCTCTGACACTGTAACTAAAATTAACCACTATCCTGATTTCTAACTAATCACTGATTACTTTGTCTTGTTTTAGATTTCCATATAAGTAGAATCATATAGTATGTTCTAATTGCCACTGACTTCTTTTCCTTAAAATTATGTTTGTGGCCGGGTGCGGTGGCTCACGCCTGTAATCCCAGCACCCTGGGAGGCCGAGGGGGGTAGATCACGAGGTCAGGAGATGGAGACCATCCTGGCTAACACGGTGAAACCCCATCTCTACTAAAAATACAAAAAATCAGCCGGGTGCAGTGGCGGGCGCCTGTAGTCCCAGCTACTCGGGAGGTTGAGGCAGGAGAATGGCATGAACCCGGGAGGCGGAGCTTGCAGTGAGCTGAGATGGCGCCACCGCACTCCAGCCTGGGCGACAGAGTGAGACTCCATCTCAAAAAAAAAAAAAAAAGTTTGTGAGATTCATTCATGTTTTTACATGTGACAGTAGTTTGTTGATTAAATTCACATAGTTTTTAAGATAAAATATGATGTCACAATGAAATTTTTTGCTTTTTAAGGGAATACACAACAATTTTTTGAGAATGCAATTAAGTCTCCTTCTGGTCACTCTGATGACAAAGTCTGAACAACACGAGAGCAAACACTGATTTGGGTTCAGGAGAAATGGATTTTAGTCTTCCTCCACTATTCATAGCTGTGTGACCTTGGGCAAGTCTCTTCTCTAAACTTCTGTTCCGGTACTGATAAAATAAGGAAGTTAAGCTAAAATGTCTGTCTTTAGTCTGCTTCATTGTGAATGTTCCTTGCTCTAACCCCAAGCTTCAGCTTAGTCTGGGTTTAACTTAAGGAAAGGTTATAGAGAAAATATATTTTTCCAAAATAAAATTATTTTTTCTATTATAAAAGAAAAGCACATTTGTTCTAACAATTCAAACAACACAGAGCTACCTAAAGGAAAATGTAATAATGCACTCATTCCTTTGTTGAATTCTACCTTCCCAGACATACAAAAATAATGTTAGTTTTGTATTTATACTCCCATAATATTTTCCACGCTGACAGAACTCTATGCTTACTTAAATGGATGTTACTGTTATTGTTATTGTTTTTTTTTTTTTTTGAGACGGAGTCTGCACTGTTGTCCAGGCTGGAGTGCAGTGGCGCGATCTCAGGTCACTGCAAGCTCTGCCTCCCGGGTTCACGCCATTCTCTTGCCTCAGCCGCCCGAGTAGCTGGGACTACAGGCGCCCGCCACTATGCCCGGCGAATTTTTTTTTCGTATTTTTAGTAGAGACGAGGTTTCACCGTGTTAGCCAGTATGGTCCTAATCTCCTGACCTCGTGGTCCTCTCGCCTTCGCCTCTCAAAGTGCTGGGATTACACGCGTGAGCCACCACGCCTGGCCTGTTATTGTTAATTTTTGAAACGGAATGGTACTAACGCATTTTATTCTTCAATTTTCTCTTCATGGAAATCCTTTCAAGGTTAAAACTGTTCATTTGAATTAATGTCTGCACGATGTTCCATAGCATACATTTACTGTAATCAATCATTTCTCTATTTATTGATATTTAGGTGGTTTCCTTTTTTTTTTTTTGCTATCATAATGCACTACAACAAGCACCTTCATGCATATAATATTAAGCCTTTGTAGTCTTTCTCATTTTGTATGATAGATATAAATGGTCAGATTGTTTTCTAAAAAGTTGCTCTAATTTGCGTCTCAGTACTTGAGGTTTGTGAAGGTTTGAACGTGAGATTTAAAGAAAGCGAAGACATGATATCTTAAATAATTTTCAAAAATATTCATAGAAATAGAAAGCTAAAAAATAAAATATTGAGTGTATCTTTACAGGCTCGTGTTTGAAATTGCCGAGGTCTGAAATCAGATGTGTAGGGAGAAGAAACATTTTCCAGAATAAACAGAAACAGAAACATGATTTTAGCCCCAAAAATGCAATATCAAGAATTAAAAGGCGAAAAACAATTATTTCTAAAAAAAAAATCACAGAAATAAGTCCTTCATGTGATTCTATAGACAGGTAGCTGAGCTGGCTGGTTAATGAAACTCTGTTTCAACATTAACCTGAAAAAACTTAAAGTAACTTCTGAAAGCCTAATGAGGCAGCTCTTCTGTCCTGCCCTCCACACTGGGGAGGGTATCCTTGGCCACTCACTTTTCGGGGTCCTATATCATTCATGCTGGGATAACAGACAGAGGTCTTGGATAAAATGGACCAAGATTTAGGGTTAGGCTACTTGAAGTTGCCAGTATTATATAGAGAAAGATTTGTTTGTCCTGTCGATATTTCATTCTGAGGCTGGTCTGGAAGGAATAATTTTCCATTATCCATCAAAATCTGAAACACCAAAACTTCCACAACTCCCTTAAGAGAAAGCCAGATGAAAACTATTATCTGCAACAATAAGTCAGGTACTAAGAGGAAAAAGAAGGGCAATGGGAGTGAGGAAAGGGAGGGCAAATGCCTAAGAGACCATTCAGAGAGGAGAAGGAGAGGGAGGGAGATCAGAGAGGAGTGACTCCTTGATATATAACCTGACTTAAGGGGGAAAGTAGCAAACATTTTTGCATCACCTCTGGCCTCTGTGTGCAGGCTTGAGTGGCTGTTAGTAAGGTTTTATTTCTGGTGGTGAATTGTTTCTTCCTGTCCTTCCAAGTTTTAATGGCATAGCTAAGAGGTTGCATCTACAATGTGTATCACATGATTCTATAATAACGTGCTCTTCTTTGCACAAGAAGATAGTACTACTTATTCATCCACATGGTACATGCTGTTTTTCTATTCACAGGGATAGTTTTATACTAATCCTGCCACTCCGTTTCCTTGGACTCCATGGTGACCAACTGTTCCTGTGTGCAGGCAGCTGGTTGAGGCCGTGAAACAGCTAACTGGCCAGCAGTGGGCATGACCCCGTGACCTCCACCAAATAGACTGAACGCTCAATCATCAACTTAGCGTGAGCTCCAGTCACTCAGAGCTGGGTTCTAATCAAGCCTCCAGCACTTACTGATTATGAAAAGTCATTCAGGGCACATGTCTTCACTCAGCCTCCAATTCTTATCTATAAATGGGAATAATAGTTGTTCTTTCACGGTATGTTTGAGAGGACTAATGAGCAAAAATATGTAAAGCATTTACCCCAATAGACAAATAAATAACACTCTTTGGCACCCTCAGGAAAAAAGATAATACGGTGCCTCTCCTTCAGATGTAATTCTTTTGCATGCCTACCTTGGCCAGGAAGAGAAACAGCTGGCCACCCTCTGAGTATCAAGCTGTGGCCCGCAGAAGAGATTCCTTTCCATCAGTGTGTATGAATAGCTGTGCAAGTGTCTACAGAAAGCCTGACACAAAATTTCAGGTAGTCAGAGAATATCCCTCACCCACCACAGCCCAGAAAATCCTGAGAAGGTCTGTGTTTGGGAAATCCTTTTTCTGACTCCTTATTTGAGTCTGAGTTTGATTCTCTCTTCATTTCTGGTCTAGTGGTCTACCTTTGATAAACTGTTCTTCCTTTTGAAGAACATATTTATTTATCCTACTATGCCACTGTCAGAGACCCTAAATATAGCTGTGTCCTTTTACCAACTGGTGGATAGTCTGGCCTTCATTCTTTTACATACCATCATCTCCAACACTTTCAGGGAATGCTAAGAAACTTTCTCTGCAGAGATAAAAATAATGATACTGAGTCATTGCCTTTGTTACTCTTTGAATTCCCATATAAAGTTATCAACTAAGTGTACCTAGCCTGGTCTAGCAAGTATGCCTGCTTAATACGGTTTAATGCTGGTGACATTAGTCACTGTTAATTGCTCAAGAGTTGAGATCAGGTAAGCAATCACTGAGTTCATCTGTTAAAAAAATGACTGTAGTCATATTAAGGAATAGAAGGCTCTATGGCTACCTAATGACTGCAAGTTATTTCAACAAAACTGACGACATCCATTTTCATAGTAACATATACTACACCAGAACTCTGAAAATGCCAGAGGGAAAGCAGTTTGGGGTTCTTAATTGTTTTACTTTAGCCTTTATCATTTTTCTATTTATCAGTTGTTTTTTGCTTTTAATAGAGTCTGTTCTATTCAAAATTTTCAGCTCACATGGTTTTTAAAGAGAATTTGTGGTTTGAATTAAACCCGACTGGAAATTGACTTCATTTGAAAAATATTTCTCTTCAAATTTTTTCCTACACTGGCATTCATTTAGATAGAAAGCAGTAAAGGAGCCACACAGATACTTCGGAGGTAAGTACTACTGTCAGAATGATGCTCTCTCTTTGCCTCTTGGGGAGTTTTAACTAGGGCTGTGCTCTGTGGAGGAAGCAAGATGCTGCAGGTAGATTTTCAGAACTTTGGGTATTAAGCAATTATGTTTTAACCTACACTTAGGGCATATGACCTTCCAGTTTTGTAGTGTGCCAACTGCAGAGAGAAACTCAGCAGAAATCTGTTGTCATGACAGACAAGGCCATATGAAAAGTGCTGGAAAAATTCCTCCTTAGACTATAATTGCCTTGATGGGCAGAAACTCTGCCTTCTATTCCACTATGGAGTATGTATGCACCACAGTGCTCACAGCTGTGTTCAGGGTTTATCGTCCAAGACATGGTTAGCCTCAAAGCAAAATTAAAATGGGACATGGAAAATACTCAGCTTGCCTGAAGGAGCCAACTGTATGTTATTTCATTTTATTTCTAGGATTGTGATCCTTAATCCCTGAGTACATAATGTGTACCCAGTTTTGTTATATGAAAAACCAGAAAAAACAAACAAGTTATGTGGTATATTTGTGGTCATGTAGATGAAATGAAATTGCCTAGTGGATAAGTTGCTTCCTTCTAATTGTGAATCTGGGTGCCCTGTAGAGTATTTGAGCATGGAAGTCAGCAACACTGTGTAGCATAATGGTTAAGGTCCAAGCTCTGAAGCCAGACTGCGTGGATTTGAAGTCTGTCACATAATTTCTTAACATCATTCTGCCTCAGCTTTTCCATCTATAAGGAATTAGAACAATAATTACACCTAACTCATCAAGTTGTTATGGGGATCAAATAAATTAACACACACATATTTTAAAATGTTTCAAGTAGTTCTTGGCACATAGTAAATGCTACATAAGTCTTAGCTGTAAATATTGTAATTACTGTTATTAAGAATCTAAGAGCTGGGCACTGTGGCTCACGCCTGTAATCCCAACACTTTGGGAAGCCGAGACGGGTGGATCACCTGAGGTCAAAATTCGAGACCAGCCTGGCCAACATGGTGAAACCCCATCTCTACCAAAAATACAAAAATTAGCTGGGGGTGGTGGGGTGCTCCTGTGGTCCCAGCTACTAAGGAGGCTGAGGCACGAGAATTGCTTGAACCTGAGAGGCCGTGGTTGCATTGACGCAAGATCATGCTACTGAACACCAGCCTAGGCGACAGAGCCAGGCTCCGTCTCAAAAGAAAAAAAAATTAAGATTAAAAAAAACCATGGTTCTCTATAATCAAAAAGTTGATTGCACATTTAGCAAGTTCTCCCTCTCTCTTTATTCTTTCATTCTCTTCCTTTCTTTGTTTCTTTCCTTTTCCTTTCCTCTTTTACTCTCTTCACCTGGATCTCTGGCTTTATGTCTGCATTCTGATTCTTGGTATTTTTAGTCTTGCCTTAAGTCATACTTTTAATGGCAGTGGTGTGGGCAGAAAGGAGTTGGGAGGATAATGGCAGGCCTGTGTTGTCCACAGCCCAAGTATGAGAAGGTAGATGCTTCAGTTGTTAGGGGCTCCCACTCCATACCTACCCACATACCTATTCTGAGGAAAGAACATTTTTCTGTGTGGAGGTGGCATTCATGTTGAAAGGGGATGGTTGATGGTGTTATTTTTGTTCCCTGCAAATGTGGATGTTTAAAATAGTGCTTTATTCAATCGGCATAACTGACACATAGACTATGTATAGTGGTGGAACTGGGCCTGGCAGGTGACAAGGGTCAGATCTCACCAAAATCAAGCATCATAGTTCTCCACCGATAGTACCCGAGGAATCAGCTCTGAGGATGGCCAGCACAGACCCCTATCTTAAGTTGACTGGCAAATTTGCTTGCACAACTACCGAATCGTCTGAAATGGAGGTACCTCAGAGCCAGTGAACGGGGATTTTGGCTTCGTTTCCATGGGGCATGCCAGTGGGTCACATTTCCTCTCTGAATCTCCCTCCAAGCCTCACTGTACTCTTAAAGGGTAAGTATATTAGTTATTCTTTTGCTTTTCACTCAGTGCCCTGCAGGCCTGGAATTCAGCCAGTGTAACCGAATCATGAGGCTGCAGCTCAGGCTATATTTAATTGGAGGTTTATTGTCTTGCCATGGTTCTACAAGTTTAGGGATCTTTTTTGAGATTGATTAAGGCACTGTAGGGATTTGAAGTAGTGCCAATTTTGGCTCCATGTGCCCTTTTTAGTGACTATAATGAAAAGTTTACTTAAAGTGTTAAGTTTAGGTCTTTGAAAATTGCCCTTTTATACCGTGAGTCACCACAGTAAGGATTCTAGGAGAGATTCTTCTATTTTGAACCAAACAGGTCGTGTTTCATAGAGCGTAACTTTGGGGAAAGAGGGATGGAATATTCTATTCCTATGAAAAGTTTTACTACCAAAACTCATCTGATTTGGCTCTCCAAAGAAAATGAAATGCATAGATTTTGAGGCAAATATAAGGCTACCATATGTACCAAGGAGACTTTGAAATATTTCCAAAGTGTCCTTAATTCATTTGAAATGCGTGAAAAATTTGAATTTTATTTAAGAACAAGTGGGGGGAACCATTTAATCAAAAACTTGAGAGTGAAAGATGGCTGTGAGGAAAGAATAATTTCATACTTGCTAGACATCGCTATAATAGATTACATAGAACATTTGGCTGATTTGAATTAGAATCCACATGCCTCCTCCACCCCCAACCTTCTCTTTTCAACTCATTAGAGCCTCTTCTTTCTACCCCCAAGTGTGATTTCGATATGACTAGGGAATGGACACTAAAAATATTTCTGGAATGACGTGACCCTCTCTCGCCCCATCCAGGAAAGGGACAAGGCTTCACAAGAAACAGCACATGCTTTCCTTTCATTTCTGGGAGTCCCAGGGTCAACCTACAGATGCTGCTTCTTCCGTGGCCGATGGCATTCAGACTCCTCGCTGCTGCCGACGGTGCCAGGCAAACAACTGGACAGGACAGCTCAGCTACAGAACACTGGCCACAGTCTCGGCCAGAGCAGCAGCCCCCCAGCCACAGACCACCTCCACTGCCTCATCCAGGAGCCTTCCCACCTCCCTCAGGCTTGCTGCGGCCCCGCCACAGGGGCTGAAGAACTGGGAGGTGGTGGCAGCAGTGGCAGCGGTGCCTACAGCCTTGGGGCTAGTCCAGATACGTGGGACCCTGCTTCGGGCAACTCTGCAGCCCCTCCGGGGCCGGAGACGGACCCAAGACTTCCCCAGCGCTCACCATTGTCTCTTCCTGTCGCTGAAACCTGGGCAAGGGCTCATAATGGAAGCTGCCCCTCTTGAGCTGAATTCGAAAGCAAGACAGGCGGAGGTGGGGGACGGGGTGAGCAGTGCTCAAGACAGCCAGGAGCTCAAGCAGCAGCTGTGGCCACTTCCCAAGCCTTCAGCCTCCTCCCAGCGAGAAACGAAATATGTGGAGATGTGTGCTTCAGCTGAAGTCCAGAGAGAGAGTCCCCGGATCATGAAACTTACCCTAGGGCACTGCCCTGGGGGTCAGAGGGCCTCTAGGAGCCCAAAGGAGAAAGCCCAAGATGAACCCAGCAGTCAAAAGTGCAAGACTCCAAGCCCCCAGAACAATCCTGCCTCCTCCGAACTCTCTAGATCCCAGCACTCTGCCTCTGAAGAGGGTGGTAACTTCTCATCTTCCTCATCCTCCTCCCCGATGAATAAAGCAGAAGAGGATGGCCTTTCCAAAATGGAGGACTCCACCACATCCACAGGGGCTCTGGCCACCTCCTCTTCATCCTTAGGCTTTGAGAGTGAGAGTGGAGAAAGTGAAGGTTGCCAGGCCGTGGGAGGAGAAGGAGAGAAAATATCAGGAGGAGGGGGAGGAGGAAAAGGAGGAGGGGGAGGAGGGGCAGGAGATGGAACAGAGTGCAGGGACATTATTGCCAAGTCCCAGGGCAGCAGGGACCCCCCCAAAGTCGAAGAGGCTCACTACATCACCACCCATGAGATCCAGCTGAGTGAGGTGGAACAGGACATGGATTTCGACGTGGGACTGGCCTCCCGCTGGGATTTCGAGGACAACAACGTGATCTACTCGTTCGTGGATTATGCTTCCTTTGGTGGCAGCGACGAGACCCCAGGGGACATCACCAGTCTGACCGAAGAGGACGACGACAACAGCTGCTACCTCAGCACCACTCCCAGCACCAACACCACCCGGACACCCAGCCCTACCAGCAGCGACCTGGCCCGCCCCAATGCAGGCCGCAGTGGCCGCGACACCAGCAGCACGGAAGTGGGCAGTGGCCCCTCTGACAGTGGCCCCACTCCCCCACCCACTGGGCCTGGCACTGCCCCCCTGACTGAGCCCTTGCCCGAGACCCCGGAGGCAGCTTCAGGGGCAGCAGCCGCCGCCGCAAGCAGCTGTGGGAGTGCAGCAAGCCAGATCCTCCTATCAATCAAACCGGCTTCCCGGGCTATAAATGAGCCTAGCAACGTGCATGCAAAGCAAAACATTATTTATGCTGCCAAGCATGAAGGCGACATGAGCCTCCGCGTCTCTACAGCTGCTGAACACATTTCAAGTTCGCTGAAGCAAAACCCGGCTGCAGCAGTGGCTCAGGACCATGCAAAGAAATTCGTTGCTGTCCCTGCTCGCCTGCAAACCAGGTGCGGGGCCATCCGGGCGAAGGAGCTGGTGGACTACTCCAGCGGAGCCTCCAGTGCTGTGAGCGAACTGGACGATGCGGACAAAGAGGTGCGTAACCTGACCTCCCGGGCCTTCCGAAGCCTGGCTTACCCCTACTTTGAGGCTCTGAACATCAGCTCCCGGGAGTCCTCCACCACACTCTCCGAAGTGGGCTTTGGGCGCTGGTCAACTTTACTGGACTTAAAATGTGGGGGTGTTGGGGCCAGGGTGGAGCAGAGCCTCCTCAGGAGCAGCGCGGCCTCTGTGGCTGCAGGTCTGAGGAAGGGCAGTGGGGCCCGTGCCACTGCCGACCAGCTCTACATCCAGTCCAAGAAGTCTCAGACCAAGGCCTTGGAGTTCGTGGTCAGCAAAGTCGAGGGGGAAATCAAACATGTGGAGACGCCCCTGTGTTTCCAGAAGCAGGTCCAGACGGGCTCCCGGGTTGTCACCCTTTTGGAGCCCCTGAATGTACGCAGTGAGAGCAAAGCCAGCTCGGCCCCTGGGCCCTGCAGGGCCACCAAAGGTCTCGGCAAGGGTCCCGGGTCGGCATACACGGACGACGGCTCCGAGACCTCCGAGGGCAGCAAGCCCGCCTCCCGCGCCGATGGCCCCCAGAAGTCCAAGTACGCCTCCAGTCTGCTCAAAAATGTCATTTCCAAGAAGATGCAGCGGGAACACGAGTTCAAAATGGAGAGGGGAGAAGTCACGGATACATCCCACCACCTCGCAGGCACCTCCAAGGAGACGGGGGGCGCCCGCGGGAGCGAGAGGCAGCGAGAGAGGGGCCTGCAGAGGCAGAGCTCTCGTCACTCAGAGGCCGGCTCTGAGTACACAGTGGTCAGCATGTCCGACGCGGGCGGGGAGGGGTCCGTGGCGGGCTCCAAATCCCCAGTCTTCAAAGCCAGTACTCCTCGTGAGCGCAGCGCAGGTCCTGGCCGGAATTTCACCGATGGACACACGGAAGTGTGTGAAATTAAAAAGAGTGCCTCAGAGACCGTCAAGGGCATCTTCCTCCGTAGTCAGAACAGTGCGTTCCGGTCATGGAAGGAGAAAGAGGCCGAGAAGCGGGAGGAACAAGCCCCTATAGGGAAGCTGAAGCTGCCCAAAGGAGGCGACTGGCGGGCTGATCTTGGGGAGATTTCTGCCAGCAAGAACACCATCATGTCTCGCCTCTTTGTCCCCAACATCCAGCAGACACCCAAGGACAAGCAGCCGAGGAAGCAGGCCACGAAGTACCCTGCTGCTCAGGCCACCTCCACAGCGGTGATCAGACCCAAGGCTCCCGAAATCAAGATCCGGCTGGGGAGTGTGCAGCAGCCGAGCTCAGACTTCAACATTGCCAAGTTGCTCACGCCCAAGCTGGCTGGTGGCAGCGCCTCTAACCTGTTCAAGACCATCGAGGACAACAGCAGGGCACAGCAGAAACTCTTCCGTGGGGACAACCTAGAAAAAGTGCCCCATTTCCAAGTGAGAGACATCAGAGACAAGTCCAAGTCTCAAGGCCCCCTCCACCAGGTGAGAGATGTCAGGAAACTAATTAAAGGGTCAGGGGATAGCAGTGACAAGGGCAGTGTTACCCCAGAGCAGGGGCTGACGGGACCCAAACCCAGGCAGCTGTCTGCAGCAGCTGGCGGATCTGGATCCCTGTCCCCCATGGTGATTACATGCCAGGCTGTAGTGAACCAGAGGGAAGACAGCATGGACCGAGACCCCAGGGAGAGCATGGGCGGCAGCAGAGTCTTGAATTCTTCCTCCCCAGAAGGGACAGTCTTGGTTCACAGGGCATCTGGCAGGCTGCCTGTGGCTACCATTGCCCCCAATAAGCCCGAGCAGGGCTCATACCTGCCTGTGCTCAAGATTGTCTCCAAGGCTTCTACCCAGAAGACCCCAGAGAAGCTCAAGGAGGAGGAGGTCAAGGAGGAAGGAAAAGCCACAAAGCCAGCCCGGAATGCCCTGGAGAAGCTGACCGCAGCCGTGAGGTCCATGGAAGAGCTGTACAGCTTCAACAGGAACGAGTGGAAGCGCAAAAGCGACCCCTTGCCTATGATGATGGACAGCCACGTGCTGTCGCTCATTGCCAGTGAGGAGAGGGAAGGGGTAGTGGGTGCTGAGGGAGACCACGACAAGCTGTCCAGACGGCTGGGTGAGGTGGAAGAGCGGGGCACAGGAAACAAAGCTGGTGTAGTCCTGCGAGGGGCCCCCATAGAACGTCTGCAGCGGAGAAATTCCAACCCCAGCGCTGAGAGTGTGTCTGCCAGGGCAGCGGCCTTTGAGAACCTGGCCAGGGAAAGACCCCGATCTCTCTATATTCCCCCAGTCCACAAGGATGTGGAGAGAACCCAACCCCTGCAGCCCCTCCCACCACTCCCCAGCAACCGGAACGTGTTCACAGTGAGTGCCAGCAGCATCCAGAAAACTGGGGGTGTCGCTGGCAAGTTCCCACAAGGGCCTTCTCCGGAGAGTCCTTCAGCAGCTAAGGGCATCAAATCGCAGGGACTCCGGTCCCTCAAGATCTCTCCAGCCACCCGGGCACCTCCTGATGAGGTGACCAACAGGAAAAGTGGCAGCAATTTGGAGAAGAGCAACAGTGACTGTGAGAATTACCTGACCATCCCTCTTAAAGGAAGCTCTGCTGCAGGAGAGCTTCTTAGCAGGCCTGGGGCTTCCAGGGAGGGGCCGCCCAACTCCTCAGCAGCCACTCTCTGTAGTTTACCCCCACTGAGTGCCCGCAGTCAGGTCCCCAGTAGCTCCAAAGGCTCTCAGGTTAGTGGAACCAGCCGACCAGCTTGGCGTACCAAACCTGACAACCCCCGGGAGACAGTAGCTGCCCCCCCAGGGCCACAGAACCCCGAGCATCCCCCCACCACCATCTACCACCAGCCGCCGCTGCCCTTCACCCTACAGGGGGCCCAGCCCCAGGTCCTCTGCTTCTCCCCACCCAGCATGCCTGCCCCAGCACCTGCAGGCCCAGCTCCGGTCCCCACAGACCCCTTCCAGCAGCCACAGCCTCAACAGACCCAGCGTAAGATGCTCCTGGATGTGACAACGGGCCAGTACTATCTGGTGGACACACCAGTACAGCCCATGACCCGGAGACTGTTTGACCCTGAGACAGGGCAGTATGTGGATGTACCCATGACCTCCCAGCAGCAGGCTGTGGCTCCCATGTCTATCCCTGTGCCTCCCTTGGCCCTGAGTCCCGGGGCTTATGGACCCACCTACATGATTTACCCTGGGTTTCTGCCTACTGTGCTGCCCACCAATGCCCTGCAGCCCACACCAATTGCTCGCACTCCAGGAGGCAGTGAGCTCTCCCCAATGGTGGCAGAGCCTTCCAGCAAAGAGGCAGCTGCAACGTTCACCGAGGCCCCATACTTCATGGCTTCTGGTCAGTCTCCGGCCTCCTCATCCTCCTCAGCCCCAGCAGCCACACCCCAACTCGTAGGGGCCAAGGGCTTTGCCCAGCTGCATGGCAAGCCTGTCATCAGCATTACTTCGCAGCCCCTGGGGCCACGGATCATTGCTCCCCCTTCCTTTGATGGCACCACCATGAGCTTTGTGGTAGAACACAGATGATGAGCAGCCACCAGGAAGCAGAATGAAAAACTGCTGGTAAGTGAATTTCACTTTTATAATCAGGTTTAAGAGAGTAAGAACAATATTTTTTTGTTTGTGTCGGAAGTGAGAGATTTAAAACAAAGGAGACTGTCTCTAGAAATGGATGTTTTGAGAGAATAGAACAAAACCGCATCCAGTTTACAAAGGGGATAATTTTGCCAGGATTCCCCCTCTCTCTAGGCTTCAGTCCCCAAGGTCAGCCTTTGCCCTTTGACCTTTTCAGATTGCCTGAATGTTTTTTCCCACCTGAGAGTAGAAGGGAAGTGAACCTTGGGTCTGCTCCTTCAGTCTGTGGTGAATGTTGTCAGGGCAAAGAAATGAAAACCCAGCTTGGATTTTGTGGATTGAGCCTCACTCTGTTCATGACAGTCCCAGGGACAGGAGGCACTGAACATCTCAGAAGGTCATTGGAAACCCCTTCAATCTGTTTGCTCCCCGGAAGTATGGAGAAGCAAAGACAGATGTTTTCTTGTAGGAACATTTTCTAAAATCTGCAGAAAAGCTTCTTTCTCCTCTTGTATCTTCCTTTTGAAATTGCTTATACAAAGCAGCTGTATTTTCTAAGCTCTTGTTTTTCAGTTTTCAGATAATCAGAACATGTTCTTAGGATGAGTTCAAGGTCTCTAATGTATCTTACACACACACACAGACACACACACACATACACACTTTGATCTCTATGGGGGAGGGAGGATTCTGGAGCTGCCGTTACTCCTTGCTTGCATGGAGTTGCTGTGTTTAATCCAGTCCTTTCCAGACAACACATTATGCTTTGCTGCTAATCCCCACAACTGTTATTTTCATGTCTGCATTCTTTCTTCAGAAAAGAATCAACTTCCACACTTACCCCTAGGTAAAGGAAATCAGAGTAAATAGATTCCTGACAACTAAGTTAATCCAAATGTCCAAACAGGAATCCCTGGAAATACAGTACATGGAACTTGATAGGAAGAGTGAGCTTTACTTGTTCAAACTGGGACACTTCAGGTCAAACACATGACAGGGCAAAGACACCTTCAGATAGGAGCGTAAAGGTGTCAGAACTGTGTGGGGACAAACTTGCCCCTTACACTCCTGTTCTCTTCAGATCGGGAAAGGGTGATATTATAAAAGCTTCTAGGACTTTCAGTCTTTGGTAAGATCATATTCTGAACCAAAAAAAAAAAAAAAAAAAGAAAAGAGAGACGGAAAGAAGAGAAATCCTATTTATGCTTCTAGAATAAAAAATACATTATTTCTCTCTTCTCTGTTATAACTGAAAAGGAACAGGAATATTGTTGCTTTGTGCAACGAAACAGCCTTCATTCGGGAGTTAGGATCATTGGATTTTGGAGTCACACAGCTTCTCACCAGCTGTGTGATGTTGGGCATGACAAACTTTTTAGCATTCATGTGTCATCTCTAGTGGGGACAATAAATAATATCTAACCCTAAACATGTATCTAAATATCAGATGATATAACAATGTATTGCAAGCTAAAAATTTTGTTCAAATTAAGGGATTGTTACTGAATATTATTACACTTATTGGACGGTAAGACAATATTAGGCACTGTTTAAAAAACCCTTAAATCTTTCTCTAAGAATTCAGTTGAAAGCACAAGCCTCATTTTAGCTGCAATCTAGAAATACATTATTTAAATTCTTCTTCTGGGAGAGTCTGCAACAGACAGTGTGTGATGATAACAGATAAAAAGGGGAGGGAGAAAATTAAAGACAAATAAGTCATCTTTTGTTTAGTGTAGAAAATTTTAAAAATATTCAATATGCATGGGTAGGAGACTCAGAATTAGAGAATTAGTTTCGAAGAAGGAAAAGAGTAGCCTAAAGGCAAAAGTGTTTTAACCGCTTAGACAGGTGGTGTGTTTACCTAGGGCTTTTTTGGACCAACTAATGCTATGAGGCCTTTGTGCAAGCCGTGGAGGTGCAGAAGCAAGGGGAAGGGAGGACAGGGAAGAGAGGAGGGAGGATCGGGCACACACTTGCACAGTATCCTCTTAAGCAGCTGCCTTTGGCCTTTCCCCTGTCTGTTGAGTCTAGAGAGATTAGTCTTGGGGTTGTTTCCAGTAGACACAGATATAGATTAGAGTTTTTAGTGTTTGGGACTTGAATAGTGATATTTGAAAATGTTTCCCTTTTTGAAAGCATGACATTTATTTTAGTAAATAAAGCCCTAAAGATAGACAGACAGGCCAAATTTGGTTGGCAGCCAAAGATTAGCTTTTAGTATGCAGGTAAAAGTTGACTTAGCCAAATTGAAATAATGAATTAAAAATTTTTCAAAACTCGCCATTTTGAACATTCTATACCAACCTCCAAAGAAAAGCCAGATGGATTTTTTTTAAGTGGTAATTCTTTTCCTTGTGTAAACAAATTGTAAGTACCGTTCAGATATTTCAAGATACTCATATAGATGGTCAGTGTGAGAAATCTTGAAAGGTGATTTCAGGTCAAAATTTCCTTTAAAAACCAGACTTATTGCAGATATTTGTTTTGAGGTAGGGTAGGTTTATGTCTCCTTTTCAAATGAGAATTTGTGTAAATGATTTTATCTGACCACAGTATTTCACAGAGAAGAAAACTGGGACTTAGAAAGAAATGGTTTTACTGAGGTCCCCGAGAATGAGAGAACGAAGACCTTTAGAACCAGCTCTTAACTCCTGGGCCACACCTTGCTCCCTGCAGACCACTCCATGTTCCCTGGTGTGATGCATGGAGCGAAAAAGGGACAGTAAAGGAGGTGTAATGAACTCTGAACTGGCAGCAAGGACACCTGGGATCTGCTCTGTGGTGGCATTAGGCCATTAACCATCTGTGTTTCCATTTGCCTCTCTGGACATTTGTAAAATGAATGCTTCAACAAAATGCACTAATTCAACAAGCATGAATTACATGCCTACATTCTACAAGCCACTGTGTACTCCCTGTTGGGGCCGTAAACCCACATACAGATAACACAAATTAGGGGCCTACACTCCAGCGGAAGACAGACTTGTATACACAAAACTGCAAAACAAGTGTTCAAGAATTGTCATAACCTTTAAGATTCCTTCCAGTTCAAATAATAAGTATTTCATCATCTATTTTTAGCACCACATTGCAATAGGGAGCTTCACTGTTCTTCCTTCCCATATATATTTGGACATAAACAGCTGCTGTTATCTTTTTCTGATTATTCTCTTATAAATGTTCCTTTATTAAAAAAAAATTTATAAGTGGGTTTTTCTCACTTCTCTTCATCCTGTGGTCAATATCCCAGTACTTCGCAGATTTTGCCATGCCACAACTCATCTAAAAAGATAATATTATTCACTTTATTATTATTTAGTACTCTCATCTCACATTGTGATTAAGGGACAAGGCTGTGCACCACCTGGGACTCAACTGCCCAGATGGCTACAGCAGTAACCCAATTACAACACACCAGTGTACTAGGCACACCAGTTGCAACACTTCACCACTTTCTTTTTTTGTTGTTGTTAGGCCTTTTTGTCTGCCTATTTTGGTTTTTAATGTTCCTTCTTCACATGATCTTTGACAACTTTTTAATGAGATTTTCTTTTTAGATTTCTGTTATTTGAGGAACATGGCTATATTTTTCCCTTCCTGACATGCTCTCCTGCCCATCCACTTAGATGCTGTATTTTTGTTTTAAGATTTTAATTGGGACTTGATACTAAATACCATTTACAAGGGCATAAAGATAAAATAAATATGTAATATTAACAAAAGAAAACTTTCATTGGCACAAGTAGTGGATATCAGCCTAAGAGAATTGCAATTATTTTGTTTCATCCCTGTGTGTTATTTATTTATTTATTTATTTATTTTACTGTAAGCCTTTGTTTCTTCATTTATCCCTGTGTTTCATGTTGCTCCTGCACTGTTGTTCTTTCTTTTCTATTTACTTCCTCAGAGTTATTTCTACCCCCTGTATAGGGCCCCATGCATCAGCAACTAAAGTAGCAAGAGCAAGGGCTGGATTCAGGGAGAGCTGTTTTATTATTCTAATGAGTCCCTAGACTGGTCCTTAGATCATCAAACCCAGTCTCTTTGTATTGAAATTCCAAGAGGAAATTGGCACTCAGAAAGGTTAAGTGACCCTTCCTTAGTCACAGAACCAGGACTCAAACCCTAAATATTCCATGCCAGTCTTTTCCTTTTTTAGAGATGGGGTCACTACATTGCCCAGGCTGGAGTGCAGTGGTGCACAGGAGCCTTCTTCTTCTTGTCCATTTCTCCTTTTCCTTTTCTCCCTAAGGCCACTTTTCTTTGATGGAGTTACTTCCTGGTGTCTGTCCCACTAGTCTCTCTTTTTTCCATTGCCATTTGCTTGAGAATTTATTTTCTGTCCTTTGTTTTTTGTTTTTTTTTTCAACTTGTTCCTTATTGTGGTTTCTCATTTTCCGTTCACTTCAACTTGATTTAGTTCAATGTTCCAACACCTTGCTTCTTCCCTTTTCCTCACTTTTCTTGTAGTTTTTTTTTTTTTTTTTTTTATCATAGATTAGACGGCTTAAAGGGTAGGACTGGGTGAGTCCTCCATCTCCCTCACCTGAATGTTCTTCAAGCATTTGTACTTTGAGCCCAGGCAAGTCATCCGAAGGACAGGAAATTTGTTGCTTCGGTGCATGCAGGCCAGGTAGCTAATCTACAGGCTATAACCTAGACGTTTTATTTTCACTTCATTCCATAGTTACCTTCATGAATTGATTAGTTTATTTCTATTTTCCCCACTAACTTGGTAGTGACTTCCTCTCCCAATTATTGTATATAGCTGCTGTTTTATTTTATCTTCTTAATGTATTTGTTTGTTTTTGCCTTTTCTTTTCTCCCTTTCCCTTTAATCGCATTGTGGCTTTCCTTTAGCTTACTATTTTGTACGCTTCTTCACGATTCCATTACCTTTATATTTTCTTTTTTAACTTATCTAAAATTAGTAAGAAATTAAAAGTAAAAGCTAGTATGTATTAATCATTTAGTATATACCAAGACTTAACATCATTGAATTATTAACACAGGTAGGTACTATTTTTAATCTCTGTTTGACAAATTAAACATTAACTTATCCCAGATCAACAGCTATTGAAATCCAGGCACTTGGAGCTCCGTGGCCCGTGCTCTTATAGATCACCCCCTTGCTCATCTATTTGTCTTATTCTCTGCTCTCTGGTCTCAGTTCTTTGTTGTAAATTGTCCCTCTTCCCTTATCTGTTCTTTGTGTCAGGACTTTCCCACTACCTAACTTCTCCAAAATTTTTCAGCCATTGCATTTTTCCTCTCGGCCACATCAGTCCGCTAAAGGGTTAATTATATGACACATTAAAGTCCTTGTGGATGGGGGAAGAGAACACAGTTGGAATTTTACTGGCTGCCCTGCTGCTAATTTTCCAAACTTCTGTTTCATTCAGAGGAAATAGAATCTTCTGGCCATTTTACTGCCATGGAGGGTGTGTGTGTGTGTGTGTGTGTTTGTGTGTGTGTGTGTGTGTGTGTGTGTGTGTGTGTTGTGGCTTGGAGGAAAGAGCAGGGAAAGGGAATAAGGTAAGAAACTGACCCTGAATCTGTCAGTGTTCAGCATATACTAAAACTCCATGTGTGTTTTTCATTTGATTAAAAATCTAGCTGTCCTTAGAACATGGTATGCCCCAAAAAGAAACCTGAGCCAGCTTAAGGACTCCTAGGAGCTGTGGCTCCCAGTGGTGGGAGAATTTTTGTTTATGTAAAGCAGAAGAATGTGGGCTGTAAAGGTAAGGGTGAAATCTTCTTGGATGCCAGTGGATTAAAGCATTTTAGTTGAAGGGAAGCTGTGTGGCTTTTACTAAATCACAAGTACATGTGCCTTGAAGTCAGGCAACCCCAACTCAGATTCTAATACTGTTACTTACTAGTCTAAGTAACTAGTCTTACTTACTAGTCACAGTGTAGTCCAGGCAAGTGACTTGCTGTCACTAAGCCTCATTTTCCTCATCTGTAAAATGGGGTACATTTCAGGAGAGTAGTGAAGACTGAATTATGAAACCATGACAGAAGACATAGCACATAGTACACGGCTCATGTAAGTGTTCAAGCTCCCTTGAAACTAGATCCTCATAAATGCCTCAGAATCTTCTTATCTTCTCAGGGCCCCTAACCAGAGCAGAAAATCAGCCCTTATCAATGCAGACTCCCAGGGTAAGCATCATGGACCTGTGCCCAGGATTGCTCTGTATTTCCCCAAACCGGAGGCAGTGCCCACAGCTCTGCAATCCTCTTTGAGCTAGCTGGCTGATCTCTCAGGGCAGGCCAGTTGGCTGTGTGTCAGGGTACTCTAGTATCCCCCAAGGCCTTCCAGAATGTTATACAACTCTGAGCATAGCTTGCCAGCTGTGTGTGGTGATTTTCCCCTCTGTCTGGGCACAGGCCGGCGTGGAGAAAGGGAAAATCTGACCCAGCATCCCTGTTGAACTCTGTCATGTGTTCTGGTCCTAAAACCGTGGGAAGTCATCCAGTTAAACTCCCTGGTGACACAGTGTAGTCATCCCTTCATCTTTACTGACTTCTTCATGATCCATTCTACTGCAGTAAATGTTTGTGAGGCCTCTAACAGGTTAGCTATATTGGCAATTTTTATTGCTTTTTCTTTAACAGGAATTGGGAGCAACTTTACTACTTTTCAATTTCAAACCAAATTCCTCTGAAATTAATGTAAGCAGAAGCGATATTCTGTGACTATCCAAAAAGGCAATATCTACACTATCAATCCCTAAATATGATCCTAGCAGATTGTATAACCAGATTTCTCCTTCATTTATATTACCGTCCTATAGTGCAATCTCTCTCTTGACTGTTTCCTTTCTCTCTCTCTGTCTCCCCTCAATGTCTTCTCACTGCTCAAGGAGTCTTTGCAAACCTTGCCTAGTGATGGGACTCAGCCAGAGTTGTTATCCAACCCTTGGATCCACATTGAAATTATTCTTCTCAGTCCCATATTTTCTTTTCTCCCTCTTGTAATTAAATTTTCTTTTTGTATTGCTGCTTTTTATGTCCTAAGGTAGAAAAACTTACATTTAGCAAATGAGAGGTCTCCAAATTCACAACGGTCCTTTTCATCTTGCAGGTCATTCCTCAATATAAAGTACAACACAATAAAATAAACATGGAGTATATACATATAAGCTTAAAAATCATTCTTATAGACTTCTTTTTTAAAACACATATTGAAACAAGTTTGTTTCTAGATGACAGAATTAAAATGTCCCTTGCCTTGCTACTTTGAGTGTATATAATTGGCTAGATAGCTGTTATTTGATACTTCTTGGAGGTTATTTTTCACATGAGCCTTCTTAATCCCTAACAAATATTACCTGTAGGCCACTCTATTTCTGTTTTCATATTATGTTCACATATCAACTCCCATATGTTAAAAAAAACTTACTTAGGCAAAGTTCTGGTAGATATACTAGAACTTATATGGAGATAGAAAAGGCTAACCTTCAGTAAGCTTTTGAACATGTCAATGCTGTTCTAGAATGGATTTAACTAAGTTAGGTTCTAACCAGTACATCCTATTTTGAACAAAATGTACTATGTGAATTTCCACATAATTTAAGTACTGGTCATTTGCTTTACAAGAATTCTCAGTATGGGGTTTACTCATTTAATAAGATTGATAACTAAATTTCAAATATTTCCATTTCGCTTAAATATTTCTGCATGCTAATATTAGAAACATATCTATTATATTATTTTATCTTTTCTATGAATGATTTCAATGAAACTGAACATTTAACTTTAAAGTCATTTTTGAAGAGTTGATTAGATTTGATTCAAGTTCCACTTGGGGCAATTTCTTGAAGTTGGCATAATGTTTAGTAAGTTCATAAAAACATTTGCCAAGCACATTTTAAAATGTTAACTTCATTATTAACATTGAAATTAGTCAAACAGTAAATAAAATGTATTTTAATATTTTTCTTGTTTTGTAAAAGTGAAATTTGCTTTTAGAACTAAAAATCTTTTCCTTGACTATTTTTTTTAATTTTTTTATTTTATAGGAGCAAGACAAAAAGGTGGACTATTCTTCTTTAATCTGGAATTTGCATTGTAATAGCACTAAGAATTAATTCATCTGAAAAACTTCTTCCACATGTGTTATTCTTAATTTTTGCTTCTTATAAGCCAAGTGTGTAAGTTTCTATATTTTTCTGAACAATCCTCTTAAGGCAGTTTTTATTTTAATTTTATTAAGTTGATTGAATGGTTGCATTTTTTCCCTTTATGACTATTTCTTTTTATACTTCTACACAGGATATAAGCTTTTTATTCACCTCCTTCCCCCCTGTACTTGTGACTAGACAAACAATTCCTTTGTTCCCATTGTTCAGTCAAAACATGCAACAGAATGGGATTGATTCTGTTGTAAAGCAAGCTAGTAAATGAGTAATTTGGATCACGAATCTCCTTATAGGTTCTTGGAATATATCAAGACTAGCTGGCTGAGTTGTAATACATATTTAAGTTTTCAGTATGATGGTCTGCTCTTTGAATCATATATCAGCCAAACCTACCCATTCTCTTGGTTATGCTTTATATGTTCTTTTATTAGGTTTGGCACGATTTCAAATGTGATTGTGAAAAATGGTGGTTTTAATGTTTGTGCTTTATTTTATTTTTCCCATTTTTACAATGCCACAACACTATTTGTTGCCTTAAAATAGAATGGCTTGAAATACTGGAAAGCCAATGATTGCATCTAAAATTAAGTACTTAGTCTCAGAAAGGTATAAAATATCTATTTTCCTTTAAGAATCCAATTATTTTTGTGGGTGCATAGCATTTTTCTTTTCTTCAATAATTCCCTCCATAGTTGCATACTCATGTCTCTCATGGATTGTTTAGAGTCTAAAGAGTGACCCGTTTGGGGCAGTAGAGTAGAATATGGCACTAATTCAGTGGCTGTGATTCACTCCAGCCCTAGCCTCACTATCCCAATAATAGTAACCTAGAGTTACAGCACTTGCTCCTTATGAGGATGAGGCAGGTTTGAAGAGATGTCAAGAATCCAAATCACAGAATCTTTTATCGACATTTAGTACTGTCTCAGTTGTAACCCAATTCTGAAGGCTATTTGAGTGAGTGTTCACAGGGAGTCTTGAAGACTGGAAGACTTGATTGAACAGATAAATATTTAGCTTGTTATAATAAGTGTATCGATATATACTTGGCAAATGTTACATTGAAATATTACTTAATTACTTTTTAAAGGAATAATTTGAAGGTTTTCCCAGGATTTTTTTTTTTTAAGAATCTCCTTTTATTTACCAATTTGTTTAAAGATAAAGCATTCTGGTAATTTTTTAAACACCCTATTATTATTGTAAACATCAGCAATATTTGCTTTCTGCTTAACTTTTCTTCATAAGCCACAGAATTTTATGCTACTTATGACAAAAAGTGTGAGTAAAAAACTAGGAGACTGAGTTTTGTATGATTTATATAATCTTGTTACTTTGCGGTTATGCTTCCCATCTCAGACTCTTAAAAAAACTTAATTTCACTTTCAGGGCCTTACTTTAAGGGATCTTACTCTGAAAAAAAGTTCTCTTGGGTATAGGGAAAGGGAAAGGTTTGAGGTGGGAATAGTCAGCTCTGATCACGATTCAATTGCTTGTGCTGATGAGCTGTGAAATGAAGCTATAGACTTTATGAGACATGAAATATGAAACATAGTCTCTGTGTATAAAAAAGATGCCCTTGTTCCAAATTCAAGAAAAAGATATTTCTTTATCTTAGAGGTCTTCTTACCCGTCAATCAATTCCTCCCAGAACTGACTTAAGTTTTCTCCACTGGGGAACAAGTCTTATGACATCAGAGCTTCCTCATTTTCAGGAGAGATTGGCTGGGTATAAGGTAACTTAATATTGACCCAAGAAAGTAGAATCCCTTTCAGAAATCTTACACTTATTTTACTGAAAGCAGCACCAAGAAACCTCCAGTATTTGAATATACCTGGTGAAACCTATATAGGATTTGGGTGGATAGTACCAAAATTGTTAAGACTGGCTTAAAGCCAAATGCGACTTTCAGGAAAAACCAGTGGCCACGTTGAGTAGTGACTGCTCGCCAGCTCTTCAAAAAGAGAGACAACTCCTTCTCTAGAAAATGTGGTAGAGTTGAGGGTTTGGGACCCCTAATCTATGTATCAGTGTTTCTCGCTAGCAGATTTGAGTTTTAAATTCTCACACTGAGGTAAATTAGGACACAAACTAAGGAAAGAAAGAAAAAGCTTTTCATTTGTTTGTTCTATACAAGAGGCTTCACCTTTTAGGAAGCTGCCAAGGAAACAGTGATGTCTAAGTGGTTAAAAACGCAACTTTTAAATAATGTTCTATTAATATCATGTCATCTGTTGATAATTTTATGGTTCTCTATTTCACCAAATCATACAAAGCTGCTAGGCCATTCACTACCTCCAGTGATAGGGAAAAAATATTTTCATGGGCATGAGGTAAATCTCAATCTTTATTTTTATTGTTTTGTCATTTCTTGAGGTTGCATGAATATTTGAATGAAGTGATATACCCTTCCTTTTATAGCTCAACTGGAATCAAACAAGAATCTATGAAGCCTTCTGACTCATAAAACTATTACCCTAATAATGTCCCTTTAGTTACTGAACTTCCCTTTTATTTTTTATTACTATAAAACCATTAGTAAAACATTTCCTAAATAGTGCCTTGAACTTGAATCTAATCAGAATTGCAGAGTCTGGCTTTTATAATATCCTCTTAGGGTTATATGTGTGGCTCAGTTTTCCAGAAGACCCACTTTTTACTTGTTGATAAAATGGTCATATTTGAAATATGTCCCATTTTAATCGTTTCTGGAAAACTGAACATATTTGTAACCATATAAAAATTTAATTCACCAGAATGTATTTTCTTAAAAAGTACTCAATGAAATTGCCCTCAGGATTAAGTGAAGGCCCAGATACATAGGTAATGACATAGCAGATAGGCTCTCTGTATGTCCATTTATCGTGGAGTAAATAAGCTAAAGCAAATTACACATTATATCTTTATAACAAATCTCAACTATTGACATGTATTTCTAATGCATCCTTATGTCACTGGAAATACCTGGTGATATAAATTCCTTTTTCTTATTTTCAAATTTGACATTATCATCCTTGCCTCTCAAAAAGATACATTTTAATTGTTTTCATACTTCATAGAAATCAAAGTCTGTGTTTGCTACAAATTGAGTGCTCACCTTACCTGAAATAATACTTTAGACTGCAGGACAGGACAGTGTTGATTCCTAAGTAGATTGACTATAATCTCATGATAAGTATGTATATGTGCATGGGAAAACAACATTCAATAATAGTCTTTGTGTTTAAAAACTATCATGGTATACATTTTCTTATGTGGTGCTTGAGGAGTTTCTACAGTTTACAAGGTGTAGGTTTGCACCCCAAATTCTCAGGGTATGCTATTTCACCCAAATACTTGAAAGAAAAAGGTGCCCTGTATTTTATCAGTACTGTTGAGGGGGAAATTTTTTGTGTAAGTTTGTTTGATAAAACTGCTTATAAAAATCAAATTCACAAAATATGTTAGGCTTTCACATAATTTCTAAGGAGATATATGTAGAAATAAGATATATATTATCAAGAGACTGCTTATATATTCTTAACTAACTTCTGGGTCCTAAGTAGACCTCACAGGTGCATAAAATCATTAATAAAGCATGTAGCACTTGCTAATTGGTGCCTTAAGCTTGAATCTAATCAGAATTGCAGATGCTGGTCCTCTGGGGAAAAAAACATGTCCATCTGTGGCACGTGTGAGTACTAGGCCCAGGGGAAGAGTCTGAAAATTGAACTCATTTGTATGTCCTGTGTCTCAGAAGAGAACTGAATGTTCAGAGCAGCATTTGTAAGCTGTTAACATTCAGTATTTCGTGTTGCAACTAGAACACATTATTAGATTTATTCCTGTTTAATTCATAATGGTGCAGAATAAAACACACACACATATCTGATTTGATTTCTTTTTCTTTTTTTAAGTTTCATAATTGCTTTTTATGCTAGTGTTAATGGCAAAAAGTCCTTCCCAGGGCTCCCTGAATAACTTACCATACCTGTATCCATAGCAGGTCATGCTTTCTTTTTATCCCCACTTTGAAGACGTGTGTTTCTGTATTTACACATAAATCGTACTATTGTATAGTAAAGACAACAGTGGTTGAAAAGAATGTGAACACTGTAGAAGTTATGTTGGAAAAAAGGAGAGTAAATTGTGTGATTAATGGGGAAGGATATTGGATAATGTTATACCCCGGACTATGAAAAAAGCTGGTGGTAAATGGGAAGAATGTGAAATTTTAAACTGCTCTCAACGTAGGAATCTTGGTGGAAAAGTTCCTGCCTGAGGTCTGATATGATTCAATTGTAGAATGCAATGAGCTTGGCCAAGGGGACTTTGAATCCAGCCAAGGGGACTTTGAATCTCAACAGCTCTGAGAATCACATTTTCAGTGCATTGAATATGGAGTAAACTAGACAAGGATTCTGTGAGACTAGGCTACTTACCTTTAATTGCCAGCATTTGTAAATGATTGTGCAATCTTGTGTAATGGTCTTTTATTTTGACTGTTTTGGAAAAAAAAATGTTTTATTTTTTTTTTTCCCCAGTAAAAATTACTTCAAAGAAAACATGCATTGTTTGTCTTTATTTTAACTCAAAAAACAAGCTATGGATAGTTTTATTTTCTTCTACTTTAAATCCTTCATTTAATTAAAATACTCTATTAGTATTTCACATCCAGATACTATTAATTCTCTATTGCTGTGGTAACAAATGACCACAAATTTAGTGGCTTAAGACAACACAAATTTATGATCTTACAGCTCTGGAGGTCAGAAGTCTGGTATTGATTTTTGTCTGTACCCAGAGTATTTTACTTCCTGTACCCAGAGTATTTTGGCCAACCTAAGGAGTCTGATCTGAGCTTGGCTCATTAAGTAGCATTGTAAGGAACACCAACGAAGGTGTCTGACACTCCACTGACACCGAAGAGCAACACAGATAACATGTGTCCCTGAGAGTCCACGGTGAGGCCCCAGAAAGTAATGTGGTCATCCCTCTCAAAAGCTACATATCAGAGACATACATTTTGGCAACCTACTGCACAGTGAAGATTAATGCTGTAACATGTCCCTTAAATAATCCACTAGTCAATTGAGATCACTATAAACCTTAAGATTACGGCCCCAAAACGCTTGAACCCATATTCCACAAAGACAGACATCCAGGATTCCTCACATCTATCTAGTCATTGGGGAATATAGAGCAAGAAAGGAAATTAAGGGCAGTTTCAAATCTTATATGTTACCTCTGAGTCACCTCGGGCTTCCGGCTCTTGTTTCTAATGAATTCTCAAACTACAATCTCCACTTTGCATCAAGTATGCACCATTTTTCTCTGCACTGCATTACCCCACCAGCCTTCATTACAGCACACTTACCCAATCCTGAATAGTCCAGAAACAGCAACTGTATGTGTGGCAGCATTTGGCTGAAGGTTTGCTGTAACTTGATGGAGATTAGCAGGTAGTTCATCATATGGCAGGCAGCTGCATTAGCATACACCTTAAACCCGAACCACTGGCATTCCTATTCTTAAATAGCCCCATGCCATCTCTGGCACGAGATCATTTTCACTGGTTGTTGAGTTTATTTGTGCTCCAGACACTCTACTAATTGCTAGAGCCCTCTCCTTTCATCTTCCACTTCCTCTGCTCCCTAGATTTCTGGTTCCCCATCCTCTATGTTTCTGTAATTTCTTGTATAAAGCAGTTTACCTATCTAATGAATCCCTATTGATGCAGACCCACTACACTATATCCAGAAGATCTTACTTTCATAAACAAGCATGCCAATTGCTCTAGTTATGTACTGCTGAGAAACAATCTACCTCAAAACTTAGTGGCTAAAAATAACAAAAATCATTTGCTTAGCTCATGAATCTGCAATTCAGGCAGGGCTCAGCATGGCTGATTTGAGTGTGATTCACATAGTATCAGTCTAGGAATGGGAGAATCCACTTCCAAGACGGCACACTCACATGACTGGCAAGTTGATGCTAGCTGTCAGCTGGAAGCTTAGCTAGGCCCTAGAGAAAAGGGTCTTGATTCCTCTTCATTTGGGCATCTTGCTGCTTGGGCTTCCTCAGAATATGGTGGCTGGGTTATAACAGGAGGCAGACAGTGCCAGTTTCTTAAGACCTATTTCAGAAACTGACAGCGTCACTTTCATCATCTCTATTTGACAGGAAATCACAAAACGCAGATTCAATGGACAGGAACATAAATTCTACCTCTCAATGGGTGGAGTGCCAAAGAACTGGGGGACATGTTTTAAAAGCACCATACTCATTAAGAGGTGTTTTTAAACAGTTATTTTTTTAAAAGGAATTCTTAAGTCAGTTCTTAGATCAGTATCATCTCTCTGAAATAAGTTTAGTAATAGCACTCTTATTAACAGTATATAAAATACTATAGTGTGTATGTATATATATAATATACACAAACACAATGTATTTAACAGTATTACAATATAACATGTCATATTTATGACATATGTATTATTATAATGAGAAAATTGTGAGATAATATGTATCACTCCTAGCCTATAGTTAGCATTCAAGAAACATTAACTGCTATGATACACTTCCCCATTATAGCACCTCTGCTTCTGAAAACTTCAAATTCACTGTTATACAGGGTACTTAAAAATACTCAATCATTTATTGGGATTCCTTGTATGCATTATATTTACAAATATAATGCATATTCATTGAAAAAAATTTTAATTACAATATCTTAAAAATTAGAAAGCAGGGGGAAAAATTTTTACTTGGAGACCCACTGCACGAATTGCCTCTAGAAAATAAATATAAGTATATTTGATATTTTACACGCTATTTTGTTTTCTACTTTTTTTTGCTTCATAATATTGTACCTCTTCATTTACCAATTGTCAGGTTCTAACTGAGATCCAAGGGGAGTTGGTGGGCGAGTGCGGGGGAGGTGGAAAAACACTCAAGGAAACATAGACAGTTTTGACGTGGCTTTACTCTTTCTAGGCACGAGCAAGTCCAGGCACGAGCCATATGTACAGCGTTAGCAAGATAATTATACCTTTTACAAACAATAGTGGCTCCAAGCCTAGCATGAACTCACGTGGGTGATCACCTAATGCACCTCATGTGGCGTAGTTACACAATGAGTAGAGTTGTGCACCTCTGCTCCAAACTCACTGAGTCATGCTGGACTGGATGTCTGCCTCGGCCTATTCTTGACCACAGCACATCCATTTTCCTTACACCAATATTCTACCTCTTTGTCTTCCAATATTCTTGGAGGAATGATTTTTAACTGCTCTATCTTTTTTCTCATATAGCTGTATTATAATATGTTTAATCAATCTCATATTTTAAAGTATTTATAGTTTGGAGCTATGAAAATGATGCTGCAATAAATATTTTTGAACATAAATCTTTGTAAGCATCTCTGATTATTTTCGTGAGGTAAAGTCCTCTAATTAGAATTACTAAACAAAAGGGCATGAGCATTCTTAGAAATTCTGACACATGAGATTTTGAAATGTCTTCCTCCCTCCATCTCCCAATTCCACCATCCCCACACACACCTAAATCACCAGTTCCTTAGAAATATTCTATGCTAACAAGAGCTGCCCTGCAAACACTGCATTTAGAAACCTCATATTTTAGCACTTCACTTATTTCAAATTATCTTGAAGGTGGAAGCATGAGCAGCTCCTTGTGATTTGCAGAAATACATATTTCACTGCAGAAAGTATTATATAAACTTTTACTTTGACATTTCCCTCACTTGCTACTTTACAGACATCAGGAAAGAGTAATGGACTAATGGTCTTATGTGGTCTTATGATTGTCATTTTCTTTCTTCATTCCTGGGTCAAGTTTCTCTAGAACAGGGCTCTCAGAGTGTGGTCCCCATATCAACAACATGGGAAACTCAACCTGTTTTCAGTGCAAATCCTTAGACCATCTTACACCTGTTAAATCAGAAATGGACAGGGAATGGTGAGAAGCTGCAATCTGTATTTTAACAAGCCCTCCAGGTGCTTCTCATGCAAATTTGGGAACCACTGCTCTGGAACACTGTGCCCTGGCAACACAGTTTGGTCACCTTCCTGGACGGCAGCAAGACTGATATTCCTGAGTAGAAAACTCTGCTCTTGACCCATTATATTAGTGTACTAGTCCCCAGTGAGATATTTTCTCTCCAATCCTCATTTTCCTCAATGATTTTTAACAATGGAGACAATAAATGCCTGTCTCAGGGTTTTGTGAACATTTCATAAAAACAATTCTTAAAAAATATTGTTTTCCTTCTATATTGATACAATTAATCTAGCCTTTATTTTTTGACCATTTATCTTTTTTTTTTTTCTTTTGAGGGAAGTGTCAGAGTACCAGGGCATGAGGGGAGAGTAAATTGCTTTGCTATGAAGGCTGTAACAGAAATCTGCCCACTTCAAATGGCACCTTGGACATCCTGAAGAGCAGTTTAAGTTATGGATGCCCTTAGCATCCATAGGGAATAGCTCAGGGGTCATTGAACACAGACTATACACTGCATGGAGAATGCTGAGGATATATACATGGCCCTGAGTTTGAGAAGCTCACACTTTATTTAGAAAGATATTTACATAAGTAATCTTAAAGTAAAACTTCTAAAAAATAATCACATAAGGCAACAGAGAAAGGCAGTCACCTAAGTTGGTTTGGTTAATTTCCAGTTGGATTGTATATTTAATAAGCGTACATGGGAAGCAGGTGTCTCCATAGCTGGCAGATTCTATGTGCAGGAAATGTAATAGGAGCTGGGCTTGGTAAGATTTGTTTGGGCAGAAGGGAAGGGGGAAGGCAAGAACAGAGAAACAAACAGCTAAGGGTAAGATCTGTTTGGGACAGTGCATATTTCAGGGGCAGGAAAGGTGATATTCGTGAAGAGTCATGCATAGGAGACAGGAATGAAGTGTGGAACCTGAGTGTGAGAAGAGAGTCGAATTCTAGTCTTAGGAGCTCAGACTGGATCTTGCCATAGGTAGCAGACTCCTCTGGAGTTAAATCTTTCAGAATTAAATCCAGACTCTGCCTTTTGCCAGCTGTGAGACATTGGACAAGTCACTGAATCTCTCTGTGTTTTGATTCTACCTAAACAAGTCGAGTGTGTAATAATAGTTCCTACTTGGTAGGGTTGTTATGAGAGGGAACTGATTTAATGCCTCTAAAGGGCCTAGAGCAGTACATGGCACTTAACAAGTGTAATATAAAATGTTTGCTAAATAATAAAGGTAGAGAAAACTTTGTGTAGGCATATTAAGTAATGTTAATTCTTGGGAATTGTCTGCTCATCTAACAAGTGCTTTGTATTTACCGTAACTCCTTCAGATCTCATTAAAGACAAATGTCTGTTTTTTTTTTTTGTTTTCTTTTTCTTTTTTTGACGGAGTCTCACTCAGGCTGGAGTGTGGAGCGCAGTGGCATGATCTTGGCTCATGGCAACCTCCACCTCCCTTCAGGCAAATTGAGTGGGAGAAGTATTTTAAAAAGATAGATACCCCCAAACCAAATAGCATTGACTCATTTTCACTAACAAAGGAAATCAGTTAATTTATAACTAAAGCCTATTCTGGAAAGAGAATGTCCACACTTTTACATGTAATCCTAGAAGATTATGGCAGGAATCTTTCTATTAAAAATAGAAGGGTGAAAATAGTTTACAGATTTACATCATGTTCCAGTTAACTATGAATAAATTAAGCTTTTATGCATAGGAAGGTAGCAAAGGATTACTAGTGTCATTCTAGACTAACTATAATCCCAAGATAGGAGGTAAATGATTAGCTAATATACCTCCAGCAGTAGAATTTTTATCAATCTAAATATTCATATTCTTTTCTACTCTCATCAAATAGGATTGTGATTTTTACAGCAGGCTCTATAAGACTGCAGGTTATTTCTCTGCACACTCAAGCTGAAGACTAGCAGACCTGACTCTATGCTGGGGTCTTGGATGTCATGAACAGTAATGGAAGCTGATACAAAGTTAAAGGAAAATAGCAGTTGGTTAAGTAGCAGCTGGGGTTGAGGTAAAGCACCCATGTAGCCTAATTCAAATATCACCTCCTCGATGATGTTTTCTTTATCTTTTTTCTCTTTATGCTCCATTAGGATTTTGAATATGTTTCTTTTACATTTGTATAATTGAACTAAACTATTTTTAGATGTATTGCTTCCCTCACTTCACCGAGTTTCTTGAGATAAAGCAGCATATCTTGTTTTTTTTTTCAATCTAGCACATTTCTTGATTCTAATAGATGCTCCATATTGCATAAGACAAATGATTAAATAAATTAACAAGTTGTAGAGAAGGACTCATCATATAAGCTTGGCTGGATTTCTTTCATTTTCCCCTCCAAACTACTTTTGACTGTTTCTACCTGATTTGTATATAGTTTAGATTAATAGGACACTCTTGCCCTCTGGCTCCTGGCTGATTCAGCTAAGGGGTACCATCAACAGAAGACAGAGAGATGAAAGAAAGTGAAAACACAGTTTCCCTAGTTTCCACCCAGTGGAGATGGTGAGAGTGGTTGCATCCCTCTACCCAAGGCCACAGCTCCACACAGTTTATACTCTATGGGTGCCAATAATCACTCCCTCCGTTGACTTTTCGGGATCCCTGTTGTTAGGAGCCTCAGGGAGCTACATCATCCCTTGTGGTTTTTTTCTATATCCTGCCCACATCTTTATAGAGTTTTTTGAGCTCTCCTCAAATTACCCAGTTTCAGTTTCATGTAACAACCCTATTTCTTATAGGGGCCTTGACATGGAAGGAGAAACTGATGTTAAGGAAGATGAAGACTGAGAATAGGTAGAAGTTTAAACATAGATAGGACATTCTGCTCAAGTCCTAAACAAGAATGACTGAGCTGGAGTGGTGTCTTCTGGTATTTTCTTCCCTCTCAAAAATCCTATCCATTTTACTTATGATGTAGAGTTCTCTTAAGATTTTCTCCAAAAACTTTCTACTAGAACTTTCTTATTTTGTGGATGAGTTTTAGATTCATTCCATGCCCCCTAGTGAAAAGACTTACTCTTTTCTTCTTGGTAATTATCATATTTACAGAGGACAAAAGCAAAAAAAAAATGGTAAAGAAAGGATCAGTGAAATCTCAGGTCAATTTAGGTATGCAGAGAAATGGATGAAAGTCATGTTTTTACAAAATGGAAGAATAATTTTTTATAATGTGAAAGTAGTGTTTTCATGATAAATAAACAAACAAAACTGGTAGCCATTCCAAAACTTATGATGTTCATGGATGAATGTCCAGAAATAGATTCACTCCATTGAGTCAGAACATAAAATGTTGCTTTACTCAGAAATTGTGTAAGACTGCACATGAAAAGTTAATATTAATGAATACTTATTAAATGCTTGTTATGTGCCAGGAACATGCTTATTACCTTACTTCATCCTCACAACAACGTATGAGGTGCTGCTCATTTTCCCAATGTAGAAGCTGAGAGGCTTGAAGGTTTATGTAGCAGTCGTAAGAAGAAGAGGTGAGATTTCACGTATGCAGGAGTATCTTACTCCAAATCTCCTCACTGCTGCAATCCCCTGCCTCCCACCTTCCTGGATGCTGCATGGGAAAGGTTTTCATGCCATTCTGCACCAATTCTGGAGAGTTAGAGAGAAAATTACTATTATGCTCTCCAACTACCTATAAGGAGGAGGTAGAAATAAAGTGCAAACAAACTCCTTTTTATTAAAACTGATCAGTTATAAGATATTGGTCACTACATCTCCAAAATTAAAAACATTAACCAAATGCTACCAAGTATGTGCTGGGCGGTATGCTTTACATGCATTATCTCCATGAATCCTTAAAACAACATCGTGAAATAAAGATTATAATACCCATTTTGGAAATGGCAGATAGGTTGAGTCCCATGCCCAAGATCCAGCAGGTAGTGGAACTGGATTTCTAAGCCAGGCCTCCCTGTCCTATTGGCTTTCTCTCCCCCCTTCCTTCTGGGGGAGGAAATTGACTAAGTTGACAAGAAACACTGAAGCTTCAACCAATCTGAATCTCAAACATATTCTTAGTGCTGGTACAGGCACCTCAAGTTGTGTATCCCTTCTCTGTGCAGTCGGACATCTAGACTATCTTGAAAGTGTTTTAAACATTCAAATAAGCTTTTATTAATTTTCAAGCACAGCAGAACTTATAATACTTCATATTCATGAGTTCTCCATCTACGGATAGATTCAACTAACTGAGAATCAAAAATATACGGGAAAAAAATTTCATGAAGTTTCAAAAAGCAAAACTTGAATTTGCCCCACATTGACTACTAAGTTGAAGCCATGTGAATGAAGTGACGTTTAGACATTGTATTAGGTATTATAAGTAATCTAGAGATGCTTTAAAGTATACTCAAGCATGCGTGTAGGTTATATGCAAATACTATGCCATTTTATATAAGGGATTGAGCATCCACAGATTTTAGTATCCACAGGGGTCCTGGAACCAATCCCCCACAGATACCAAGGAACAAGTGTATATTACTTAATGAAAATAGAACTAGAGCTACTGCCAAACGATTTGGGCCTTCCTTTCACATCCCGTGGTTATTCGTGTCTGTCACTGCTGTCACCACCACCACATTTTTCACCAGCATTATCATCTTTGCTATGTCCACTCTCACCACTTCTATTCAAGATTGTGCTGGAGGTTCTTGCCAGGGCAATTAGTCAAGAAAATAAAAAAATAAAAACATTCAGATGGTAAAGAAAGAAGTAAAACTATGTTTATTCAAAAATGACATCATTTTTTACATAGAAAATTCTAAAGAATCTATTACCAAAAGATACAGAATGAATAAATGAGGTCAGCACTGTTGCAACATAATTTATTTTTTGCATGAGCAATATATTATACAAAAATAAACTATATTTTTATATACTTGCAATGAACAATCAAAAAATGAAACAAATGTGTTCAGCATAGCATCAAAAAGAATAAAACATTTGAAATCAATTTAACAAAAAAAGTGCAAAGCTTATACTCTGAAAATTACAAAACACTGTTGAAAGAAATTCATGATGTGCATAAATGAAAAGATGTTTCATGTTCATGGACCTGGAGACAATGTAATTAATTTTTGATGCACAGATTCAACACAATCTCCATTTGAATCCAAGCTGGCTTTGTGGAAATTGACAGGCTAATCCTAAAATTCATATGAAAACTTAAGGGACTCAGAATTGGCAAAACAATCTTTAAAAAGAACAAAATATGCAATTCACACTTCACAAGTATAAAACTTACTGCAGAGCAACAGTAATCAAGGCAGTGTGGTACTAGCATAAAGATGGACATAGAGATTAATGGAATAAAACTAACAGTCCAGAAATGAGCCTTCATGTTTGTGGATGCCAAAATAATTCAATGGGGACAGAGTTGTTTTTTCAACAGTCAATGATGGCACAAGTGGAAATCCATACATAAAGGAATAAATTTTGATCCTCTACTTCTTACTATATAAAAAATTAACCATGATGGACTAATTTAAGAGCTAAAATATGAAGTTCTTGAAAGAAAACATAGAGTTAAATCTTTGTGACTTTGGATTTGGCAACGGTTTCTTAGATATGACGCCAAAAGAACAAACAAACAAAAAAGAAAAAGTATAGATAAATTGTATCTCACCAAAATTACAAACTCTTGTACTTCAAAGGCCATTATCAAGAAAGTGAAGACACCAACAGAACGAGAGAAGACTTTTGCAAATTATGTATGTGATAAGGGACTTATACTGAAAATATATAAATAATTCTTACAATTCAAAAATAAAAGGAAAAATATTCAATTTTAAAAAGTGCAAGGACTTGAATCATTTTTTTTCTTTTTTGAGATAGGGTCTTGCTCTGTCATTCAGGCTAGAGTGCATTAGCACCATCATGCCTCACTGCAGCCTCAACATCCTGGGCTTGAGCAATCCCCCAACCTCAGCCTCCGAGTAGCTGGGACTACAGGCATGTGCCACCAAGCCCAGCTAATTTTTTTATTTTTATTTTTTTGTAGAGATGAGGGTCTTCCTATGTTAGTCAGGCTGGTCTCAAACTCCTGGCCTCAAGCAATCATCCCACTTTGGCCTCCCAAAGTCCTGGGATTACAGGTGTGGGCCGCCATACCCAGCCAAATACATTTTTTTATTTATTCAAAATATAGTGATAACTTCACACCCAGTAGGATGACTATAATCAAAAAGGATATTAATAAGTGTTGCTGAGAACGTGGAAATATCAGAACCCTTATACACTGCTGGTGGGAATGTAAAATGGTTCAGTCACATTGGAGAAAATTCTAGCAGTTCTCAAAAAGTTAAATATACTGTTAACATTTGAGTCACCAATTCTACTGCTAAGTATAAAGAAATGTAAACATATGCCCACCAAAAAGTTTGTACACAAATGTTCATAGTGGAATTATTCATAATATCCAGAAGGTGGAAACAAACCAAATGTCCGTTAGCTAATAAATGGATAAACACATGGCATAACTGTATAGTGCAATATTATTCGACCATAAAAAAGAATACAGTGCTCATACATGCTACGACGTGTACGAAACTTGAAAACACAATGCTAAGTGAAAGAAGCCAGTCACAAAAGACTACATAGTATATACGATTGCATTTATATGAATTGTCCAGAATGAATCTATAGGCAGGGAAAGTAGGCTAGTGATTTCCTAGGGCTGGGAGATGGGTACATTGGAAGTGATAGCTAAAGGGTACAGGTTTCTTTCTGGAATGATGGATACGTTCTACAATTGATTATGGTGGGCTTCTGATTCCATCAGAGGAGGAGACCTGAACAACCACAGAGAAAGGGCAACTACTCCGCCGGGCGCGGTGGCTTACACCTGTAATCCCAGCACTTTGGAAGGCTGAGGCGGGCGGATCACGAGGTCAGGAGATCGAGAACATCCTAGCTAACACGGTGAGACCCTGTCTCTACTAAAAATACAAAAAATTAGCCAGGCATGATGGCGGGCGCCTGTAGTCCCAGCTACTTGGGAGGCTGAGGCGGGAGAATGGCGTGAACCTGGGAGGAAGAGGTTGCGGTGAGCAGAGATTGCGCCACTGCACTCCAGCCTGGGTGACCGAGCAAGACTCTGTCGCAAAAAAAAAAAAAAAGAAAGGGCAACAACTCTTAGCTTTATTGCTGCTGTCACATGTTTCTCATTTTCATAACCTACTGTCTGTATTCGTTTAGCAGCAAATCTTTAAAACCAAAACCATGTGGGAAACATCCTATAATGGGTTCAGAGAGCAGGTTCTGAGGTGAAACTACTTATATTTGAGTCCTGGTTCTTTCACTTTCTAAGTGAGAAAGTGTCTTCTGTGGGGCAAATTAGATGTCTTGTGTGCCCAATATTGTACTATTCAATACAGCAGCTTCTAGCCACATGCATCTACTGAACGCTTGAAATATGTCTCATCCAATCTGAAATGTGCTTTATATACAAGATATATACCACATTTTGAAGACCTAATCTTCTCCACAAAAGTAAAGCTTCCCATTATTAATTTTTATATTACTTACATATTGATACGATAATACTTTGGATATTTTGGGTTAAATAAAATATATTATTACAGTTTACTTTGCCTGTTTTGGTTTACATTTTTAATGTGGCTACTAGAAATTCCAAATTACTTATGTGACTCATATTATATTTCTCTTAGTGCTGATCTATCATATGGAAATAATGCTACCTGTTAAATATAGTTTTTATGAAGATTAAATTAATGTATGGAAAATGCTTTAAAATACCTCGCATATAATAGGCACTCAGTAAGTATTAGCTTTAACACTTACTTGAGGGTGGTCAGTTTAGAGAAGCAGGGAGCAACTTGTCACAGGCAGGACTGCAACATGAGCCAGGGAATGACAATAACACTTCACAGAAGAAAAGAAGCCAGGCTAATCTTAAGGCTTGCAGGAAACATCTGACTGGACAGAGGCCTGGAGATTCACATTAGGGGGCTATACAATTCCCAAACAGATGTCTTTTCAGAAGACAAATGTGTCTGTATGCTGACTTTTGTAATGGAGAAGTAGTCAGAACTAGAGGACTGCAAATGAGGTTTGAAGTTATTTTTCTGGCTCCAATATCTTATTTCCAAATGTGGACTATCACTCTACCCCTCTTTATTTTCTATCTTGTTTATCTAAAAAAGGAGTTACTGTTTGTCCTATGCTGCTGCTTTCTTGTTTCTTTGGAGCATGTTAGAGTTGCTCAGGATCATCCATTCTCCACTGAGTGGGCAGATACTTGGCTCAGCAGCCCAGTAAACAGTTGGAAAATGGCAAAACACTAACATTCAGGTCACCACAGTCGTCACTGTTAAGTAAATGATTACATTTTGCAGAGGTGGCTGTGATTTTTTAAACCTCACAGGGCTGAAGTGCCTGAGTCCACAACATCTTCAGCTTAGTGCACCAGACCAACTCACTTTCCCTGCGACGTCAGCATCTTTACAGAGTGGTTTCCCCAAGGCTGGTGCTATCGTATACCATGTTCCACCCACCACCTTAGTTTCTGATTCCTTTCTTCCTTTTTAGTAACATGACAGTAAAGGGGCCGGTCCAGAGCTTTATGAAAACTGGGGTTATGGCATGTTTTCAAGCTCACAGGTCCTTAAGAGGTTCTGACTGCTGATATTTTCAGTGGCCCATTTTTCAAATGGGTCTGGTCTCCCATCTGGAGAACCTGGCCTGACCTATATTGCTGCAGAGGCTTAGCTGTGTATGCGTCTAGGCTCAGAAAGTGGCAGGAATGAGAAATATGGTGTTGGAAGTAATGAAAGACAAAAGGAATTCAATATGATTTCTACATATTTATTTTATCACACTTCGTTTTCAATTTACAACAAATAGTGGGCTAGCTAAACTTTCATTTCATGTGTCTGTGTTTAGTGGAAAATAAGCACCTGTCATTTGTTTTGGGTTTATCACCACATCTGTTTATTAATAAATATTTGCAAATATTCAACATGGATCTTTTAATTCATACAAATAAAGACATTTTTTCCTTATTTCATATTTCGGAAATCCAAATCCACCAGTTTCTTGAAACAATGTTCTCTTAGTCATCCTAGCTATTGTGCAGATTACAGTTAAATGAACTAGAGCTCTTACCCCCAAAAAGGTGAGATAAAATGATTAATATATGAGGATGTCCCTTAGAGGACAGTGTACCACATTACAGTCTCAAAAATACACAGCAAAAGAAAAATCAAATGGAGTTTCTGAAATTAATTTTCCTGATTCCTCTGTGCTAAGCCCAATATTTTTGCAGGGCTGGAGGTAGAGACCTGAATGTCTTTGGAACAACCTCACTAAAATGGTCAGTAGAAAGATGAGATGTTATTTCTATGTGCCTTCTACCTTAAGTCTTAAAACTAACAATAACAGAGACATAAATATTAATTCTTGAAGTTGGCTAACAAAAGTCTTTTAAAAGTCTTGTCCCTTCTCCCCCGGCCCCCAATTCCAAGAAAAGAGAAAAAAAAATGGTTTGTTTGTGTCTTACTTACTTTCTTTTTTTCGGATTAGGGAACATGTTTGGTTTTCCTGCCATGCTTAAGGAAGTCCTATCAAGGGCTTCATATACATTGATCAAAAATTGTTGAAACAAAATTGGGTTCTCCTTGTGTGGTTTTGGTTTTGTTTTTGTTTTTAACAAACACTAGCTTCCTCTTAGAGAATAACTATTCTGACTGTACCAAATGGGATTTGAGAGAGGTGTAAGTAAACTAAGAACGTTGTTGAAAGTGTCACATGATGATTCAAAATGACACTGTGGGTAGCATACTGCATATACCCAAATTTGATCAAACTGCAGTTTTTTGTAGCTTTTTACAAAAATCTTAAATACAGGTAAATATGTAAACGCTGTGCTCTCAGAGAGCAAGTACTTAGTCATGCCACACTGTGTCCCTTTCGGGGAGACAAATTCAAGTAAAATATCACAGGTCAGTTTCAAAACCATCCGCTGGAAGTACTGTCCGGCTGAGGGGCAAACACCACTCTGCACATCTCCGAGTTCTCTTGATGGAGCGGGAATTCACATCCTGCTAATACGGTTTCTTTTCTTTTCTGAGAGACATAACCTCTGCCTGTGGACAGCCTTTCGTACTTTTTCTCAAATTGCCTGTACAACAACAGCAACAATAACAGAATTACACACACAGTTAAGTCACCCTATACCTCTCCAGCCAAGTTACTGAATGTATACTTGAAGTCTCTGTTCCTAAGCAATTTGAGAAAGGATATGAGTGTCAAAGGCTACTCCATGAATGGGTGATTTTCTTCGCATTTCTTTTTATATCAACAGAAACACTTCAAATGCCTGGGATATGGGAGTCCTGCCATACGTTTTTCTAGAATGAAAGACTAAATTCATTTTAGCTTTTTGGTGATGCTGTTAAGCTTTGCAGGCCGTGCTGTGTCTCGCCCTTCATTCCAGAAGCCCCATCTTGGGAGCACTCTCCTTTTGAGTAACAGGCAAGCCCAGCTGGATTTAAGCAGAGAATGTGGACAGAGAAACATTCTAAGAGTTCTGGCCCAAGGCAAATGTGGAACCAAACCAATTAATCATGTGGATGGGTTGGTGGTCACTGCATTTCAACCATTAGAAGGTTGGGGTTTTTAAAATGCATTTGTGAGGTTTATTCTAGATATAAGTCAATGTAAGTTAGTGAAGCTTAATAGTTTAACTATAATGCACAATCTTTTATTCTGTGAGAATACAACCTACTCATGTTTACTTTTATATAATTGATGCATTTTTTAATATGAATCATGAAATGTCAGTAAAATAATGACCTACTTAAAAAAGGAGATGATGTAAGATGTGGCTTGCTGTTTTAACTGTACAAATGACCCTTATGGTTACCATAGGTCAACTATTATGAAAAGGTCTGTGCTACCTAGACCCAAGGCATTCTAGCTGTATGTGATAGTATTGTTACAAATAATGGTTACAAAATTCAAATGACACAGCATAAATGTTACATGGAAATTAGATCTTTGTATTTTAAAACACTAACAATTTTACCAAAAGCATTATTTAAAAAAATTCAGAATCCCAAACTCTGAAACTTGAGCCAAAACTTAAACAGGGTCAAGTTGCTGCTATATGGAATACTTAATAATTGCGAATTCATTTTGGCTCTTAAAGATGGTAAATGGATTGCCAGGTGTTTTATTTGAAATCTTTTGTCCAGCAGTTTATTGTGAAGATACCAGATGGTAAATGTGTATCTGATATTTTTTTATGAAACTATGTGGCAACTCCTATGGTAAATCATAGGCCTTTCTTTCCTTGATAAATTGTTTCTGGATTAGAGTATGATACTATCTCCAGAATCAAATGAACTAGTCATTAGATTTTTTTGGTATCCCAGAAACTGACTTTTTTTGGCCTTATCAATTATTCTTCTACTCATTTAAAGAAAATTCATCTTTCCCTGGGTTTCTACTGTTTCCTTTTAATTCTGAAACTGAATGTTCTAAACTGAATGCAAGTTCCTGGTGCACTGGGGATGGTCCTGGAACATGACCTGAAGGCTGCATCTTACCTGAATGGAGCTTCATCCTTGTCCATCTGCATGCAAACTAAGAACGGGTACTGAGAAAACTGCACTGTGGAGATAAACTCCAGGCCTGCTTCTGTTTCTGTACTGGTTTCCAGGCCAGCTTTCACAAAAGAGGAGTCCACTGTGATGTCAGTGGTTATTACCACCGTCACCCTAAACATTTGAGAAAAAAAGAAAAAACCTGTTCATATTATATTTAATGGAATTGGACTAACAGCTATAACTTTACAGGGTCTGAACGTATGATGCCAGTGACTGGAAGGAAACACTTAAGGGATTCAGAGGTGACCTGGATGTGCTTAGAGTTCTGCTGGTAACCAGGGCCTGGTGAGTCTCAGATATTGGGCAGGGAAGGTTTGCCCTTCCCCTGAGCTCTCCCCTGCCTTCAGTTGCAGATGTGGTGAGTGTCTGTAAGATACTACATTGTTTTGTATGGGCATAAAACAAAGACCAAAATGAAAACATTCCTGGAACCCAGTCCTCTCAGCAGGTCAGAAATACCCAAGTTATATTAAAATGGATTCTAAACTCACCAAGAAGACAAAATCAATGCTTATAGTTTTTTGTTAACTATCTCTCTGTTGGCTTCTAGGCAGCTATTTTAATTCCATTTCATTACCTTCTCCAAAGAGTCTCTAGAGGTGTGAGCCCTTGATTGCCAAGATATTTGAAAAAATATTGTGTTACAAAAAATCATTCTTACAGTGGGGCATGTACAGTAGGTCCCAGGATGAAAAATATGGCGGTTCTTTAATGATGCTCTAGATAACTGGATAAACAGATTGCATTGGCTGGGGAATGTGCCCTGGATAATAATGAAGAGGATAAATAATTTCAATAGAAGACTTACTTCTACTGTAATTGAATTGTGGACTTTAAATCAAACTGTGAGAAACCACTTTCACAATTAAATCAGAGTTCTATGCCCATATGTTTTGACAGGGATATTAATTTTTGCTGTGCAAATTAAAACCCCTGCTGCTGTTATGATCAGTGTAAAAATAGGTCAGAGGTCGTTTTAATCCCTGAATCACTTATTCTGATGTCCTATATTCAGCAAAGGTTTGAAAGATATTTTTTCAAATGAACAAGTGGAAATGGAAGACAGATTGGTTACAAAATAGATAATGGTAGATTCTTAAGGATACTGTGTACGTTTTTAAAAAATCCAAATTACTTTTTTTGTTGTTGCTGTTGTTGATTTCTCTTTGCAAAGAATTCAATTCCATTTCATTTGGAAAAACTTCTGTCTAGAAAGTACTTTGGAAAGAGGTGAAAGATGACTGATTATGTGGGAAGCCCTAAGTTATATTGTGAACCCTTTGATGACCAGTGTCATTTTTCATTCTGTGGCTCCTTTTAGTAACAATGTGGGTTACACTTCACATTAAACGTGCTACTGTTTGATTGCTCTCAGTTCCTTCAACCATAGTTCAAGATGAATCAAAAATTTGATTTTATCACATATGTCACTTTTGCCTGAATGTGTTTTTAAATATCAAAAAATTAAAATTAGTTGCATTTCTATTTCTTTTTTAAAAATTCTGTAACAAACGGAAGACTAATAATTTTCATCTTCACACTAGTTGAAAGGCATTGTTTTATGTTCAAAGTAAAACACTTTCATTAAATCTCACAGGTAGATTAGAAAAATTAAAGGAGCTTAGAGTATTTTATTTAGAAAAAGGAATGCTGATGAAAAGACTTAAGGACTCCTAACATTTAATAGTTAGTTTCTGCACAGATGAAATTATCTATTTTATTTTTCCCCACTGAAGACAACAAAAGAGGAAAGTTTACCTTAAAGTGAAATTTCTTCTCTTGGTGGAATACCAAAAGAAGATGAACCATCTGATTCACAGGGCATCCTGTCTATGTATGTCTTTAAAAGCAGGAAAATTCGGCCGGGCGCGGTGGCTCAAGCCTGTAATCCCAGCACTTTGGGAGGCCGAGGCGGGCGGATCACGAAGTCAGGAGATCGAGACCATCCTGGCTAACACGGTGAAACCCCGTCTCTACTAAAAATACAAAAAATCAGCCGGGCGCGGTGGCGGGCGCCTGTAGTCCCAGCTACTCGGAGAGGCTGAGGCAGGAGAATGGCGTGAACCTGGGAGGCAGAGCTTGCAGTGAGCCGAGATCGCGCCACTGCACTCCAGCCTGGGTGACAGAGCGAGACTCCGTCTCAAAAAAAAAAAAAAAAAAAAAAAAAAAAGCAGGAAAATTCTTGGCTGAGTCATATTAGGTACTGACCTGCTCATAAGAAGCTATGGACAGAATAATTTCCTATGATCACTTCCAACTCTATCATTTTATGATTACAGATAGAAAGCATAGATTTTGAAAAGTCAGGTTAATTCCCAAAACATATTTCTGAAGTTCTCTGCATATAGTCTTATATGTAATTCATAAATGTATAATGCATAAACACTTACCTATTTTTTACTCGGGTTTTAGACTCACGATACCACAAGCTAAACTCCATTGCACCTGAAATATCAATAGCTAGACCACCCTGGACCTCTATATTGGCTTTTAGTCCAGATTGTAACTGAAGTTCCTAGAAGAAAAAAGCATAATAATACTTATAAAAATAATAAGTACAATTTAGTTAACCCCCTTTCCAATGGCACATTTGACCTCCTGCTGTAGATAATTCCATTTGAGTTGTGTTGATGTTGGAGTCTTTCTCTAGGCTTGGAAACATGCTGTCCTAATTTTAATCACCAGAAGTAGACTCTGTTGATTTGCTAAATTAATTAGTCAATTAAAATGCCAGAGTGATGAAGTGCCAATTAAGAAGGATGTTTTCCTTCAATCATTGCTACACTTTGAAAGGAACAATAGTTCTCAAAGTGTGTTTCTGTGAACAACAGCATCAGCATTGCCTGGGAACTGCTTTGAAGTACAGATTATCAGCTCCCCTTCACATCTACTAAATTAGAAACTCTGAGGATGGGGTCTAGCAATCTATGTTTTAACAAGCCCTTGTATGATTCTGATCCACCTAAATTTGGAAACTTTTGAACTAAGGAAAATGAAGGCATCTCCATCAGAAATCTAGCTGTGGCTTTTTGTCCAGGGAAGTCAGGGGAGGAGGTTTGGATCAGGTGATCTCTCGAGGTCCTTCAGCACTTCTCTAGTTATGTGCTGTGTCAAATACAGTCAACAGCATCCTGCTAGAAAATAACAGACAATATTTAAAACTCCCGGTGGAGTGTGTTTGTCTGTTAGTATCCAAGGGGAACTGGTTATAGGACCACCTTTGCCCAGCCCTGAGTATAACAAAATCCAAGGGTGCTGAAGTCCCTTATATAAAAAGGCATAGTATTTGCATGTAACCTACACCCATCCTCCCATACACTTTAAATCATCTCTAGATTACTTATAATATCTAATACAATGTAAATGCTATGTTGCTGTTATGCTGTATTTTAAAAATTGTATGAATATATACTGTCGTTTTGCTATATTTTATTGTTTGGTGTTTTTTTTCCAAATATTTTTGATCTGAGGTTGGTTGAATTTGATGAGGAACCAGCGGTTACAGAGAGGCCAGCTGTGTACAAGTTCCAGGAATTGCTTACATCCAACTAGAAAAAGAAGGCAAAGCAATTTAACTAAGCCTAATACCCTGCTGTTTGACATTTGAAATGACACTGAGTTAACAGTCAAGTTCAACATGAACTCAATAGCATTTTTCAGAGGAACAGTAATTATTTACAAACATGGCCCATCCTGAGCAATTTTGTGATTGTCTGAAACCCATTGTTTTGTGCTGTTTGCCTGCATTTAGCTTTTAAGTCTTGCATTTTTTTCGTGTACATTAGCTGAGGTGATGTTGGCACAAAACTTTTTAGCTGGATTGGAATCAGATTGCCTGGGGACAGTGTTGGAAGTGATAATGATTTTGAGAAAAAGACGCAGTATCCTTAATTTTGATATTCCTCCAAAGATCTTAAATTCTTGGCAACCGGCAGGATGACTAACTTCTTTATGTAACTGCCCTACTCAGACAAAACAAGCCATGCATTTGCCAGCTATAACTGCCATGATTTCACTTTCTAGCAAGGATTGTGTTGATCTCCCTGAGTTCTCTTCACTTTCCAAAAAAAGGTCACAGGAAACGCCAGGGAAAGGACTTGGTTTACAACCAGGTGTACTAAAAAAGTACGGTTGTGGCATGCAGCTACTTTCAGTCTGAAGGACACTCTTTGATGGAAGCATGACAGTCTCAGTGCCATGCTCAGGACACATTAGGAGACAGCCCTAAGGATACTTAAAGAGACATTTGATATAGAACAAAATATGGCTGCATGGGATGAAGGTGTTTTCTCAGGCATTATAACTAATGTGATGGACACAAACTATCCTGAAGAAACACAATAGTCATGCCCACATTTTCACCTATGCCTGTGAACTATGGGACCAAAATATGAGAGTTCTGTATGTGTACTCCAAACATGATTGTTTCCACATGAAAGCTATGGTGTGCCTCACCTCAGAAGTATTCCTTTCTTTGCATCCTTTTCTCTCTTACTAATTTGAAAATTATAATCTTGTTCATCCACCCAGTCCAGCAGAGGCCTGTGATGTGGATCTTGGCCTTCCCACCAACCATATATTAAATGGAAGGCAAAATACACCAAGTGCCATGGAAAAGGCCATTTCATGGCTGTTAGACAACGCACCTTTTGTGGGGAGAGAGCATTTCCATTGCAAGGTGGGTTATGAGGAGTGCCTTGGATATCTGGGAAAATTCTACTTCTTTACACAAAGGGACAATAGAAGAATGCATGTGCAAAGAGGAATTTTCTTGGACCCCCTTATAAAGATAAACCACTGACCCCTGTAGAAAAACAAAGCACTCTTTCCTTTTTGAAAGGGACTAAGCCACATGATGCTAATTTTTAAGCAGTATAAAGTAAGTGGAACTAACAGGTTTTGAGCACCTACTGTGTGCCCAAAGCTCTACAAAGCTTTGGTGTCTCATTTAATCGTCATACCAATCTTCCATGGTAGGCATCATATCTTAAGACTGAAAGGAAAAATCAGGCTCAGTGGCTACACATGAAGCCAGAAAAAACACTCCAATTGTCTCTAGGGTGAAGACATTTCTTTTCTTTCTTTCTTTGAGATGGGGTCTTGCTCTGTCACCCGGGCTGGAGTGCAGTGGTGTGATCATGGGTCACAGCAGCCTCAACCTGCTGGGCTCAAGCAATCCTCTCACCCCCACCTCAGCCTCCAGAGTAGCTGGGACTACAGGCATACCCCGCTATACCCAGCTAATTTTTTTATTTTTTGTAGATCTGGGGTTTCACCATGTTGCCCAGCCTGGTCTCAAACTTCTGAGCTCAAGGGATCCACCTGCCTTGGCCACCCAAAGTGCTGGGATTACAGGCATGAGCCACTGCACCTGGCCTGGGTGAAGACTTTTCTACTAATATTCATGGCTATCACAAACTCATACCTCTCTTTTGTCTCCTGGTGTACAAGAAAGCCTGTTCTAAGAAATATTGCAAAAAAGAAAACAAAAGAGAGAGAGAGCATAGGTTTATGTCCTTGTTTGTCCCCGAGTGCATATTTATTTAGATTCTTTCCTATGAACTAGAGGAAAAAGATATTAGAACTTTGTAGCTAATGTGACCGCTTTGATCCTCTTGGTCCCATAAGTGTTTCTTATAGCTCAGATGCTGACATTTTGACAACTCATCCTGTTGCTTCCATTTAGGGAAATATGTTCTTTACTGGCTAAAGAGGATCCCCTTATTAAACTGACTTTATCAGACATCTTTCTCTGAAGAGTAATCCAATTAGCTGAAGAGAGAAAGTGTGAGCAAGCACAGAGTAATTCCATCTGCCCTGGTGGCTGTGATGGGCTACCCACTGCCAATACTTCCTTCAGTGTCAGCACTTGACCTAGAGTGGTATGTGCCGCTGAAGCTAGGATGGCATTACTAGAGTGCTCTGCAGAGCCAGGGGGCCTCAGACAGCTTAATTTGTATAATAACCTCAGATCTGCCAAATACTCCAACCTGACACACAGACATTGGGCTATGTTTAATAGCTAGGGGACAATCTTTCTCATAGAATACGCCTTGCCTTAGCTGCCCTAGCTTAGTGAATAGAAAAACTGTACAAGATAATGTAGATCAGGGATTGGCAAACTATGGCCAGCAGACAAGTCTGGCCCACTGGCTATTTTTGTACATAAAATTTTATTGGAACACAGACATACACATTTGTTAATGTATTGCTGATGGCTGTCTTCACTCTACAGTAACAGAATTGAGTGGCTGCAACAGAGACCATGTGGCCTGCAAAGCGTAAAATATTTACTTTCTACCCTTTACAGAACAAGTTTGCTGACCCAGGTCTAGATTACTCCTCATGGTTTTACACCCCGATTCAAATCCTCAGGCATTGTTTATGGGTAGCTAAGCACACACAGGTGGTGTTGAGCTGTCCTCTGTGTCTTAAAACGTGGACTACTTTTTCAGTACTTACGCTGCCTTTAGACGATTCTTTCATTAAAACTGGAATTGTGCAATGTAAAATTCTGATATAATTTGAGAACTGTTTTTTTCATGTGTGACTTGAGGATTAAGAGATACAAGACACACTGCTCTTTGTCCTTTCTACATTTGTATTGACGGAAACAATTTTGTTCAGACACCCATTGAAAAACCATGTTCAAAAGCTTCCCTCTCAGCTACAGATAGCCATGTAACACCGTTTTGGTCCAAAACCTAGATAGGGATTCCAAACAATTCTTGAAAAAGAGTCAGACTCTGTGACCTCTTATCCTTCCCTTCTTCCATCTTGGAATGAGGAAGTGGTGCTGGAAGTGGAGCAGCCATCTGATAATCACAAGGTGACAAGCATGAGGTCAAAAGTCACAAGTAAGAATGGCTGAGCTGAAGGAAGGCAGCTTGGATTCTGATGATATCTTAAGGTTTCCTATTAACCCTGGACCACCTACTTCCAAATGTTTGTTACACTATAAAAGTGAAACTATTTAGTTAAGCCACTCTAAACTGCTTTTTGTTTTTGTTATATACAGCTATCCTGAGCTGATATGAGGAACAAGAAAGATAGAAAATTAACACTGTTTAATCCCAAATAATGAGGTTTTGGAGGAGTTTTAATACAGTCTAATATCTAAGATATCTCCCAGCCCTTAAAATCTATGATTTCATAATCAGAACCTAACAAATCAGAATCCTCAAATTATCTGGCAAACAAAAAAGCTGATAAAATCTTCAGACCACCTGTTCCAGGTGCCTCACTTTACTAGTATGAAATTGTGGCTTAAGGCTATTAAGTAACTGCCCAAGAGCACATAGCAAGAAGGTAACGGAGGCAAAATTCAGACGCAGGCTATTATCCATTAATGTATTAAAACAATGAAGTAAACTTTACAAGTCAATTCAATCATCTGTAAATTTTTATTTCAATCTCCTTATATATTCTCAAGATAATAAGCATGAATTACACAGTGATCACTTTGATTCCTTATAAGATTTTATTTAGCAAATATATCATTTTTTATGTTGCTATGCTTAGTGAAGCAGAAAATAAATCAAACTATTAAAGAAAAATTTTAAGCACCAAACATTCAAACTCAAAGGTTATTCAGATTAACCCTCTTCTGTTTTTCAGAAAATCTAATTAGGCAGACCATCTCCATCCCACAGTATCTTGGCTACTTAAATCTTACTGCACCAAAGATAGTATTGTCATTTTTTGGTACAGCATCATAAGATTTTGGGCCACAAAAAGTTGAAAACCATTTTTAAGAATGTGGCTCTAGAGAATGAAAGTACTCCTATACTCTAAGAATGAAAACATCTTTCTAAGATTTTATATACATGAGAATTTTGGGCAAAGAGTCTTCGTGATTTCTTGCATGTGGCTCATGGCCGTGGTTGCTTGTGCCTCTACTAATTTGGCAGGGTCAAAATGACGCACTGTAGGCATCTTCATCATCGCTGTCATTACAAATGTCATCAGTGACTTATAAGGCCACATAGTTCAGCTCCTGCCTTCAGGATAAATATCACCTAAGCCCTCGTGCCTGAGAAAGCCAAGTGAGGAGACAGTGGTAGCTCTATTCTGTTGTGTCCTAACCTTTCTTGTTTCTGTTAGCATCAACATTTTCTCTTTGCCTCAAATTAGAGGCACTTATTAATCATCTAATAAATGAAATTATAACACATCTATAGTAAAGGAGAAAGGGGAACAATACCAAGAGGGCCAAGTGCTTGGAATATGAGCTCCAAGATGGGCACAATTTTGTCTTGTATCCTCCAAGAACTAAGCATATTTAAAACGTGCCTGGATATTTTAGGGACTCAATAAATACTCACAGACTGAATGAATTACCTGAGAATGATCTATTAGCAGAATAAGTCCTTTCACCACACTGATAGGGTCGCCAGATGCTGACAGCATTTTGGACATCAAATCACTGTATCCATTGAAAAAGGTGACAGGTCTGAGCTGAACATCAAAGAGGATGGCTGACATACCAGCATAGGAGTCAAGGTTCTCCTCCCCCTCATCAGGGGTGGCTGCGATTAAAGCTTCCAGTCCTTGGGCTTCAATAACCACCTGGATAAAATCAATATAATGTTCATGACACAAGCTCCCTGCTTGCTCTGTAAATAATGGTGAAGCTTCTGAGCTGCAGCTAGAACTTCTCAAGGGGCCAAAAACTTAAATATTTGCAACAGCTAGAAACAAAAACGAAAACAGACAAAAACCTCTATGCCTGAATATAAGGTGGGTTAGTTTTTCATTTAATCCTCACAACCACTCTTTGAAGTACATATGATATTACCCATTTTGTAGATGAGGCAAAAAAAGTCTCAAGTTTACTCAGCTAATAAATGTCAGAGGCAGGACCCATACCCCTTCTGTCTGACTATGAAGACCATGAGCTTTCTATTTTATGATGTCATCCTAGAGACTCTTAGTCTTTCCAGGACTGTGGTATACAATGCATCAGCTATCTTGCAGAGCATCTAAAATTAGATGGAAAAGTGTTGGCAGAGTCATTCTAAGGCTGCTGCTATGTGAGGACATGGTATTCTCTAAGCCATGACTCACCCCATTCCATGTGAAACTTTTCTCCCTAGCCAAAAAAACAAACAAAAAAAAACTCGATAAACACCACGAGGGGGCTAACACACTTATTTCCACAACAAATAGGAATCCTACATATTTTCTGTCCTCCATACCCAGCCCTTTAACCCCTGGGTGTTTTGCATTTCAAAGTACATATCAGAAAACAGATTGTGTTTCCTCAGGACAGAAAGGCATAGTATTCTGACTAGTAGTACCAAAAGGTATAGTAATATAAGATTGATAAAAACTCAAGTTTTTATAGCATTGGATCATTTTAAAAACTTAAATGGCTGTATTTACAAGGTTATAACTTGATGTGCATAAAAACTAAAAAGAAAGTACATGTCATTATTAGGAAGTCTTTATAGACCATCACCTCAATTTGGATAACACTACAGGGATGGAAATCAGCCAGATGTTGAATGCCTACATTTTATTCTTTTCTCTCTTAGCAGTGTTGGAGAAATATAGATTGACTCTTTAGAGCATCATATTCTATTATGAAAGGTTTTATTATGGGGAATCAATCTCTTCATAGAAACGCCCAGAAAAGGAAAATATATTCTAGAATTAAATACTTGGGGGTGAGAGGAGGCTAAGAAATATATCTGTGAATAAAAATAAAATATTATTTTTAAACGTTTATGTGAGAAATATTGGCACAATTTCAGTTTTGTGAATATGTGCACCTTTGAAAAGACAAATGGACATTTGTCAAGTTCAATGGATCAAATTACTTAGGTTTCAAGTTCAAATTTGAAACTTTCTCTGAGTGACTATAAACCATACAGCCTCTTACAGCTAAGGGAATCCTGGGCAAAATATGACAGAAGCCACCATTAACTTATACATTCTATAGCATTACCCACAGTATATGTGTTTTATTTTACCTCAGCCTAATTTCTTGCATACTTTATTAAGCAAAATCCATGAGAAGTGAGTTACCTGGCTACCGTGAAGACCAGCCTTCCCAATGTACTGAAAGATGTTCAGGTTACTTCTCCTTAGAATGCCAGAACCCGAGTAAAGAATGTCTAGGCTGTAAGTGGATGCCGAAAGGGGACTACCTGTTGACACACAATAACTGTAATTTAATAGCAGTTCCAGCAATGCTAAGTTGTGGGGTACGGAAGGAGAACCTATTTTTGGTGTACATACGTTCTATGTAGCCAGTATAGGCAGAAGAAGATCCACTCTTGGAGAAACGGTCATAATTGTGAGCGACCATGTCCTTCAGAACTCGACGGACAATTTTGCTGCAACATATGAGGAAAAAAAAAAGCTGCACATTCATTGTAGTGACTGTTTCCCAAGTCAAATTTGGAAAAAAAAAATCCTCAGTGGAAAAAAGAGGAAGCCAAATTTTCCTCATGCCTTTCCAAGAGCCAGGGCAGTGCCAGCTGGCGTGGTAGCATCAGGATTAGGGCTAGCCCCTTCATTACTCAGATATTTGAAATTTAGTTTGGTATCAAAATGACAGCAAGGCAAGGGTGTCCAGCTTTGAGGTGGCTTAAGTTGACTAGTAGACACATTTCAGGCATGGCAAAATTCTTTGATTCGTCATGGTTTTATTGTTAAATGGTGCATACACTTAAAGGAAAGTTGTGCCAAACTGGGGAGATTGCACAATATTTCTTTAAATGTTTTTCTGCATTCCCTAACAGTCTCTCTCACTAATGACATATGACAGTACATTTCCAGTATTTCTTCTATATCTGTGAAGTTTCCAATTACAGAAACAGCTCAGTAAAACCCATATAGAAATCATTGTCTCCTCTGGAGTAAGTCTTAATGCTTACCCCATTGCGTCCATCTTGTCTAAGTAATTAGTGTTAAGATGTTCATTTCTGATTACATAAAATTAATCATATCAGTAATAGCAACATTATGACAACACAGCAAAACATCAAAATAATCAACTATAGAAATCTATTCCTAGGTCTAAGGTAGAAAATAATTGAGGGGAGGCAATGGCATCCTGAGAAGTTTCCCCTCCAATATCACTAGGTTATAAGATTTTAGCCTAGAGAAGCAAAGATGAGGAGGGTCATGATAGCTATCCTCAGATATTCAAAGGGTCTTCTTGTGGATGAATGACTAGACGTACTTTGCTTTGCTCCTGAGATAAAACCAGAGCCAATAGGAAGATTTCAGGTTATACAAAGACATAATGATGAGAGTCTCTGAACAACACTGGCACAAGTTCCCTCAAAGATGGTGAGCTTCCTGTCATTGGGAGAGGGAAGCAAAGTTTGAATACCACCTGCTGGGAGACTATAGCCCTACAAGGGACAGATACCAAGCAAGGGTGCCTCTAGTGTTCCTCCCCACTCTAATGTTTTTGGTTCTGAGACTCTGACCCATAATGTTGGTGATATTTTCCTCACAATTTCTAGTCTGTTCTCTACCCCACTGTCTCCTCTTTCCGGGTCCCAGAAATGCTACAGCCATAAGACAAAGGCAGCAAGTATGCTCAGGATCTCCTTCACAGGGTCTCATAAAAGCAAACAAAGAAATGGAGAAGCTAAATGCGTTCAACTGGAAATACATGGCTGCAGAGAGACTTGGCTTCTTTTCTCACTCGCTCACCTGCTCCATTGCTCTTTCCTGAATGTCCTGCTCTTATCTCTGTCCTACTCACACCCCTGTTTCTTATGTCTTCCTTCCATCTTAGTCCTTGTTTCTCTTTCTTTCAACCTTTTAATGCTGTCTTTTTTCATTTTCTTTCTCTTTATTTTCCACCCTTCCAATCTCTGTGGTGAATGCTTAAATCTGATCTTTCCTGGGGGTAGTGTTCTGCATGTAACTCAGGAAAAATGAAACTTCCTTCTCTGACCCTCTAATTCCAGGGAGGAGGCACCTTGGGGGAGCCACTTTGCATTTGGGAGGACAGACTTGGGAACTGGAAGGAAGTTAATTCAGCAAGAATTATAGAGTGATGAACTCTACTGATTGCACTCTTTAAATTTTGAATCAGCTTAAAATGTGGGCCGTGCCTAAGATTTTTAACTTAAATGGGAAATTTATTTGATCTGTGATAAATGAGGCTTCAAAAATTCCTAACACTTGAAATGCTACAATGAAAATCATTTGGTAAGAATTTACATTGTTTTGTTGTACTTATTTTTAAAATCCTGTTGAAAATGCAGTTAGCTTTTAAAACATTTGGCAATATACACTTGCCAGACTGAACAAGACATCCCTAGTAAAAATTATACCCAGAGTTCCCATTCATGGACTCATAGTGCCAAAGTGAAGTTGTTTCATCTTGCCCCCTAAATAGCCCTATTATGGGAAATCTGGCACTCTCTGGTTTTATGCAATGTAACCCTGCATAATGACCACATCATTATTCTTAGCTACATGGGTACCCCATGAACACAAAAATAAGCTTGAATACACAGAGAGACATGTGCAATGTATTATACCTTGCAGGCATTTCAAAACGTAGGATGTCTTGAACAATGGCGAGCATGTATTTATTCATTTCTTGGGGAAGCTCCCCAATAGACAGCAGGATGTTCTTGACGTCCATGTAGGATGGATTGTTATTTAAAATTATAGCAGCTGCAGTAGTGCGCACAGTCTTTTCGTGAACTTTACGGTTTTGGTGGTATATTCTATTCAAGGTCTTCTTCACCTGTTCATAAGATGTTCAAACTTAGTGCACATCTAGATTTTTAAAATGGACATTTGAGCAGGAATAGCAGGAATAGTGAGTGTTCATAAAAATATACATGTGTTACTACATTTCCCAGATTCCTTTTTGATTTGGTGGGGGCCACGTGACTAGTTCTGGCTAATGGGCCATGGACAGAATCTATGAGGATCACTTCTAGGCTGAGGCCATTAAGAGCTGGTGGCTTTCTCCATCTCTTTCTTCCATGACTGTAGTGAACTTCAGACCACATACTTCCTTATGCACATTAGGCATAGCATGAAAAATAAACACTTTTTTTTTGAGGCGGAGTTTCGCTTTGTTGCCCAGACTGGAGTGCAGTGGCACAATCTCGGCTCACCACAACCTCCGCCTCCCAGGTTCAAGTGATTCTCCTGCCTCAGCCTCCCAAGTAGCTGTGACTAGAGGCGTGTGCCACCATGCCCAGCTGATTTTTGTATTTTTAATAGAGATGGGGTTTCACTATGTTGGCCAGTCTGGTCTTGAATTCCTGACCTCGTGATCCACCCACCTCGGCCTTCCAAAGTGTTGGGATTACAGGCATGAGCCACCACGCCTGGCTGAGAAATAAACTTTAAACAAATTGCTGAGATTTTGAGGGACATTTGTTATTGCAGCATAACCTGGTGTTACCTAACTAATATAGAATTTTAAGGATACTACATGGCAATGGGGCTCTGAGGAGAGGTAGTTATATGAAGTAATGTTTTCTTACAATGAAGTACCTCAGAATCTTCCCATCTCTCTTCTTTTTAATTAATAGACTTTTTAAAGAGCAGTTTAGGTTCACAGCAAAATTGAGTGGAAAGTACAGAGAATTCCCACACACCTTTTAACCCTACACACGCACAATCACCCCTTGTATCAACAACCTGCACCTCAGTGGTACATCTCTTACATTCAATAAACCTACCTGGCACTTCATTATTACCCAAAGTCTGTAAGTTACGTTAGGATCCTTTTGTTTTCTAAACAAAACATTAGCATCGAAGAAAACGTGCCAAAATAATTGCATTCCATAGCAACAAGTAACTTCATTGATTATTAGAACTGCCTAATGATATTCAATGTGTAAGGATCTATACTAAGCATTTATAAATATTTCTTTAATTTCATTTCCCTTTACCTTTTACTAACTCCCTCAAATCTTGGCTTTGCTCTCAAATATGTAGATGTTAAATAAGTCACCCAAGAACAAACAACCAGGGAGGGACAGAGCCAGAGTTTACATGTAAGTCTGTCTTTCTCAAAAGCCTGTGCCCCTAACCATCATGATTTTCAGCCACCAACTTCAACACAAAACTGGTGGGAAGGTGCTTAGCTACAAACTGGAAACACCATTCTCGGCAGATGGTTTATCTTGAGATTTATAGACATTCTCTGCCCTAACAAAGGTTTAATTTAGATGGCTTCCTGAAAAATGTAGTTGTAGTAACAAACAAAGTTATACTTAAGCCAGGATATTTCAGTATTGAAAAATGTAACAGCATCTTAAAACTTTATAAAAGTAAATATATTTCAAAAAAGAATTTGTTTCTTAAAATAAGACAATATGCTTCAATATTTATGCTTCAGGATATAGGACGTTACCCTGTAAGGATATTTAGAATAGCCTCAAATGCAATTTAAGAGTTATTTTTAAGCAGGAGAGAAGACTATTTGGGGAAAATATAAAGTGACTTGAGCGGAATTTGCATTTGACTCATGTTCAGCATGCTTTTTTTTTTCTTCTGTAAATGTTGCAAATATTCTTGGAGATTTTACCTCATCAGTTATGAAAGGGAGATCATATCTCTGGAGAGCAGTGGTAGCGAGGTGGCTGATGGGCCCTTCTCCTGCTTCTGCATACTTCAGAAGACTTGGGATGCCTTCTGGAAGCAGGGCATTCTTCAAAGCCAGCAGATACATCCTGGTGTCCTCTTTTTTCTCTGCTTTTTCAAGTCCTCCCAGGATTAACTTCTTAGCTTCCACTACTGCCTGAAAAATCATATACCTTAGATATATACATGACCATACATTGAAGAAGACTTGAGCAAGACTGGCTTTATTCTTGGGTTCAAGAAAGCAACCTACAGTTTTACAAAGTTTTGCATTGGTTGCTTGACTGAGGCACACAGTGGAATAAAAGCAAACAAATAAAGCCTGATAAAAGTGTTGTGCTTTTTTTAAAAAAAAAATACATATGCTAATACATTTTTCAGAAGCAACAAGTATTATCAATAATGGGCATATTTCATTTTGAACACATTTTGAATATATAAGGCCACTTTTTAATTTCATTGTGATTGGTTATTCAAAAAACTGCTCATTCACTGAATTGCTAAAGCAACAATTAGATGGAGCCTTAGTGTCACCATACACCCTTCCTTAATAAGAACTTGGGTGAGACCTCTTAGAGCTCAACTGTAAGGTCTGGCTCTAAATGTTTTAAAAGTGCTTGTTTTCACTTAATTCCAAATTTAATTAGTGCTGCAATATAGTTCAAAAATATTTCTTAAGTACCTCCTATGTGGTAGGTACTTTACTAGGTACTTTTCAAATATGTTCTATAATCAGAAAAGTCCTTTTGTCCTAGTCTGAGAAAAAGGGGTATTGAGTGTAAGTTAATAGTTTAATGGGAAAGCAAATTAGAAATAGGGACATCTGGGTTCTGGTCTTATATTTGCCACTACATATGTTTTAGAGGCTTCAGTTTCATGTTTAAAATAAAGAGTCTTTGGATGACAGAGTCTAGGCTGAAAAAAGTTTTTTAAAAAAAAGGGTTTTAAGATCTAATTCATCCACAGGATTCATAACCTCTGAAATTAGGCTACAAGCACACACAAACACACACACACATACACACACACACATACACGGGGTTGGGGAGAATGGATGATATGGGGAAGAGTGGAGAAGTATTAACAAAAGGCTCCCAATAGAAGGAAAGATGCTAAACATCACACTTAATCAGAGAAGTGACATTGCTCAACTGTCAAATTGGTGAAAAATTCAAAAGTTTGCTAACATATTTTGTAGGTGAGACTATGGGGAAATAGGCCTTTTCATAAATTGCTGATGAAAGCCAAAATGGTACAATTCCTGTGGAAGATAATGTGAGAAAAACAAACAGAACTGCTTTTTGACCAGCAACTCTATCCCTGAAGCTACATCTCAACAATAGCAAAAATCTGTGCCTGAGATTATTCACTTCAGTATTATTTGTAATAGCAAAATAGAGGAAGCCACTTACATGACCATTCATAGGAGATGTTAAATAAAACATAGTCCATAGACACGATGGAGTACTAGGCAGTTGTCAAAAGGAATGAAAAAGATCTCTATGTAGGGAATATTTTCATGATATATTGTTAAGTGAAAAATGTAAGATACAAAAAGAGTATGTATAGAATGATATATTTTGTGCAAAAAAGTATGTAAATGTGTGAACATCTGTTTAATGTTGCAAAAAGAAACATAGAAAGAAATTTTTTTTTTAATCAGTGATTTTGTTTACCTAGTGGAAGTAGGTGAGATTGAGGGAAAAGCATCGAGAAGCGATGAGACCTCTCTCTGATAGTATTTTTAAAACACAGTTTTGCCTTTTGAACCACATTACTATTTCACATGTTCAAGAAATAAAAGTAAATCAACAGGATGGAAAATTATCAAAATTCAATTTAACCAGAAACAAATGAAACTAAATGTCTATCAACTTGATAATATGACTAAACAGAAGAGAATGAAAAAGAATTAATCCAAGTAACTTTTGAGCATAGAACTTTGTGTACATGCGATGGAATATATTCTAAGGACAAAAAGAACTGTAAAAGTCTTGAACTTCGGTTAGTTTTCTGTAGTAATACCAGTGTAGCAATTCCAAAAATATATTGTGTGTGTTTTAGAATTGAGCAGGTGAATCAATATATTGGTGTTCTCGAAAACCACAGTTGTCACAGTGGGAGAAGGAAAATATAATGATGATATGAGGGAAAAAATAACCCTATAGTGTTGAATTAGAATTAGGATTAGAGATAGCAGTAGGAACTCACAATTTGGTAAACACATGTATTTTTTTCATTGTAAGAGACTAGTTGCAATGGCACTCAAGTAATAAGAAGTAAAAGTATATAGAGGTAAAATGTCAGATGTCTGCAATTTACTGTCAAATTATTCAACTAAAATAAGACAGAGAGAGATAAAGCAAAGATGAAAATACGTTAACAACTGATGAATCTAGATGAAAGATATCTGGGTGTTCATGGAATTGTACTATTCTTACAACTTTTCTGTAGGTTTAAATTTTGTCAAGTACAAATTCAGTGAAAATAAGGAATTAGGATGCCAGGAGGTCAAAACATAAGCAAAAGACAAACATAAAAAAGAAACATGTGGCATAGTACTGGTTGTGCACTTGTCTGGCTGCCATTCAGACTGTCACAGGACAGTAGCTTTTATGCTAGTAAGTTCTGAAAGGCTATAGAACTACACAGAATGGCAGGTTCCTTTTACACAGCATGCATATAGTGTGCCCAGTAGCTATCTTAAATTTGTGCTTATTTAATATAATACATAATTTTCTTTCCTTCCTTTCATATATCCTTGATTTGGGTAAAAGGTAGATGAGTGTTTCACAGCAGAAAATTCAAAAGAAAAACTGAACCTTTACTACAGTTGTTCTGTAGTAAATTCACTATGGCCAAATCTCATTATCCTCAAAGATGAAAAAAAATGTTTGCTCAAAAACATTAAGAAAATTGAATGCCAGTGATAGTAGATGGTTTGCAGCTACCTTCAAGGTAATTTTAAAGATGTGATGAAAACCAGGCTGTCCATTATCAGAAGAACTTTAAATTTGATCCTTTGCTCTGTTTCCTTATGCTACATGACTTTCCTAGGTAACCCCAGTCTCTTTCAGCCACTCTCTATTTCTGACCCTAACTTCTCTCCTGAGCTGCAGGAGAATGTGGACACCTGCCTGTTGGACAACTGAGCCTGGTGCCCCAAAGGATTTTGAACTTAACGTGGCCAAAACAAACTAATAGCTCTACTCTCCTCCCACCCCCAAACCAGGCTGTATAAACCTTACTTAAGTGGTTGGCATCACCATACACCTGGTAACCTCAACTGAAAGCTTTAGAGTCACCTGGATTCTTATCTCTTTCTCATTTTCCACATCTTATCAGTCACTAAATAAAGTGGCCCTTGAATCTATCTCCCCTCAGCCCTCTGCCCCTACATTAATTCAGACCTTTACTAATTCTTGCCTAGGTTATTGCAAATGCTTCCAGTCAGATCTCATTAACTCTAATCCAGTAAACAATCAGTCCACACAACATCTTGCTTCTTTCTTAATAAAAAATCTGAGTATGTCATTCATCTGCTTAAAGACTTCACTGTTCTCTTCTTTCTGTGGAATGAAGGCCAGACTCCTTAGCTTGTTATTAATGAAGATCCGGCTCACCTTCTATCTCTTTTCCCATCTTTCCTGTGTCTCCATTGTCACTTATCTGCCCCCAGAAACATACATATTTTATGTTCCAACCCCACATAATTTCTCACTGTTCCCAAGCATACCAGGCCTATTTTGACTTTGGGCCTTTTCATACATTATTGTATGTCTCCTAGAAGGTCCTTCATTCCATACTTTGACCTCTTCACTTAAAAATCTCTTCTAGATTAAGTGCAAAAATTGTTATTTTGGTGGAAACTTCTCGAGCACACTCAAACAGAAAACGTTCCTGCATCTTCTGTATTGTCTGAGTACTTTGTTTATATTTCAATATTATTTATTTGTTTATATTTGATAAACAGACTAGGAGTTCTTTAAGGATGGTAGAATATTTCATGTATCTTTATATTTGAGGATTAGCATCATGCCTAGCACAGAGTAGATGCTCATTAAATACTGCTGAATAGATCTTTTGATATGTGGGTTTTATCTTTAGCCAAAATATTTAATACACAAATACCTGAAGTAAATCAGCTACTCAAATAATTATGGAAATTGAAAAATATAAGAGGTCATGCTTCCCTAATATAAAAATAATAAATTTAATTTCTGCCAGAACTTAATAAGTTAATACTCAAGCCTTTTCAGTACTACTGGATTTTAGTGATCTTTTTCATACTTAATGTATATTCTAGCTTTGGCTTGCCTCTTATGGGATCATTTGGTTTCAAGAACATTTTCCCTACTATTTTTAATAGCAAGCACTTAGTAAGCAAAATGATATATAGTGCTGTCTGAGGTAGAAAAAATGCTGATGGGACACTGGCTGTATAATGTGGACAGAAAAAAATACTATGTTTTTATATATTTAGCATCTTTACTTGCATTATAGAAAGATGGGCTGTGTTAGACATTAATCTATTTTGGTTTTCCATATTTAGTTATACTTTAAAAGTATTTTTGCTTTTTGCTTTTTAATAAGAAAGATGTGAAAATTGATAGTCCACTCAGGCAAGTGGAAAAGCTTTAGGCAAATGAAATTGAAAATAAAATATAAAGTTCTCTGTGATTAGAAGTAACTAAATTCCTACTATCAAAACTTAAAACTGGAAACCACACTTACTTATAGACAAAGTTCTACTCTAGGAGACAGACTTAGAGTCTAATATTTCTCTGAAAACAAGAAGTATATCATACACACCATTTAAAACTGAGTACATAGTGGGCACTCAATAAAGTATATGGGTAGGGAGGTTATTGTACTATCCACTTTTTAGTAAGTCTTTATTAAATATTATCTATGTACCAGGAACTGGTGAGCAATTGGTGTTGAAAAAAACTGAGATCCATTTCTTCATGGAACTTACATTCTAGTGAAATGGAAATATACAATAAACATAACAAATGACTGAATTTTAATATATGTTAGATGGCAAAAACTGCTATGCAAATAAGGTAAGTAGAACAGAGTAAAGAGAATTAGGAGTGCCAATAGTAGGCAGCATGGTGAGTATCAAATAGGACGATGGTGTAGAATGATATAATACATGAGACTGGATTTGCACTTACTTTGAGTTTGCAGCCTTCGTTCTGACACAACTTTCTGACAAGTGTCCCAATGATGATCATAACAGTTTCTCTGGTGTCACTGCTCCTAATAGAACCTTTGAACTTACTCTATTAACCAAACAGGGATAAAACAGGTTACCAAGACATTTAAATATTTCCAAGGAACACTTTTAGTTAAAAAATAAATACATACTTGGGAAAGTATTTTTATGTTTCTAGATTGCAAACTCAGAATTTTGCTTTTGAGACACTTACACATTTGCTATGTAGCTTTGAATTGAAGAGTTAATCCCCTTTTCAGGGATTTTTAACCTGCGGTACAGGGAATTCTTAACCCTGGAAGTTTGTGGATTGGATTCATGGGGTCAATGAACAAAAAAAAAGCGGGGGGGAAGGGTTATAAAATTTTATGTATGAGTAAAAAGGGGCCTCATCACTTTTATCAGATTCTCAATGGGTACATTTTCCGTAAAGATTATGAACTATTCCACTAGATCATAGGTAGACAAGTGCAATTAGACAGAAAACATTCTTGGACACAAGAGAAATCTAGCTTTTGTTTTCAACATAAATCTTTAACAGCAGAAGAATTGTATCTCTTCAGTGTAGGTGTATTAAATATCATGAGAATTTTTGAAGTCAAAACAAATCTTGTAAAATTGATTACTGAAGCATAACCTAGATTTCTCCCCTCTGAAATTCTGTCCTATGCTATATAACATGATAGGTGAACACAATCTTTAAATTTCCATATAGTTTATACTATTTATTGAAATTGCGAATAAGGCACTAACTGAAATAATTTATTGTACGGCTAATAATTAGTGGATAGAAAACACCCCAATTTGAATATGAATACTCAGCAGTCTCTAGTTGATAGCCTTCATTCTGATCTAAGAAACTTTTAATTACTGTTAATATTCTTAAGAAGTTTCATAGAAGTTGAGGGTCTTTATTTTCTATTTGACTTACAACGAGGGCTCTCAGGAGTTCTTCGTTGGGATGAGAAGCAAATCCACAGGCATAGAGAAACCTCTCCTGGAGGATAATGCTACTATCACTTTTGAAATCCAAAAAGTCCAAAATGGCTTCTAATGAGTCTGAGGTCTGAGCAGAGGTGACAGCATCCACCAGCTGAGGTCTATAAAAAAAGGCATAATCATGGTTATCAATGTTTAGGAGAAGGAATACTTAAAAATCTCTACCATTCACAGAGTCTCTACTGGTTTGAGTTTTCTCAAGAAGTGATTTTTTTTTAATTTGAACAAATGAAAAAATGATTAAGACTTTCTCAAAAAGACCCCTCCCCATTTTATTTTAATTTTCTCCTTTAACGCCCCTCTCTCTCACTCAAACAATGTATACTCAGAATATACAAACTAATTTTACTATATTAATCTAAGCCAAGTATAATTTGGAGATTTGTAAGTAAAAATTATATAAATACAATTATAAATTAAGTTCAAATTCTTTCCTATGTGAGTAATACATAAAAGCTATGAGTCCCCGAATTTATTCTCTTTCTTTGATTAGCTTTGCAAATACACATATTTCAGAAGTGCCTAATTGAACTAAAGCAGTATTATTTGATGGAAAATCTTTTAACCTTAAATCCAAGGGGAAAGGTTTTCCTCTTTTTAAAAATAAAAAAAACCATCATGGTATAGTTCTATGTTTAACCACAACCAATATGTGTGAGCAGAATGGAACCCCTACAGGAAAACTCTAGTTATATATTCTAGTCATCAAAAATCTTTGGTTTTTTGAGCCTGGGACAGTAAAACTTCTAAAAGTAGTTGTCATACTAATGAACACATGTATGTAAATATTACATACTACATCTATATAAGCACACCAGACAATGTGACATGTGCTTAGTAGTTTATACTTTTAAAAAATGATGTACTATTTTGATCATAACAAAAACCTAGTGAATTAAGCTTAGATAACTAGAAGACATAATACTTATTGAATTTATATTGTGCAAGCACTGTACTAAAAATTTTATGTGTCTAATCTCTCTTTAAGTTCTTCATCTGTAAAATGAAGCTAAAGTGGTATTTACCTCAGGATTGTTGGGAGGATTAAATTATGTTATCGCTGTAAAACATTCAGAAGAGTGCTTGACATATAGTAAGTGATTGATAAATATTAGCTGTTATTAGTACTACCACCTCATTTAATCCACTGAACATCCCTGTCAGTTTAATATTAATATTCCCCTGTACATGCTAGGAAACAGACGCAGATATACCTAGTCATTTGTTCAAGGTCACATAGCTGGTAAATGGCATTGCTGGGATTGAAACCTAGGTTTTTCTGACTCTGGAGTCCACGGTTTCTTAATTACATCGATGTTTCTCAAAGTGTTTTCCATGTTAACACTAGTCTTACAAAATACTTTAAGAAAAGGGATTTTCAAGATCATGTGTTTTAGAAAATATTCAAAACTTACCAGAATATTATCTGATTAAAGATACTAAAGAATTCTGCAACAGAGAGAAATTAACAAGGTTTCATCCAGTTTTGCAAACTCAGTTGCTCACAGAATCTTTTCCTTTTTGCATACCTGTTAACTTCCTGCAAATTACAGGATACAACATATAGGCTGTTTGGGAAATGTTACATTCCACCACCCTTCCTCTCACTATCCTACAATAAATAGAAAGAATTATTATCCCTATTTTACAGATGTTGAAAGTGAGGCTCGGAGAAGCTAAATATAAAAGACTTCCTTGGCCATGTGCGGTGGCTCACGCCTGTAATCCCAGCACTTTGGGAGGCCGAGGCAGGTAGTTCACCTGAGGTTGGGAGTTTGAGACCAGCCTGGCCAACATGGAAAAACCCCATCTCTACTAAAAATACAAAATTAGCTGGGTGCGGTGGCACATGCCTGTAATCCCAGCTACTCGGGAGGCTGAGGCAGGAGAATTGCTTGAACCCTGAAGGTGGAGGTTGTGGTGAGCCGAGATTGCGCCATTGCACTCCAGCCTGGGCAACAAGAGCAAAACACCGTCTCAAAAAAAAAAAAAAGACTTCCTTGAAGGATATACTATTATTGGAGGTCAGAATTTAAACTAGATTTTCTGATTTTAGTTCATCTTAGTATCCTTTCTATTACACTACACTGCATGTGTGTTGCATGTTATATGGTTCGATATTGTGTAAATAATCTGATTTATAAAATACATCATGCAGTCCTCCAAATTATTGCTGCCTTAAGATTTTTAGGATACAGATAATGCTAATAAGGTTTAGTGTAATCTCTACTCTAAATTAATACCTAATTATTCCACTTTTATTCTCAGTAATTTCTGCCTTTAATGTTAAGACAATGCCTATGTACTTTGAGAGTGGTAAAATTTTTAAAGAATCTTAAAAATATAAAAAATAATGTTAAGACAAGTCCCTCTACCAATATATTTTAACATGCTGTAATTAAAACAGAGCCTGATAATTTATGATTTTGCTTCTTTTTCAATTTCTGGTTTATTTATTTTTGAAGAGAATAACCAACTTTGATTAGTCATTTGGAATTCCTATCAATTTTTTAATGTCCTTAAGGCAAGTAAATAAATGCAATTGAGCATAAACAGACTTTTCAGAAAAAAGCTGCAATTTTCCTCCTGTTGGGGAATTCAGTTCTTTGAACTCAGTGACTGCTACTGCTGTGTGTGTGTGTGTGTGTGTGTGTGTGTGTGTGTGTGTGTGTAACTTGGCTAATTTCCACTTTTGATTATGTTAATGACTGTTTTTCACTGTCAAATTAATTGGGCCTTGTTCTATATCATCAATTAGGATAATTGGTATCATAAGCTCAATTTGTATATATACACAAATTCTGTATTATAGACTAAAAATACATTCTATTTAGAAACAGATGCAATGTTTTGGGGAAAGAATTAAGTCAACTCTGTTTATTACACATGTAAAATGGATCGTAGTTTCACCAAATAATAAGTAATGTATGGATTTATTTTTTCCAGATTCTTTTCACTGTTCGCCTCAGTTCTCAATTTTCTACATAAAACATAGTCCAACTGGCTCTTTAGTGAAATCACATTTTCAACTGAAGAAGTCAAACCTTTTTTGTTGTTTTATTTTAAATCAACTCAAATCTGTTCAGGTGTCAATTAACAGCATGAGGGACACAATTTCAAAAACGAGGCAGCACATGCCCCACGATATCATGACAAAGCCCTGCCTTCACTTATCTATGTACCAGTCTAGTCCTGATTTAAACTCATAAACACAACAACATGTTTATTCCAAGTCCCTGCTAAAAATCTGCTATTGTATTTCTGGTCAAGTGACCATTAAATTACTGCACTGTGGCATAACTCTTTGATGAAAATGTAGTGCAAGAAAATAATTGTTTTGGAGGTGGGGCAGTTGGTTTAAAAGGGGTCTTTCTTACTTCAAAAAACCAACAATCCAGAAATGTTTCTGACAGACAACCCCACACAAAGGTTGGGGAACTTACAATACTTCCTTGTTTTCCATCTTTAGGATTTGAAGGATCTCTTCTTTCTTCGAAGTCCTGAGGTGCTGAATGAAGGCCAGGAAGTTTCTGACAGCCTCGGCCTTGGAGAGGTTGTCAGGCTGCAGGTATTTCCTGGTGGACTGCCAGTGCTCCAAGAGCTGCAAAACATAAACTGCAGGCTCATACCCCACTCATAACTGTGAACATCCACATTTACAAAGGGTGTTCTCCCTGGAATAAAATGTCCCCTGTGTCTGAAGCAAAAGCAGCTTTTCGTACCTTACCTCAATACATCTGACAGTTCCCTGCCCATATCACACCCCTGGGACTTCCATCCACTCTGTGTACCATTCCTCTGTAGGAGGACTGTTTTTGTCTATTCATATTTAGCTTGAAGATCCTAGGGCAATAATTAACTGGTTTCTGGGTATATAGGTCATTTCATGGCTACACCAAGGGAATTGTATCCGAGGCCAGGCTTTGACTACTATAGTACAATTTAAATTGTGCAGAACTTTAATTAACAGCAAAATATTTCAGAGATAAAACAATGAGAACTGCTGAAGAATTGCATCAGGTTTCTAATTTACCTGCACCTCATTGAAAATCAGCTTTTCGGTGAGCTCCCTATTCTCTCTCTTTATTTTATTATTTGTATGAAATTCAATGTTTTTTTGTTGCTAAGGTCTAAATTATTCATTTCTTATATCTATGTTTTTTAGAGTAGCATTTAGATAAAGGTAATTCTCACACATACTAAGTTATTCTATTGCGGTTTTAAAAATAGTATTAGGTTGTCACAAAAGTAATGGCAAAAACCACGATTACTTTTGCAACAACCTAATAAATAGTTGTAATTAACAGCATCTCTCGGCTTTGAAACTAACTGAAGAATTTATTTTTCATACTTTACTACTTTCCCCCCTAGTTTTATGAAATCCTATCAGTGACTTCTAACTCTCTAACTCTATAGTAATAACTTGCTGCCAGTTTTTAAATTATTCATTACTTCTAATAAGCAATGGATCCTTTTGTTTCTCTTTTTCAAGTGCCTTTTAGCTATCTAATCTTAAGAAGATATTCCAAGTGAAACTCCAGCTGCACTTAGCTAAAGATTTACTGGGTCATTTCTGAAGCAGAAAGCATATCAATATGAATTCAGGTGTTTTTATTTTTGTTTTACTTTAAAGAGCTGCAATAGAATTTACAAAAGCAAATTCCTCAATGACATAAATAAATCCTTTTCTATAATAATTAAGAAATATTATCAAAAATCTTAGATGGCTCATAATGTGTAATATCTATGGGAGAGAAATTAATAGTGCAGAGCATAAGAAAAGATTAGTTTTATTAGCTACCTTCCTAAATAATTTCCATCTCATACAGCATTAGAAAATTACATTAGATCATTAAATGACATATGGAAAAAAAACAGGTAAAAGAAGAAACAATGTTTGAAAATGATGATTTTGTGTTTTAAAATGTTTCGTTTTTCCTCTAACTCAATTTCAGAAACTAATAAGCAATTACTGTCTTGTACTTTAAGCAAATTATGGAATTACATCTTGATGATTTCACTTTTCTGATAAGCAAATTATGGAATTACATCTTGATGATTTCACTTTTCTGAACACCAGTAATATTGAAGGAAAGAGCATCTTCCTATAGTTACACACAGGGCATGAAGCCAGTGGTTTGCTCTTCTGACAAGAGATTACAGATAAGGAAATGCTGGATGGTAAGTCATTTCTCTGAATGTATATCATAACTGATTCATGCAATAAAAGGAAAATTTTCTTTGTTGCATTAAAAATGTTACAAGATGATCTACACTTTGCCCTGGGGATGAGATATCGCATTTCTGACAGGAATTGTAGGGGAGACTGGGGTAAATAAATGTTTCCTAATTTAGGCAAAGATCCTGGTATCGTTTTTCAGTCCTTGCAGCAATAATCAGAACACTGAGGCCAGTAAAGTATGTCACCTGTGGACAAATAACTATTATGTGACAGAACTTTCAAGGTTCAGCCTTTGTCCACGTTCTTGATACCATATGCTTCCCCCTAACTTCATTAAGCCCTCTATTCTCCCTGAATTCTAGATGTGACTTATTAAAGGCTGCCCTTGAGTTATAACACTTTTTAAGAGGAACGAATGGTAACTATTTGTTAATTATTGATGTGTCATGCACCATGTGAGGGGCATATTGTGAGACTGCTGTCATCACAACTCTGTGGTAGCTGGTAGTTCTTTAGAAACTGTCTTCATTGAATGAGTTGATGCTTTCACTGGAGACAAAATGAAAACAGAGTCTGATGTCATGATTATTCCCATATTTGTCTGCACTTACAGAAGGACATGCTTTACACTGGCTCTGGAAGACTTGCCCCACAATGGGAATGGCTGTGTACTTTGAATCAACTGCTTTGATTATGGCTGCAGCCTGCTTTCCAGACATCAGTCTTGGGCCTGCTTCGGTTGTCTTCAGCTCTAATTTCTGCCTGCATAATACCAAAAGGAAATGCTATATTATAATCATTCTTTTGAGTGAACAAGATACTAATTGCCATTCTTTTGGCAAACAAGATAGTAATTTATTCAAGTTGTATATAGCCATGTCTTTCAAACTGTGATATCTCCAGAGGCAACTGAAAGCTCATTATGAAGTCTTTCTGGAGCGATGATTATATTAAAAGATTTGAAAATTTAAGTTTGGATTTTCAAAATATTATGTCAACAGTATACAGGGAAGAAAAATTGCCTGGATGATGAATAAGATATGCAATGTCAGCTCTTTTGAATTTAGCCCAGCTTTCTGAAAATTATATCGTCAATACAACCGCATGTTACTTATTAATCAAGACAGCTAGAAAATCTTATTTTCCAAAAATAGTCTCAACTATATTTTTGTCTGACATGCTTTTCCAGAATCTGTCTGTCATCAAAAGGTAGGGTCTACATCCCTCTCCTTGAACCAGGGTAGGACTCTGTGACTGCCTCAACTAATAGAGGAGACTGAAAGTAACACTGTGTGATCTCTAAGGCTATGTCTTAAAAAAGAATTCCGTTTTTCTCTGGCACCAACCATACATGTGCTTCGGAGGCTTGAGCTACTACATAAGAAGTCTGACATGAAGCTGCAATGCTGAGAGGCCACAGGGAAATAAAGATAGTTGCACGAGGAGCCTCAGATGTTTGAGTCTTTCCAGCCCATGTACCAGATACATGGGGGAACAACCTTTGAATAGTTTGACTGTCTGCAACTACATAATAGATGCCTAGCAAGGCCAAGGCAAGCCTGTAAATTATGACAGAGAACAGTACAGTGATTGTTGCATTTTATACCACTAAATCTGGGGTTGTTACATAGCAATGGAAATCTCATAGGCCTGATAAGTTATTTAAAATATTTATTTTATATGAAAATATAATAAAACACTATAGATATACCAGTAGTATACGAAGTAGAACGCAAAATTCTATTCCAGATGAGACTTCTATAAAATTTCAAGCATTTTAATGAGGCATTTTTACTACTATTTTGCATCTATTTGGTGCTAATATTAGAGCTACTCCAGAGAAATTTTTTGAGAAGCAATGGCATAAGGTATAACACATTCACTGCTAGAAAACATTGTTTTCTGAATTAAAATCTGAAAATAACAGAAACTCTAAGATTTAAAATTCTAGTTCTTAATCCCGTTAGAACAATTCTGTCCAGAGAATGGTCTTCAAATGATAAACAGGCCTAAATATTTAAGTTGCATAAGTCATATCAAAAATTTTGTCGCATCTCTTTACTATGGAACTTTTTATGTTTTTTAACAACAATATTGTTTTAAAAACTCTTAAAGAGAAAAATTACAAATGCTACCACTTTTTTACCTTAACATTAAAAACATTTGACAGAGAAATCAGAAAATGAACTAGAATGAATCAAGTAGTTTGTCTTTTTAAAACTTAAAACCTGTTCAATAAATAATTGATTTTTAATACAATTTTATTTAAAAAGTAATTATTTACCATGTGCCATGAATTGTTGTAGATGATGTAAAAAATAAAGATGAACAAGATATAATCACTATTTTCAAGGAGCTCACAGTTGAAATGAGGAAGCACAATAAATACAGTCATGTGCTGCACAAGGACATTTTGGTTAATGATGGACCCATGTACGAAGGTGGTCCCACAAGATTATGAAGCTGAGACATTCCTCTTGCCTAGTGACATCGTAGCTGTCCTATCATCACAGTGCAAAGCATTACTTACCTGTTTCTGTCAATGCTGGTGGTAACACACCTACTGTGCTACTGTTATATAAAAGTATAACACATGCAGTTACGTACAATACATAATACTTGATAATGATGACAAATGACTATTACTGACTTCTGTATTTATTATACCATACATTTTATTATTATTTTAGAGTGTACTTCTTCTACTTATTAAAAAAATTAACTCTAAGACAGCCTCAGGCAGTTTCTTCAGGAGGTATTCCAGAAGAAGGCATTGTTATCAGAGGAAGTGACAGTTCCATGTATGTTATTGCACCTGAAGACCTTTCAGTGCGACAAGATTTGGAGGTTGTAGGTGCCTTCCACTGGAGGAAGACAGTGATATTGATGATCCTGACCTTGTGTAGGCCTAGGCTAATATATGTGTTTATGTCTTAATTTTTAACCAGAAATTTTTAAAAGTAAAACATAAAAATAAAAAATTTAAAAATAGAAAAAAGCTTATAGAATAAAGATTTAAAGAAAAAATATTTTTGTACATCTGTACAATGTGTTTTAAACATGTGTTATTACAGAGTAGTTCAAAAGTTAACAGAAATTAAAAAGTTTTTAACGTAAAAATGTTACAGTAAGCTAAGGTTAATTCATGATGGAGGAAAAAAGTTTTTTAGAAATTCAGTGTAGCATAAGTGTACAGTGTTTATAAAGCCTACAGTAGTGTACAGTGATGTCCTAGTCTATGACATCCACTCAGTGCTCATTTGGTGATTCATCCAGAGCAAATTTCAGCCCTGTAAATTTCATTTATGTACCTTTTATGAATAAAGGTACACATACATAGTATCTTTTATACTGTATTTTTTTGCTGACTTTTTCTATGTTTAGATACACAAAAGCTTACCATTGTGTTTAATTGTCTGCAGTATGCAGCACAGCAATATGCTATACAGGTTTGTAGCCTAGGAGCAATAGGCTATACCATATAATGTAGTGTAGGCTGTGCCATCTAGGTTTGTGTATGTATGCTCTATGATGTTTGCACAGTGATGAAATTGCCTAACAATGCATTTCTCAGAACTTATTCCCATTGTTAAGCAATGCATGACTACACACACACACACACACACACACAGATCTATTTACAAATCAAGTATAATAATATAACAAAGAATAGCAAAGAAAATAAAAATTTTAGCATTATCTTACTTTGATACTATTTTCCCCTTAATGGTTTGTAGGAAATTCAGTCCAAAAGCGTGTGTTTCTTCAGCAAGCACAGCTATAACAAAACTGTCTTCTATGGTATAGGTGGTGACAGATGTAGCTTTTGAACTGACACCCAAGACCTAAATAAATAAATAGCCATATTTATAACAAGTAATCATCGTTTAAATTATCGAATCAAGTCAAATAGCAAACTGTCTTTCAGTCTACAAACAGCTTCCCCATTATACCCATCCCTCATTACTAACACCTACAACTTATTGAAATGGGTCTATTCATTACATATGTGTGAATTTGTAGCCTAAACTAAAAATTATAAATGTTTCAAAATTCTATTTCTACTTTATTTTTCTATTACATTAAATTAATCTCTACAAAATGTAATTATTTGAATGCCTCAAAGAAAGTGACATCTATCATACCTGATTTAGGGTCGTAAATCCAGACCTCGCTATTTTGCATGAATCCAAGGCCTTAATTTTGATCACTTTGTCTTGATGAGCCTGGTAGGTCACTTTACAATTTCCAGAGATATCTACCTAAAAAGAAAGGCAAGGGCATAATGCTTGGGATTCCTTGTGGGCCATTTGAATTCTAATGAGAAGTGGCTTGAAAATTGAGGTCTCTAACAGGCCATAGGGGACTTTTTTTCTCCCCCAGGATGATAAGATACAAAGACAAGAACAAGGTTTCTGGTAGCTCGTTGATTCCCTCCCATTCTCTATGGTTGAGTCTTAATAGCGCCTACTCATTTTTTTTCACTAATGATGTGGGATTTCCTACTTCTCTCTAAATCCAATTAAAATTAGACAAATGGCCTGGTAATAATTGAAACCGGATAAATGGGTAATTCTGTGCAAGGGAGTTGATTGTCAATGCTGTATGTAGATTCTGTGTGTGTGTGGTGTATGTGTGTGTAACTTCAACTAGCTGAACATGATTAGAAATTCTTTTTTATTTATTTATTATTTTATTATTATACTTTAGGTTTTAGGGTACATGTGCACAATGTGCAGGTTTGTTACATATGTATCCATGTGCCATGTTGTTTTGCTGCACCCATTAACTCGTCATTTAGCATTAGGTATATCTCCTAATGCTGTCCCTCCCCCCTCCTCCAACCCCACAACAGTCCCCGGAGTGTGATGCTCCCCTTCCTGTGTCCATGAGTTCTCATTGTTCAATTCTCACCTATGAGTGAGAACATGTGGTGTTTGGTTTTTTGTCGTTGCCATAATTTACTGAGAATGATGTTTTCCAGTTTCATCCATGTCCCTACAAAGGACATGAACTCATCATTTTTTATGGCTGCATAGTATTCCATGGTGTATATGTGCCACATTTTCTTAATCCAGTCTATCGTTGTTGGACATTTGGGTTGGTTCCAACTCTTTGCTATTGTGAATAGTGCCACAATAAACATACTTGTGCATGTGTCTTTGTAGCAGCATGATTTATAGTCCTTTGGGTATATACCCAGTAATGGGATTCTTAAAATCCTGTGGGATTAATTAAAATCCTGTGGGATTAACTCAAATCATCATTAGCTACATCATCAGTTTGAGTTTAGGCAAATGTATCCCAATACAGACTCTGTGTGGATTCTCTGAGCTTTTTCCTGGGGCCTCTGCCAGCATCACAGAAGCAGAGGTCTCTTTTCTAGCAAGCTAACCAACATTCTTTTGGTCCAACCCTACCATCAGATTTTTCACCCACTCATGGGCTGGTTGAATTCAGTCTAAGAAACTTGGACTCCAGCCTTGACTCCGGGTATGATACTGGAAGATCCACCTAACTTCTCTAGTTTCTTCTTTTGCAAAATGAACAGTGTTGGTATAGGCCAGTGGTTCCCCACATTGACAATGCATCCAAATAATCCACAAAGACTGTTAAAATACAGATGTTTGAACAAGCACGTTGGCTCATGCTTGTAATCCCAGCACTTTGGGAGGCCAAGGCGGGAGGATCATCTGAGGTCAGGAGTTCAAGACCAGCCTGGCCAACATGGTAAAACCCTGTCACTACTAAAAATACAAGCTTGGCATGGTGGCACACACCTGTAATCCCAGCTACTTGGGAGGCTGAGGCAGGAGAATCGCTTGAACCTGGGAGGCAGAGGTTGCAGTGAGCCGAGATTGCGCCATTGCACTCCAGCCTGGGCCACAGAGTGAGACCCCATCTCAAAAACAAAGATGTTCAGGTCCTCCCCGATCTACTGAATCAGAATCTCTGGGATGAATATAGGGAGTCTATATTTGTAACAAGCCCCTCCATGGTACAGTAGTGCACAGTGATGTCTGGGAACCACTGGAATGATCTCCATGAAGCTCCTTTAGTATAAATATTTCTAATTCTCTCTACCTTGTAATTAATTAACAAAACATTGGGATAAACGGCAATTGTTTCATAGGCAAATGAGACTTCACTACACAACTCACCTTTTCTGAGCATTACCTTAGTAGTAAGTCTTCTACTGAAATTGTATAAGTAGAAATCCTTACAAACTTTATTGAGATGCTGAATCCTTAATATTATTGGTAAGTACCTCATTGGTGGTTCCAGAGCTTAACTGTGTCTGAAATAGGCTAGCCAGGCCTCTCTTGATATTTTCTATGGCCACTGCCTCATTTTGATATGAGTAGAACTCTTTGACCTGGTGGGGAGAGGGGAACAGAACAAAAATGAAGCAAAAATGCATCATTTATCAGATTTAAATAAGTGTCAGGCAAGGTCAGATTCTTACCTGTGTTAATCCTAGGAGAAAGAGATCTGACACTCCAAATCTGGAATTTCCTTTTTGTGAAAAGAAGCTATTTAAACCTCTGAGACCATCAGAATATGAAGTTTAGGGAGACTGATAGTGAAGGCTCTTGCATGATGGGCACAGCATTGGGAAGGAGCACTGATATAGGCTGGGAGCCTCATGAAAACAAGAATGGCCCAGGGAAGAGAAATGATGAACATTGTTTGAACATGTCAGCATATTCTCTACCTGTAACTGTACTAGAAACAAAAAATAACTAAGGTTTAAAATAATAGCAAACAAAAAAGTTCTTGGACAAAAATGGCAATCACTACCTTTGAGATTCCTGAGATAGTACAGCCTTTATGGGCTATTGCAAGGCCCCAGGCATGGCCATAATACCCATGGTCAACATTTCACAGGGGCAATGTTTTCCACCCTCCATATATATATATATATATATATATATATATATATATATATATATTCAGAAGGCTGGAAAATTTGAGGTTGAGATTGCTATTGCTGCATAACCTGCCCCAGGCACTGCTTTGAGGTTCCCATCAGAAGGCAGAGAAAGGAGGTTGAAATGAGGAGGGTGACTTTGATTTGGCAGGAATAGTAAGCCACTTAGCTTTGTTTTATCATCTTTGATATTTATAGGCACAGAGATGATAAGTGTCTTTTGCCATTTTGATAATTTAACTAATGTTTAAGAAACAAGGATAAAAGTACAAAGCAAATTTAATGGAAATCAGTTTTCACCCTGTAGACTTGATATGCATCACACAATTTAGAAATAGAGGATAGATACGTGTTCCCTGTAAAAATTCCCAAGTTCTATGATAATTATAGCTGAGCATTTCTACCAGGAATATCCTGAATGCCTTCCTAGTACTCTTTAAAACCAACCATAGCTTCTAAAGTAAAACATAAAGCTCAATAACTATGCAATGAATCCAAATAATACCACGCTCAGTAATTTAGTCTACATAAAAACTCTCTTGTGCCTTAGAAGAAGAGAATACTTTTCCTGAATTATGCAAACAAGTGTCTCAAATTTCTATTTTTACTTCCTACATATACTCTGCCTAGTGATGGCTTTACTAGGTACTTTATCTGGCAATCAGTTTTAGTCATTAGACTGGATTAACCTATAAATGTTGGAATAGTGTTTGTCCGACTTAGGAACTGGAATAATGACCTCAGTGTCTGAAAATTCACAGTATCATATTCTCAAACAAATCACTGGCAATATCTCAGACCCAAGCCTGAGTTTCTGAAGTTCTATTTTGTAAACTGTATCTCCTTCCTCTAATAATCACAGTGTAATTTCCTTTTCAAATATTTGGAAGTGTATCTCCAGATATCATGACTATTAGAAGTTCATAACTAGATTGCCCCAAAATAGTCAGAAGTGTTCACTCAGGGGCAATGCACACATGTCTATATGGCCCATGTCTTTTTGGTATGAACCTTAAATACTTTAGAAAGCAAGATCTCCTAAGTGGGAAAAATACCAGTATTGTCACCACTATTCACTTTCCTTCCAGGCTACAAAATGTACCTGAGCTATTTCTGAAGTTTTACCTAAAAGGTAAGGAAACCCAGTTCTTGGATTTAAATCTTTGGACTGTGCATAAGGTTCAGTGCTTATCTGTTACTGACCCACTGCAATGGATCAAGTTTTGATCTTGACCTCTGGATCCCTTAGAAAATGGTGTTAGAGCCTTTTTTCCCTCCTGGCAGGCTGAATGATAGATATAAACTGTGAGACACAAGAAAAAAGTTTTTTTCATCCTTTCTATTAGTTTTTATTGCTTCCCCAGAACTAGAAAAATGAACACATCTCTTTTTGTTTTATACGACTGCTACTTCTAGGGCCTAAATTCTGTTTCTTTAGAGTAGACTGATGAGATCCAAAGTGAAGATAGTACTGATATCCATACCAGCTAAATATCAAAACTGTTAGAATTGAGCTGCCTTGTAATCATTTAAAAAATAATAATTTGAAATCAGAATTTTGCAGTTCAAGCCACGTGGCTGTCACAGCAATAATCTTAAATTTATTATTTCACAACAGGAACTGAGTAAGTTTTATTATACTCAGGCCATAAAGTTGATTACTCCATTCAGCAATGAAATTAGTTCTGAACATCCAAGAGCACTGGGTTCTTATCTAAATTCACAGTACTCATAGCTTCCAAAGAGCAGCAGCAGGTACGACCTGGTTACAAATGAAGTCTTTAACCCAAGGAAACCACAGCTAGAGGGAGACTGGGTAAAATGGCTGGGAAGGTGGTGCAGTGCCTCTTCCAGCCAAATATGAGGGGCCAGTTTCCTCTTGAAATAGGTAGGCATCATTCATGTTGTTTTTTCCTTAGGAAGAAGATGCCTTTCTCCACACTTTCCTTTATATTTATTTTAAGAATAAGAGGAGACTAAATTCCATTAAGTGGCCAAACAATAAAAATAATAAAAAGAATCCCAGCAAACAAAGATTGGTAATTTTATCTTTGATATCTATCTAAGACAGAGCATGGCTAGAAAATGACACACTGGAGAAGAAACAAGTAAAGAAATATACAACAAATTTCAGAAGGACTTTCAAGGTGTCACATTTCTTATGGCAGTTCAGTGCATGTACAAGAGCCATGCTGATTTAGAGAGCAAATCAATGCCTGGAAACAATACAAAATAAAGGTCTGACTCAGCAGCCAAGTGGTTAATTTAATCAACACAAAGCCAAAACCAGAAATGGAAATCTGGTAATTATCCAGTTAATTGGATCAGCACTTCAGGCCAAAAAAAGAATCCATGGTATAACTTGAGGCATCTTTCACTCGCCAGCATTAATCAACTTAATCAATAACTGTCACGTTTACAACTTAATGATTTGTAGACAAAACTAGAGTCATGCCCACTTATGTAGGGAAGATGAGTGGGCATGGAAAAAAGAAGATGTGCAATGAATATGTATCTAAGTATTTTAATGGACTCTCTTTTAAAATGTAAATACGAGAGCCTCAGCTGGGAAAGGGAGACAGGGGGAGGTCTGGAAGGACAAAAATTACATGCTGACGAGCATCCTTGAAATCCCAGAAACTTCAGGGAGCACAACTTAATTTGAGCCTGTGGTAGAAAATGCTCTCTAAGAAAACAGCCTGTCCATAGCCTTACTCTGCCTGTCCATAATTTCTCTCATAGTAAACTGAAATGATAATTTAAGTAGTGATCTTTCTGACAGTGATAAGGCCAAAACCTCCTGTTGGCTTCTTAGTCCTGATTGTTAAGTTTTTTCCAACAAATATTTTATTACATACTTGAAAGATACGATGATGTACTTTAACCTGTGGTTACAGTAAATCATCACAATTCATAGCTCCTCTAGAATTGGCCCATTGCAGTTACTAAAATAATGATGTGGCAGTTCCATCCCAGCCTTTGAACAGTGAGTCCTTTCATGTGTGTAGCAGAAGACTTTGTACTCAGCTGCTACCAAAGGAGCTATAAAATGATTGGTTGTCATTAAGATTATAAATGCAAATAATATCTATGAACTCAAGTGTCTTGCCACATTGGAAGCTCAGAGAAGAAAATAACAGTATTTCATGTTGTTAACAAAGTTGAGCCATAAGAAAATCAAATAAGTCAACTGATCTCATGATGTAAATAAGGAACACTACAAGTCAACCAAAGAGGCAGGCATTTCTCCAAATACTTTCCAGCTAGAAGACAGTAGACATAGAAGTTTGAGCATAGACTCTATTTCAAATCCCAGCTCTACCGCCTGCCAGTTGTATGACCATAGGCAAATTTCCTAACTTTTCTTAACTTTGGTTCCTCATCTATCACAAGAGGTTGATAAGGCAGCCCTTACTGCTCAGGGCCATTACAAGAATAAAAGAGACAATTCATGTAATGCCTTTAGTCAGCACCTAGCACACAGTAAGTGCTTAGTTCGTTTTAGCTATTATTAAGTAAACAATAAGTAAAACATTCATCAAAGTTCGACTCAGTTGAGCCCCATATAATCTTATTTGTTTATCCTTTATTTTAGAAGCATCTATATTCAGTCTCCCCTATGAGCAAGGTGCTGAATAGACAGATACAACTCTGCCCATGAGAAACTTACTCTGAATGTGGAGAGACAAGACATAAAAAGAGAATGACAATACACTGTGATAAACGCTTTGATAGAAATAGGCCCAGGGGTTTGGAAAGATGTCAGAGAAGGCTTCATAAAATATTCAGTGCAAGGCATAATTCTGGGTGCTTTGGGGAAGGAGGGAGTGGAAGGGCATAGAGGTGAGGGGGAGAGGCTGAAATACAAAGAGGAATTGGATTTTTTTCTATCCAACACCCATAATCTGGCAATGAACACAAATGACCAAAAAGAAAGTGATAAGGGTCATGAGTGAGCTGCAAAGTGCTAAGAGTATTCTAAAGAGTGATGGTTATTTCCAGCTGGCTGGAAGGGTGTGAACTTTATGACAGAAATGGCATGTGAGCAGTCAGAAACATGGCAAGTATTTTGACAAGTGGAGAAGGAAGAGAAAGCATTCTTGAAGATAGTGATTCATATTTGGTTGTAGGCGAGGTGAAAACACAAGATTTCTTCTTGTGAGTTCCTTTTGAGAACGTCATATAAAAATGTGCATCATGATTAGCAATACACATATATGAAATGCCCAAAGTATTTGTTTTCAAATACTTCAGTTGAAAATAAATAAAGTATTACTTTATCAGTATATAAAGATCAGTTTATCTTTATTTTGAATTTAGAAAGTGAAATTTTAGAGATGTATGGAATTATAACTCTAATGTTCCCATTCTGTTTTCCTGCTTTTGTTCCTAAAATTGAGCTGTCATCTTTAGACACATTTTTATGTATGTCAACACACTATCTGTAATTTTCATAAACACACATATGTAACACCCAATAATTAACTGATCACAATTGTTTCTCAATTCCAAATTTATTAAGATCATTTTAATTGATTAGAATCAAGCCATAAGTGATGCACACTTATAGAATTTTTAAAACAGATTTTCAAATAGATATTATAAAGTGTTCAATCATTATTTTAATATATAAAATGCTTTTCCATATCAGAGTTTTAAAATAATTTCTAAAGGCTTTAAAAAAACTCTACTTTAGACTTGTCATACCCTTTTAAAAGCTTTAACCTTGTACTTTAGCCAGATATCGATAATCTCATAACAAATCAATATTACTAATCTAAGTTGGATCATTTCAGTCTCATAATTTGTCTCCTTTCCTGAAATCATCCAATCATGCTTTGATGACTTGCTTTGTTACATTATGTTTGTAATCCCTTATAATTTGATAAGAAATTTACCTTTTAATAATGCCTTTCATCAATAAATAAATACTTGATTCTACTATAAAGATTTCCAGAAAAATAGGAAACAAATTGGCTAGTAAATGTAAGGGAACCCAGGGCACTGATTTAGTTTGGAAACATTTAATTTGCAACCTCTGTTCTTTAGTTCTTGAAGAAATTCCATTTACCATAAAAGTAGTTACAGTGTGATTACCTCAAAATAATATCTACTGAAGGAAAGAAAAATATGAAGTTGGAGAAAAAGATGTGGAACCTAAACGCCCCTTTACCTTTCCATGGATTAGATGAAGGAGCATAGGTCTTTGCAGAGCTTCCAAGTTTTCCTTTCCCATGATTTTAGATGGACTTTTCCCCTTGAAGATGCTCTTCTCTCCTCTCTGCTGATTCACATTTTCAACATTTACATCCTTCATCTGGAGTAACAGAAAGAAACCTGTTATAAAAACTTCCTATGTCTGTCTTCATCAGAGTCTCTCTGAAAATAAAATGATAAAGAAACAGACAGAGTTGGCCACAATTTCTTCTGTCATTTTTCAGTTCATGATTTATAGGAACTTGCCACTCACTTTAAAAGAATGGAGAAGGCATTTAAAAAGTAGGTTTTTTAATAAGGCAAAAATAGCAATACTTAAAGAACTCTGTGACTTTAGGCTTAAAATAACTGTGACATGAATGTGGTTCTTTCCTATCATTGCCACTCTTCATTTGTTTTGTGTGGTTGCTGTCTGCCTGATCACTTCACTTCACTTTACCACTTGTTGGAAAGGACCTCTGCCCCATTCTACCTCATCTGTGTAAATAAAAATAAAGTCTAATTACTGAATAAGGAGGAATATAATGTTTTCTGGAGAATAGTTTACTGTTGTATTGAGAAATGGCTCAGAGAGATGGATGATGACGCTTTGATCTAACTTGGAAAACACAAGAGCAATTAGAGACATCCAAAGAAGCAAATATCACTTGTAAATGTATTGCTATGACCTCAATATAAAGGACATCAGCAACTACTTGTTCCAAGTACTTTGTCCTGTGTGCCTGTTTCACACCAAGATGTAGAAGAATAACTGACTTTACTCAAGGAATCTATTATCTTTAGGTTCTTGAGAAGCAAATAAGGGAATCACCATATATTACAACTGGAAAAGGCCCCAGAGACTATCTAATTTGGCCTCCCTTCTCAACACATAAATCTAAACCATTTTAACTGACCAAACACTGTTATTCAGGGGAGTACTTGGTTCCTTCTTCAGGAAGAACACAGACTAGGTTTACTCTCTCTTCAGTAATTCCACCTGTTGTATCAAGGAATTCAGGAACCTCCTAACTGATCTCCTCTTGAGTTAGAGTGGTCTAAATTGTTTTTCATACAACATGGATTATTGACCCTTCTCTCCCAGAACATTTTGAAAAGACTCTAGTATAATGTCCCTATTAACATGATCTATAGAATTGAACACCATACTCCGGTTGTTTACCAGTATATACCTTCTATTGTCTGTTTCAACAATTTGGAAAGATCAGTTCACTTTTCATCAGCAAAACCTTTAAATACATAGAACTGCTTATTTTAGTGAAAGATAAGAAACTAAATGGATGTATAACCAGGAACCCAAAACAAGTGCTGTCCAGTGGTACACTTCTCAAAAACTCTGACATCTAATCTTTGCATTTATCTGGTAGAAAATGCCTACCGTGATTTGGATCAATTGGTCATCATCACCATCAGGATTCCTCCACAGTAAGGCCACATCCACGTTGGAGGAAATGCGGTAGCCCACGCTGTCTTGCAGTTTTCCTTCGCCCCGATCAAGAAGAACTTCAGTGGAGTATGTGAGCTTGTACAGCCGGTCATTATTTAATGAGAGACCAGTTGTGTGACCTGCATAAAGATAATGACACATATCCAGTTTTCACTGTAAGGGAACATGCTGTCTCACTATCAGTGCATCTCTCTACCACAGTGGTGCTCACGAAGCTTGGTAAATATTCGCTGATTGAAACATGGTTCTACTTCTTCTGCTGAAATCATTGACTTGAAAAACATAGATAAACAAACAAATAAGCTCCCATTTCAGAGAACTTAGTTTGTATTCCTAATCAGTTATCAGACAGTGCCATGGTTGAACTATAGATATTTTGGGTTTTTTTTTTTTTGTTTAAATGACATTGTATTTCTCTTAATTATATGAACATGATTTCAAGTAGAGGACCCACCAGTAATTGGTTTATAAATTTAATATAAGCCATTTGTAATTAACGTATTATTTAAATGCAAGCAGATCAATGCCAAGGTAATTTTAGTAGTTAGAAGGAAGTTCTTTAATTTGGATATTTTTGATATTTAAGAAACATCTCTTCAGTGTAATTTACTCTATTAATGTAATTAGCAAACTTTTCGTACAAAGGTACATTTCAGGGTTGCACATATGTAACTTTAAATTAGCTGTGCCTGAATAAACTAATGTTTTACTATATGAAATCTTAGTACAGGCTTAAATTTAGCATGGGGTAATTAAAAAGATCAAATAGTATACAAATCCGTACTGTAAGCCAAGAAAACTGATGTATGAATGAGTTCACACAGTATCCAATTCAGTTTATCTAGCCCAAAGAAATGCCAAGGAGCAAGTCTTTCCCAGAGATGACTTAAAATGTATGGTCACATAAAGCTTTTTTCTTTTGTATATTTTCTATCTATGGCTCTCAGGAGATAGTTAAAAAAGACTTCAGTTTACCTTACTCCTCAATGCTAATGGGGTTGCATTGCCCAGTTTACTATAATAGGCAACCATAATCTTTTTTTCTCTCAGGAAATATACATATGGGGAGAGGTACAGAAAAGGGGTTTGGGGTGACTAGACAAGAAGCAAAGCAGCTGAGAAAGGTGATAGCAAAAATTACTTTGCAATGCCAAAAAATTAAGAAAACTCTGAAAAGGCCTTACCCACCTACACAGTAACAATCTGTTCACTGTCTCCTCTACGTACGACAGCTCGTACTTGCCCAGAAGAAATGGTGGTCAAAAATCCATCATCTGCATGTTACGTGTATTAACTTATTTAATCCTCACAAAAATCTAATGAGGTAGGCACTATTATTAGTCTCATTTTATAGATGAAGAGACTGAGGGGACACAGAAACTATATAATTTACCTAAGGTCACCCAGGTAATTCATCATAGAGACATGATTCTTTTTTTTTTTTTTTGAGACAGAGTCTCAGTCTGTTGGCCAGGCTGGAGTGCAGTGGCATGATTTTGGCTCACTGCAACCTCCATCTCCCGGGCTCAAGCAATTCTCCTGCCTCAGCCTCCTGCGTAGCTAGGAATACAGGCATGTGCCACCACACCTGGCTAATTTTTGTATTTTTAGTAGAGACGGGGTTTCACCATGTTAGCCAGGCTGGTCTCGAACTCCTGACCTCAGGTAATCCACCCAATCTCGGCCTCCCAAAGTGCTGAGATTATAGATGTGAGCCACCACGTCTGGCTGGAGACATGCTTTTAATCCAGGCTGTCTGTCTCTAAAGATGATGCTTTTATCTATACTATGTATCTCTAAAACTTTAGGTTGAATTATTTTCCATTCCTAGGCAGTGAGCTAGAAATTTATTCATTCATTCAACTAGAATATAGTGAGTACCTGTTGAATAGTAAGTACTTTTTAAGGCTCTAGGACTACACCAGTTAACAAGCAGAGAAAGGCAGAGAAAGTTTCTTCTTCTTTCTTTACTTTTTCTTTTTTTTTTTGAGACGGGGTCTCACTCTGTCACCCAGGCCGGAGTGCAGTTGTGGGATCTCGGTTCACTGCAACCTTCGTCTCCAGGCTCAAGTGATCCTCCCATCTCAGCCTTCTGAGTAGTTGGGACCACAGACTCACACCACTAAGCCCAGTTAATTTTTATATTTTTGTAGAGATAGGGTTTTGCCTTGTTGGCCAGGCTGGTCTTGAACTCCTGAGCTCAAGCAATCCACCCACCTCACCCTCCCAAAGTGCTGGGATTACAGGCATGAGCCACCACACCCGGCCTCAATTTTCTTTAGATTCTAACCTGCCCTTAACATCCACCTAGATCTGAGGATTTACCAAACGGTTGCCTTGGTAATTTAGAGATGAGTTTTGAGGCAATGAGGCATGGGATCCCCAAATTTTAAATGGACTGATTTTAAGGTAAACTCTTCACAAGTTGTTTGCTAACTAATGTCAGTTGTTACAAGAGCAAAGAATCTATAATTAAATCATGGTGCCATAATGCAAAAAGTTATTCCATCTAGGTAAAGAAGCTCTCAAGTCGTACACCTTTAATTTATGGTATCAGCATAAGCAACGTACCATAATGCTAATGAAGCTTAAGCTCTCTTGCCCAGGATCCTTCCAAAGACTCCAGAAGAGGATACTAGCAATGTATCCACATGCCATATCTTTTTCAGTAACCTTTGCAATAGTAAGATATTTTTGTAATCTTTTCTCAAAAGTGGCCCCTAAATTATATATGTTTCAAGCTTTAAAAACATAGATTTACTACTAAGCTTATACACAATAAACTGTAGCTACCTATAATATTCTAAACCACATTTTCTCATTTATGCCATTTCCCATTGTCTAGTGTATGTGTATATTTAAATCTTCTATAAGTACATTTGAAAACATGAGGTCGCCCAATTTTCTAGTTTATAAAACGGGAAAACAGGAGAAGCTCATGATAAGTACCATGTCTCAATTATTTTTCTCAAAATACTTATGGTATTAGGTTTGATATTAGGGTATTTAAATCACACGTATTTTGACTACTCAACAGTTTATTTGGCAGATGAAACAGTAGGTTCTCTATATAACACTCTCAGTCAGATATAATTTATAAATCTTTTTCTCATTAAAAAAATTCTTTTGTCCAAGTAAGAACTGTATGTTTAAATAGTAAACATTTAGAAATTGGTGAAAATATTTTCTTTAGTTCAAGAACCTACAGTGTGATTTGCTTAGGTGAACCGGTTTAAATTTAGCCCTCTATTGCTCCAATAATGAAGATTAGTTTTTATTACTCATGTGGAAATTTTCTACACAAAAAATCCTGAGGCAAACTTTACTTTAACATCAAAAGCCACATTTATCCCTAACAGGTTTTAGAAGTTTATAGGTGAATTGTTTTCTATCAATTACTTAGAGTACATGGTTTTAAAATTGGTCCCTATAATGCTAAGTTGTTATATCAACTGGTTTTAACAGTGTGTCTTCTTAAGAAACTAAAAAGTGATCATTTTACGTAATGCAGCATTTGGAAAACCGATGTTTATAATCTAGCTGATTTGAAGCAAGATTCTATATTAATACACTTCACAACAGTTTTATTAAACCATTCCTCATAAAATGTTTGTTTTTTCTCTTGCCTTTTCAATGGTATTAATTCATACGTATTTTTAAAATTAATTTCATCTTAAAATGGAAACTGTAAGCAGCAACATTATTTTTCCAAAGATAATGTCTTATTTCTTAAATTTACATCAGGAAATTTAATTTTTTAAATTCACTATGAATTCTATCATTTTTGAATTGTAACAGAATTAAATACATGTTGTGCCATTTCATTCATAATTCTTTGGCAAATCAAATGCCTTTTTCATTGGGTCTAATCGTTCTTGAGATCACATTGCTAAGCAACTAAAAGAAAATTTAAGAACTGAGCTTTTTTTAAAAAAATCCTCATTTACAATTCAAATGAAGGAGCTGCATTCAGTGTGACCAACAGCAGCAGGTAACAATAGTGGGTATCTTTTTTCCTTCTTTTAAAAACAGACCATGAATGAGAAATTGAAGCAAGAACACACCGGTCTGAAGAACTGAAACTAAAAGAATTATCTATTTTTAATGTTTGTAGGGATTTGAATTTGGTTTTCATTTCAACTCAGCCATACTTTCACAAACATTCCAAAGTTACATGGTTTTGAAGATAGTTTAGTTAGAAACTTTCACTATTCACTCACGCAAACACAAACGCACGTATCCACCTCCAACCCCAAAGATGGAGATTAAAGTTTAGCAAAAGGCAACACAAACTCACCTTTAACAGAAGCTGAATATGAGGAAATGAAGCAGAGAAAAAGCACAGCAAGAAGAATCATATTGACCAGCGACCCTCAACTGCATCCAGTGCCCAGCTAGGAATCACTGAGAAGTGGACTCTTTCAATGGCAGCCAGTGAGGGAGTGACCCTCTTCAGAACCTGCAACAATCATGTTTATCTTTGAGGAAAGGTCAGATTCCAAACTCTAAAATCAGGACCTAAGTTCACTGAAGGGCTCACTATTAATGATTAAACGTAGGTGGGCTGCAGTTTTCAGTCTCTCACTCTTTTTAAATTTTTTTTACCCAATGAGGAAACTTTAAATGTTTTCACTTTTGAGAGCTAAACCAAACCAGTCTACCATCCTATAAATGCAGAAGTACTGAGGGGCATTCAAAGAAAAATACTGGTGGTGATACTTCTTTCTGCTTAATACATAATCATCATTATGCCTGTAATAGTAACTGCCTATATTCACATTACAATACTATGTGGGAGGGTAGTAAGGATTCTCAAACTCAGCTAAACCTAACCAAATTTTAATATTTCTTGTATGGACATCTTTGAATTTTTATACTACTTGTATGCTATTATAAAAAACTCACACTGAATTTTAGGATTTAAATTTAAACTGTTAAGTCATACCACCACCAATCACTTCAAAATAATGTTAAAGTAGATAGACTTTCATGAAACACAGATGATTGTCCTTATGTGTGAAACTGTATGAGGTTGGAGCAAATCAGGATTGTCTGTCGTTAGCACACTAGCAAGCCAATCGAGTATTTCATAGTAGACCTTTATTTGTGTGTGTGACAACACACATTTGTCTGAGTCCCCAAACAGTCTGGATGCAATCCTGTCCTTTCTGAATCTCATTTCTAGGAAGAGATTAAGAGGGGGAATTCCTGATCTTAGTTCTTTTGCTACAGAATATTAATTAGAAAACTTCTGTAGAATTAAAGCAAATACCCTAGTATGGCTAAGGCCATACTAACTGAAGCAATCCTTGTCCCTGGAAACTCCCATGAGAGAGACCTGATATGAACAAAACCTACTAACCCTACTAGAGCACATAAAGCCTGCTAAACCTGCTAAACCTACTAAAATGAGGTGACTTAGGCTGCATGTGGGAATGTTTTGGCAAAGAAGGGAAAAATGTGCTAGCAAAGGGCTATTTGAATGTATTTAAAAATATTTATGGCCATATTTTAGTATAAAATGAATTCTTAAATCTACCCTGGTCATTCTCAAAACCCTTTTCTCAAACCTTAACCTTGAGCTTAAATCTTCCAGATAATCTAGGTAAAAGATAGTAGACTTGATACAGACACAATGCAATTTAAAACGTAAAAATCTACGAAGTTAAGCATATTTCCCCTTGAATTATATCTTTATATGAAGATCGAAACATGGAAACTGTTTGTTCTTATCTTCTATTGGGATTAGAATTTCATTTGCTATCGCAAATTTTGTATAAAAATATAGCTATAGTACCTAGCAAAACTAAATTGTTTGGTTGGAGAAACCGCCTTAAGTTATAAATACGAAGTTTTCCAGGAGTTAAACAGAAAAGTAACTTTGTTAAAGAAATGTAAGTTTTTATGAAGAGTAGGGATTTTGAATACAAGGCAATGTGAAAGTGCTTTGTTACTTTCCATTTGAATAGATTTCTACAGTTTTCCACAATTTCTGTAACACATACATAGGGATATAAAATCATTATAGTTACTTGAACTTTACTTACATATTAAAAGCTAGTTTGTATTGTATTTGATTGTATGAGAGCTGTCCTTATGTATTTTCATTTGAGGCTTACAGTTACAAGAATTTTAATGTTTGTGGTTAGACTATGTGGTGCATGATTCCTGTCCTTCGGGTAAAGTACTATTCGTTGTCAAGTGTTTTCCAGAGTCCAATCAATAAAAGACGTATCACTATTGCCTAACAAGCTAAATTCTATTTCATTTAAGCATTTGATTTCCACTAGAAAGCTCCTATGAGTCACTGTATTAAGTAGCGATTTCAACATAAGATGTTCAAATAAGGCTGCTTCTGCTGGTTATAAATAACATCATCCTTTTATAAAATATAAACTTATAACTTATTTTTTTACAAGGACATTTTAGAAAAGACTTCTTGAGATTGTTTCATTGCAGATGACATAAGAATGCCAAAGCCTTTCCAAATTCAGTAAACTCTGTGTATCGAAGAAGTATTCTCTTCTGTTACTGTTGATCAAGCACAGCCAACACTGGGCAAGTATGTGAGCACTACCTCCTAAAACTCCCCAGCTATTTTACATGACATGTGAAGCAGGGCAGAAGCAAAGCACAGTAAAAAAAACCAGAGCTGCCATTTATGGAACAATTACATACTTTTGTTAATCACCTTACATTTTTATAGTAATCCTTACAACAGTCATTTGACATATTAGAAAAATGAGTCTCAGATTAATTTACTGAAGTGATTTTAGGACTATAGAAAAATAAACCTTGAAACCTAGACCCAAGTATTCTTCTTTGCTTAAAAAAAATTACAGGTGGGAAGTGAGAAAAAAATTGATTTCTTACAGATGACATGCAATTGTTAATTGGGACTGTCTTCATAATAAGTCATCACAATTTTGTATGAAAACTAACAGAGCCTTTGATTTTTGTGAATTTGTGGTTAGACATTCAGGCTGAACATACAGGGGTAAAAGTTGATCTATGATAGATCAAAATCAAATGATACATTTCAAAACAATGCTATTGCAATGAAATTCCTTTGGAAGTACATGACACTGTGAAATATTTGCTATACTTCCATTTGCATTGATAAAAAAGGAGACTATGAAATAAAAGCGGATAATTAATTCCAAAGTACAGTTGTGTTTCTGTTGAGTGTCAGAGGTTGTCAGGAGTTAACGTATTTTCTTAGATTAGAAGACAAATGAACTTCACCCCACTAAAGGTTGGAAGGAAATGTATTACTCTACCAGATATAGAAAGTCAGGATGTATGAAAGCTATGTGAAAAAACAGTGTGTTTATAACATTGAAACACTTTGTTCTTAGAAAGAAGTATGACATTAATGAAAAAAAAATTTAGAAGGACACTTTAAGTTATCCCTACATGGTCATAATAGTTTAAAATCTAAAAGTATTTTCAAATCAATGAGGGAGTTAGCATTTTGAAAGAATCTTGAAAAAATTTCTTAAGTTAAAAATATTCTTAATGTGATGACATTTTTTATTTCAAGGCAAAATTATATAGGAATACATACAATATTTTGAAAGATATTGTTTTAAAATTCTCTACAAGAAAATAAAGATTCATTGAATTCCTTATCAAAAGCAAACCTGGTTTGAAACACTGGGAATCTAAGACTCCAAAAAGAACATTCATTTTTCCAAAATAGTCATTAACCAAATTTTCTACCCCCTATACATACATACGCACATACAAACTTGACAACAACCAAAAAAATCCTTTGTATCATATCAGTTACCATAAAAGGATTCTAAATTATCTTTGACCACACAAAACTGAATTGCTAGCATTTAAAGGAGAGAATTGATGGAAACTCTTTTAGTAGACTACTGTAAATACAATAAGATTTTAATTTTGATCAGAATAAATTTATTGGACATTTAAAAAAAGAAATTTCAAAACCTAAAATAAAATAATATCCAAGCATAAATGCAATTTTCCTTTTAAAGTATATACGATGCAACCAATTACATTTATGAACTAATTCTTAATATCTAGGCATAAAAATTGTGAATTTATTTGAAGTGGAACCAGAAGCCAATTGTTTTAAATAATTACCAAAATAAGAAAATAAAAAATGTTAAACAGAGGTCAAGAGATATAGAGGATAGAGTGAGTGGGACAAAGGCAATATTTGGGGAATATATTTGAAGAACTTCCAAGAACTATTGAAAGGCACTGTATCAGTTCTCCATAGCTACCATAACAAATTACCACAAAACTCAGTGGCTTAAAACAGCAAATTTATTGTCTTACACTCTTGGAGATCAGAAGTCTAACACTGGTCTCACTGGGATAAAATGAAAGTATTGGCAGGTGTATCCCTTTCTGGAGGCTTTAGGGGAGAATCTGTTTCCTTACCTTTTCTAGCTTCTAGAAGCTACCTGCATTCCTTGACTCATGGTCCCTTCCTCCATTTACAAATCCAGGAAGAGTAAGCTGAATCCTTTTTACTTCATATCACTCTGACCATCTCTTCTGTCTCCCTCTTCCGTTTTATGAATCCTTGTGATTATACTGGGCCTGCCTAAATAATCCAGGATAATCTTTTTCCCCTGAGGTCTGTGGATTGGTAACTTTGATTTCATCTACAACCTTAACTTAGAATATCACAGGTTCTGGAGATTAAAACATTTAACATCTTTGGGGAGCCATTGTCTGCCTATTACAGATACCAATCCACAGATTCACGAGGCTCAATAAGTCTTAAGCAGGATAATTTTTAAAACATACATACACACAAGTAGACACATCATAATTAAACTGCAGAATATCAAAGAGAGAGAGAAGATATTTAAAGGAACTAGATAGAGAGGACAGATTATTTTCAAGGAGAAAGAGAAGCAGACAATTACTAAATTATTAACAGTATCAATGAAAATTAGGAGACATTAGAATGTTGTCTTCAATGTGCTGAGAGCAAATACTTGTGAATTTAGTATACTATACATATTCTGTAAATATGTATTTTAAGTATAAACTTGATTTTCCAGAAAAATGAAAACTGAAAATTTACAAATAAAGGAGTCCTCCAAATGACATCTTTAAAAACCTGCTTCAGTTAGAAAAAAATTGACCCCAGATAAAATCTGAGATGCAAGAAGGGATGAAGAGCAAAGAAAGTATGGTGGAGAAACACACTGGCTCTTAATAATAGTGTCTTGTGGAGATGAGCATAAAGTGCACAAAAAAACCCATTAAAAATGGTGTCACAAGGAACTTCATGGTATAGTGAAAATTTGGATACCATGTTTGTTTGATGACAAAAATTAGTTCAATAAATTATGATGTATCAATTCGACAGAATTCCATGAAGCCATTTTAAAATAATACTATATAAGTGTGTATTTTGTATAGTTTGGTATATGTAAATATGTAAACATGTAAATATAGTATATTTACCATATCTTAGTAAGTGAAGGAAGCAGTCTGCTAAACAGCAGATGTAGATATGGTTTGAGATTCTTGTTTAAACAATATACATACATATGAGCACAGAAAAAGGATTAGAACAATATTCACTGAACACTTTAATAATTACTATCTCTGAGAGATGGAATATAGTTTGTGCTTGCATTTTCTTTTTTGCCATTATATTTTCTCACATTCTATAATGTATATGTTACTTTAAAATAGGTTTATTGTTTATAACAGTTTTAGATTTACAGAAAAATTGCTAAAATAATACAAAGGTTTCCCATATAGCCTGCACAGTTACTTCTACTGTGAATATCTACATTAGTGTAGTTGATTTATTATTAATAAACCAATATTAATATATTATTAACTAAAATTCATACTTTATTTAGGTTACTTTTGTTTTTACCTAATTCTTTTTTTCTTTTCCAATCTCCCATCCAGGGTACATTACATTTAGTTCTCAAGTATCTTTAGGCTCCCCTTGGCTGTAATAGCTCTGAGGAGAAATGGTCAGAGACTTCGCAAGATACTCCTCTAGTGAATTTTTGTGATATTTTTCTCATTTGACTGAGGTTGTAAGTTTGGAGGAGGAAGACCACAGAGGTAAAGTGCTATTTTCTTGATACCACATTACATCAGAGGTACATAATATCAACATGATTTATCTCTATTTACCTTGACTTTGATCACCTGGCTCAGCAGTGTTGTCAGATTTCTCCATTGTAAAGTTAATTGTTTTTCTTCACCCTTTTTTTCATAGTGCACTCTTTGGAAGGAAACGCTATGTACATCCCACATTTATGGAGTGAGGAGTTATGTTCTTCCTCCTTGAGGGTGGAGTAGCTACATAAATTATTTGAATTCCTCCACATGGGAAATTTGTCTTTAATTTCCCATTGATTTATTTAATCACTATATCAATAAGGACTTGTGGATATGTAATTTATACTTTGGGTTAAGGTTGAATCCTTCTTTGTTGCTACAATTGTTCTATCTTTAGCCACTGTGAGTTCCTTCAGTTGGCCTGGTGTTCCTTTGACATACCCCATAAATGTGTTTTGTTTGGGTTCTCGTTTTGGTTTTTAGCATCTCCTTATTATCTGGCACCGCAAGATGCTCCCAGCTCATCTTGTGCATTTTTAGTCCAATCTTAGAATCAGTCATTTCTCCAAGAATCTCCGGTTTCCTTTACTGAAGAACTGTACTAGAAACCAAGATCTGGACACTAGGTGTGCTCATTTTTACAGCATCAAGTCTTTCAATCTATGAACACACATCTCTCCATTTATTTAGATCTTCTTTGACTTCGTTCATCAGAGTTTTGCAACTTCTTCATGTAGATTCTGCTCAAATTTTGTTAGATTTATACCTATTTCATTTTGGAGAGGTTGTTTCTTTTTAATTTCAAGTTCCAGTTCTGCACTGCTGCTATATAGAAAGGCAATTGACTTTTGCATGTTAACCTTATATCATGTGACCTTACTATAATTGCTTATTAGTTTAGTGAGGGTCATTTTGGTATATTTTGGGGATTTTCTAGACAGACATTCAGTCATCCACAAACGGTTTTATTTCTTCCTTCCTTTTATTTTCTTTTTAAATCTTATTGCACTGGTTAGAACTTCCAGTACAATGGTGAATATATGTGTGTGCTTTCTATGTTTCTTATTATTGTCTGAGTTCTGTTATTCATCTTCAAATATTCATTTTTGAATCATTTTCATTTTTATGTGGTTCTTAAATATTTTCTATTATTTAAAACTTGCTGTTTTGAAATATTGCATTATAGTTTTCATCCACTTTTTTTTTGCTTCATATTCTCTTTTCTATTATAGCAACTTTAAATGAAATTCAACCATGATCCTTTTCCGTGGTATATTTTTAGGCTAACTAAGTTATTCTGTATTTTTAAGAGGGAGGATTGGGTAGAATATCTTTTCCAGTTTCATGGCTCTAGAGGTTCCTTTTCTAATATTTCATAAAATGACACACATGTGTCTTTATATTTTCTGAGATCTGTCTCCTCTCTACTCTCCCACTTTTATATGCATCTGCTTTTTTGTTGGCCCCTATTGCCTCTGTCCTGTTCAATTTGGATTCTACTTTCAGCAGTTTCTCCCTAGTTTTGGGCTATGTTCAAGAACAGAACTCCAGTTTGTTGGTTTCGAGAATTTACAGGCCTCACATCCCTCCAGCAGCTTCAGACCCTCCTGCTCATTCCTTTACACTTAGCTGAGTTTAGAGTCTGCTGAACAACCTGCCAGTTTTGACGCCGACCTCACATTGGTTTCCTCCGTGTTTTAGTGATTATTTGTTGGCAGTTTTGGGGCCTTCCCATTCTGAGGGTCTTCAGATGATCTGTTGTTTTCCCACCATTCCCTCCTACACAGTTGCTGATATTAAGTTGGGTTTGCTCCTTCCTGTTCATATTTTGAGGTTTTAGGGATTCCTTTTCACCCAGTTATGTTATAGCTATCTTTTGGGATTGTTGTTATTGTCTATCCTAGATGCTTTACCTGTTTTTATGAGGAGATTCAGGAAGTTCACAGACTACACTGCCTGTCTAATCACCTTCCCAGAGTCTTCAATATTCATATATTACTTGGCAGGATACGAGTAATATGTATGTATAAGTATGTAAATGTACAAATACATTTTAAACTTTTTTTTCTGTACTTTTGGAGTCAGTCAAAATACAGGTTGAAATGATTATAGATAAGTGGTCAGTTCTTCCTTGTAGCTACCTTTCAAGTCATGTTTAAAAATGGGTTTCTTTTTGGCTTTCCTAGCCTGAAATTAAAGTACTCACAAGTGTTATTCCATTTCCACATCTCCTCACTCCCAACTAGCTGAGGAGCATCCTAAGACTTAAAATCAGAATTAAGCTTAAAATAATGGAATTTGTAACGATTGCCCAATGTTTTGAAATCAAACTTATGGAGGGGTTCACAATCATAGTTATTACTGTATTTTTATGTCCTAAAGTTCTAGTTCTGTCTGTAGCCTCCTTCTTATTCTACAAACTAGGGCCCAATTTAACAAACTGGTTGCCAACTGTCTGAATATAGCCCATAGACATATTTTATTTAGTCTGCTCAGTATTTTAAAACAAACAAAATAGCTGCCAACACTTTAAAACCAGATTTCATATTTATGGCTGTTCTTAAAAAAATGAGATCTGGTGCCAATAGGCCCATATTCTCTCCTGGAACTTGTACCCTGATTAAAGAGGAAATGCACTCTCGGGTTTGTGATATTTTCCTTCTAGACGCTTCTCTCATTTGCTACCTTCCAGTCCCCATAGATATTATGCATTTGTAACCCATGGAGTAGTATCTCTTTGAGTCCAACCTCTTATATTGGCTGAAACTACAAGTATGTGCTCATTCTTTTTAAAATCTGTTTCTACTCAGATGTCCTGCAGACTCCCCAGAATCCACGTATTTTAAAACAAAACTATTTTTTCAAAACCTATTTTTCTTTCTTATTTTTTTTTCCTTTTTTTTGAGACGGAGTATCGCTCTGTCACCCAGGCTGGAGTGCAGTGGCACGATCTCGCCTCACTGCAAGCTCCGCCTCCCGGGTTCACGCCATTCTCCTGCCTCAGCCTCCCGAGTAACTGGGACTACAGGCACCTGCCACCATGCCCGGCTAATTTTTTGTATTTTTAGTAGAGACGGGGTTTCACCGTTTTAGCCAGGATGGCCTTGATCTCCTGACCTCGTGATCTGCCCGCCTCGGCCTCCCAAAGTGCTGGGATTACAGGCGTGAGCCACCACGCCCGGCCTCAAAACCTATTTTTCTTCCAGTATTCCCTACATGACCCGGTTAATGTTATTGCATTCCTACAGTTGTCCAAGTTAGAGAAGCCCTTAGGGTTATTATCTGCTCCTTCTTCCTCATTCTATCCACAGCTTTTCAGTCATGTGCAAAACTATGACACACTTAGGTCTTTGCTTTCACTGTTCCCAATATCTTAAACTTTTTTACTTTTCTGACACCTGTACAACTCCTACTTACTTTCCAAGATGAAACAAAATTATTTAATCCCCAAAACTATGTCCTCTGCCTGAAGGAGCATTTAGTTGCTTCTTTCAAAGTACAAGCATTTCAAGTACATGTTGTATGGTATTTATTTACTGCTGGCTCCCCTATTAGATTAAGGACTCCTTAAGCACAGAGAGCATGATTTAGTCATTTCTGTATCACCAATACTAACGCAAAACACATAGAACTCGATACGTGTGTCAAATAAACACATAAATTTTACAAATCAATGAAACTATTGTTTCACATGATTTCACCTTATTAAACTTTCTATATGTTTCAATTTTTTGTTAAATTGGCTTTTGCTGGTGCTCTTTTGGTGCTTACTTTGGATTAATAATAGAATCATTTTAAATTTTGCACCAAATGACTACAAAGTTAAATGTCTATGTCAAAAGAAAATTTATTGGCTTCATTATTAGAATATGAAGCTTTTTTTTTTTTTTTTTGCTTCAAAACTTTGTTTAAAATATCTAAGGATGCCAGGTATTAACTCTGAAAAAACTGTATAATTATTTATAAAACAGATCCCATAGGAGCAACTGAACAGCTGTGGAAAGACTTGGCACATCACTTTGCCAGCCTGAATTTAATGACCTACATGTGAAGGGCTACATATCCAATTACTAATCCTCCCCCAGCTACTCTTTGCCCTCATATGGAGGCAGCTGAAAAAAGATGCCCTACTAACAGATCAGAAGTGGATCCAGACTTTTTTGCTAGTGCTCAGTTAACAAAGATCTTTTAGGTTTGAGATGAGGAAGAAACAGAAGAGGGACTCACAACAGTGTTATAGCTGACACAGTGTTTCAAGTAAAATTTAAAGGCTTATGGCAAGAGTGACTTTAGTTTTGTAACTAAATTTAGGTCAAAGAAATTTCGGCTCTTTTAGAGAACCTCAAATTCTGGATTTAATTTTCTATTCACTGAAGCCTTTAAACATGTCCAAATATCTTTAAGCATCAAGGATAATTTACTTGAAAATTCTTTCTATATGAGAAGCCAGTCTTCTATTCAAAGATGCAAACCTCATTCTTATCTTCAAATTCTGCAATAATCACCTATTAGAAGTAGAGGAGAAAAAAACTAAATAGAAAACGACAATCTACGAGATTGTATTTCATTTCTCTCTCAGTTGACATGGTCTATATATAGCAAAAAGATTATATAAGGTCAAGTATTATAAACAATGAAATGTCATCTGATGTTTTGCAAAACAGCATAGGAAAAATAGCTCAAGGAATGAATAAAGAGTAAAGCTATGGCTGTTTTACTTCAGCCATAAAAAAGCCTTACAGACTCTAAATTTAAATGCAGTTTATTGTGAATCTGACTCACTTTTTGAATTTAATTTTCCACTTGAGTTATGTAAAATCATGTGATACGGTAATTTTCTGTATAAATTAAGAATAATATAGGGAAGAGATGCTTTTCTCTCATTTTCAACACAGAAAAATTAGAAGCCTTTCTTCGTTGTTTTGCATTTTTAACAGTGGGACTATCTTAATTCCTTCATCCAACCCTCACAAGAACATATGAACGAATACACGTCTGCAGGTACACACTTAATTCTTGAACGGGAAAAAACAGACATCACTGTAACTACCTCCCACTCCCAAAACCCTAACTCCAGACCCCGCCCCGCATAAACCCCTCCCCTTTCTGCCATTGCGGGTTCGAAATGGGCGCAGTTCGATGACGTAAGACGCAACGGCCGCAGCCTCCGCTGTGTAACTACCGCCCCTGCCTCTGGGAATTGAAGTTTCTGTGGAAGGAAGCGTGAGCGGTAACCAGGCCAACCCAGAAAGGCTTTCTTTCTGAGATTTCACTTCCCTATCAACTCCTCAGCTCGGTAAGTGTGCTGGCACTGGCTGGCGCTCCCCTGCACTATGGTATTCTCTGGGCGCAAAGGGGCGCGTGCCAGGCAGCCCCCGACTAGCAACAAGGGCTTCCGGGGGAGAGGGGAGCAGTGGCGTGGAAGTGGTTGCCTGCGGCCCTCTTGCTGAAGGAAATGACGTCGATGACAGGCGCCCCCCGCGGCCTACCCATCTGCTCCCTGGTTCGCCAGCGACAGCTTAATCCCGTCTCTGACATGCGTTTGCTGCCTGGGAGCCTAGAAGGGATTGTGGGCGAGGCTCCGCCCCCGTGGTGGGGCGCTTTCCGTCGGCGTGTGTTTTGGGGTTGCCATCGGCCCGTAGTATGTGAAAAGTGAGTTTGCAAAGAATCAGTGGGAAATCTGTACTCTAAGGGGCCGGAAAGCGTGTTTTGGCCCTGCCACTTCGTGGCTCTAAAGCCGTGGGCTTTACCTCTTTAAAGCTGCCTTACCTCATTTTTCCTGCAAAGCGCTGACGTCGTTGAACCCTCTGAAATGTAGAGAGCCAGAGGGGAAGTTGCTGCAGGTGCTGTGAGCTGAGGACAGTTTTAAAAAGATCGAAGTGTCACTTGATTTCACTGAAATACTTTAAATTTGGGGATTTTTCTACAGATATGAAGAGGATGGCGACACATTACTTGTCACTTTCTGAAAGAATTTCCTCTGCCCCTTCCATTCCCAACCCTCTGCCCAAAAGGCTTGACAACTGAAGTGAACAAAGGGCTTTTCACTGCTCCACGTTTAGTCCGCATGTCTTTAAAAAGGGCATTCCTGGCCGGGCGCGGTGACTCACGTCTGTAATCCCCGCACTTTGGGAGGGCAAGGCGGGTGGATCACCTGAGGTCAGGAGTTCGGGACCAGCCTGACCAGCATGGTGAAACCGCGTCTCTACTGAAAATACAAAATTAGCCGGGCGTGGTGGCGCATGCCAGTAATCCCAGCTACTGGGGGGGGGGCTGAGGCAGGAGAACTGCTTGAACCCGGAAGGCGGAGGTTGCAGTCAGCCGAGATTGCGCCATTGCACTCCAGCCTGGGCAACAAGAGCGAAACTCCGTCTCAAACAAACAAGAAAGGCCGGGCGCGGTGGCTCACGCCTGTAATCCCAGCACTTTGGGAGGCCAGGGCGGGTGGATCACGAAGTCAAGAGATGGAGACCATCCAGGCCAACGTGGTGAAACCCCGTCTCTACTAAAAATACAAAAATTAGCTGGGCGTGGTGGCGCGCACCTGTAGTCCCAGCTACTCGGGAGGCTGAGGCAGGAGAATAGCTTGAACCCGGGAGGCGGAGGTTGCAGTGAGCCGAGATTGCGCCACTGCACTCCATCCTGGGCGACCTAGTGAGACTCCCTCTCAAAAAAAAAAAAAAGACATTCCTTTGCTATCGCTGTCAAGTCATTAATTCCAATCTGCATTATTCCCACATTCGTTGAGATTTTTCTGAAAGGGAGACTCATAAATTACGACGATTATTTATTTTATCCCAATCCATAACTTAATGCAGTTTAAAAAACTTTTTTTTTCTTTTGGTGCTCATTGATGTAGGATGCATCCTTGCCTTACAAAGTGAGATAGTTTGTAAGCCCACCTGATAACCTATGTCTGCGAATGAACCCCACACATTTTTAAAATTTTATGCAAAAGTAAAATTTCACAAACACACACACACATACATAGATAATTTTTTTTTTTTTGGAGACAGAGTCTTACTCTTGCCCTAGCTGGAGTGCAGTGCTGCGATCTTGGCACACTGCAACCTCTGCCTCCCGGGTTCAAGCGATTCTTCTGCCTCAGCCTCCCTAGTAGCTGAGATTACAGGCGTCCACCACCACGCTTGGCTAATTTTTGTATTTTTAGTAGAGACGAGGTATCGCCATGTTGGTCTTGAACTCCTGACCTCAGGTGATCCGTCCACCTCGGCCTCCCAAAGTGTTGAGATTACAGGTATGAGCCACTGCGTCCGACTTCACACAAATATTTTTATAGTTACTGTAAAATACGTTCTTGAACATTTGTTGAACTTGGTTGAATGAATGAAAATGTACTGTGAGCATCACTGCATGTGAGAAAGGAACGAAAAACTCTGCCATGGAATTTTATAAATTATTGCCCAAACTAAAACAATTAGAAAGCAAGTATACCTAATAAAATGCTGTTTTGCTTAACAGGTAATCTGAACACGCTAGTACATAGTGCAGTGTAGGTATACATTATACTTTTTGTATAGTGTAGACAGTGCGAGTTGGTAGATATCTTTGTAAAGTATACTATACGGAATAATTTATAAGATATCAAGTGAGCGTCATTTTTGTTGCATTCCATTTGTCTCAGTGCACCTGGCTTATTTAAAGCCTAAAAACTTCACTTAGTACAGTTGTTTTCTTAATTAGGAATAGTTTTAAAAAAGATGATGATGATGATGATGATGATGGTAATGATGATGATGGTAATGATGATGAAGATGTTGACCATCTCATGACCTTTCCTTGTATTTGAGAGATTGAAACATTACTATACTATAACAGGTCATATTAAATTTAACTTAAGACTTCTTAGATAGGAAAGGCAAATGCTCCCCCTGGTGTACATGAGCTGTAAAACATTACATTGCTCTTTAAAAAGTCTTCACATAGGCCGGGCCTGGTGGTTCACGCCTGTAATCCCAGCACTTCGGGAGGCCAAGGCAGGCGGATCACGAGGTCAGGAGTTCGAGACCAGCCTGACCAACGTGGTGAAACCCCTTCTCTACTAAAAATACAAAAATTAGCCAGGCGTGGTGGCGCGCGCTTGTAATCCCAGTTACTCAGAAGGCTGAGGCAGTAGAATCGCCTGAACCTCGGAGGTTGCAGTGAGCGGAGATTGCGCCACTACACTCCAGCCTGGGCGACAGAGCAAGACTCTGTCTCCAAAAGAAAAAAAAAAAAAAATCTTCACATAGGGCTAATCAACACATGCCGTTTTTGAATAAAATAGAGAACTAACTGAAAATGATGCCACTGATGAACAGAAATGTGCTCTTTTGGAATATTATTATTTCATGAAGAGAGCAATTTGTTTTCTGTGAATTTTAATTGTGCTTTTAAGTTTCCTCCACTCGGTATTGTTTTGGATACCTGCATAGCTGAATTTTATTTAATGTATTGTGTATTGAAAGAAAGGAAAATAAAAGTGATCCAGGGGATCAAAATATATATTTTTAAATTTTTTTCCATCTAGCCTTTTTAGGCTTGTTCAGTTTCCCCATCTCCAGTTTCTTAAATTGAATGCTTACCTTACTTTCTAGCTTTTTTTAAAAAAAATTAATGCATTCAAGGCTATATATTTATCTCTAATTACCTTTTTTTCCTGTATCTCTCTCATTCTGTTATCCAAGTCTTTACTGCTCCTCCATGTTATTTTTCTGTTCTATTTTTGTCTGCATCCTGAGTCAGATTGTCTTCTAAGTCATCAGTTACTTCTTGGGACTCCAGGTAATCTGGAGTTTGTCTCTTCTATTGAACTTTGTATGTCTTCATTTCCTAGTTTTCATGGATTCTTTTGCACGGATTCTTTTCTTTTTCACAGATTCTTGTTTTGCTTTTTAGTAAAGCCTGCTTTTATATCACAATTTTCTGTTTTGTTCTTATACTTCTTATTCCCTTATGACCTCTCTGAAATATTTCAGCCAAATTTATTTTAAAGTCATTTTGATTGCCCTATTTTTAATTTGTATCAAGTGAATTTATTTCTTGGTTATTGATTTCAGTTTTAAAAATCAGTTCTGTCTTTTTTAGTTTCCCTCATTCTACAGCATTAAAGAAGACTATAGAAAAGATGCTTTTCATGTCTTTTTAAAATTTTTTGTTTTATTAAAAACAATGTATTTTCATTATATAACTTTAGAAAATGCAGAAAACCATGGGTAAGAATTAAACGTGTGTGTGTATACCTTTTTAAACAAGTTGGTCATAATATATATATTGTTTTCTTTGATTTTGTTTAATGTATAACCGTTTCCCCTTATCATTAAATAATTTTGGATATATAAGTTTTACAGTTAATATTCCTTGCTGCTTAATATTTCTTGCCCGTGTTATAGATTAACTGTAATTGTTTAGTTTCCTTTCACTGACATTCAGGAGGTTTCTAACTTTTCACTGTTAAAAATAACACTGCATTGCATATACTCTTGTGCACATTTTTGTGTGCATTTCTGATTTATTTACAGAAATTTAAGGAAATAAATTACTGGGTCAAAGGGTGTCTGAATAGAGATTTTAAAGCTCTTAAAACATATATATGTGTTGCCTTCTGGAAAAATTGTACCATGACCACCAGTAGTATATGAAACACCCCATTTCTTTAGACCTTTACTAGCATTGCTGAATATTTAATTGATATTAAATGGTATTTAAATGATATTTACCAATAAATGACATTTATTTGTCTAAAATTTTATTTCTATTATTTTATGGTTTAACTTTAATCATATTGATTATTTGAGTTTTTTAACTTTTTTGTGCTTGTAAATTATCTGTTCATGTCAAAAGTTGTTTTTCAGAGGCACCAAATAATGTCATCTGAAATGTTGCCAGCATTTATTGAAACTTCTAATGTTGACAAAAAGCAAGGCATAAATGAAGATCAAGAGGAGAGCCAGAAGCCAAGATTAGGTGAAGGGTGTGAACCAATATCTAAACGACAAATGAAAAAACTAATAAAACAGAAACAATGGGAAGAGCAACGGGAACTCCGCAAGTATGTGTTTCAAAATGTATATGCTGTCTTCCTATTTAGAGATATGGAATGTTAGACCTTGCATAGCCCTTTGGCATATTAAATGTAATTGTGTTACTTAAAATTCAATTACTCATTTTAGACAAAAGCGTAAAGAAAAATGCAAGAGAAAAAAATTGAAGCTAACAACATATGTTGTTAGCTAACACTGTCAACTGGCTGTTAAAACTATTTTTTAAACTTGTTGTTGGGGTTTCTTTTAGCACTGTTGATGATCTTGCACTCAACACTTTTTCTAATGCAGAACCTTATTATGAGTAGCAGCCCAATTTTTGAAACAACTGACTTAGATAAGGGATGTAATTAGTGTCCATGTGCTAGTTATGGAATAAAAACAGCCAACTCAGAAAGATCAAGTTTTGGCCTAACATTGATTTTGCCACAAGAACCATTGCAGGTTTTGGTGAAAACAGTTTGGCTATATTTGTCATTGTAATAAATGTGAAAATTTATGGAGAGAAAATAAACTGTAGTTGGTGTAAATTAGAGAAAAAGTATGTAATTTTTTAATGAACAATTTTATTTTGCTTTTTTCTATACCTTATAAATGTGGCTTAATCATATAGGTGAATTATGAAAATAAAACTCATCATAACTCAAACTCAGTATTTATAAGGTTAGGGATAGTATGATACCAATAACAAATGAAACTATTCAGATAGTATAGTTAGGATTTAGACAGAAAGCTTTAGATCATTTTTGGAAGCTCATTTCCTTCCTATCTGAAGCTTTTAGATGGATTGTATAAAACTGCTAATACTTGACCATTTTTGAATGGTCACAGAAGTGACAATTTCATATGATTTAACCTGATGATTTTTAAAAGTAATTGTTTATTTAGAAGAGTCTTGTAAATAACTGAATACGCAATAACAAAATGTTATTTCAATTACTAATTTTAGACAAAAGCGAAAAGAAAAACGCAAGAGGAAAAAATTAGAGCGACAATGTCAAATGGAATCAAACTCAGATGGAAATGACAGAAAACGTGTTCGAAGAGATGTTGTTCATAGCACCCTTCGCCTTATTATTGACTGTAGTTTTGATGACTTGATGGTATTAAAGGTATCATGAATCATTGTCAGAAAAATCTTTTAGTGAATTAGGTCGAATCATTTTTGTTTTAATATGCAATATCCCTTTTATATAAATTTGTGTATTGAAATGAATCTTAAGTTTTTCAAACCTTCTTTCCCCTAAGTTAAATTAGCTAGCAAATTGCATTGATATAATAAATATGTATATTTATATGTGTGTGTATGTGTGTGTGTCAGTATGTGTGCAGACGGGAAAGAGAGACAAACACACACTTCATAGTCTAGATGACAGAAATAAATTAACTATTTATTAATCATAAAGATCTGTGGGGTTTTACCAGTGTTGTTGGTAAAACATGAAAATAGTAATATTATGGCTCTAAAAATCTTGTTTTTGTCCCTTAAGAGAGTAGCCGTTTTCATGAACTAGCATTTTAAATACATACAAAATATGAAATAATGGGTCACTTACAGAGCATTAACTTACAGTAATTTTGTTAGTATGTAAGGAAATCAAATAACATTTATCAGAATGCATTTGTATTTAAGAAGAAAAATCGTATGTATATAGTCATCCCTTCTGCTTATTCCATTGCTTTAAGATCATAGAATGGCCATAGACAATTTTAATAACTTTGCTTTAAAAATTGAACTCTGTAATAGGACATTAAGAAACTTCATAAGCAGATTCAACGATGTTACGCAGAAAACCGACGGGCACTGCATCCTGTGCAGGTATGTCTGAAGATTTTAAAGCAGGCTCTAGTTTTCTTTTATATCTTTTGTGGCAAAAGACATAGATAATTCCTTTAGTCTTTGCAGTAGTCTTACAGGTAATCTTGTTTAATGACTGTTTGAAGAAAAAATTTTTTTGACAGAAATAAAGCAAAATATTTTAAACATCTTTTAATATGTTATCTTAGACACACTCTTTGCAGTAATCATCAGTCTTATACAAATTGGCCTTTTCATTGCCTGTAGTTGATATCTTCATTATGGGACATACATATATTTTTATACCAGTTTCTCAGTTTACAATTACTTCCAGTGTGGGAGAGAGATTGGACAGAGAGGCAGAAGCTGTGGCTGGCCACCACTTGATACATGTCGTGGTATCTGTTGTATAGGTTTTTTCTACTTAAAGGTTTTTAGTTTTCTTTTGGGTCACTGAGAGTTTTGACAGGTCTTTTTTAAGCTGAGATGAGGGAGTGATTTGGGAGGCTATTTGGCTACTGTTAAGAATAACATCTTTCTGTTGGAATTCTAGGTGACCTAAAAATTAGTACTGGCTCACTGATGTTAAGAACCAGGAACTACTAATATATTTTGGTTAGATATTTTGTTTTTACCAAGTGATAGTAATTTTATATTTTTGTATTTTGTACTTTTTGTTTTATATTCTTATATCACTTCTATGATAGTCCTTTTATCCCCATTTTTATCTGTAGTAGACCCCTTCTCACCTTTGATTCAAACTTAAATAGGTATCAGGGTTTAGAATCAAAGAAAAATTATGAAGACTTTATATTGTTTTAAAAAAAAAGAGGAGTGGAAACTTGACATGGAAGCAGGTAGTTTGCAGACAAGTGATGATTAAGGTACAGGCTTATTATAACTACTTGGGATGAAAATGTAAATGGGATACTGCAGCTACTGGGTTATGAAACATGCACACAAAACATACTATTTCTACCACAGTTTATTGTATGCTCAAAGCATGTCACAAATTTTTTTTCTAGATAAATGAGAATAAATATATTTTGTGTTTCATCGATCGTCAGATGAGTAGATGAGAGAAATCAAATATTAGACTTAAATGGTCATTTGTTCTCTTTTTCTGTACTTACAAATCTTTTATCAGTTTTACTTGACAAGCCACGGAGGCCAGCTGAAAAAGAACATGGATGAAAATGACAAAGGATGGGTCAACTGGAAGGTAATTAAAACAGATAAATTCTCACATAATTCCAAGTATTTTTATGTTTCTAAAGGTCTACATTTTGTACCTAAATTCTATTTAATGCTACTTAATACAACAATCTCCAGATGCAATCTCTGAACCTAAGTCTAAGATTACAAATCAGAGATGCTGAAGAAGGGAGTGAGACATCTGGTAGCTTGTATTTGTTCTCATTAAATCTTCCCTATTTTATGGTCAACTTTTAAAACATATTTTTAAAAAGAAATAATTTTAAGGGCCTTTATATCATTTCTCTCTAGCATACTAGCTATACATTATATGTTACCTATAAAAATGAAGTCACTCTAAATTTTGGAAGTGTGCCTGCATTTTGTTTCTTCTTACTCTGTGCTGGCCACTAATCGCATGTGGCTATTGAACTTGAAATGTGACAGTCTGAATTGTGAATTGAGATGTGCTGTGAATGTGAAATACATACTGGATTTCAAAGACTCAGTACCACAAAAGAGAAATAATGTGAATATCTCCTAGGTAATTTTTAAAATATTTATTATATGTTCAAATGATAAAATTTTGGGTATACTGTATTAATAAATTGTTAAAATTAATTTCACCTATTTTCACTTTTTAAAATTTGGATACTAGAATATTTAAAATTGCCTATGTGGCCTCACAATTTTTTCTATTGAATCAAATTGTTCTCAGTCATTGGTAAAGGTGACTAAATAGATTGGCTTTGGTACCAGTCCCTGAGGAACTTGATCCTATTTAGGGAAGTACTGGGTTATCCCTATACCTTTTTTCTTTCTCAAAGTCAGTTCTCTCAGTGACACACTTTCCCTTTCACACTCACTAATTCCATAACGAAGGCGTTTATTTTATTAATAGCCTATGATATGAAACATTTTCAAAAGCTTTTAAGTTTTTAATTACAGTATATTTACCAAATCCTGTATTTGTGCCCATTTTTCCAAGAAGTAGTGTAATAAATTAAAAGAGGCATGTTTTCAGTTATTTTGCAACTTGTTAAATTTATCATTTATACCATCACCTTTCCAGAGAGACTTGAGATTCATTGGTCTCTAATTAATCAGGTTCCTCTTGGGGACTTTATTAAATTTGTAATATAACATTTTCCAGAAAACTGGCTATTTATTAATTATACATTTTAGGAGAGAGTTCTTTTGCTTCATTCTTGGTTTCATTAAAAATTATGGATAAATGTCATCTGAGCCTGGTGATACATCTTTTATGCAATCAGTGTGGCTTACAAAATCATGACTACCAGCTATTGTTCAATTTTGTACCTGCGACCTGACAATTTTGGTGAAGAAGTTTTCAAATGTGTGTCTCTTTGCAGAAACAGATACATGGAATTAATTAAATCTATAAGCTATTTCCTTTTCCTTTTTTTTTTTTTTTTTTTTTTTTTTGAGACATAGTCTCTTGCACTGTCACCCAGGCTGGAGTGCAGTGGCATGATCTTGGCTCACTGCAACCTCTGCCTCCAGGATTCAAACAATTCTCCAGCCTCAGCCTCCCGAGTAGCTGGGATTACAGGCACCCACCACCACGCCCAGCTAATTTTTGTATTTTTAGTAGTGACAGGATTTCACCATGTTGGCCTGGATGGTCTCGAACTTCTGACCTTGTGATCCACCTGCCTCAGCCTTCCAAAGTGCTGGGATTACAGGCATGAGCCACCACATGTGGCCAGCTATTTCCCTTTCATGATTCATGTAGATGGAGACGAAGTAATTGGAGAAGGCATTCTTTGGTTGTAGAACAATGTAAGCAAATACATGGCAGTAAAAATGCGTTTGTTTTGTTGGAACGGAAATAAAGTTGGAAAAGTAGATTACTGCCATATTCAGGAAAGAGTTTTTAAATTAAGGAGTTTAGATTTTATCCCACAGAAAAAGATAAAACATTGAAAGTAGTGTTTTTAGAAAATGAGCCTGCTATCAGTGTGTGGAAGTAGGTTGGAGGGGTCTGAGGCCAACAAGGAGGAAATAAAATTAAGAGGTTATTTAAATGATCAAAGTGTGAGATATAAGAAATTAATGTAGGAAATTCAAAATAATGCATTGTAATTATATTATTTCAAACTTTGTTTCATATGTTTTTGAATGGATTTGTTTTGGGAAAAGAGAGTAATCATTTTTAGCCAACTTTTATAAGGTCTTATTAATTAGTAACCTCTTTCCCTGTTGTCTTAAAGGATATCCATATCAAACCAGAGCACTATAGTGAACTCATAAAAAAAGAAGACCTGATTTACCTTACATCAGATTCACCTAATATACTGAAGGAATTAGATGAATCAAAGGCCTATGTGATTGGAGGATTAGTAGATCACAACCATCACAAGGTACTATTAAATTTTTATTTTTGCTTTTGCTTGTTCTTAAAATTGATATATCACCATTTCCTGAAAGTAACAATAATACTAATGATAGCTTATGTTTATTGAGTGCCTACTATATGTCAGTCACCTTTTGAGCTAAGCAAAGTGTTTCACATATATTAGCTTGCTTAATCTTCACTCAACCCAGTAAGATTAGTGCTACTGTTATCTACATTCCACAAGTAAGGAATTCATGGCACAGAGAAATTAAGTCTAAAATCAACAGTAGTAGGTGACAAAGCAGCTATTTGAAACCAGGCCGATTGCAGTCCACATGCTTAAATGCTATCTATGCTTTATTGATAGAAGATTCTGCTGCTAATCAATCACTAAGCCATTGGAACTTAAACTAGTTTTTAAATATGTTATTTTCATGGGATGTTTTTTCTATTATCTTTCATTTGTACTTTTTCTCTCTTCCCATCCATACCTTTATTTGGATGAAAAATTACAGAAATGCACTTTCTAAAAGAAAATGTGATTTTGTACTTCGCCAGCTACATTGCAGCATGCAAAATTCTTCATATCTGCTTGTCCAGTATGTTATTTCTGTGGCTATTGAGCACTTGAAATGTGTACGGTATGACTGAAGAACTGAATTTTTAAAATTGTAATCAATTTAAATTTAAGTAGTCGCACATGGCTACCAATTGGACAGTTGCAGCTCTGTTGCGTCATAGGGAATTTTATCAGAATGATCTTTTAGCCTTTTTGTTTTTTTCTTAGTGGAAAAATTCTATTTTGTTATTTATATAGAGCCACATTTTTTCTCATGTTTATGTTTCTCTGAACTAAAACAATTTTGTTTTCAAAAGCACCTGCTTCAATCTATTATTATTTGCCTACCCACCCCGCCCTCCCCCGCAAGTATGCAAACCATCAGTTGAGAAATTGAGCTTTTCTTTCTCCTGTACTCTGTTTTTTGACCATTTCAGTTCTGGTTGGACATAGGCTTCAAGGTTTTTAATTTTGAGAAGAGATGAAATTCATATTCTGCATTTTTTTAATTGACAGGGAAAAATAAAACTTACAGTTATTTAAAATTTCTCAATTCATGTTTTCATTTATCTTTGCCATTTGTGCAAAGTAGTGTTACTAATTAAATTAATTAAAGAAATTCAATTTTTTTTTTACATTTATGGGAAGAATGATGGTGCTTCTATAGGAATTCAGTTTTAAGTTCAGTCGTATGTTGCTTAATGATGGGGATATGTTCTGAGAATTACATCATTAAGCGATATCAGTATTATAGAGCATACTTACAGAAACCTAGATGGTATAGCCTACTACACATAGGCTGTATGGCATAGCCTATTGCTCCTAGGCTACAAACCTATACAGAATGTTACTGTACTGAATAGTGTAGACAACTGTAACATAAAGGGCTTTGTGTTTCTAAACATATTTAAACATAGATTATATAAAAGATTTTTAAAATACAGGTATACATGGTATACATGTATAGGGCACTTACCATGAGTGGTGCTTGCACAACTGCAAGTTGCTCTAGGTGAGTCAGTAAGTGAGTGGCAAATAAATGTGAAGACCTGGATATTACTGTACGCTGCTGTAGACTTTATAAATACTGTACACTTATGCTATACTAAATTTATTTAAAATTTTTTCTTCAATAATGAATTAACCTTAGCTTACTGTAAATTTTTTACTTTATAAACTTAATTTTTTAAACTGTTGGAGTCTTTCATAATAACATTTAGCTTAAAATATAAACACATTATACAGCTGTACAAAAATATTTTCTTCATATATCCTTATTCCATAGGCTTCTTGCTATTCTTAATTTTTTAACTTTTTAAAATTAAAAAAAAATTTTCCTCTTTTCTTTTTAACTTTTTAAACTTTTTTGTTAAAAACTAAGACACAAACACACACATTAGCCTAGGCCTACATAGAGTCAGGATCATCAAAATCACTGTCTTCTACCTCTACATCTTGGTCCACTGAAAGGTCTTTAGGGGTAATGACGTGCATGGAGCTGTCATCTCCTGTGATAACAGTGCCTTCTTCTGGAATGCCTCCTGAAGGACCTGCCTGAGGCTGTTTTATATGTAATTATTATTATTTTTTTAGGAGTAGGAGGAATAAAAAGTATAGTAAATACATAACAGGTAACATATTTATTATCATTATCAGGTGTTATGTACTGTACATAATTGTATGTGCTGTACTTTTATGTGATGAGCAGAAGGTTTGTTTCTGCCAGCATCACCACAAACACATGAGTAATGCTTTGCAGTATGATGTTCCAACAGCTCCAAAGTCACTAGGTGACAGGAATGTTTTAGCTCCATTATAATCTTATGGGACTACCACTGTATATGAAATCTGTCATTGCCTCAAACTTTGTTATGCAGTTCAGGACTGTATTTTAAACTGAGATAAAGGCAGGGTAGAATGGGGAAAAGATATTTGAGTTAGGAGATACGTGAGCTAGATTTTTCTTGTGATTCTGCCACTGAGGAGCTTTGTAACTCGGCAGGAAACATAACGTCTTTGGTTTCCTCATTTGTAACTTGAGGAGCTTAAAACAAATGCTCTGCACATTGACTATACTTACTGTAAAGAGAATGTTCTCAAATGAGCAGTAAAACACACACATACCCCCCATTCAGATAATATTCTCTGAACTATAAATTCTCTGAACTATAAATCTTATCTAAAAATTATTTATACTGTTACAGAAACTTTAAATAATTTAATGTTCTTGTCGGAGTCATAGTGTCTTTGTTTTAGGGACTCACATATAAACAAGCGTCAGATTATGGAATCAATCATGCACAGCTCCCGCTTGGAAATTTTGTGAAGATGAATAGTCGAAAAGTTTTGGCAGTTAATCACGGTAAGCTGTAAGGGATAAACTGAAAATATACCTGAGCGAACATTGTGAGAAAGAATATTACATTTAGTATTTGAACAAGTAGAAAGTATTATACCTTCCTGGAGACAAAATTGTAAAAAGTAATAATTTATAATTTGTTTAAGTAACAGAAATAACGTGTATTAGAAAATTTTGAAAATGTACGAAAGTATGAAAAAATTAGCTGTGTCTTACTGCACAGAAATACTTGGTGTTAACTTTTTGGTATTGACTTCTAGTTCTTTTCCTATGTGTATATATATTATTATTTATTACATAATTGGATTTTTACTATATTACATACAATGTTATGAATCTGGGATATTTTCTCTCCTTTATTGCTTTATTTTTTCATGTCACTGAATGATTGTTAATGGTGGCCAGGCACAGTGGCTCACACCTGTAAATCCTAATCCTAGCACTTTGAAAGACCAAGGCAGACAGATCTTGTAAGCCCAGGAGTTTGAACACAGCCTGGGCTACGTGGTGAAACTTCATCTCTACAAAAAATACAAAAATTAGCTGGGCGTGACGGTGGGTGCTTGTAGTCCTAGCTCTTCAGGAGGGTGAGATGGGAGGATCACCTGAGCTCAGGAGGTGGAGGCTGCAGTGAGCCATGTTTGTGCCACTGCACTCCAGCTTGGGTGACAGAGTGAGACCTTGTCTCAAATAAATAAATAAATTAATTAATTTTAAAAATGGTTGTTAATGGCTATGTAGTAGTCCATCATTTGAATATACAATAATTTAACCATTCTACTATGGTTGAATTGTGTTTTTTTCTTTTTGCTGTTGCAAATAACATTAAAATAGACATCCTTGTACCGGTCTTTGCCTGGACTTTGCTTTAAAAAAAATTCTAAGCCGAGTTTTTAGTCAATACACAACTACTTATTAAACTTTTTATGTGCTAAATACTTTCTATATAGCAGGTTCTAGGGAGTTATAAAAATGAAATTATCGATTCAACAAATGAATTGCCTCTAAAACCTTTGATATATAGTAGAAATTACTTTTTCCACAAAGTAATTCAGGTTAGCCCTTCAGCAGTATGCTGATGTGAGAGTACCCTGGAGACAATATTGATACTCTTTACTACAACCAATGTGAAAAGAAAAACAAAAGAAAAAAAAGCAGGCAAGGAGGTCCTAGCATGAGTGGCTCTTTACAGGAAACATGAAGAAAGTTAAGTGAATGCTAACTAGGTTGTTAGCATGTAAAGGATAAAGATGTGAAGGGGCTAAAAAAGAGTAGGAGAGAAACTGAAAAGGTCCTTTATTGATTATAATTGACATGGGATACTGGTAAATTTATGAGTGCTTAAGAACTGAACTGAGAAAAAGCTAGATAGGAGGTAACAGGCTTAACTACCTTGGGCAAATTGGGCTTGACAGACAATAGAAAGAAGAGACAAGAACGGAGTAGTTATTAGGACAAACTAGCACTCTTAACACAAAGGCAATGTATTTTAAAAGACATTGTGCAGCATTGTGATGAACTTGGCTAAGAAATGTACGGAGTTTGTCTTTGTTGCAGTGTTTGAAATTATTCTGGAATACCTGGAAACAAGAGACTGGCAAGAAGCGTTTTTTACTATCTTGCCCCAGCGGAAAGGAGCTGTTCCCACAGACAAAGCCTGTGAAAGTGCTTCTCATGACAGTCAGTCTGTCAGGATGGAGGAAGGTGGATCGGACAGTGATTCCAGTGAGGAGGGATATAGCAGAAATGAACTAGATTCACCACATGAAGAAAAGCAGGATAAGGAAAATCATACTGAATCTACAGTGAACTCTCTGCCACACTAATGTTACCTGGTTTCCTTTTAGTTTAAGGAAAAATTAGGAGAAAGTGAGGTGCTATATAGAATATTGAAATTGGAAGAACATTTTATTTTCTCTTATTTCTGTTGTGATTTTTAAAAACTTTTTTTTGGACCTAAATAATAATAAAAAACGCCCTTTAAACTTTGTAAGAAAATATTTTTTGATTTTGCATAAGAAGATTTAAATATGTATGTGGTTTTTTTGTTTTTAAAGCCTCAAATAGTAGTTTCTAGATGATTTTACTATATTAGTATATTTTCATTTTCTTTCATTTTATATTCTTTAGAATGTGCCTTCTGACCTTTCAGTTTTTTAATTTTATAGTCACATCAACATCTTTATGATCTATTGCCTATGTATCTGTGAGGGCACATATTCATAAATATACTGTCAATCTATCAGAATGTTGTGTATGGTGGGTTACCCTCTATTTGCAGCTTTTATGTTTAAATTAGTTACTTGAAAGAAATGTAGTAATTTTAGGAAGAAGTATCAGTTTGATAGACTTAATAACTCATTTCTTTTGGACTATGGAGCACATATCTGTTCCTTCTTTGTGATGCCTTTTTATGGTTCTGAAGTAATTACTGAAGAGTTGAGGATCTCTTCAATGCATTTTCTTAATTCTTACAATGGTGATAAGTTACTTCAATTATAAAATTGAATTTTGCAGACTGAATTATTTTATAAAGCTGTTGCTATTGAAAGATCAATTTTGTCTTTACCTGCATTTAAAATGGAACAGCTCTTAGCAGCTGTGGTTTTTTTTCCATATATTTTTTTAAAATTTGTTGGCTCTTAAGATGAATAAAGTTTATAGGTGCATCTGCCTCCTCTCCTATAAGAATATGCATACTAATGTATGTTTCTATAAATCAAATACACATGTGATAATATGCATGTAAATATATAACTATCCTCATCATGTATGGTTCTCAGTTATTAATTGATGATAACATGATTGATTTGCCATATATCTGTATTACTTGTGTGAATGGTTGTGTTGAACACACTAAGAACAATTTGAATTTTAAGTACAAAAATCCTTAACGTTTGTATGGGAACATTGGCAAGAAAGAATAGTGTAAAAGGGAACTGTTTTAGTTTCCTATCAGTAATTGTACATGCAGTTAAATGTTTAAGGTAAAATGATTGGTCTCTGTTACAGCTGAAAGATTTCAGTAGCCTTCATTGAGTTTGGGTAAAATAAGTTGCTGTTCTTTTGTCTTCTTTTTAATATATAAAAGTTATATTTAAGAAGTACATAACATACTATATATGTTACATACTAACATATATACACACAACAGAAAGTTTATTGGATTTAGTACTGATATTTACTATTTTTGTTACTTTATTCTTAGTAATCTATTATAGTTACCTATTTTAAGGTAAGGTCTGTAGGCAAGATATGTAAGTAAAGACAATCCCTACAATTTTAAAATAACAAAGCTTATGTCTTAAGTTGTATTTTTTCAAAGGTTCATGCTTTTCTGAGTAAATGTGGTTTATTAGCATGAAATATTATGCCTTTTACTTAAATTATTTTATGTAAAATAGGGCACTGTTTATGAAAGGGGGAAAATCATTCCAAATAAAAGTTTAATTTTTATTAATTATAAAAAACTGTATTAGTTTCCTAGATGTGCTATAACAAATTACCACAAACTGGGTGGCTTTAAACAACAGAAATTTATTCTCTTAACAGTTCCAGAGACTAAATATCCAGACTCACAATGTCCCAGTGCCATGCTTCCTCCTTAGGCCCTAGGAAAGAATACTTCCTAGCCTCTTCCTGGCTTTTGGTGGTTGCCAGCAATCCCTGCTGTTCCTTAGCCTATAGTGGCTTGACTCCAATCTCAGTTTTGTTGTCAAGTGGTCTTCTACCCTGTCTTCTATGTTTGTATCCGTGTCCAAACTCTTCTTCTAAGGAGACCAGCACTGGATTAGAGTTCACCATGATCCAATATGACCTCATCTTGACTACATCTGCAAAGACCCTGTCTCCATATAAGGTCACATTTACAGGGTACCATGTGTTAGGATTTGACATATCTTTTGGGGAACACAATTCTACCCACTACAGGCCCATATCTTATCTAGGATGTTCGTGGCAAGAAGGCGAAGATTACTACCTCTTTTGATATAACTAGTTTCTGAGGTATTTAAAAATTTGGTTTTAAAAATATTATTAAGCTTTTTGCTCATTTTAATGTATACTTTTCTCTCAACATTGTTTTGGTTTATTTAGGTTCTTTGTTAAAACTTCAGTAAATATTAAAGTTACATGTATTAGAACATAATAAAAGTAGAGAATTAAACTACCTAAATAAATGCATCAAAAAATACATCTGCTGAAATACAGAATTTCCTCACATTTAATTTCTTTAATAACCTACCGTCATCATAAAGCAAGCTCATTCTTAAGAGAAGAACCAGTCTTCATTCTGATTCTCCAGATTTTGGTGCTGTTGACATTATAGCATTTGAAAATGCTCAGAATGGAAAAAAAAACGAGAAAAGAAAGTAATTCTACTGAATAAACATCTTTTGGGAGGTAAATGAACAATGATGAAATCCACCAGTGACTGGCAATTATAAAGCAAAGGGACATACTATTACACTTTATAGACAGAAAAGGTCACAGAAATGATGTAGATAAAAGGCAAGAATTGTCCATAGAGCCCTGAGAAAGTATACAGACAACAGGTGTAAAATGAGATAAAGAAAAAAAAGAGAATGGCAGAGATTTGAATTAAGGGCAGTAAAGGCATTTAGTAGTCATTAAGCTTTGATTTCAGTTAGCATGCAGGTATTTATCTCTGTTTCCCTGTCTCATTACCAGACAAATACAGTAGTCATCTAATAAATGTGAAGAAGAGAAGCAGTGACAGAATCAAAAGGTGGCATATTGACAGAATCAATGGAAACAATAGGGAATTGGACTAAGCATAAGCCTTGCCACTGCCACTGTTGGTGATGAGACTTTGGATGAGTTATTCAACCTTTGTCAGGTCTCAGTGTCTTTATATGTAAAATGGAAATGTTATTCCATTTTCTCTCTCAGGGCTTCAGCAAACAATTGTCAAGCAGTAGCTAATTACAATGCTTGTATTGGCTTTCTCATTTCTTGCCTTATTTCCCTTGTTTCTCCGTCTTTTTGACACGCCTGCCCTAAAATGGTAATAATATATAGGCTTTTGTTTCAGGCTGTACTTTCTGAGGAACCCAGGCTTAGATAAGATTTTTAAAATGTAAACTTTCTAAATTACCAAATGAACACTCACTAAACAAAACAAGGAAATTACAGATCATTCAGTGAAACATTTATAAAAGCAACAAAAACAATGCTAACATTAATATCCACCATTAGTGCTGACTGAAAACTAGTTTCTTTCTGGCTCAAGAGTTAGAAACAATATGTATATGTTTTCTTTTTGGAGGGGAGGGGAGCATTTTTTCATAATAGTTCAACAACAGTGAGACACTAGATGATAAAAATCATCTCACCTGTTAAAATTCTGTTGTTGGGTTGGTTGGTTTGTTTGTTTTTGCTGTGATGGTGGTGTTTTGTTTTTTGTTCTTTGTGTTTTTTTCCCCCTCTAACAGAGTTTGGGGTAGGTGTCAAACTGTAACTGCCTAATTCTGATTATGGATGATTTTTCTAGTATCAGGGCTCTATGCTCATGTACTGATAGTGCAAGACTGGAAACATAGTATATAAATAAACATATTTCTTTTAGACATCGTATTAACTACAAATGGAAATATCATTTCCAGTAATATTTATTTGTAGCATTACATACAGGTATTTTTAGATTTACATGTGCCACCATAAAGAGGACCACTTGATTCCTCAATACCAAAAATATTCATTTGAAAAATAATTCGGTGATGTAAATGTGAAGCTCATATTCATGAAAGAATTCACCCAGTCTAGAACTTTTCTACCTCCGGTGTGTTGAAGGATAACATGCTCTTTGGGGACAGAGGTTGTATTCTTGTATACTCCTTGCTGACACTGGTTTTGCTGATCCACTCTCCTGAGTGTTAGGCCTGGGAGGAGACTTTGGTTTGCTGAAATATTCTGCAACAGGTATTTTCATATTATTTCTTCTTATAAGTAGTGGAGGCTTGTGCTCAGCCTCTGAAATAGAGAAAAAAATCTAAATAAGACCATAATTGAGACACTGAATACACCTTCTCCATGTTTTAGTAGTAAATTATCTATAAAAAACTATATGAAGTTTAGGTGAATCAGATACACCCAAAATTCACAAAAGAATATATTCCTTTTTTTTTTCACCACATGCTCATCTTTAATGAGTTATTTGTTCTGTAACATGCAGGATATGTTCCTTCACTCTCAAAAGTAAACATGATTGTGATTGCATAGGGTTGGTTATGGGTAAGAGTGACAGTGAGAGAAAGAAGGAAGATCTATGGTCCTGATAGATGCAACAAGAGAAGAGACAAGCAGTCTAAAACAAGTTAATTGTGCTTGTAAGACCTACATAATTGCACCCAAGCAGGAGTAGGGATGTAAGGAGATGCTAAATACCAACAATGGAGAAAATGGGGCATGACTTGGGAATTCTTATACAAACAATTCCAAATATCTAAATGATAAAATATGTGTGAGCCTTACAGGTAAGACATAAAGTTGAATAATAGAAACCATCACTGTCATGATGTTATAGTCCCAGGATGAGGAGTTTGGTAGGAGAGGCCAGATACAATAGGCTGTCCTTGGAGTCTAAGTAAGGGAGTACTTTGTAATTTTTAAACTATACTTATTATTGGCTGTTAGCAGATAGTGTCTCTTTTGGGTTTGGTTGATCACACTGGAACTTGCTGGGGTCTAGGGTGACCCCAGTCAGCTCTGATTATATATCATTCCTGGTATAAAGGGAACTTGTAGAAATGACAAGACACATTTTTGTATAAAGCTTGTAGATACACTTCATAGTTGTTGCTCTGTACTCATGAATGCTGTGCTTGTTTTAAAGCTAGAGACTGCCAAACCTACAAGGATACTTTGGGCTATTTTGGACCAAGGTAGGACTTTCCACAATTCTTGATTCTCCCTGGTTCCCCTACAGACTGGAGCTGGGCTTCTGGTGGAACACAAAACTGCTCTTTTCAGTTGTATTTCAGCTGTCTTGTAGGTCACCTGCTTGTGGCTGATTGCCATTTTACTCTTCTCTCTGGTTGACTTTGTCTCCAGTGAAATTATTTAACTCCATTAAGCTGTGAAGAACCAAAACTCTGCGATCACTGTCCTTTTGTTAGGTCAATGCAGGGTTTCCCTTTTCACTGAATTGCTATAACCAAACCTATAGTTCCTGTTGTCCTGCTGTCTTGCTTCTCAAAGAGTGTCTGTCCATGATCAGGCACTTTGCCTTTCAAAACAAAGGTAAATTTATCTTTATGAGAAAGTAAGCAGATGCTCTCTCAAGAGTTGATCTGGAAATTACTATTGTATTTTTCTGTTTTTTTAAAAGCACTGATCCTTAACATCTGTTCCCTGAGTCATTAGCACTTACTGGTTTCGTTATACCAACTCAATAGTTACCAAAAACTGTACTTAACCTTTTGGTACTTCCTTGTTTTCTTCAGATCCTTGACTTGACACTCTAGATCAGTTGGAGAAAGAAAAAAGTGAATTTCACAGATACAAAAAAGTATTTTCTATAGACTACACTGTCATCAATAAGTTCAGTGTATATGTATCTTAAATATGTTACCCCAATTCTTTGTTTTTTTTAATGCATACGGTATTAAATTTACTTTCCAATGAAAAATTCTTCTTACTTTGAGTAAATATTTAACTATTGTATCATATGTTAGTCATTAAGGTAGAGATTAACTCTTACTATCTTCTAGTTTCTGATTTTATGGAAACTTTAAGATAGGGAAAATTAGTAATACAATTTTTTTGTCTTAATGCTTTTTAAAGTGACATATTTATATTTTCAAAAATGTATTTCTCCTCTAACTTTAAGCTTTAGTCAACTTTTAATCTTAAAGCAACAAGATTTTCTCTCCGAGCTTAAATAACATCCTACCACACATTCTTTCACCATGATTCTACATAAATATATATTCTTCTTCTGTTATTGAAATAACAGCATTTAAGAAAAATTTCTCCTGCAATAATTTCAATTATTTTAGTAGTTATTTTTCTCTCTAGGGGACCCCAGGAGTAAATCAGAGAAAATTAAGTGAAGCAATTTATTTTAATCTTGCGTTGTTCTACACAAAAAAGTGAAACCTGTGTGATACACATTTAACAAAATATACGATAACTGTAACAATACAATTTTGTTTTCCTTAATTGCATCTATTTTTAGTTAAACTATAAAAACCTTTATTATCTTAGATTTCTAGGTAGCCACTCTGGCTTTTCCCTTAGTGGAAAAATAATTTTTCTTAAAAAGAAAGGTTACCAGATAAGAAAGACATAGTTTCTGCCAAAATGTTCTAAACAATAGAATTGAGAACAATTCTTATATTACATATATAAAAATGAAAGCAAATATATATTGCAGTCACTTACCGAATAAAGCGGAGCTTTAGAACCTCCTGTTTAACATTTTGAAAGATAAATAACAAGAGAATTCAAAGTCTTCATGTGCCATAGGCCCTCCCTCTGGGGCCCATTATATCTAATTACCTGGTTGGTTGATGCCCTTCTGTATCTCTGGTCAGCACTTTTGATTTTGCAAGTAAATTTGGGGGCGATTTAACTGTGGGTGGTGATTTAACTGTGGGTGCTTTCTCAGTCTCTGCTGCTGGTTCCATTGAGGTGTTTCTTCTGCAATGAGTCAACAGGTTTATCTCGGCAAGCTCAGAATGAATCAAAGCTGAGACCCACTCTTTTTCTGGTTTAAAAGACAAAAAAGGGTGGGAGGAGTGAAGGTTGCAATTATCATGTTGGCTAGAAACACAAGAATATCCAGCTCCTGAGTATGAAAGATTGGTCATCTATTTTCTGGATAGTTACCTATGTGGGAGTAAAGATTTCTGCAGAAAAGTTGGTTCATTTTAACATAGTTTCTGTTGACCTGTGATACTGTAGAGTGCCCAGAGTAGTTAACTCACTGAGGCACTTGCCCCTGAATAGCAGTGGAATAGTTTTAAAATATTGAGTACAGTAGCCAGTCTTACAGGCTGCTGCCAAAGATATAAGGATACCTATACAAAAATAAGAAGGGTAATATGATTCCATTAAAATACAGACTAATAGGTAATAAACAGTTACTAGCATATCTAGGAAGATATACACCAAAGTATTCACTGAAATGATGTCTGTGGTAATTTTATTGATTATTTTTATTCTGTCTTATCTCTTTTTTTCTTTCTGGTTCATCTGTTCTTTCTCCCAACAATAAGGATTTATTACTTGTATAGTTTATTAAATGTTACATTCTTAGAAAGGAAAAATAATTGGAAGGTAACTCAAGACCCATTGCCTTTAAACACTTGTCAATTGCCTAAAAAGTAGTATTGAATTCCTGGGGCAAGGTAATATTTCCAGAATGCTTCCTACTTTAAAACATTAGACTGTTCCTCACACATTGGTACTTCCTAGCATTGATCAGTGCAGTGATTCTCAAAGAGTAGTGCTGAGACCAGCATTATCAGCATCCCCTGGGAACTTGTCAGAAACACAAATACTCAAGTCCCACTGCAGAGATTTTGCCTCAGTCAGTCTGGTGATCAACTACATTTGAGGATAGCTGCTCTCTGCCATTTATCATTGTTCTGATTGGGAATGGCATGTGTTTTCATGGAACAGGGCAGGAGGGGCCCAAAAGAGGTTAGGAGATGACTGAGTTGATGGTTTTGCTGGGCAACTGGCAGAGCTGTTACAGGTTGGATAGCTGTTCTACTGTTCTCCTTACCAAAGGAAAGAAATAAGCTCTGTGTTCAGAGTTAACAACAGGACAGAGGATTATGCTCAGGGAGGCCTCTGGGTGTGTGGACTCCGGAGGAGCATAAACCAACTCTAGCTGAGAATAATACCTCCCTTGGACACAAGTGTTTCATGTCACCCAAATGAGTTCAATTTAAGGCATACTGAATTTTGGGTTCATTGAATGACCCAAATAACATGCATGCAGCTGGATATGCAGAACAGCGATTATCCTGATACTGAAACATTGCAGAAATAATATTGCAACATTATCTCTGCAAATCCAGGGTACAAAACTTCAGATATTGGCATACTCCCAGTTTCTGACAATAAATTGAGCTCAGTGTTTTAAAATTGATATCTTAATCGCACCTTTTGAAGTTGCATGAAGCAGCCACTGTAAAACTTCCGCCAGAGAATCAGTATGCAAAATGCCACAGAGCTTTGCCAGGATCTGACAGAGAACATTAGAGTTACATATGAGCAAATAAATAGTACAAGGCTTATCAGTTTTCCTTTACCTTCTCCAAAATCCCATCTTCCCAAACATCACTTTGTATATGATGTGCAATTAAGTCAATTCGGATTTTTAACTCAGGAGCTCGATTTCAAATAGCACACAGTAGAATCTTAGTGAAAACATTTCCAGTACAATTAACAGTTCAGGGTAGGCTATGGAGTGTGTTTGTCTGAGGTATTGCTCCTCACAAGAGGGCATTAGCTGCAGGGGTCTGCCTGCAGACCCTGACCTAAACGACGGATGAATAAAACGTACACTGACACGCAGATATTCTGTTTTGCCAGTCCAGCTGAGTGTCCAACCGCCTGCCCACCAAGAGAGGTTTGTCACTGTGGCCGGCCCTGAGCAGCTCGCACTCCAGGTATTTATTTGATATACAATTAACAACAGAAGCTTTGAGTAAACACACTTGTGGATAATTAACATGGTTAAGAGGGTAGTTCTAGGAATGATTAAAGCTCAGGTACTGAGGTCTAAGGTAAATACCATTAGGGGGCAATATCCCTAGTGGACCTCCCCCCAAGAAGGCCATCTGGGTCAAAGGCTAGTTAATGGAGGTAGGGTAAGCAGACAACTGGGGAAGCCTCTATTGTCCCTAGTATTTACCCTATGATCTAATGTTCTAAGGTAAGAAAGGGCTGCCTCCAGCCTGTTCAGTTATTACAAGCTGTGTAACCTTTTGGCCTTCCAAAAGGTTCGTGGCTATTCCCTATAACTTTCCCTAATATTTCCCTTTAATATTTCTGCCACCATCCTGAGTGAATCCCAACATTAGTCTTGTTTTGTCTGTTCAGTACCAACATCTTCTAGTAGGAATATACTTTTGGTGACTTTATCCTTCCCACTGTACCACAGGGGTCTAATGAGAATCCATCAGTCACAGAACTGGCCCCATCTGCCCTGCTCCTCTACATAGTCTGAGAGAGAGGGATGTGATCTGGGCTGGAGTCATCATTGTACCTCAGTTTCTTGAACACAGCGATTGGCCCAATGGGATGGGAATATAATTCCCTGTATTTATTCAGAATGCTTCCTTGAGATTTTTTTTAAAAACTCTGGAGCTACAGGCTTAAATGTAGGTGACAGTAGAGATAGAAATATGGAATAATTCTCATAAAAATGGACTATAATAAGCATTAAAATAAAAGTACAATGTGTTAAGTAAGCACAGGTAATGAAGTTTCCAGACTGATTCTTAATTGTGTCTGCTGTTAGAATTTAGACATATCTGATACTCATATCTGTCTCCTGAACTTCAGTGCTATATGTCCATCTGCCTACCAGATATATTCACTTAGCTATACTATAGATATTTTGGGCATAAAATATATAAAACAAAATCCACATTTCTCTTCCTAAAACCTGCTCCAAACTTACTTTTCCTCCTGGTTCCCCTATCTCAATGAACAGCACCAACATACATTAAATTGTCCAAACTAGATGCTGAGATTCATCCTGGACAACCCCCTTGCCCTTTTCTAAAACATAATGTCAAACAAATTCAGTAAAGTCTACCTTGTAAATATTTCTTAAATCACTCCTTTTGTCTTCATCCCCCTTGCCTAAAGCAAGATCAAATCTGGTTTGAGCTACTGCAACATTCCTTCTCTTAGTATTTCTGCCTGAAGTCTTAAATTATTATTAATTTAACAAATATTTGTGTTAGTCATTGATCTAGATGCTGAAGATAGAGAAGCAAAATTAAAGGGCTGCAAAATCAACTGCCCTGTATTGAACTTTGTTATTATGTTAAGATTTCTGTCTTTGATAATGACATATCCTAAAGAGAAAAAGTTAGATTTGCGTCTAATTTCACAACAAATCAACAACTGTGGTGAAAATAGAAAAAAAGCCTCACGGTATTTTCTAAGCCACTCTGCCTCTATAGATTTTTCATCAATATAGTGATTGCACATCACTCCTAACTTCTTCTGTCATAGATCACTAATTGATCAACAATATGCTAGAGAATATGATTATCCTTTTAGTGAGAGGATATAGAATATGCCTTCCTGGGAAATCTCCTGCATTCTCTGTCACAGAAACCTACGCAGATGCACCATGAACACAGTAGCTTCCAATCCCTTGAGAAAAACACTTGTTTCTGCAGCTTGGGGCAGGGATGACTACACCTGTAAACCAGGCTTCCTGAGTGTCAGAGATATTATAGCTTTTCCAAAGGGTCACAAATCGAGTCTTGATCAGATCTGGAGAAATGGAAAAGTATCCACTGAGTAGATTCTCTCTGTGATTCCACCTGTGGAAGTTTATTGAACTCACTCTTTGGAATCCCTCAAAAAACTTTTCGTCAATGATCTCATGATTTCTAGGGGCAGAGAAACCTTAATTCCTCAAGGCAACCCCATGTTTCTTTTGCCATAGGAGTAACTGAAAAATTATATGCAGGGTTCTCTGTATCATCTTGATTGGCAAAAACTCAGAGCAGACTACCAGGAAGGCTTCTGGAATTGAAAACTTCTCTTCCAACTCCAGAGGATAGTTGCTCAGCATCAGAGATATCCACCATTGTCCAGCAAAGATTCTGGGGATTCTAGCCTTGGTACCTATCATAAAAGTTGTCCTGACACCCTGTCTTTGCAGGACTTTTCAGTTCTCATTCTAATAATCATATTTTCCAAAATGGTTCCTGACCTTGAGTTCTGAGTGCCTGTCCTGAACATATTTCATGAAATGGCATAATGTATATGATTCATATCTTCCCATCTTTACTGGCATTATTCAGTACTCACAAGTCTATGTGCTGTAAGGATGAGTGCAAATTTTAACACATGGGGAAATTCCTGAAACTTGAAATGGAACTTTTTCAATTACTCCCACTAGAGGGAAGCTCCCTAGTCATTGGACCTATTCAATTAGAAATCAAAGTCAAGGATCCATCCTCAGTTTTTGTGTTTGTGGCTGGAAAGGGAGTGTGCAAAGAACATGGTTCAGCATCTCTTTAACAATATATTTGCCCTCTGCAGTCATAAAAGGTCAGGTCTGGCAGGATTTAATGACTTCGAATCTCTGTAAAGAGTGGTCACAGGGGAAAAAATTGGTGGTATTAATGCACATTACCAGAAGAAACTACCCAAACCAGTCCTGGGATTAGAGATTTGAATGGCAATGAACTGGATTTCTAAGAAGCTGTCTTCTCTGGTCAAAGAAAACTGGTTTTGCCAGGTTCTGGAATAGGAGACTTCTATCCCTATGTTTGTCCAAACTTTTTTTTAAAATTGAAAACCTAGGCGTGAACTATCTGACATTGTGTATTCATATTTTTCCCTTAAAAGAGATGTTAAATTACTTGTTCACTGATTACTTAACATTTGAAATGAAGGAGTTACCATTTACTCTGCACATCTGTATTAAAATAAATAATTCTAAATATGTTCACTATCAACTCCAAACATTTAAAGAAGCTGAAACAATGGCCCTTGTTAAAAATTATTATCTAACCTATCAATCCTTGTCTTTTTCTTGGAGTTTTTAGTCTATTTGTCCTTTTGCATAGTTTTAAGTGTAACGTATTGCTATTTGTTTTTTATTTTTTCCTTCTGCTACTGTTCCCCTTATTCTTATCTCTGCCTCCTTTGGGATTAATCAAGCATATTTTAGTATTCCACTTTATCCTCTCCATTGGCCTTTTAGCTATAATTTTTTTGTTGTTCAAGGGATTAAAATATGCATCCTTAACCTAATATAGTGTTCCTTGAATTAATATTATGCCACTTAATATATAATGTAAGAACCTTATGAGTTATACTTCCATTTATCTCTCACCCGAACTTTGTGTTATTGTTTTACATTTTACCACTCTGTTTTCTTTATAACCACACTTACCTCCCTCTCACCTCTTCCTTTACTTCAGAATGACAGAACTATAAAATGTCGGCTTTTTTTTTAAATTTTAAGAGCTTTAAAGTGTCATTTCATTGTCTTATGGCTTGCATATTTCTAGTGAGAAGTCAGCTGTCATTTTTATCATTACAGTCATGCACCATATAACAATGTTTCAGTCAACAGTGGACCACATATATGATGGTGGTCCAATAAGATTATCATATTGTATTTTTACTGTATATTTTCCTGTTTAGATACACAAATACTTACCATCGTGCTACAATTTCTACAGTATTTCAGTATAGTAAAATGCTATATAGGTTTATAGCCTAGGAGCAATAGGCTATACCATATGGCCTAGGTGTGTAGTAGCTGTAACATGTAGGTTCATGTAAGTACACTCTGTGATGTTTATACAACAATGAAACTGTCTGACACATTTCTCAGAATGTATTCCTGTCTGATGCATGACTGCCTATGTAATATGTCTTTTTTCTCTTGCTGATTTCAAGATATTCTCTTTGGTTTTCTGCAACTTTATTATGATGTGCCCAGATGTAACTTCTTCTGTGTTTATCCTTCTTGGGTTTTGTAAGGTTTCATCAAATTTGGAAAAATATTAGCTATTAGCTCTTCAAATAACTCTTATGCTCTAATCTCTCTTTCCTCTTCCTCTGAGACTCCAATTGCACATATATTAGACCACCCAATATATTCTCACAGGTCAATAAGGTTTTGCTTACATTTTTTAAGTCTTTTTACTTTAATTTGGATATTTTTATTGACCTCTCTTTAACTCCACTTATATGTTTTTTTCTGCAGTGCCAAGTGTGCTGCTAATGACATCCAGCGAAATTTTGATTTCAAATATTGTACAGTCATGCATTACTTAATGACAAGAACACGTTTTGAGAAATGCATCATTAATGATCCCATCACTGTGTGAACATCATAAAGTGTGCTTACACAAACCTAGATGATACAGCCTACTACACACCTAGGCTATGTGGTATAGCCTATTGTTCCTGGGCTACAAACCTGTACAGCATGTTACTGTACTAAATACTGTAGGCAACTGTAACACATTAGTAAGTATTTGTGTATATAACCATATGTAAACATAGAAAACGTACAGTAAAGATACCATATTATATACTTATGGTACCACTGTCATACTTATGATCTGTTATTGGTAGAAACATTGTTATGCAGTGCATAGCTGTATTTCTCAATTCTAAAATTCCTTTTGGTCTCTTTTTAATTTCCATTTCTCTAGAGAGATGCCTTATCTATTCACTCAGTATGTCTTTATTTTTTTCTCAGAAATCCTTGAAAATCTTTAAAAACAATCTCTTTTACAGCCTTTTCTACTAATTTCCACATCTGTGCCATTTCTGTGTCTGTTATTATCAATTCTTTTTTTTTCTTCTGCTTATGGGTTGTAGTTTGCTATTCTTTGCATGTCTAATAACTATTATTTTAGGGACTTTATATATGCTACATTGTGGAGAGTCTATATTTTGCAACCTGTGGATCAGGAGGTGCCCTCATGAGCCCACGCCACAGGGCTCTGGGCCTGAAACACAGAGCTGTGTGAAGTCTCAGCAGAATAGTCACTCAGGCACACACAGAAACCTGAGAGTTTTACATACTCTAGCTCAGGAATCCTGGCAAGGCAGGAAATCCATCTGTACATATCCCTAGGAAGAGGACTGAATCTATGGAGCTAAGCAGCGTCATTCTGTTTGCCCCACTTACAGGGCATCTTACAAGTTAAGACCCAATGGCTTGGAATTCCAGCCAGCCAGTGGAAACAGGCTGGAGACTGCCTGTGATGGGACCAAGTTCCCAGGGGAAGGGGCAGCCAGCATATCTGTGTTTTGGTCAACTCAGCTGTTTTAGCCTGCTGGCTCCAGGAGTGCAGGCCATCTGGACAAGGAGAAGTCCCCCACAACACAGCACAGCTGCTGTGCCAGATCATGCCCAGACTGCTTCTTTAAGTGGGATCCTGATCCATTCCTCCTCACTGGGTGGGGCCTCCCCATGGGAATTTCAGCAACTCCAGCCAGGGTCATACACACAAAGCTCTGATCTTCCCCTGGGACAGAGCCCCTTGGGGGAGGGGTAGCTGTTGTCTCTGCATTTCAGTTGACTCAGCCATTCCAGCCTGCCAGCTCTGGAGAGTCCAGGTGGTCTGGACTAGGAAGAGTTCCCCCCAATGTATCATACCTGCTCTTCCCAAAAGCAGCCAGACTGCTTCTTTAAGTAGGTCCCTGATCCCATTCCTCCTGACCTGATAATACCTCCCAATAGAAGCCTCTACACACCTCCTATAGGAGCATTCGAGCCAGCAACAGGTCAGTACCCCCCTAGGATGGAGATCCCAGAGGAAGGAGCAGGCAGACACCTTTGCTGTCTTGCAGCCTTCACTGGTGATACCTCTAGGTATGAGAAAACTCAAGGCAACCAGGGTCTGGAGCAGACCCCCAGCAAACTGCAGCAGCCCTACAGAAGAGTGGCCTGACTGTTAGAAGAAAAACAAACAAACAGAAAACAACAACAACAAAGATGCCACAGAAATCCCATTTAAAGGTCAGCAACCTCAAAGATTGAAGGTAGATAAGCCCACAAAGATGAAAAAGAATCAACGCAAAAATGCTGAAAACTCAAAAAGCCAGGGTGCTTCTTCTCCTCTAAATGACTGCAACACATCTCAAGCAAGGGTACAGAACTGGGCTGAGGCTGAGATGGCTGAATGAGAGAAGTAGGCTTCAGAAGGTGGGTAATAACAAACTTTGCTAAGCTAAAGGAGCACGTTGTAACCTAATGTAAAGAAGCTAAGAATCCTGATAAAACAATACATAAGCTGATAACAAGAATAGCCAGTTTAGAGAGGAACATAACTGACCTGATGGAGCTGAAAAACACAAGAACTTCACAATGTAATTATAAGTATTAATAGCAGAAAAGACCAAGTGGAGGAAAGAATCTCAGAGCTTGAAGCATATCTTTCTGAAATAAGACAGGCAGATAAAAATAGAGAAAAAGGAATGAAAAGGAATAAGCAAAACCTCCGAGAAATGTGGGATTATGTAAAAAGACTGAACTTATGACTGATTGGAATACCTAAAAGAGATGAGGAGAATGGAATCAAGTTGGAAAACATACTTCAGGATATCATCTAGGAGAACTTCCCCAAACTAGCAAGACAGGCCAACATTCAAATTCAGGAAATCTGGAGAACCTTGGTAAGACACTCTGTGAGAAGATCCACCCTAAGATACATCATCATCAGATTCTCCAAGGTCAAAATGAAAGAAAAAACATTAAGGGCAGCCAGAGAGAAAGGCCAGGTCACCTACAAAGGGAAGTCCATCAGACTAACACCAGATCTCTCAGTGGAAACCCTACAAGCCAGAAGAAATTGGGAGCCAAGAGTCAACATTCTTAAAGAAAAGAGTTTCCAACCAAGAATATCACATCTGGCCAAACTGAGTTCCATAAGCGAAGGATAAATAAGATCCTTTTTAGACAAGCAAATGCCGAGGGAATTGTCACCACCAGGCCTGCCCTGCTCCTGAAGGAAGCACTAAATATGGAAAGGAAAAGTTTTACCAGCCACTACAAAAACACAGTTTAGTACACAGACCAGTGACACTATGAAGCAACCACATAAACAAGTCTGCAAAATAACCAGCTAGCATCGTGGCTACAGGATCAAATTCACACATAGCAATACTAACCTTAAATGTAAATGGGCTAAATGCATTAGAGAAATGCAAATCAAAAGCACAGTGAGATAGCATCTCACACCAGTCAGAATTGTGATTATTAAAAAGTCAAAAAACAATAGATGCTGGCAAGGTTGTGGATAAAAAGGAACAATTTTACACTGTTGGTGGGAGTATAAATTAGTTCAACCATTGTGGAAGACAGTATGGTGATTTCTCAATGATCTAGAGGCAGAAATACCATTTGACCCAGCAATCTCATTACTGGGTATATACCCAAAGGAATACAAATTATTTTGTTATAAAGATATATGCATGTATATGTTCACTGCAGCACTATTCACAATAGCAAAGACATGGAATCAACCTAAATGCCCATCAACGATAGACTGGATAAAGAAAATGTGATACATATACACCATGGAATACTATGCAGCCATAAAAAGGAATGAGATCATGTCTTGCAAGGACATAGATGGAGGTGGAAGCTATTATCCTAGCAACTAATGAAGGAACAGAAAACCAAACACCACATGTTCTCACTTATAAGTGGGAGCTGAACAATGAGCACACATGGACATATGGTGGGGAACAACACACACTGGGGCCTGTCGGGGGTGTTGGGGGAGAGGGAGAGCATCAGGAAGAATAGCTAATGGATGCTTGGCATAATACTTAGGTGATGGGATATCTGTGTAGCAAACCACCAGGGCATACGTTTACCTGTGTAACAAACCTGCACATCCTGCACATGTACCCCAGAACTTAAAATAAAAGTTGAGGGAAAAAATAGTGTTTTGTTCTTGAACATAATTAATATATTGGCAAGTGAACTTGATATCTTGAAATTTTATTTTAGGATTTGAGAATCTAGCCTAGAGTAGCCTCTATTGCAGGGCTATTTTTAAGGTGTAACTTTTCTGGGGTCTGAATTGAAGTCCTGGTATGTTCCGCAAGGTATCTTCACTCTGGCGAGGTCTTTTAAAGGTTTCTTAGAACTCTAGCAACTCTAAGCTCTGTGATACCTCCCATTAGCTCTCCTTGACAGGTCTCAGAATCACCCTGTACATGTGAGGCTTCATATTGGACTGAACACTTAATGGTACCCCTAAATTTCTGGAGCTCATTCTCTGCACAGATTTGTCTTCTTCAGATCTTACTTTGCAAATTCCAGCCACCTCAGCATCCCCAAATACTAAACTCTATTTTCTGTACTTAGTGAAGCTGCTGCTCTCTGTTCAGGCTCCACTTCTCTGTGCCATGATTAGGCACGTGCCCCAGGCAGAAGTCTGGGTTGAATATGAAAATAACCCCAATTGTTTCTCTTCTCTCAATGGTCCAATCTGTAGTGTCTGTTGCCAAGTACCTGAAAGTCGTTTCTGTATATATTTTGCTGAATTATATAGTTTTTTACATCAGGAGATTAAGCGTTGAGCCTAATCTATCATTTTGGAACCAGAGTCCCTTGCTTGCAACTTTGTCACCCCTTTTCTCCTCAAATTAATCTGCATATTGTATCCAGAGTGATTTTTCTAAAGTACAGTTGTAACTATGTAATTCTTATACTTACAAAGTAATTCAGTATCATTTAGTGCTTAAAATTCTTTATCGGCTTCCCACACCCCTTGGGATGAAATCTGGACACCTTGATAGGGCTTATAAAGTACTACATTATCCAGTCTCTTCCTAAGTCTCCAGCCCCATCTCTTGCCACTTTCTCCATCCACTGTCTGCATCAACCATATTAATTGTTGTTCGTTGTTTTAAATAAGCAATGCTCTCACTCCTTAGTCTTAAGATACGAAGGTCATTTGACTGGGAACGATCTCTTCCATACTTCTCTTTATCTTCTAATTATATCCTAAACATTCTTTAGTTCCCTTTCTCCTTGAAGGCTCTCCGAGCTACAAAGTCTCCTGGTACATGTTCTTATAACAGCTGCACTATTACTTCATAAGCTCTATGAATGAAGAAATTGATTGTATCCTCATACTCTAGTATTTTGTAGTTTGACATTAAATATTTACAGAATAAATAAGATGCGTTTGGTCGACTTTTCTTTTTTAATTTGAGACTCAGCAGGTACATGTGCATGTTTGTTACATGGATATATTGAATAATGCTGAGCTTTGGGCTTCAGTTGAATCCATCGTGCAAATAGTGAACAGAGTTCCTGATAGTTTTTCATTCTTTGCTTCCTTCCTTCCTCCTACCTTTTGGAGTTTCCCGTGTCTATTGTTCCCATCTTTATGTCTACATGTACCCAGTGTTTAGCTCCCCTTTACTGGTGAGAATATGAGGTATTTGGTTTTCTGTTTCTGTATTTATTGACTTAGAATAATGACCTCTAGCTGCATCCATGTTGCTGCAAAATGAATTATTCCATATTTTATGGCTGCGTAGTATTCCACGGTGTATATGTACCACCTTTTCTTTACCCAGTTCATCACTGATGGGCACTGAGGTTGATTCCATGTCTTTGCTATTGTGAATATTGCTGTGATAAACATGCCAGTGCAGGTCTTTTTATCTTTTAGAACAATTTATTTTCCTTTGGGTATATACCCAGTAATGGAACTGCTGGTTTGAATGGCAACTCTATTTATAGTTCTTTGAGAACTCTCCAAACTGCTTTCCACAGGGGCTGAACTAATTTATAGTCCCACCAACAGTTTATAAGAGTTGGGCAGATATTTTGGTGTTATGTCTATAAAGATCTTTGGAAGGAAGGCTTAAAACAAGGTGCTAATAGACATGGAATTATGTTTCTCTTTCCTTTTAAAGTAATAATCATGAAACTGCATAACCTTTCACACATACCCCTGCAAAAACATTTCCTGATTTCACAGCCCATTTAGAGTTACTCAATGGATAGTAGGAAATTAGAAAATATTCCACTTTTCTTTTGTAGGAAACATGGAAGAATAGAATGCCTCCAAGATGAGCAATATTTCTGGGGCTCTTTTATACAAGCCAAAAAAATCTTGATAAAACCTACTTTATCAATTTATTCCCTCTCTGTTCATTTATTTAGCAAATAGTCAACAACTGTTTGGCAAGATACCATTGTCTGTGTGCCAGTTAATATTTTTCAAGCGAAGTGGTGAGTGCTAAGAAATCAGTTGTGAACAAGGCAGACAAGATCCCTGCCTTCAAAGAGTTTATATTTTAGTGAGTTTTATATCAGCCAATGTCCAGCTAAGTTGATTTTTGTAAGATGGAAGATGCTTTTGAGAGGAGGGCTCTTTCATAGATGCCCAGAAAGCCAGCTCTATAGGATCATGCTGTTCTATTGATATGCTCAAGGAAGGATGACAGTCTTACTAAAACTGCATTCAGCTTATGGATTATTTGAGTTGAGAACTATGTATTTAGCTGATTTTCTACAGTTATCCTTTTGATCTTGAGTTCACTTTTCCTTTTAATTTATTTATTCAATATCCAACAAATACTTATCTAACAATTACTAGGTGTCTAGCACTCACCTAGGCACTGAAGATTAAGCAGTAGCAAAGGCAGATAAGTGTGAGATCTTACACGATTTAAATTTTAGTGGGAGTGGGGCAAGGAGAGAGATAAAATATTGAACTAAATAAATGTCTGAACATACATATATAGCATATTTATGCAAAAAAATAACAAAGGGTAATGGGATATAGAGTGACTGGTTAGCTACTTCAGATTGGATGGTTAGAGAAAGTATTTCCGAGTAAGCGATACTTAAACTGAGACCTCAATGAGCAGGTGATCACGGAGCCAATAAAGAGAAAGATAATTCTTAGAGGAAAGCTCTTAAGGTGAGAATGAGAAAATTATAGAAAGATCAAAGTGGCCAGAGTGTAGCAGGTGAAACAGTGATTCTGAAAACTCTGTATAATATAAAGTCTTTAGCCAGAATCATCAGGAAATAATGTATAAACATAAGTCAAATATGTAAATACTCTCCCTCCTATACATTTCCTTTTATTCTCCTTCTCAAGTTTAATTATCAGCATAAATTATTACACCAAGGTCACTATCATACTCTGTGCTCTACTTTTAAAACACTTCTTTGTTAGGCTTATTCAATAACCATCTCTACAACATGCTCTGTTATTTGTAATTACAGCTACAGACACTGATTACTTAAAATTCCAATTAGAGGCATCATTACAACCTTTTAACCCTTAGTTCATTGTAGTGGGACTTAACGGTGGTTCAATATGGAGATTACCAAAGAGATTGAAAGAAGGAAAAAAATGGCAGATGACAAATATCAGCTGACTGATGTATTCTTGATTTTATATCATTCTCAGAAATAACTGTGGCTGGGGAGGGCCTTTCAGAAAGCTCATATGACGTATTACTATTAATATAACTAAGTTTATAACCCCAGACAGAGAAAGTTTGAAGACATAGTTTTGCAAAGAAAAGAGGAAGAGATGAATGTTGATTGGAGGAATCTATGTTTTAAAATATGAGAAGTAAATGTGTAGATTGCAGCAAGACATTAAGAGTAGTGTCTCTCAAGTATTAGAAAGATGATAACGAAAGATGGAAAGAATAGGGCTGGGTTTGTGTGATAAACACCAAGCTTTTCATTATGTCTGAATCAAAGGTTGTGTTTATCTGAGAGTGGCAAGATTCCAAGGGAAAGTAAGACTGGAAATGAAAATAGGAGTATGCCTTGGATTTCAGGCTAAGCAGTCTTAAATCAATTCAGTTCTCAGTAAGGAATCATTTAAGAGTTTTAAGGATGCTAGTGGTATAAAATTTTTGGATATTCATGCTGTTTCCAACTTATGGATTTGATAAACCTGATACTTACTTTTATTTCCTGATCCAGATAGTTTGGTATGCAAATGGTGTTTGCTTTCACATCATTCTTGGTACTTGTCATCCCTGAAGAACAGTAGCCAGGAGTAGAGCATGCCTTTGGAGGTGATGGTGGCCTTTTGGCCTTAATTTCTTCCTAAATCAAAGGTATAATATAACCAATATACATTTGCACCCACCTATATTTTCTATGAAAATTCAATGTAAAATGAATGGGAAATATTGTGGTTAATAAGAGAGATAATGAAAGTAAAAAAAAGGTTAGTTTTATCTTAAGCTATCAAATATTTATATTTGGAGACAAAACAAGTAGTGATATCTTATTAACTTCTGATGAAATCATTTTAAACTCTTGGCTAAATAACAAGATAACAAATTTGTAATATGCAATGTATAACCTTTTATATCAGATAGCAGCCAACTCATGACACATGAGATTTGCTGTTAAGTTGGGAAGATTTCCCTTTTATGGCCAGGAAAAGACAGCTGAGAGGTTTTATGCTTTGTCTGTGAAGCCACTACATGATGCAAATTGCTACTTCCTTGCTCCAAGTAACAGCTAATAGCTGGAGAGTCAGAAACGCAAACTAAATTTCTTCCCTTGATCAGTTGGAAGGGAAATAGAAAGGTTATTTTCTCGTTCTGGGAGGTAAATATACAGTTTGCAATTTTAAAAAATTAAAAGGTTCTGGGAGCTTTAAGTCCATGAAGAGTTACAGAAGCCTTAGATCCATGTGCCTGTTCCAGGAAAGGCTTTCTACCCTTCAGAAGTGACTGATTTATAATAACACATAGAACCTAGTGCCTAAATGAGTCAACAACCTGGGATTTTGATGATTGGAATTGATAAAACAATATTTAACTTTATGTTTAGTAAAAATAAATCTACAGTATATTTGAGGCATTCTTTAAGTTTATTATACAGATTTCTTTATGGAAAAATAGTAACACAGTAAGTCCTTAATGTTGTTGATAGCTCTTAGAAACTGACTTTACGTGAGATGACGTATAACAAATCCAATTTTTTTTTTCTCATCCACTGATATGATTGGCTCTGTGCCCCTCCCAAATCTCACCTTGAATTGTGATAATCCCCACGTGTCAAGGGCAGGACCTGGTGGAGTTAATTGAATCACGGGGTCAGGTTCCCCCATACTGTTCCCATGAAAGTGAGTTCTCATGAGATCTGATGGTTTTTATAAGTGGCATCCCCCTTTACTTGGCTCTCGCTTCTCTTGCCCGCTGCCATGTAAGACATGCCAGTTTTGCCTTCTGCTATGATTGTAAGTTTCCTGACTCCTCCCTAGCCATGCAGAACTGTGAGTCAACTAAACCTCTTTTCCTTATAAATTACCCAGTCTTGGATATGTCACACAAATAAAGTCCAGCAATTGAGTCATGAGTCAAAGAAGAAATAATAATGAGAATTAGAAAATACACTGAACTCAGTGAAAATGGTATGTACAAAAATTGTGAGAGTGGCTAAAGCAATCTTCAGAGGGGAATTTATAGCTTTAAAATACATATATCAGAAAGATAAAATGAATTACAAAAAGAGCAATAAGATAAAGTATGTAATAGAAAGAGAAAACTAATAACAGCAGAAATTAATAAAATAGAAAATATACAACATAGAGAATCAAAAAATGAAAATCAATTCTTTGATATACTAATAAAATCAATAAAATTATTGAATAAACTTCTGTTGAAAATTATAAACTTCTTTTAATTGAGAAAAACAAAGACACAAATTAACACAACTAATATGTAAAAGGGTACTTCTTACACAACCAGCAGATATTTTTAGAAGAATATAAGGATATTATGCATAACTTTGCCAATAAATCTGAATTTAGATTGAATAAACAACTTTTAGAAAAGAACATATTACCAAAAACTGATTCAAGGAGAAATAGAAAATCTGAACAGTTTTATAACAAAATAGATTTTAAAGCAAAGAATAGTGTCAGGGATGAAGAGAGTAACTTCATAATGATAAAAAGGTCATTTTATCAAGAAGACATAGCAAACCTAAACAGTTTTATGCCTAATAAGAGAGCTTCAAAATACATGATTAAAAACTGGTAGAAATGGAAAGAGAAATTTAAAAATCCACAATTATAATCAGCAATTTCAACACCTCTCCCTCAATAATTGGCAGAAAAAGTAGCCAATCAGTAAGGCTATAGAACAAGGGTCCCCAAATCCCTGGACCACAACCTGCTGCACAGCAGAACGTGAGCCATGGGAGGGCAAGTGAGTATTACCGCCTGAGTTCTGCCTCCTGTCAGATCAGCAGCGGCATTAGATTCTCATAGGAGTGCAAACCCTATTGTGAACTGCACATGCAAGGAATGTAGGTTGTGTGCTCCTTATGAGAATGGAACACCTGATGATCTGAGGTGGAACAATTTCATCCTGAAACCATTCCCCCCACCCCACCATAGGTCTGTAGAAAAACAGTCTTCCAAAAAAGTTTGGGAGCTGCTGCTGTAGAAGACTTGAACAACAGTATCACCTAACTTGACCTAATTGATATTTATATTGCGCTCTACCAAACAACAGCAGAGTGAATATTTGTTTCACGGGTACAAGTCTCAATAAATTTAAAACATACAAAGTATACAAAGTGTGTTCTCTGACTACAATGGGATTAAATTGGAATTAATAACATAAAGATATCTGGAAAATCCCCCAAATATTTAGAAAGTAAATAATATGATTTTGAGTAACCCATGGGTGAAAGAAGAAATTGAAAAGGATATTAGGAAGTATTTTGAACAGAATGAAAATGAAAAGTCAACACAGTAAAATTGGGGGATGCAGCCAAAGTAATGCTTATAGGAAAAATCTAATAATAAATGCTTATATTAGAAAAAAAAGTCTCAAATCAATGACCTAAGATTTTACCTTCTATAAAGATAGGAGCCAAAGTCAATGAAATGGAAACACAAAAGCAAAACAATAGAGATACTCAATGAACTGGAATACTGATTCTTTAAAATGATCAATAAAACTCACAAACCTCTAGCTAGACACGTCAGGAAAAAAACAAGACACGAATTGCCAAAATCAGGAATGAGAGAACAAACATTAAACATTATAAAATAGTAAAAGGAATATTTCATGAAAAACTTTATATCAGTAAGTCAACAACTTAGATGAAATGGACATATTCTTTGCGAAATACAAACTACCAATGCTGGCTAAAGAAGAAATAGACAACCCAAATAGCCTATATCTATAAAAAAAAAAAAGAAATTGAATTTGTAGTTAAAAACCTTGACTCAAAGGAAATATCAAGCCTAATATTTTACTGAAGATTTCTACTAAACTTTTAAGGAAGAATTAATATCCATTCTACATAAAATCTTCCAGAATATTAAACAGGAATTCCCAACTTATTCTATAAAGCCAGCATTATGCTGATATTAAAACCAGAAAAAGACTTTATAAGAAAACTACAAACAAATATTTCTCACAGACACAAGAATGCTAAACATTTTTAATGAAATTTTAGTGTATGACAAGGATAATACATCATGACCAAGTGAAGTTTTTACTGGATATGCAAGGTTGGTTCAAATTTGAAGCTTAGCCAATGTAATTCACTATATTAACAAACTAAAAAAGAAAAATCATTTGATCATCTCAGCTAGATACTGAAACAGCATTTGGCAAAATACATCTCTCCCCATTTCTGTTAAAATTCTTAGCACACTAGGAATGGAAGGGAACTTTCTCAGCCATATAAAGGGCATCCACTAATAAAGTAAATGAACATAATATTTAATGGTGAAAGTCTGAATGCTTTCCTCCTATGATCAGGTACAAGGCAAGGATGTCTTCCCTCATCATTTCTATTCAACATTGTACTAGAGGTTCTAGCCATTGCAGTAAAGCACAATACAGAGATACACAGCATGCAGATGCGAAACTATGATGGAAAAAATTATAAATTTTGTAAAGACATCAAAAAAAGAGCAAGCCTCAGACTGGAAGAAAATATTTGCAAAAACATGCATGTAACAAAATATTTAATCTAGAATATATGAAGAACTTTTACAACATTATAATAAAAAAGTCAACAACCAATTTTTTTTTTTTTTTTTTTGAAACGGAATTTTGCTCTGTCACCAGGCTGCAGTGCAGTGGCACCATCTCGGCTCACTGCAACCTCCTCCACCTCCCAGATTCAAGCAATTCCCCTGCCTCAGCCTCCCAGTAGCTGGGACTACAGGTGCGTACCACCACGCCCGACTAATTTTTTTGTATTTTAGTAGAGACAAGGTTTCACCATGTTGGCCAGGATGGTCTCAATCTCCTGACCTCATGATCTGCCTGCCTGGGCCTCCCAAAGTGCTGGGATTGCAGGTGTGAGCCACTGCGCCTGGCCAACAACCCAATTTAAGAAGTGGACAAAAGATCTAACAATATATTTCCCATAAAAAGATATATACGTGGCAAGTAAGAATTGGAAAAAATGTCAACTTCATGAAGAAAATGCAAATTAAAATCACAATAAGATACTACTACATACCCACTAGCTTGGCTAAAAATAAAAAGACTGACCATTCTAAGCTTGGGGAAGATGTGGAGGAAAAAACTCATACACTGCTGGTGGGAATGTAAAATGGGACAATCATTTTGGAAAACAATTTGGCTATTTCTTAGAAACTTAAACATACAACTACTATAAGACACAGTTATTTCACTCATAGGAATTATCCAAGAGAAAAGAAAGTATATAACCAAACAAAGACTTGTAGACAAATGTTCATATTAGCTTTGCCAGAAATTGGGAACAACCTAAATGTCCCTCAACAGGTAAATAGATCAACACATTGTAGGATAACCATACAATTGAATACTACTCAGCAATAAAAAGGAATGAACTATTGATGCACATAAAAACATGGATGAATCTTAAAATAATCATGCTGAGTTAAAGAAACCACATTTTAGAAAGAGAACTCACCATATGACTTTATTTTTATAAAATCCAAAAAAGTCCATGCTAATGTTTAGTGACAGAAAGCAGACAAACATTTGCCTGTGGGAGGGCCAGAATCATGAGAAAACTTTTGGGAGTGATGAGGACGTGCATTCTCTTGACTGCAGTGGTAGTTTCCCAGGTGTGTATTTGTCAAGGCTCATTAAATTGTGCATTTTGAATATGTATATCTTATATTATGTTAATTAGACTTTACTAAAGCTGTAAAAATATTGTGAAACATGGTGACTTTTCGGAAAGGTATGTAAAGAAAAGGAGAGGAACTTATAGAAGTCAAACTAAATAGTGGTAAATAGCTGTTCCTTACCTTTTTAATTACTAAGGGATTCTCACTGGAAGTTTTGAAGCACTCTTTAATTTTTCTACTGGGCTCTGAAATAACATTGAGGAAAAATGTATTTAGATTAAACTGAAAAAGAATTTATATCACATGATATATGTGTCAATTGCTGAAATAGATGAGAGTATTTCTGACTTTAAGGTCCATTCAGGAATCTGTTTATAAATATTAGGAAATTTGCAGGTAAATGGCATTATAATAACATAAAGTATTTGCATTTAAAAACTAGTTCTATGCCCAAGATGATGATATAAAAACACAAGGCAAATGCTTTCTTGATCTGGTTAAACTGATTTAAAAAGTCTATATTTTAGGGAGGCCGAGGCGGGCAGATCATGAGGTCAGGAGATCGAGACCATCCTGGCTAACACGGTGAAATCCCGTCTCCACTAAAAAAATACAAAAAAATTAGCCGGGTGTGGTGGCGGGCACCCGTAGTCCCAGCTACTTGGGAGGCTGAAGCAGGAGAATGGCGTGAACCTGGGAGATGGAGCTTGCAGTGAGCGGAGATTGCACCACTGCACTCCAGGCTGGGTGACAGAACGAGACTCCGTCTCAAAAAAAAAAAAAAAAGTATATATTTTAGTATAAGACATATTTTTCTCTGTTTCCTGTCCATATAAATGTCACTTTATCTAATTAAAGAGAATTTTTTTGTTATTTGACCTTTAGAGAGAAAGATGGTTTGTGCTGAATTACAATTACATTCTTTATTTTCTTTCTTCTTTTATCAGCCTCTCAACCCTACCCATTTCATACTCAGTCATATAACTAAATCCCCCTAAGTTACCCTAAAACCACTTAAAGTTTTACTTAATTTCCCTTTACATTAATTTATAGATAAAAGAAAAAGATGACCTTTTCCCACATCTGCTATAGAAATCTTATTAGGTGGTGACACCTGATTCCCATCAAAGGCCTCTTTCTTGCAAATGCAGTTTTTAAGTTTCTTTGTTCTACAGTATGAAAAGGGACACAAGAAATAAGAGAAAATAAGTGGGCTTTGACTCTTCATTGCTAGCAGAAGGGAGGGAAGAGAAATTCTTGAAAGGATGAAATGAATTAAGTATGAAGACTTTAGAATGGTGTATGTCCACATAGTGAGTACTCTATAATTGACCACTCTTATTGCTATCTTTAGAGATATATTTTACTGCATTATGCCATAATAATTTTCATGTATCCTGACAGTTTTAGTAATAGCATGTAAATTGTATGGGGCAAGAAAAAAAGAACTGGATATAATTTCTACCATGCAGAATCCCTTTCTTCTATTTTACCTTGCTCTTTGGATTTTTCCACATTTTACTTTTGATTAATGCCTTTTTCCTTCGATTCAGTAAAAATTAATTCAATTGTTTACTAAGGACCAGGCACTGTGCTGGGACCTGGGGAGAAAGGAAGGATGGCAAAAACACAGAAAGCAATAACACAGGGCCTGACCTTAAGGAGATGACAGTCTCATGAGGACAATGTAAACATGCAATTTCATTCTTACTGCGTTTCCTGGACTCGATTTTCGTCTGACATAGTTTCCCTATCAGTGTTGGAACAACATTCATTTCTGGCATCTTTTAGCTAGTTTTGTAGGGATTAAAGACTAAGACCACACCAAATATGTCTTAGGCACTATTAATAATAATGGTAATAACATTTTTGACATCATTGTGCTACTGAAATGAGATTAGAAGAGTGAAAAAAATTATATAACAAAATTTATGCTCCTCACAGTGAGGAAACTTGATGTAAAAACCACTGCAGCTATTTTAGCATCATATAGACTCCCCACACCCTTGTTTGCAGGAGGCATAAGGAAACATTTCATCAGTTCTAACTCAACTCACCAGAATGAGGCCGTGGAGGCACTTTGGCACTGTTTGGGGCTGGCAACACTCCTCTTACAGGGCTCTCCCGGCCTGCAGTGATGGGTGAGTGACTGCACTTGGCAAATGGTATCCTGTTCTTCTCTAAGTGGTTAGACTGGCCAACTCCCCACAATGTTCCAAATGCATTCTCATCATCATTCACAGTACAGATTGGAATGTTATTCAAGCCTAGGTGAGGAAAGATTAAAAAAAGAGACAGATCAAACAACCAGATTAGATGTTTGGAAGGTTTTCTTTGAATGATCAACAATTTCCCGACCAAATATCGTTAAATGCATGTAAAATGTTGGACTTCAAATTGTATAAACCAAAAAAAAAATTGTATTATGAACCAGTGCAAGGTAGACATTCTTTAAAAGTCAGTGTAGCCAATTACATGCTTCCTTAAAATCTCCTGCCATTTTTGTCAGCCTTGAGAGATAGACCACATCATCAATCTTGTTCTGGGATTCAAGTGGAGTAGACTTTCTTCTATCCCAGACAAATCTCTCACTTCCCAAAGCTTGATAATAACTAAGAGGGTTTGTGCTAGCTGTCTTCATGAATGTCAGATTTAAATTTTTTAAAGCATCCAGAATGCCTCAATGTAACTAGATCTTCTAGAAGAGATACACTGTCTCCTCCTTTGTCCTGGCAGAAGGTAAAAAGCTGTAGGAGCTGGAAATAGGAGACAGGATAAGGTAGATTGTGACAGAAGGAGGAAGGAGAAGTTGGTATAAAAGGAACTCCTTCCTCATATGAGATTTCTGGGTTCGGTCACTCTCCTAAAAATAACTATTTGCTTTTGGCTCAAATATAGGATTTGGTTCAAATAATAAGTTATAGACAGGTTCTCTTTTCAATATCAATGCTAAGTCATGTGGAATTGGACAGCTTAGGAAATGGGGGTGTGCCGGGCATTGCTTTCTGTTAATCAATGAGTTATGACAGGTAGTAAGAGAAGGCTGCATTGTCTTCCCAGAAATTGCCAGGCAAGCTTCTGGATAATGTTTTCTACACTTGCTCATTTTTCCAAATCTCTCTCCAGTACCACTGGTTCACCTTATTCTTAATTGTCTTCTCACATAACATCAAAATCATCTTTGCTGGCAACTCTGTCTGAAATGCGCCCGATCACTGTCTGTCTCCTTATGTGCTTTTATTTTTTTCCACAGTATTTATCACATATCATAATACACCTGTTTGCACATTGCTTTTCTCAGCTGCATTAGAATGTAAGATTAAATTATTTAAGTTATAGATCTTAAATACACAATATGCAATGGCCACAAATTTAAAATCTACTTTTTTTTTTTTTTTTTTTTTTGGAGACAGAGTCTCTCCCTGTCACCCAGGCTGGAGAGCAATGGTGCAACCTCCGCTCACTGCCACCTCCCCCTCCCAGGTTCAAGCGATTATCCTGCCTCAGCCTCCTGAGTAGCTGGGATTACAGATGTGCGCCACCACGCTTGTCTAATTTTTTGTATCTTTAGTAGACATGGGGTTTTACCATGTTGGACAGGCTGGTCTCGAACTCCTGACCTTGTAATCCACCCACCTCAGCCTCCCAAAGTGCTGGGATTACAGGCGTGAGCCACCGTGCCTGGCCCCATCTACATCTGAAATACACATTTAAGCTAATGCTTATTAGCTAATTTGGAATATTAGAATATCTAACAAATTAGCTTTGGAATTACAGTTTAAAATGTTAAAATGATTTTACATTTCCGATTTTAAGTAGAACACTATGAAAATATTATTAAGTTGATAAACAGTAAAAAAAGTCTTAATCTATCTATAAGTATAATTTATTTAACTTACAGGAGTTATTTACAGCTTAGTGGGAATTTGTTAAGTATGTAAAATATTTTTAAAAATCAAGTATATTTAATGAATAAGTGCCATTTAAAGCTTTTAAAGGTATTAACGAAGTTTGTAAATGGGACCAAATGTTAATCAAAGATTCCCCCCCACCAAGAAGTGAGTGTTAAAATTTGCTAGATTTCTAAGGCAGACAAATAATGTTGGAATTGAAAATTTTCTTTCAGTTGAACATATATTACTATGAGCATGGCTTTGTGGCAGGCATTAGAGGAGAGTTGAAGCCATAAAAATTAGTCCCTTGCCTGCCAATAGTTTTATAGTATATGATAAGAAAATTTGAAGCAGAATGTGAAATAAAATATAGAAGAGGTATACATCAAGTGCTTTAAAGTATATAAAACCAGAAAAAAAAACTATTCATTTTAATACTATTTGTTTTTCATAGGAAAAAAAAAAACATTTTCAATTAAAAATTAAATGTGGGTTGGCTGGGCGTGGTGGCTCATGCCTGTAATCCCAGCACTTTGGGAGGCCGAGGTGGGCGGATCACGTGGTCAGGAGATCGAGACCACCCTGGCTAACACTGTGAAACCCCGTCTCTACTAAAAATACAGAAAAAAAAAATTAGCCAGGCATGGTGGCGGGCACCTGTAGTCCCAGCTACTCGGGAGGCTGAGGCAGGAGAATGGCATGAACCCGGGAGGCGGCGCTTGCAGTGAGCCGAGATAGCGCCACTGCAGTCTGGCCTGGGTGAAAGAGCGAGATTCCGTCTCAAAAAAAAAAAAAAAGAAAATTAAATGTGGGTTTTGAGATTTTTTCCCACATGTAGGTTGTGAAAAACTGTGCCCTCAGGTTTGGCCAAGACAATGCATTCCAAGGCCCTCTATGACTTCTTTACAGTTACATCTGTTTGCTTCCCCTTGGCCTTCATTTTCCTAATCTCCTTTAGGAATATGACTTTGCTCGTCACCTAGCCATTTTTCTTGAATTTGTTTCCCTCTGCTGGTTCTCTCTGTGCTGCTTAGCTGGACTTTCCTCACTCTACCCCAAGTTCAACCTTCTCTGCTTCTCTCTCTGCCCTGGCCTGTCCCTCATTCCTTCCCACTTTGATGACTGAATCAGTCTTCTAACTGATCTCCCAATGTCTAGTGAGGTCCTGCTCATCTTCCACTTTCTACAATGCAGCTAGAATGATTTTTTGAATGAAATCAATTAATTGCTCAGGGACACAGAACTGTGAGACTGCTGATGTAGAATATAAGTCCTATTTAAAATCTGTCAGTAACTCTACAATTTTATCCGGATGCAATTTAAACTCCTTTCCTCCCACAATAATTTATCTAGCACCTCACTTGTGGCAACTACTCCTTAACAAGTTGAAGTAAATCGTGAACAAAACAGACACACCTTCATGGAGCTCACAGATTAGTGGAGGATTTCTGAAACTATTCAAATAATGAAGAAAATAACTACTACCACACCATAAGGTGTGGTAATTGCTGTAGTACATCCACCACCTACCTAGATCATGCCTTCAGCACCTAGGCTCTCAGCTCCCCAGCTCCACATATGTCAGTTACTTATGGCTCATTCTGAGTCCCTCTCCAGGAATTGCTCTTGGCTGAAGGGAGCTCTTGTACACAGTGAGAGCTCTTGTATATAGAGACTGGTTGGTGGGAATTACAAAGGCCTGGCCCCTTACCTGGAATTGAGACACCTCTGAAGGGTTATCCCAGCTCCACTGCTCCTCGTGCGATTGGCTGAGGTCCCTATTGTATCCGCAGTTCCACTTCTCCTTCTACCCAGTTCTTCTTCCTTCACTTACTGCTTTCTTATCAATGTTTTCCCAAAAGCACTTCCTAATAAAGCTCCTTCACACAAATCTCCACCTCAGAGTCTCTCTAAGACAATTACTTTAAAGAAAAATATAGAGTACTATGAAAAAATACCATAAGAAAATCTAATTTAGATTGAGGATGTGAAGCCTGAAAAGTCTCTCTGAAATGATATTTAAACCAAAATGAGGAACCACAAATAATGAGGGGAGGTTTATAATTAGAGGGAAGAGTATGTGTGGAAATCCAGACGGAGGTGGGAAAGGGCTTGTGACATGTTCAAGCAACTTAAGACAAGTCCACTGTGGCATATGCCTAACGGCGGAGGGGATCGATATGAGATGAGGCCACATAATAGGAAACATTTTAGCCTATGTCAAAATTAACCACTTTATCCTAAATGCATGGGAAGCCTCCAAAGCATTTTCTGTAGGATAAACAGTCTCTCTCTCTCTCTCTCTCTCTCTCTCTCTCTCTCTATATATATATATATATATATATATAAAATCTTTTTTTTTTTTTAAAGAGACAGGGTCTTGCTTGTCACCCAAGCTGGAGTGCAGGGGCACAACCATGGCTCATTGCAGCCTTGAACACGGGGGCTCAAGTGATCCTCCTATCTCAGCTTCTGAGTAGCTAGAACTACAGGTGCACCACCAACTCCTCACCTCAAGCGATCCTCCCACCTTGGCTTCCCAAAGTGTTGGGATTGCAGGTGTGAGCTACTGAGCCTGGCCTAAACAGTCAAATTTACATTTTAATATGATCTTTCTGGTTGTTCTATGGCGAATAGACTGGAGAGAGGGCAAGAGTGGAAGTAAAGCTGCTATGAGGGCTACAAATTGCAAAGTAGTAGTCAAAGCAGGAGATAATAGTGGCCTAGAATGGAGCTGTGACAGTAGCCATGGAGAGAAGTGGCTTAATTTACAAAATATTTAGAAGGAAAATGACAAGGTCAAGTGAAGGTATTGGAAGGGGAAGAGAATGAGGGAGAGGAGTTAAAGAAGAACTTCAATTTTACAAACTTCAAATTTACAATACCATTTATTTGTTAGGATACACTGGTTGGGGGACCTTGCATTTGAAGGAAGATCAAGAGTTCAGTTTTGAAGAGCACAGTTCAAGGTGCCCATGAGGCATTCCGTGCCTTGCAAGTAGACAGTTGAATATACAGGTCTAAACTTTTGAAGAGGTGTCTGAGTCCGAGATACATATTTGAAAAATATTTGGTCTATAGAGGGTATTTGAAACTTGTGAATGAACATATTTGCCTAGCATCCCAGTACAGATTAAAAAGAGAAAACAGCCAAGGACTGAACTGTGAGGGACTCCAGCATTTACTGAAGAACAAAAATTAAGCTAGGAAGGAGAAGGCACAGAGGTAGAGGAAAAACAACTGAAGCATATGTTGTTACAGAATCTACATTTTTTTAAAGGTGAAGAAAGAAAGAGAGAGAGAGAAAGAGATAGAGGAAGGGAGGAGTGGTTAGCTGTGCCAAATGCAGCTAAGGGGTCAAGATGAGGATTGCAGTGTAGTGGATATCTGTCAGTTCTGCCCAGGACCTGTTTCTATCTTTCCTTAACAACAGTACCCAGGTTATTTTGCTTCATTATCCTCTCCTTATCTACCACTCTGCAGCCCCCGCAGCCCCTGCAGCCATATGTTCTGGGGAAGATTGAACCCATTCCCCTTGCTGTAGTGATTGGTTATTTGAACCATGGCCTACTAATCTGTGCATGCCACTTCCCTGTCCATGAAGATTCATTCAAGGGTAGCATGAGATCTGGTGTGTGCTGGTAAAATGAAAATGTAAAGAGAATTTGGCTGAAATCTGCTGGGAAAGAAGTCAGAGTAGCATGCAGATGTGAAACTAAGAACTGATGTAGCTATGTTGCCACTAGGAGAGGAGCAAGCCAGCTCTAGGATGAGTCTGGAATTGTGGAAGGCAGAGAGAAGAGCTTTTAAAAAGCAGGTTGTTTAAGCGAGCCATCAAATCAAACCTAGAGCCCACCTCCCTGATGGACTTTCCAGTTACTTGAGCCAATAGATCCTCTTTGCACTGGATTTGTCTAACTGAAGGATAGTGGTAACCTTAGCAAGCCCGGCCTATGCAGAATGGTGGATGAAAAGGCCAGGCTTCGGTGGGCTGAAGAGTGGCTCCAAGGAGAGGAAGTAAAAACCATGAATGTAGACATTTATTTTGATTGTGAAGAAATATAAATTCCCTAGCACGATATCCGGAGCCTGCCTAAATCTGGCCTCTTATCCACTTCTCCACCTCGACTTCCCATTATCCCTTCCCTCCTCCCCACATGCTCCATAACAGCCATATGGAGCTTCTTCTACAAAGTTTCCTAATATTCTTTTGCTGTTCTCTTGCCTTCCTTGTTTGTATACTTAACCCTGATGTAGACATTATTGTTACTAATGTCATTTTACAGAGTGGCTTGACCAGCCAGATAGTCCAGCTCCTGAGGGCAGGCTCTTGGCTATATTTTCGTTCCAAATAAATGTTTGTTGAATGAATGAATAAATGCATAGATGGCTGAATTAATAAAGAGATGATCAATATTCATGCCTTTAAATAGCATTTCTATGCTGACGACTCCCAATGTGCATCTCTACTCCTAAGTTCCCATTTGAGACTCAGACATAGATTTCTATTCTAGGTTTGGGATTGTGGGCAGCTCATTTCCATTTGGATGCCTGATGCTACTACACATGCAGTATGTATACCACCAAATTGATTTTATTGTCTGACAAGAATGTGAGCTCCATTAGGGTAGGAACATTTTTTCCTCCCTCAGAAACTTTGATCTATCTCCCACATCTAGAACCAAGTTTCTTATATATTTGAAATTGAATAAATATCTGCTGAATGAAATGACTTCACCTTCTCCCTTTCAGCTTTCCTGTTTCATCATTTTTTAGTTATAATAACTAAGGGTGGAGAAGGGTGCAAAGGGTGTGTGATTTGTTCATCTTCACCTTCTATACTAATCAGTTACCAGGACCTTTTCATTTCTTCCCTACAAACTCTCTCTAGCCTCATATTCTGCCATTGCTTGGTCCTGTTGCCAAGAGCATAGCAGGGACGTTTGTCCTCGTGTATCTGCACAGGTGCAACAGCCTCCTAATTCTCTTCTTTATCCTCAGGCTCTGCCCTTTTTTCAACAAAGCTTGGTTTATTTCTATCATGACATTTTTTTCATTTTTAATTTTTTTAATAATTAATTTTTATTTTTATTTCAATGTTTTTGGGGACACAGGTGATTTTTGGTTACATGGATAAGTTCTTTTTTTAACTTTTAAATTCAGGAGTACAACTGCAGGTTTGTTACATAGATAGGTACACTTGTGTCATTGGGGCTTGTTGTACAGATTATTTCATCATCCAGATGGTAAGTCTAGCATCCATTAGTTATTTTTCCTGACACTCTCCCTCCTCCCAGTCTCCACCCTCTGAATGGCCCCAGTGTGTGTTGTTCCCCTCTGTGTGTCCCTGTGTTCTCATCATTTAGCTCCCACTTACAAGTGAGAACCTGTGATATTTGGTTTCCTGTTCCTGCATTAGTTTGCTGAGGTTTATGGCTTCCAGCTCCATCCATATCCCTACTAAGGACATGATCTCATATTTTTATGGCTGCAGAGTATTCCTTGGTGTATATGTACCACATTTTCTTTATCCAGCCTATCATTGATGGGCATTTAGGTTGATTCCATGTCTTTGCTGCTGTGAATAGTGCCGCAGTGAACATACAGGTGCAGGTGTCTTTATAATAGAATGATTTATTACTAGCTAAGTTCTTTAGTGGTGATTTCTGAAAATTTTGGTGCACCCATCACCCCAGCAGTGTACACTGAACCCAGTATGTAGTCTTTTATCCCTCACCCCCTTTTCAACCTTCCCACTGAGTCCCTAAGTCCATTATATCATTCTTATGCCTTTGCATCCCACTTGTAAGTAAGAACATATATCTTTTGTTTTCCATTCCTGAGTTACTTCACTTAGAATAATGGACTCCAGCTCCATCCAAGTTGCTGCAAAAGACATTATTTCATTCCTTTTTACTGCTGAGTAGTGTTCCATGGTGTATATATACCACATTTTTTTTAATCCACTTGGTTAATGAGCACTTAGGTTGATTCCATATCTCTGTAATTATGAACTGTTCTGGTATAAACATGCATGCACATGTGTCTTTTTCATATAATGACTTATTTTCCTTTTAGTAGATATCCAGTAGTGGGATTGCTGGATTGAATTCCTTAGTTCTTTAAGGAATCCACTTACTGTTTTTCCATAGTGGTTGTATACTAGTTTACATTTCCACCATAAGTGTAAAAGCATTCCCTTTTCACCATATCCACGCCAACATCTATTGTTTTTTGACTTAATTATGGCCATTCTTACAGGAGTAAGGTGACATCTCATTGTTTTAATTTGCATTTCTCTGATAATTAGTGATGTTGAGCATTTTTTCATGTTTGTTGCTGTTTGTATATCTTCTTTTGAGAATGCTGTATTCATGTTGCTTGCCCACTTTTTGATGGAATTATTTGTTTTTTTCTTGCTGATTTGTTTGAGTTCCTTATAGATTCTGGATATTAGTCCTTTGTCGGATGCATAGTTTGCAAATATTTTCTCCCACTCTGCAGGTTGTCTGTTTGATGATTATTTCTTTTGCTGTGGAGAAGCTTTTTAGTTTAATTAGGTCCCATTTATTTATTTATTTTTGTTTTTGTTGCATTTGCTTTTGTGGTCTTAGTCATGAATTATTTGCCTAAGCCAAATGACATTGGTTTTTAATATCACTTTTTCTGTCACCTCAGAAATATGACACATTTCCATCTTCTGGAGCTCACTATGGCAGCATTTCTCCTGGGGATAAGAATCTCAGGGATGGGTGTGAGGGTCTATTTTGATTACACCCAATAGCCAGTGTTCATATGCTACTTTGTCGGGGGTGGCATCACACAGTCACCCCATCCTAGGTGAATTGGCTGGTTCACCCTATGAAGTCCAAACAATTCTGCTTGTTTTCCATATATTTCATAACCTTAAGAAATGTACCTCTCAAAACATCAGAACCCTTTTCTCTTTGTACCTCTCAAAACATCTCAGAATGCAAGACGTGTTTAAAAACTGTATACTTTTAAAATTCTTCAATCCAAGCTCGATTGGACTGCCTCCCTCAAAAGAGAAATACTGTTATTAATGTCTAATTTTGAGTAATTCTATTGTATAAAGTTAAAGTAAAAGGTAGGAAAAGAGAGGAAGGAAAGAGAAGAAAGGGAGGAAGGAAGGGAGTGAATGAGGGCAGGAGGCAAGGAGGGAGGGAGAAAAGACAGAAGGAAAGGAAGAAAGAGTAAAACATATGCTTCCTTAGAGATGATATTTAGCATGTAGATGCTAGCATGGATGTGTGGATTGTTAAAATACTGAAATATTTTTATATCAATTGCTCAAGGCTGCCCTGAGCTCCCTGAGTGGTCCCCATTTTCCTAGCCACTTTGGCCCCTCTCCAGGCCCCTGTCCTAACAATCAAGCAATTTAAGGGTTACTGTCCAACACAGAGAGGGACTGCAGGCCTCTGCTCTCACTCCAGTGCTGGCATCTAGTCCCAACAGTCAATGCCCATATCTCTGCAGTGGTTAATTATTTTGAATAGCAGTGTTGTGTTTACCTGCCAGAATTATCAAATAGCCCAAGTGTAGAGAATAGAGACACATACTAGGACCTTAAGTCACCTTACCTTTGATGTGGCGGACTCTTCTGGGATGAGGGGTGTGCCTGACTAGAAAGCAGCTTACATTTCTAGCCATAATATGGCTGCCTTTGCCCTCGATCTGAAGAGCAGATGTCAGGGGGTTGAGGTTCATATTTGTGGCCTGTTTATTTTCCCCTCTTCACTGTTGTCACAAAAGTTTTTGGGGTCTAACTTGATTGACCTCACTTCCAGATGTGCTCAGACCCTGAAATCACAAAATGACAAACATTCTGACAAGAGTTTCTTGTCACTTTCTTATATATAAAACATTTCTCCATCTTCTTTGCTTGAACTAAATTGTTTCTCATGTTACAGCAATGTGAGGCTATTTTGTTTTCAGACCAAATTTTTGTAAACATTGAAAAGTATAGGCATGGGTGGATCATAAAACATTTACCTAGGGGAAAATCAAAGTGTTTGATTTTGAAATATTTATATTTGTAAAAAGTATAAAGTATATTCTGTTTTTAATTTCATTTGAGCTCACTTTGTTGACTTACCAGCAAAAAAGTATTACATGATTATCAATTTTGATATAGTAAATTTAAATGATGACTTTTAAATACAATACTCACAAATGTACTTTACATTGAATTAATTTTAAGTTAAGTCCCTTCATACTGTACTTTTAAAACCCAGCATCTTAAAATGTATATCATCTTCGGAGAGAATGGTAAAGCCCAAAGAAGGAAAAAAATCCAAAAGAGTGATGTATCTGGAGATGATAAACCAGAGAACCTTTGCCATGTTGTTGTTTGCAATATTGAGTAATAGTTAACATTTCTAGACACCTACAGTGTCATAGACCTGGGAGATTAAAGATAATGTTATGTATCTTGGTGAATTCACAACCATGTGAGAAAGAACATTTCTGGATTAAGAACATGGAAAGTCGTTATTTAAACTTTCTTGAAAATAGTATACTTTTGAAATCTAAGAAGGATGATTTTCTGGTGCCTGTTGTATTTTTTCTATCTTATGCAAAAATCTTATTCATTGTAGCAGAATTGGGAAATACACATTTTATTTATAACCATGGCAGAGACTTTTTGGGTTAGAATAATTTGCAGTGTCAAAAAATGTTCATGTTCTAGAAATTGATCTCAGGATTTTGTTGGGATGGATGCTTTTAGATCGTTGACTATCTTTTTAGACCAAAGCAATCTATGTTTAAGTGTTTCATGCTATATACTTAGACTGTATGGTGTATAAATTCCCAGACTTGTTGCCACAGAACATCTGGTTTTCAGGAACTTCAGTTTGATATATATAAATGCTAAAATTATCCTAAGTTGGGTAAAATATATGTAGACATTAAATGCAGAAAATATCTATCTAGCAATAAAAAGTATATTTTCATATTGCTGTTTATGAATACCACAGTGAGGAGCTAGTTCTAACCTCTTTGTTTAAATCACACTTTAGACTTACTCATGCTTTTGGTGTGGGACCTTTTGTACAATTAAGCCAGTAAATTTGCTTTTTACCTGTATTGAGGGGAAAAGAGTACAGCAATTTGGAGAGTGAAAAAGACATTAAACTAGAAATTTAAAGATAGGATTCATGGTCCCAGATTTGCCATTAACCAGCAAAGTGACCACAGATTAATTGTTTTATTGCCTAGATTTCAGTCTGTTTATCTATAACCTGATGAAATTGACTTAAATGTTAGCTGATATTATTCAGTTATTCTATATGTGTCTGTCCCACATCAATTCTCTTAGATTAAAGGGTAGTGATACACTTTAAATTTTGAAAAAAAAAAAAAGTCAACAAGAAAACAATGTGTATTTCATTTTCTTAAAACAGACTTACTTATTTGGCTTTTACATACTCTTGAAAAAAGAATGAACTTGAGGACTATTAACTAAATCATACCTAAAATTTTAGAACATTATTCGAATGATGAATTTAAAATTATACCTGAGGACAATATTAAAAGCAGGTGATCTTGCTGACAAGAACTCAAGTCTGTTGATACCCTCCCAGCCTCGTAATATGTCTAGACTGAGTTTTTGTTGATCTCCTTAAATTTCTGCACTTAAGCTAGAAGTTTTTGGTTGGTAGAGACAGACCAATCTCGAACGCTTCCAAAAGAATACAGCTGTCTTTATCCAGTTTCTCACACTCTTACTCCAAGGAGCCTGTGTGGTTCCCTGGTTGTTAAGATATGTTACATAGCTTAGCAAGGTGGTAACATTCCTTAGAAAAATCTAAGTTCTAGAACCTCTTACCCGCTATTCTTCTCAGACCTCCAGTTACCCACATGACAAAACCATGTGGCCACAAATGGTTTTCCTCAATTTTGGACATATAATAGAGTTAAATCCAATGCAAGAGAAAGAAAAAGAAGAAAAATAAAACAAAGAGCAATATAAATCAAATTTATAATTTTTCCCACAATTCTGCTTAAAGAACAGTTATGATATAACCAAACATAGCTTAATCCAAAACCAGTGGGGAGAAGGTATACATGCTTTTAAGGAGTTTCTAATAATTGTGAATGGAATATACTGCTCTGGTAGTCAGGATGCCTGTGCTGATGACTTGTTCAACGGCCATGAAAAAATATTGAAATGTTAATTAGAAGTCATAGAGAAACACACACACGTACATGTCGTGCTTCACAAGACTTTTCAGAATACACATGATTTTGAATTTCTGAATTACAATCTCTGAGAGCAATATAGACAATTTCTGAAAGGCAAATACTAGCTTAAAACAATGCAAGGATAGAGCCTAATTTGTCTATTTTCTTGACTGGCCCAAGAATTAAAGCCTTAATTGCCTTTGCCTATAACCCATTCTTATGCCATATGCCTCCCTGTTTTACTGTAGTTTATGGGGAATTTTATGGGAGATCTAATTGACTTTCTAAGGTAATTTTTGTATTCTGAGATTTTTAGTTTTCACTTTGTATCAGTTGAGAAACTTTTTTACACAGCTAATAACAGAGAGCAGAAATAGTGTTTTAAGTAAGATAGACATGTATTTCGTCCTCACATGGAAGAGTTCAACCATCTAGGATTGGTATGGAAGCTTTATGAAGCATCATTATGGACCTTGGCTTCATCTATGTTTTAGGTCCATCTTTCTTAATATTAGGCTTCCGTTTTTGAAATTATCCCTTGTTCAAGATGGTTCCTGAAGTTCCAGTCATCCAAGATGTCTCCTATATTTGCACATATCAAATCTGTACTCCAAGCAGGAAACAAGAGGAAGGTTGGGGAGGTAAGGGCTGACAAGGGCACATGCTAGCTATCTGCTCTTTGTAAGAGCCTTCTCATGAGTCTCAGACAATAATCTAGGTTGCATTGACCATTTATAGCTACAAGGAAGGATAGAAAATGTAGTTTCTTAACAGGGCACATTGACATCCCATTCTAAAACAGGGGCTCTAACAAGAGAGGGAGAAAGTGTATATTGGGTTATAAAAAGCAATCTCAACCACAGATCCTGACATTAATACCTAACTCTGGGTAGGAGAAGTCTACGCTCTGTGTGCTGTGCTTTCCCTTAGAGAGGGCCACTAGAGATAAACATGTACTTGGCTGTGTAACTATGTTATTTTCCATTTATGAAGCCCCATGGGGAATTTTCCTGTCTCATTACTAGGAAAAAAATGATACAACTGGCTTGTTTGCATTAATTTTGTCAGAATCAAAAAGACAGAGGTTGCTCTGATGCACTGCTCAGGGTAGCATAGGTATCGTTGTTGCCTTGGATACTCTATTATTTTAGCAAAGAAAATAGATGGAAAGTTTTTTTGGAATATGTGCATATATTTATGAATGGTAATTAGTGATTTTTAAACATTGTCTAGGGTCATGATAAGCAGGAAATCCACAGGTTTTTCATTGCCCACAGATATTTTGAAAATTGTTATGGACTGAGTTGTGTCCCCCAACAAATTCGTATCTTAATCCCTAACCCCCAATGTGACTGTATTTACAGATAGGGCCCTCAAGGAGATGACTAAGGTCAAATAAGCTTATAAGGGTTGGACCCTAATCTTATAGGACTGGTGTCCTTATATGAAAAGGAAGAAACACCAGAGCCCTCTCTGTCTCCTTGCATGAGCTGGCCATGTTAGGACAAAGCAAGAAAGGGACATCTATCAGCAGAAAGTGGCCCCTCAGCAGACATTCAATCTGCCAGTGCCTTGATCTTAATCTTACCAGCTTCCATAACTGTAAGAAAAGTTTCTATTGTTTTTAAGCTGCCCAGTCTGGGGTATTTTGTTATAGCAGCCCAATTTGACTAAGACAAGGCTTCACCAAAAACTAAGCCTGCCAGTACCTTGATCTTGGACATTCAGCCTCCAGAACTTTGAACATATAAATTTCTGTTGTTAAAGTCACTCAGTCTGTTGTATTCTCTAATGGCAGCACAAGCTGACTGATACAAGTGTAAATAGGCAGGATACTCTGTAAGGTCTGTTCTCTCCATGAATAAGCAGTGTGGCCACATCTCAGAGCTGTGAACTAGTTAGGCCTATTCATTTTGATCACCTAAAATCCTCACTTTGCATTTACTATAAAAATGCCACAGGTGTCTGATTAACATATGAGAAAGCAATGTAAGTGATTTCTGAAAGGAAAAGATGCTAATTTAGCATAATGAAAGAATAAAATTTAATTTCATCTGGTGCCTTGACCACGCTATATTCTGTTCTGTCAATTTTGAAAGCATATGGTTCAGCCTCGAATTTGTAACAAATATCTACAATCACAGAAAACAGTACTTTTCACTCTGTGATCTCCAGAGCACAACAAAAATGCTGACATAAGTGTCATAGAAAGAATTCTACAATGGCCGCCAAGATTTCCTCCCCATGGTGTCCATACTCTGTGTTATCACCTTCTCTTGAGTGTGGGTAGACCTGTTAATATGATAAATATCACTCCTGCAATTCAGTTGCATTTTCTGGCAAAGATGAAGAGATTTTACAGATATAAAGTCCCTAATCGAATGACTTTGAGTTTATCAATCTCTGTTAATCAAAAGGAGATTATATTGGCCTGGCCCGAACTAATCAGATAAGCCCTTTAAAAGAAGATTTAGGCCTTCCCCACTATCAGAGATGCTCCCTTGCTTACCTTAAAGAAGCAAGGCATTATGAGTTCTAAAGCTGGGAGGAAGTGAACCTGCAAACAACCATGAGAGCTTGGGAGAAGACCTCAGAAGAAGACCCAAGCCACAGCACATACCTTGATTGCAGCCTTTTGACAGTTCTCACCCAGCCTTTTCCAAAGACTTCCTGTTAGTCATACCTTCCTCTAAGAATATGAGTAACTCAAAACTTCAAAAGAATTAAAAAGAAGCTCTTCAAAAAAGGTGAATACACCCTTAGAGTTCTCTTCATGGGGCAAAATCTGGGTTCACATTGGATAGATAGAAAATATAAAGCTTCAGGCCAGGCATGGTGGCTTATACCTGTAATCTCAGTGTTTTGGAAGACTGAGGTGGGAGGACTGTTTGAAGCCAGGAGGTCAAGACCAGCCTGAGCAACATAGCAAGACCCTGTCACTACAATAAAATTTTTAAAAAAGAAAATATAGTTTCTTGTCAGAAGAGCACTGTAGCAAAACTCCTAAGCCCAGTTGCTTACCTTGTTATTGTCCAGTCATAACCACCCCATATGATCATCTAAGAGCCTCTTTTGGCAGGCATAGGAGTCCTGTGGCTAATAACGTTCTCTTGCTGATAACATTGACTTTTCTGTTCTTCTCAGGAGTTATGTAATTAGATGAATTAAGATTATCTCTAGTGTCTCTTCTGGCACTATGATTTGATTTTGTTTTCTTCTGTGAGGTAGAAGAATATTATTTTCAGACACACAAAAAAATACAACAAAACCATCTTTGAAATTTATAATTCCTTGATATCAAAAGATGATGGAACAGGAAGTTCTAAGCCCTCATCTCCCTATAGAAACAATTAAATACTTAACAATGATAAGTTAACAATGATATGCGGAGCAAAATATCTTTGCACATATTTCAGATTTCAGTTAAGAAGTACCCCCAGACAAGCAAAAATACTGATATCAGCCACACTGAAATGAGTTGGAAGAGCAATTTTACTTTACCATCAGCCCCTCCCCCAAGTTGGCACAGCTCTGAGCTGGGAGAAATTGCCTCAGCTTGTGGATGCTCCATTCAGGTGTAAAAAGAGAGTGGAGCATATATTCATCATTCCTGGCATTTGGCACAGTGCCCAAGGGACTTCTTTCTGCCATGCCTCGCTCACAACACTGAGAGAATCAGTATAGTTTAAATTCCTAGGGGAAGTCAAGAATAAGGAAAAGAGGTGAGTAGCTCACCACAGCTGGCACAATTCTGCAAGATCGGGAAAAGATACATAACCCTTAAACATCTTCCCCAGGAGGAAAGGAGGGAAGTGAAGTATACATATCCCTAGAAAAAAAATGAGAGGCTCCCGAAATCTCTAGCTAGGCTGATTGGTGAAGGGCCTTCCATGTTGAACCCAGGCCTAACGAATGGGAGAGGTGGCTATTTCTTCAAATATACAGACACCAACACAAAGCTACAAGAAATATAATGAGTTGCAGAACTATGACACAAACAAAGAAGAAAGAAAAGCACTAGCAACTGATCTTAAGAAAAGAGAGATCTGTGAATTGCCTGACAATTCAAAATAATCATTTCATAGAAACTCAATTAGTTATATATGGCAATGCAGATAAATAACTAAATGAAATCAGAAAAATAAAACATAAACAAAATGAGAATATAAACTTAAAAACTATAAAAAAGAACCAAACAGAAATTCTAAAGATAAAGAATATAATAATTGAACTGAAAATTTTACTAGAGGGACTCAATGGCAGACTAGATCAAGCTGAAGAAAGGCTCAGTAATTTTTGAATACATGTCATTTAAAATTATCCAGTCAGGCTGGGCATGGTGGCTCATATCTGTAACCCCAGCACTTTGGAAGTTTGAGGCAGGTGGATCTCCTGAGTTCAGGAGTTTGAGATCATCCTTGGCAACATGGTAAAATCCTGTCTCTACCAAAAATACAAAAAATTAGCCAGGCATGGTGGTGCCCCTGTGATCCCAGCACCTGGGTGGGAAGGAGGTGGGAGAATTGCTTGAGCCTGAGAGGTGGAGGCTGCAGTGACCCAAGATTGTGCCACTATACTCCAGCCTGGGTAACAGAGTAAGACCCCATCTCAAAAAAAATAAAAAAAAAATTTTAAAAGTATCCAGTCATAGGAACAAAGGTAAAAAGAATGAAAAAGAGTGAAGAAAGACAAAGGGACTTACGGAACACCATCAAGCAAATTAATATATGAATTATGAATGTCCCAGAAGGAGAAGTGAAAAAGAAAGAGGCAGGAAGCTTATTTAAAGAAGAATGATTGAGCCAGGTGTGGCGGTGGATGCCTCTAGTCCCAGCTACACAGGAGGCTGAGACAGGAGAATGGCTTGAGCCCAGGGCTGTAGTGTGCTATGATTATGTCTGTGAAGAGCCACTGCACTCCAGTCTAGTCAATATAGTAAGATCTCATCAAGAAAGAAAGAAAGAAAGAAAGAAAGAAAGAAAGAAAGAAAGAAAGAAAGAGAAAGAAAGAAAAGAAAGAAAGAGAAAGAAAGAAAGAAAAGAAAGAAAGAGAGAAAGAGAAAGAGAAAAAGAAAGAAAAAAGAAAGAAAATGAGAAAGAAAAAGAGAAAAAAAGAAAAGAGAAAAAAGAAAGAGAAGGAAGGAACGAAGGGAAAGAGAGAGAAAGAAAGGGAGAGAGAAAAAAGAAAGAGAAGGAAGGAACGAAGGGAAAGAGAGAGAAAGAAAGGGAGAGAGAAAAAAGAGAGAGAAAAAGAAAGAAAGAAAGCAAGAGAAAAAGAGAGAAAGAAAGGAAAGAAGGGAGGAAGGGAGGAAGGGAGGGAGGAAGGGAGGAAGGAAGGGAGGGAGGAAGGGAGGAAGGAAGGGAGGGAGGAAGGGAGGAAGGAAGGGAGAAAACGGAATGGAGAAACAAAGTGGAAAAACAAAGAAGGAAGGTTGGTTGAAAACTTCTAAATCTGGAGAGGAAAATAGTCATCCAGATTAATGAAGCTCAAAAGATCCCAAACAGTATAAACCTAATCAAATCCACACCAAGACACAATATAATCAAATTTTCAAATGTGAAAGAGAATACTGAAGGCAGCAAAAAAAAAGTGACTCATGATGTACAATGCAGCCTCCCTAAGTCCATCAGCAGATTTTCCAGTAGAAACTTGCAGACTAGGAAGGAGTGGGATGATATATTCAAAGTGCTAGGAGAGTTTGTTATTTTTCCCCAAGAGATCAGATTGGAGGCATTGTTAGCAAGCCTCTCCCACTTGGAAAGACAAAATAGTGTGTAGAGATTCACACGTGAACTTTCTTCCAAGAAGCAAACACAGGAACGTAATAAGAAAATTGGAAGCCACAGACTATTTGAAAGAAGCATTGGGCTGTAGCTTACACTGTGAGCCAACTAGAAAACTGTAAGTCCCCAGAGTGTGAGAAGGGGATAGACTACCTCTGGAACATACACTCCCACTGGGAAACCTGGCAATCCAGGCCATGGGGGAAGGCCTTAACTCTACCCAGTGCTGGAGCTGACTTAGTGAGTGGTAGGGAGTATATGAGAAGAATTGACATTAGGACAGGCTTTTATTCATTTTCAGTCTCCAGCAGGGTGGAGGGAAGCCATTCCTGATCCTGCCTCACAGGGGACCTTGCCGAAATCTACCAGCTAACTCAGGTGGCAGTCACAGGTAGAAGGAAGCTCCCAACTGATATTCATAATATAATCTTCAGTGGAGACAAACCCCCTTGGTCAGAACTGAGGGTTGAGTGGGAAGTGTGCTGCAGCCACAGGCACAGGAGCTGGGACCCCTGCTTCACAGGCAAACCAGGAGAGGCATGGCCTGAAAGCCATGGTTGCAAAAGAGCACCAGCTGCAGTGGTAGCAGTGGGATTTGTGTTTGCCTTATGTTATCCAGAAGATGTACTCTGGTGACTCAGGAAATGGATGGGGCCACACAGAACCCACAAAAGTTTTTGTCCTTTGTTGAAGCTGTCAGGGTGGTTGGATGGGCAAAGGCAAGTGGGAGCTGGGTCAGGCAAGTCTGCACTTGGGCCCTCCACATGTGAGCAAAAGCAGTGGCCCCACTGCGTATTATAGAGCAGTTCTCTGGCTATGAGGGTAACGTTCCAGGGAAGAGCACAGTTGCCTCTGCTGTACAGAAGAGTCCACATGGAGAGTGGAGAGTAGTAGGTGGCAATAAGCTCCACCCAGCTCCCACTCACTGGGCAAGGCCAGTCTCACACTTGCAGCATTCCACTAGCAACAGCTAGCTAGGTTCCACACAGTCTGTGCTCAGAACTCAAAAGTGCCGCAGGCCATATTTCTAAGCACCATCTCCTGGCTGGAGGCCAAGTGTCACAGTTCATTACAGTCTCTACAGGCACAATAACAGTGTGCAGAATGGAGAAAATTTGTGTGTAACCTCAGCTATCACCATTGCCTGTATCATCCTGGCTAACCAAGAGGTCCTGAGTCTGTCCACATGACCAGTTCCTTACTAATACAACTGACATTTGAGAAAGCCAACGATACAGTAAGGCAACTTGTATTCAAGGAATCCCACAAACTGTATGTCACTCCCCTGCCACTCTTTTCAGAGCTGGCACTGATACCCACTGCTGGACACCTTGAATACAGATCACATCACTGGACCCCTTACAGACATTCCCCAACACCACTCTGGAGTGTGGCAGCCCCACTGGGCAGCTAGACCCAGAAGAGCAGCAACATTCATAGTAGTCTGGCTCTAAGGGACTCCTACTCCTAGGGGAAGAGGAAGTGCACCACATCAAGGGATTTTTGCAACTCTCAAGTCTAACACAAATTCATAACTTTATAAACTGCCTATGCTCCATTGGTAACTGGGCACTGTGTATGCTCAGTTGACTACCATGAATAGACAATCCCCCAAAATAAGTGACACTGAACTAATGACTGAAGGTGCTGACCATTTCTGTCGCAACAGAAATTGCCTGAAGGGCCAAGGGCTTCTCAGTCAAGAAGTTATTTTTTTTAAAAAACGCCCTTTTCAGGAAGATTGCATAAGTTAACTAGCTTTTTTTAGTGCAATAATGGAACCAAAGTGTTGTCCTCTTCTAAACAAAGGTAAGCAGGTTCGGGTTAAAGAACAATTCAGCTACTTTTGTTGCCCTTTCTCATTTTATGAGCCTTAGTCACATTTCCTACCCCTTTCAGTTATTTCAAAGGAGAATAAAGGCTGCCTTTTATATATATGTATATATATATATTAAAGGCAGCCTTATAAGGAATGACAGTTACTAAATGGATTCTATGGATGTGTACTTTATTAGAATTGTTTAGCCTAATCATTAGAATGGAATCATTTAGAATCATTACATATGTATCCTTGGTTAAAGGAGATGCAGTCAGTACAGATTTTTATGTGCATTCCTAGGAAATTCTTAGCCACATATTTCTGTTTTTGTGCATGGTGACCTCATAAGTAGACACCAAAAACTGAATCACAGTGGCTGAGTAAAATAAAAATTTTGCAGCTTCCTTCATGTAAATATAATGCCCAAAGGGAGAAAGTTACATCTACAGCTACTGCTATTCATCTGGTCTTCAACCTAAAAAAGAAAAATTGGAAACTGCTCTCCAAGTCCTTAGGGGAATCATAATTTTGACAATTCTAATACTAGTTTCTGACATTCCTATAAGAAATCGTTTCCTCTGTTGTCTAGAGATTGGTAGTACATCATATAAAGCTCTCAAGTTCCTTTCAAAGGAAAGTGTTATTTGAAAGATTTAGTAATTTAAAAAGACAAATTGACCAGAAACATCACCTCCCTTTCCCAGTGGAATGGGGTCCACTTGTTTTCTCAGCCTGCATTGCCTTTGGATGTCTGCGTCTTCTGATAATTTAGGTCAAATTCTTTCTAACTTGTGTTGTGTTTGGCCTGGGTGAAGTTGGTCTCTTTATTATTATGGGTTGCAAAGCTACTGGTGCTTCCAGGATCATTGGTATTGACATCAACAAATTGAAAAAGGCCATATCTCTGGGAGCTGCTGAATGTTATCAGTTCCAGGGATCTTGAGAAGCCTATCTGAGAGGTGCTCATCGAAATGAGTGACAACATGGTATTTGAAGTTACAGGCTTTGTTAAAACCAAGGTGTACTCCCCACTGAAATTTTTAAGATTGCAGATTTTATGGTTGGGCAACCAATATGATTTGGCTGTGTCCCCCCCACCCAAATCTCATCTTTAATTTTAGCTTCTATAATTCCATGTGTCATGGGAAAGACCCAGTGGCAGGTAATTGAATCATGGTGGCAAGTCTTTCCTGTGCTGTTCTGGTGATAGTGAATAAATGTCATGAGATCTGATGGTTTTATAAAGGGGAGTTCCCTGGCACAAGCTCTCTCTTTGCCTGGTGCCATATAAGACGTCTCTTTGCTCTTCCTTTGTCTTCCGCCGTGATGGTGAGGCCTTCCCAGCCATGTGGAACTGTGAGTCCATTAAACCTCTTTCCTTTATAAATTACCCAGTCTTTGGTATGTATTTATTAGCAGCATGAGAATGGAGTAATACAGCAACCCATCAGTTGCTGGGAATCTGGCTTTTAATAGCCTCTCAGAGTTGGGATGAGGCCTTTAAGATGATCTAATCCAGTCACTATATAAGAGCAGGGAATCCCCATCTTGCTGTTGCTACATTAACACTTCCAGTGAGGGGAAATGTCACACAAGAAAAGGCAGCCATTGCCCTTTCAGAAAAGTGGCAGTTTCTCATCTTCACCCTTTAGATAGCTCTCTCCTTCCTCAATGTATCCACAACCACAAAGATAGGTTCTTTTAGTATCCCAGAGTATAATTTGCCAGCTTTCAAACCTGCCACTTGCTATTTTACCATCATTTGACCTGTATTAGAATTTGTTTCTTAATGTTTAGTCTACCCATGATCGATCTACCAGAGTTTTCCTTATTGAAAAGATGTAATAAAAATGACCTGAGTAATTCTGCTTTCTCTATCTACTCTTTTCTCTTCCTTTTCCTAGTTTGAGACATAGCATTATAACATTAACCACATTAAAAGCCTCCTTATTTGCCCTTAACTTTTTTTAAAAAAAAGAAAGTCTCAAATCATTCTTTTGGTCTTTAGCTTTGAGACACTGTTCTTCTAGGTCCCGAGACTCGATTTTATTATCTTGGATAGCAGGGCTTTCCTTTAATTTGTTGTTCTCTTCTCTGAGAATTCTGTTTTAAGAGCTCTAGTGCAGCCATGTTGGAATGATTACATGTGTATCCCTATTCTTCTTCACAGAGATCATTTGCAGAATCCATTGTCAGAGTTTCATGCTTCAAATATTCCTCCCCTTTTAAACAACTTATTGTCTTGAGTACATAGCCATGGGCTCTAACCTATTTTTCCTAAACTTTAAAAAATTCGGCCTTTCCAAAGCTTAAATATAAGTCTTATTCTTCTTAGTGTTGCCTCCCTGATAAGTAGGAAGGAAATCATCTAAGATGACATGGTCATTTCCATCCTTCATCTTACTACCAAATAACTTTCCCTACTTGCATAGAGTTCAGTCAAGAAAAAGAGTTCTCTTCATTGCTCTTTGAGTTGGTTGGAAAATGCAGCTGTCAGCAAAGCAAAAGCAAAATGAGACTTCCAGTACATATTCAGTTAGTCTCCAGCACTGCTATTCATCACTGAGCCTTATCTCTGTGGTTTATTTTGCCTTTTGATTCTTTGTTGAAGTGCTTTCCTCTGCAGTTAAACCCAGTTATTGAAACTTCATGGGGATCTTTTAGGTGCACAGAACATTTATTTTTATTTGTAAGTAATTTTCTCACAAAAGGGGGTCATTTTAATGGACAGATTGTGATAAAAAGAGATCATTTTAACTAGTGGGAGGAGAGTGGTTTTGCCAGGGACTGCTAAGCAGGAGCAAATCTGACTCCATGTTTAAATGCTGTCTTTATATGAAAAAGTCTCTCTTTTTCATTCTCTGCCCTTAAACAAGTTGACTGCCCTGAAATCCTGCAATAAGAATTATGGAAAATGTATGATTAATGGAATAGTTCCTTTTGGAACACATTTCCTTTGATCCAATGCTGCTCTTTTTTGGAAAAATAAATAGAAAGGCTCTCTCTTTGGAGGTAAGGAGATAAGAAGACAATAATTTCTAGTATAAATATGAACATAGCCATACATAATTGATGTCTTTCCAAAACCCAGATTGCTATTTTACCTCATGAAAAGTATTTTTAAAAAGTTTAAAAAACAAAACTAACAAAACACAAAACAGTAAAATGTGAAGGAGAGATTTTAGCCACTGTGAGTACCGTTCATCTTCAAGCCTGGCTGCGCTCAGTGTCAAGAGAATTCCTCACCACCTCCCATCTCCAGGATGTGTCAACACAGTGGTTTAAGCAACCTCCACTACCACACCTCCAAGAATTAAAATAAAGGGAAATAACCCATCAGCAGTCCAAGGATGAACATAAAATCAAGGCTTAAAACATTTTGGTGGGGTGAGCTTTTTGAAAGTTAACACACAGACACACACACACACACACACACACACACACACATTTTGGCTGTCTTAAAAATAAAAGAGAAGCCAGGAGCGGTGGCTTACGCTTGTAATCCCAGCACTTTGGGAAGCCGAGGTGAGCGGATCACGAGGTCAGGAGATCGAGACCACGATGAAACCCCGTCTCTACTAAAAATACAAAAAAATTAGCCGGGCGTGGTGGCGGGCGCCTGTAGTCCCAGCTAGTCGGAGAGGCTGAGGCAGGAGAATGGCGTGAACCCGGGAGGCGGAGCTTGCAGTGAGCCGAGATCGCGCCACTGCACTACAGCCTGGGTGACAGAGCGAGACTCCGTCTCAAAAATAAATAAATAATAAATAAATAAATAAATAAATAAATAAATAAATGAGAAAAGCAAAAGTGGGTACATGTTCACACATAGTTTCCAAATCTCTTCTCATCAGAGGAGTCTCTTCTAGGCTTCATCATAATTTTCTTTCAGCCTCTAAAGGTTTTATAATCATTTTTCAATAGCCAGGACACCCAAGGGCATTTAATTATCAACAGATACAACATGTTCCTATAAATGGAAGACAGAAAACTCCTTAAAATAAAGGGTACTGTATATATTATATACCTTTTGGGAAAAGGCCTGAAAGAAAAATCTCCAAAATGTTAAATGTGTTTTTTCTGATTTATTTTCTTTCTTTTTTTTCTTTTTACTTTTTTTTTTTTTTTTTTTAGAGACAGGGTCTTGAGACCAGGCTGGTCTCAAGCTCCTGGGCTCAAGTGATCCTCCCGTCTTGGCCAACCGAAGTGCTGAGATTACAAATGTGAACCTCAGTGCCCAGCCTAAATGTGGTTTTTCTGGACATAAGGAGGACAGCTAATTTGATTGATTGATTTTAGTCTTTATTTTCTAACTTTCCTTCATGAGTATATTACTGTTTTTTAAAAATTTATTTTTAGATTGAACAGCAAAAACTTTTGTTTCTTCAATTTCTATTCCTCTCATTCATTTTTTAGTTTTAAAAGTAATATAAGAATAAATTTTCATAACAAAAATTTAAATCATATAAATGTAGAGAACATAGAAACTATAGAGGCATACTGTCCAATGAGGTAGCCACTAGCCACATGTGGCTATTAAACACTCAAGTATGGCTAGTCCAATTAACATGTGTGATATACATGTAATGGAAAATATTTGATTCATACTTTTTGATCTTAATCGCATGTTGAAATAATATTTTTGGATATACCTGGTTAGATTAAATATGTTACTGAGATTAATTTCACCTGTTTCTTTTTGCTTTTTATAATGCAATAACTAGAAAATTAAAGATTAAATATAAAATTCACTAGTAAAATTAAATATATAGTCAAATTCAGAATATGCCAATACTGTTATGGTGCTTTGTACATCTCTAGTATAAAGATTAAAAGTCAAAGCAGCCAAAAATAACTACACAGGGGGATTTATTCCTGGTATGCAAGGCTGGTTTAACATATGGAAATCAATCAATGCAATACATCACATTAACAGACTGAAGGACAAAAATCAAATGATCTTATCAAGAGATGCCGATACAGCATTTGACAAAGTTCAAGATTTTTCTTGATAAAAACTCTTAACAGTTTAGACATAAAAGGAAATTTCCTCAACTTAAAGGTCATCTATAAAAACTCCCAGCTAACATCCTCATCAATGGGGGAAAACTAATTAATTGTTCTTAATAATACTTTTAAACAAGAAGAAGAAATAAAAGGTATCCAGTTTGGAAGTGAAGAAGTAAAATTATCTCTATTTTCAGATGATATGATCCTATATGTAGAAAGGCTCCACCAGAAAACCGTTAATATAATAAATGAATTTAGTAAAGTTGCAAGATATAAAATCAGCATACAAAATTTGTGACATTCTATATACAAATAATGATCTAGCTGAAAAAAAATCCCATTTACAATAGCATCAAAAAATAAAATAAAATATTTAAAAATAAATTTAACCAAGAAGGTGAAAGACCTCTACAAGGCAAACTATAAAACAGTTAAAGAAATTGAAAAGAATACAAACAACTGTAAAGACATCCCATGTTCACAGATGAGCAGAATTAACATTGTTCAAATGACCATACTACTCAAAGCAATCTACAGATTCAATGCAATTCCTACCAAAATACCAATGATATTCTTCACAAAAATAGAAAAGAATTGTAAAATTTGTATAGAACTACAAAACCCTCAATAGCCAAAGCAATCCTGAGCAAAAGGAAGAAAGCTGCAGGTATCACATGATCTGACCTCAAAATATACTACAAAGCTATAGCAACCCAAATAGCATGACACAGGCATAAAAACAGACACATAGACCAGTAGAACAGAATATAGAGCCCAGAAATAAATAAATCTAAACATGTATGGTCAATTAATTTTCAACAAGGGCACCAAGAAAACACAATGAGGAAGGGATAGTTTCTTCAACAAATAGTGCTGAGAAACTGGATTTAGTCCCAAAAATAAATAAATGGGACTATATCAAACTGAAAGACTTCCACATAGCAAAGGAAAGAACCAACAAAATGAAAATACAATCTACAGATTGGGAAAAAAAATACTTGTAAGCCATATACCAGATAGGATGTTAATATTCAAAGTTTATAAATAGTTCATACAAACATATATAACCTGGTTTTAAAATGGGCAAATGACTTGACATAGACATTTCTACAAAAAGCATATAAAAATAGCTAACAGGTACATTAAAAGGTACTCAACATCCCTAATAATTAGAAAAATACAAATCAAGCCTGGGCACAGTGGCTCATCCCTATAATCCCAGCACTCTGGGAGGCTGAGGCGGGCAGATCACTTGAGGTCAAGGGTTCGAGAGCAGCCTGGCCAACATGGTGAAACCCTGTCTCTACTAAAAATACAAAAAATAGTTAGCTGGGCATGGTGGTGAATGCCTGTAATCCCAGCTACCTGGGAGGCTGAGGCAGGAGAATTGCTTGAACCCAGGAGATGGAGGGTGCAGTGAGACCTGATCGCGCCACTGCACTCCCGCCTGAGTGACAGGGTGAGACTCCGTCTCAAAAAAAAAAAAAAAAATCATCAAAATTACTGTGAAATACGTCTTTACACAGCTTAGGATAGCTATTATCAAAAAGAGAAACAACAGAATGTATGGGTGAGAGTGTGGAGAAAAGGGAACCCTTGTACACTGTTGATGGGAATGTAGATTGGTGCAGCCATTATGGAAAACAATAAGGAAGTTCCTAAAGAAATTACAAATCAAGCTACCATATAACCCAGCCATCCCTCTTCTCTTGGCTTGCTGGCTCACTGTATATTTCTCAACTCTGCCTCTATTTTCACATGGTCTTCCCCATCTCTCTGTGTTATCTCCTTTGTGTGTCCTAAAAGGACACAGGGTGTTGGATTTAGGGCTTACCAAGATAATACAGAGTGATCAAGAGATCCTTAACCTAATTAACATCTGTAAAAACCATTTTCCTAAATAAAGTCACATTTATACGTCCCAGAGAATTAGTATATGAATATCTTTTGGGGGGCCACCATTCAACCCAGTAGAAGGTGACTGTAGGATCATGGGTCTTTTAAACAAAGTAATGTGGAAGGGGAATTGCAACCCAAAACAACTTGAGCAAATTCCCCAGGGTCGCACAGAAGCCAGTGGCAGAACTGGTCCCATGTTTAGAAAAAATGGGAGAAATAGTGCATCATCAGCCTGAGAATGCTGACACATTCTCAAAATTCACACATATGAATGAGCTCTTTGTTTCTCATTCTTCTGCTCCCTCACCTGAATAAAAAGGACAGACAGTGGAAATGTTTCCTGAGCTCCTTTAGGGAATCTTAGGATGAATGGCATTACTTTGGATTACCAAAGTAATGCAAAGTATTATACATTTACTTTTTCCAGCCAGTGGGTCTAATTACTATCAGCTGTTATCAAGCAATATCTTCGGTTTATTTCTGTTAGAACTCAAAGTGGAGCACTTCTGAATACTTAGTTCTTCTGGCTCTGAGAAGAGATATTTCAATTCATTGAGAGAAGTGCTGTAATTTAAGTGTTGATAAAAGAAGTTTAAAGAGCATTCTCTGCCATTTGCATATCCATATTAAATATTTCACAGATATTGAATAATTAAAATGATAGTTTGTTTATGATTTTTTTAAAAAATAAGCTTTTAAGGAAAAATTACTATAGGCTGTGACAAAAGAAAAGACAGCAAAAAGAAACTGGAATGCCTACTTTTAAAAATCGCTGATTATGTACTATCTAAACTTGTCAAAAGAATATATCTATATCAGGGTGGCTTTCTGGAGTGGGAAGAGAAATTCAAGACTCTTTTCAAACCGATGTTAATCTAACTCTACCTATATATTCTCTTCTAAAATCTTGATTCCAGTCACAGGGTTTAAGTGCTATATTCACCACTAGGTGGTGGTAACACACCAGGCACAGACTGCACAGTGCCCACTCAGCTAGGGAAGAGACGAGGTGGAACACAAGATTGGAGGCAGAAAAGGTTGTGACCGTTTACCTCCCTAAACTAAAAACCTTTAGAAGGTAAAAATAAAGGCTACTGTATAGCCCTTTCAATAAGACATTATTGATAAGTTGGAACATTCTGCAATACGTTACTTCCACTAACATAATTGACATTCTGCAACCTACCTCAATAATTGACATTCTGCAACCTATCTCAATAGTCTTCCATTTTTTCTTCACTAAAGTTGAGCTATGAATACTTATAATAATACATCCTAAGATAAGCAGAATTAACAATTAAAATGATCTCTACGAAAATGCTTTACAAACTCACAAGTGCCAGAGAAATATGGATTATGCTTGGCCCTTAAATTTTTGTTCCAGGATGAGAATATTTAGAAGAGTCCTTCTCACTCTGGGAATACCAAAGGATCACTTGGGAACTTTTTGCAGAAGATTCTCCAGATATTTAGGTGGGATTTACCCTCTGTGATAGTTCAATAAATATTTACTGAGTGAATTAATGAATGAATACATAAGACAAGTGTGGAGTTGGTGAAATGAAAGGCACTGACTTAGAGATAGACTCTTATGGCTGGACAGTAGGCTGTGGGAAAGGAGGGCAAGGGAAGAGAGGGAGACACAAAGAATCTCCAGTCAGTGACAGGCACTGTCCTTCCAGAAAAGTTGGAGTTTGGGTAGTTGCAGTAACCCTGAAGCACCTGGGCGTTAACAGACCATGTGCAGAAGTCAGCAGTTTGAGAGTTTCCCTCCGAGAATACTGAGTTTGTTAATATCTGGTACCAGGCCTTTATTCCAAGTTGAAGAGGCTTCTCCTACTTCTAATCTGTGGCTGGTAACCCTGACTCAAGGATAAATATTATCCTCCTAACCCTAGGATTTTCTAAGTATTTGATTTCTCTGAAGATATGTTGGTCCTCTCTGGCTATGGACTAGAGGAAACCTACAGGGCATAGCCCAGGACCACTTCTGTCCAGGACAGTACGAATGACCCTTGGAATAAAGAGTTTTGGCTCTTAACCCAAACATCAGAAACACCTGAGGAGCTTTGCAAAATCGTGTAGGCTCTGAAGTCCAGCCAACAGTTTATGTTTTAAAAACCTTCCCTGGTGATTGATAAAGAGCCAGGGTTGAGAAAAATAACTAGAACCAGGCCTCAAAGACTTGCTCCAGGGCCAAAGGGCACTGACCGCTCCACCAATGCCCGGTCACCCTGTTCCCTGTCATGCTGGGTTTATACAATACTGAGTTTTCAGTAGCTTGACCAGTACCAGAAATGTTACAGTATTAAAGGCAAATTTGACAGCCCAGCTGTTCATTTATTGTCGGCTGGGGGGACATCCTTTTCTTTTTCCTAGCATAATAATATTAATAGCTAATTGAATGATCATAATGCTCTAGACTCCATTAAGCAATTTATATGCATTTATTCCATTTAACCCCCACAATCATCCTGCAAGGCAGGAACTTTTATTACCCATATTTTACAGGTGAGAAAATTGAGGCTTATAAAGAAGTTGTGGATGGACCACTTAGTTTGGAAGGTGGCAGAATCATGACCAGAACCAACTTGTGTTTGAAACCAAAGCTTCTGTTCCTCCAGAGCACATATTTCTGTTATCTATGGAGGCAAGCTTCATGAAATAATCTGACTGATAATATCTATAGGTTATTGAAACAAAATCCAATGCAGTTTGGAAGAAATAATAGTAGAAAATATAACAATCATTGTGTCATTTCTGGCTTTAGTAGGAAGTAAATAGGTGGTGTCATCAAGGTGAGTTATTGCAAAGAGTTTAAGAGATTATTTATAAACCTATGGATAGCATTTTGTAAAAGCAACCAGAAAGGGTCTAGGACCCTGGAGCTGGTATGTGTGGGAGCAGGGGAGGAAGCACTTGCTGGAACCTGGAGAGAGGCAGGGCTGTATGAAGAGGGCCTCAGGACAGAGATTCACTGGGTAGAGGGAGCCAGCCAAGAGGTATCTGGGGAATAAATACCCCAACCTGACTCTGCCTCATTCTGCCCCTGCAGCCTCCAACTGACACTTCCCTTGGCCAAAATGCAGCCAAGGGGCAAGAAAGCCCTTGACTAGTCCACCTGAGTCAGTTAGCCCACCCAGTTACAGAGCAGGATGGATGGGGGACCAGGGAAAGGAAGTTGGTGCTATCCAGAAGACTTATATTGACTTAAAATATATCTTTAGGGCCGGGCGCGGTGGCTCATACCTGTAATCCCAGCACTTTGGGAGGCCAAGGCAGGTGAATCACTTGAGGTCAGGTGTTCAAGACTAGCCTGGCCAACATAGTGAAACCCCGTCTTTACTAAAAATACAAAAATTAGCCAGGCATGGTGGCATGCACCTGTAATCCCAACTACTCGGGAGGCTGAGGCAGAAGAATCACTTGAACCCGGGAAATAAAGGTTGCAGTGAGCTGAGATCGAGTCACTGCACTCCAGCCTGGGTGAAAGAGTGCAACCCTGTCTCAAAAAAAAAGTGTATCTATATATTATATATATCATATCTATCATATATATACAGATATATATCAGAATATATATATCTATATATCAGAATATATATATATTATATAATATATCTATAATCTTTAGGTACTTTGGTTGAAAAATGAAAGGTATTACCCTCCAAAATAATGATTAGCTATCACAAATAAAACTATCCTAGTAAGTACCTATTACAGTGTGTACTTTAACTTCATTATGTTATTCTACATTTATAATACCTCTTTAAGACATGCCTTATTTACTGGGTCTCTGAAAAATGCAGTACCTTTTTCAAGGTACCTAGCTAGTACCTGGCCAAGCTTAGATTCTAACTCCAAAACCTGTTTTTTTTCCACCATAAAACACTGAAAATGACTAAGCAAATAATTTTATCTAGAAAGACCTAAAAGAGTAAGAAGAAAAAATATAGTTAATATTTTTTAGATAAATCATTTTTATAACATGATAATTCAAAGTATTAAAAACATTGATGTTGCTCAGTCTTCTCTCATTTTTCTCTTTAAGAGGAACTACTCCAATATAATAGTGCACTCAAAGTAAGTTAATAATTGGCCTGTCTTGCTGAATCAGTTTAGACTTACCTAATTTGTTTTGTTGACTTTCACTCCTCCACTGGGGTGGATGGAGAAAGCTACATTTACACAGGGCTATGTTTTAACATAAACTGAGGTGGGGTTCCTGAAGCTGGGCCCCCCAAAGGAACAGAATAGGCAGGATATAGTGCAACAAGGGTATGACTGCCTCAGACTGACTCGATGCCTTTCTCAAAGTCCCAATAATAGAATCAACCTTTAGCTGGCACATTTCCTAGCATGGTGCCATTTTAATCCATGAGCCCAAATTAGTTGTTCAGATGGGTTGGTGAGCTCTCTCCTTACACGGAGCAAAACAAGAACGGAAGGAAGGATATAAGTCAGGGGGGAGGATATAAGAAAGACCTGGATCTCAAAACATTTCAAGGAGGGAGCTCTACTTTTGAAACCCTGTGTTGTGTGAGGCAATCTAGTGGGCAGACAAGGCAGAAACTAAGGAAACAGGAGATTCATGACTAAACATGCATAGTTATATCTGGCACTAGCCACAGGCAAGAGTCATTCTGTCAGCTCACCTGTTCCCAAGCCCACCCCAGATTCCAGTGCTCTTGCCTCTGAATTAATACAATGCTCCTTGTTTGATTAATTAATATTAGCTGCTTATTGTCTTACCAAACTTTCATAGGACAATGTCTTATGTTTTCTGCCCTGCTGTAATGTGTCTTTTATGTTGCACATAGTACAATGTTGGGCCACTGTTAGGATAATCGGTAGCTAAATGAATGAGTGGAATGAAGGAATGATAGTTAAGAAGCTTTGCAGACTAGGGCAGAGATAAGAAGGTGTTGGGGTAGTCTGAGACGGGAATCAGGTTTCCCCTCACAGCGTTCCTTAGGAATGATTGCTCATTCAGACAGCTCCAATTTCCTGGTTTTCTTCTTTTGGTTAAAATGTGTACACCTCTTCTCTCGGAGGCTGTTCGCTGGAAGCAGCTCATCTTCCTCAGCGGCTGTCCTTTACCCCAAGGCTGTCCTCACCTCCTGTGCTCCTCGGCCATGCCAAGAGTCTTCAGGCCTCTGCTCCTTTATTTTTCCAGCTCTGGGAGGAAATTACCTGTTGTGAAAAGTAATACATAGAAACAAATAAGAAACAGTAAAATCATCTAATATATTGATTATTTCTTCTTGTGATTACTTACTGGATTAGAAAAAGAAATAGAATATTACTTTATTTCCAAGAAAAAGTTTCTGCATTTAAATATCCTAAGAATTCGAGTCCGTACAGGATTTGGAGTCCAGATTTGTGACTGTTATAGAAGAGAAGGTTACATACATGGTTTTCAAAATTGCTTTAGCCATAAAATTCTTACCTTTCTTCCCTTGTGCTGTCCCTGAGGGGAATCAATAAAGAACATTTGAAATCTGTTTCTAGATGACTGGAAAAGGTAGAACTCCAGACAATGCCAGTTAGTGGGGTGCTAAGTTAGTTGGCTATCAGGCTGAGGAGATATGAAATCACTGGCTGTTAGATTTAAGTCAGTATTACGGTACACATTGGTGGGGGATAATCTATTAATGTTTAGAAATATTGGTCTTGGCCGGGCGCGGTGGCTCACGCTTGTAATCCCAGCACTTTGGGAGGCCGAGGTGGGCGGATCACGAGGTCAGGAGATCAAGACCACGGTGAAACCCCGTCTCTACTAAAAATACAAAAAAAAAATTAGCCGGGCGTGGTGGTGGGCGCCTGTAGTCCCAGCTACTCGGAGAGGCTGAGGCAGGAGAATGGCGTGAACCCAGGAGGCGGAGCTTGCAGTGAGCCGAGATTGTGCCACTGCACTCCAGCCTGGGTGACAGAGCGAGACTCTGTCTCAAAAAAAAGAAATATTGGTCTTGATGAAGTCTGGATTCAGATTCCACTGCTGCTTAGCTGTGTGATACTGGATTAGTTACTTAACCTAGCAACCCTTCAATTTACTTATCTGTGATATGGGAATACTAATATCAAGCACTTCATAAAGTTATTTGATAAAAATGAAACAATATAATGCACGTAAAGCTCTTAGCCCTGCATCTGGCACATGGTAAACATTCAATAAATATTAGCTAACATTTGTATAATCGTATCTCTTAACAGCTTGAATTGATTTTCATTTATGCATAGTGCAGAAAGCTTATTGTCCAATACAACTCCAAACTACTTTTGATGACTTTAGTTGAAGTCCACCAGGGAGACACCTGAAATCGAAGAAAGATTTGGGTTTATTTGCTTGTTGCAACAAGAGACAACATGCCTTTGGGAAATGTAAAGTATCTCATAAGAGGATGCCAGAAAGAAGTTATTATAAGAGTTGTGCTTGTGTTAGATGAGTCTGCAAAGGGTTTAAGGAAATGGAGCTTTGCCTGGGATTGGATGCTGTCAGGAAGCAGGGGCAATTCTATGATTGGGCATTTTAATAGCATTTATCAAGAAGGCAAGAGTAATAAAGTGGAAATGAACCTGTAATTGGTAAAGAAGCAGCAGTTACTCATTTAACCAGACACTGTAGTTATCTTTTCGGTGCAGCAAATCATCCCAAAACTTAGCAGCTTAAAACAACAACCAGTTAGTTGTCTCTCACTCTAAGGATCAGATATCCAGGGAAGGATTAGCTGCGTAGTTCTGGATCAAGGCATTTCTTGAGGTCTCATTGAAGCAGTCAGCTGGAGCTGCAGTCCTAGAAGTCTGGGGCCAAAGTTGAGCTTCCAACTGTTTCAAGTGGCTGTCGACAGAAGGCTCCAGTTCCAGGGCTGCTCTGACATGGCTTACCCCATTGTGAGGAAGAAGAGAGCACAGAAGGAATAAGGTCCAATGAGTTTTATGATGGAGTCTTAGAACTACACATTGTCACCTCCACCTGATTCTATTCATTAGAATCAAGTCACTAAGTCCAGCCACCCAACAGGAGGGGAAGCTCTACCTCCTGAGGGGAGGAGGACTCAAAAACTGCAGACATTTTTCTCACACTTCCACATTAGGAAAGTATGATGTTTGGTCAATTTTGTGATTTGAACAATAATCATGTATGTGGACATATGTGTATGCATGCTCTGACATGATTACAGAGTGGCCATGTTTTTCTTAATCCATTATGGTCACACAGTAGATTTGTGTAATGTTGGTATTTGGGGAAGTTATTTATGTTTAACAAAGAACATCTGAACTTGCTGTGAGTGTCAGATCAACTCCTGGATATCAGGGACTGATTTATTTCTCCCTACTGCCCATAATAATTTCAACATTAAGGACTGTGGCCCTAGACACAATGATATGGCTCGCAGACCATTTTCCATGTATTTCTTTTCTACTTGAGTAACAGAATCCGAGCTTTATTTGGCGTACATCGCAAGACAAGTATCCCCTTCCTTGCTGCTAGTCTAGGTTTCACAGGTGACCTAGTTCTGGTGAAAAGTTGTAAAGGGACATCACCAGGACGCTTTTTAGGAAAGATTGCTTTCCATGAAAAGAAGGAGACATGTGAATGGGAATGTCCTATTTAGTACTTTTCTAGATTTTTGTGTTTGTGTGAGGATGAGATGTTTGCAACTGCAGCAGCCACCTTGCTAGCATGAGAGGAAGGACAAAAGCCACCCCAAAGTCCTGACATCACTAGGGCCCTAGACCAAGGCCAGCAATCACCAACCTCTAAACTTCTTGCTATTTTGGATTTTTTTAAACACATACACACAAACACACACACACACACACACATCCCATTTTATTTTAGAGTATTTCTGTTCCTTGGATGAAAAATTTCTAACTCTCATAAAGAATGTCCTCAAGATAAATTTGATTGTTTGCTTTAGGAATTTTGTATAAAACAATAAAAGAGAATAAAATTTGTTTATATGAAGAAAGAGGGAAGCTGCCACTTTGTACGAGGCATAGTATAACAGAATTACCTATGTACTTTGGGTGTTCTCATCATATTCCTACATAATCCCTGTATGGTATTAAAACATTCCCTTTTCACAAAAGTTTAACTGAGATCTAGACGGGGTTAGTAACTTATTATGGTCAGCTGCTAAGTATCAGAGCCAGAATTCCAACTAAAGTCTATTAGACTCCATACCCTGAATTTGCTTGTTAGCACTGGTCTGATTTAAAGCAGCATGTGATTAAAGTAATATTCTAGTTGTCTCTCTGATAAATGACATTGGCTAGTATTCCTTCATAACGTCTCTCATCTCTAGTGGAGAAATTGATAAGGAAATATGAGAAGACCAAAACTAGAGGAGCAGTTGAGCTTATAGAAATGCTAAGGGAATTCAAAGGGACTTGAAAAACAGATAAGCTTTAAAATATGAAAAATGCTACTTTTTAATCAAAAGTGACATTACAATTTTAGAGACTAAAACATGATGTTCAAGAAAATGTCTTTCATTGGAAGAATACAAAAATGTGGACTAGTAGTTCTTCAGAGAGTATGTTTTTGCTGAGAACAAATTAGCCTAGATTTTATCTTTACTCTTCTTTTTGGAAAGTAGAGTTATCTGGGGACAAAAGATTATTGATATAAAAGTTGATCAAACATTTATTATATTGTAAACTTCTTGGAACAGAAACTACATCATAACCATTTTAATATTGCCAACCTAAATAACAAACAGAAGAAAAGTCTCTCTAAAAGAAAATGATGGTTATTCAGGAATAGGGTATTGCAATAGGGAATATGTGTGCCACAGTAAACTATGTGCACATTCAGGGAGATGAAGAAAGACAAAGGTTTTGAAAGGAAAAATGAGGGGGGATGTGGCCAAGAAAGCCAACTAGAAGCAGCTAGTGTGCATGGCTTTCATGGAGAAAAAGAGAAGGGGCAAGTAAATACAACACCTTCAACTGAAACATCCGGGTACCTCCATTGGGACTAATGAAGGAAACAACTTGACCCATGAAGAATGGAGAAAAGCAAGGCAGGACAACGGCCCACCTGGGAGTAACACAGAGCCAAGGAAACCTCCCACACCCAGGGAAGCAGTGAGTGAATGTGCAACATCGAGAATGCATGATTCTCTCACAGATCTTTGCAACCCTTGGGTCAGGAGATCCCCTCATGAACGCACTCCACTGGGGCCTTCTGATACACAGAGCTGCATGGAGTCTCAGCAGAGCAACTGCTCAGGCACACACAGAGATGCAGGATCCTTAGATATTCAAGTTCTCTCGGCTTTCCAGCAAAAGTAGCTGCAACTCCAGCAAAGCGGGAGGTTAGACCTTGGTACATATCACTAGAAAAGAGGCTGAATCCAGGGGGCTGAGCAGTGACAGTCTGCAGGCCCCATTTCCATGGCACCTCACAGGATAAGACCCACTGCCTTGGAATTCCAGTCAGCCACCAGTAGCAGCACTGCACTTCCCTGTGATGGAGCTCCCAGGTGTAGGGGTGGGCTGCCATCTTTGCTCTTTGGGCAACTTAGCCATTCCAGCCTTCAGGCTTTGGAGAGTCTGCTTGCCTGGGTATGGGAGGTTTCCTTGGCTCTGTGTTACTCCCAGGTGGGCCGTTGTCCTGCCCTGCTTTTCTCCATTCTTCATGGGTCAAGTTGTTTCCTTAATTAGTCCCAATGGAGGTACCCGGATGTTTCAGTTGAAGGTGTTGTATTTACTTGCCCCTTCTCTTTTTCTCCATGAAAGCCATGCACACTAGCCGGGGACAAAGGTAGTACCCAAGCACAGCATAGCTGCTCTGTGAAAATGTGAACAAACTGCTTCTTTAAGTGAGTCCCCAATCCCATTCCTCCTCACTGGCTGGGAACTCCCAACTGAGGTCTCCAGCCACCTCCTACAAGTACATTCGGGCCAGCAACAGGTCTGTACCTCCATGGTACGGAGCTTTCAGAGGAGGGGCAGGCTGCCATCTTTGCTCTTTTGCAGCTTTCCCTGGTGATACCTCCAGGTGGTGGAAAATCCGAGGAGACTAGAAACAGGAGCAGGCCCCCAGCATACTGCAGCAGCCCTACAGAAAAGTGGCCAGACTGTCCCTTGGGTGCCTATTCCTATAGCTCCTCACTGGGCAGGTCCTCCAGGCCTGGGCCCCAGCTGACCCCTGCCAGAGCTATCAAGCCAGTAGCAATTCAACAACTCCCTGAACAGAGTCTCCAGGGCCAACTAAATGCCTTTCTACCACTGCCTCTGCAGTGGAACTGCACTTACTACCCTTGGACCAGTGAAGGAGCAAAGACCCTAAGTGCTTTAACCATACCTCCAACAAGCTGCAATTGACCCAAGGAGAGGAGGCCAGTCTGTCTCCCATGGGTCCCACACACCCAGCACTGCTTGTCACCAGGCAGGGACCCCTGGCTTGGAACCACAGCACAGACCCTCCATGCTGAGATGATTGTACTGAGTAATTGCTGACCTGCATCTCTCTAGGTTGGAGTCCCCAGGAGACAAGCAAAAGACCCTTGGCCACAACCACTACTAAGGTTCTTTACTCTGCTGCCTGCAAGCTGGGGAAGGAACATAAACACTGAGACTGTCCGAGAGCTACAGTGGCCAGCCCAGGAGTGCCAAGCCACGATCAACCACCAGCACTCAATGGGGAGAGGCACCCACACTTTCAGAGCACTGAGAGAAACATACCTGCAATTGTGAAGAAACATAGGGGAGCTGCACAGCTGAGAAAGAGTCTACCAACTAATAAGCCTAAGTGACACCTATTGGATCACACCCCAAAGCTTCAACACCAAAAATACCTTGCTAACACACCCCATTCTGAAACCAGAGACAAGAAATTAGCTTCAAATAAAGACCCTGCACAAAGGCTTGGTCTGGTGAAAACATCAAAAAAGAAGTCTACTGACTATATGCAATCTACACTGCTGTAAAGGAACATCCACATGCAGAGACGAGAAAAAAAAAAAAAGTCAAGAACTCCAGTAACTCAAATGGCCAGAGTGTTGTATATCCTCCAAATGACTGCACCAGTTCTCTGACAAAAGTTCTTAACCAGGCTGAACTGGTTGTTATGATTGAAGTAAAATTAAGAATATAGATAGGAAAGAAGATCATCAAGATTCAGGAAGACAGCAAAACCTAATCCAAGGAAAATAAGAATCACCATAAAGTGATACAGGAGCTGAAGGATAAAACAGCTGGTATAAAAAAGAGCCTGATGGGTCTAAAAGAGCTGAATAATACAATACAAGAATTTCACAATGCAATCACAAGTATTAATGCAGAATAAATCAAGCTTAGGAAAGAATCTCAGAATCTTACATGAAAATAAAGAAAAAAGAATAAAAAGGAATGAATAAAACCTCTCAGAAGTCTGGGATTATGTAAAGAGGCCAAATCCACTAATCACTGGTATCACTGAAAGGGAGGGGGAGAACACAAACAACTTGGAAAACATATCTCAGGACATTGTCCCTGAAAGCTTCCCCAACCCTGCTAGAGAGGCCAAGAGTCAAATTCAAGAAATGCAGAGAAGTGCAATATTTGACAGAGGAAGATCATCCCCAAGACACATAATCATCAGCTTTCCCAAGGCTGAAATAAAAGAAAGAACATTAAAGACAGGTAGAGAAAAAGGGCAGCTCACCTACAAAGGGAATACCATCAGGCTAACAGCAGACTTCTCAACTGAAACCCTACAAGCCAGAAGAGATTAGAGGCTTAGATTCAACATTCTTAAGACAAAAAATTCTTTAACCAAGAATTTTTATATCCAGCCAAACTAAGCTTCCTAAATGAAGGAGGAACAAGATCCTTTGCAAATAAGCAAATGTCGAGGGAGTTTGTTACTACCAGATCTGCCTTATGAGAGATCTTGAAAGGCACACTAAATATGGAAAGAAAAGTCTGCTATCAGCTAATACAAAAACACACTTAAACACACAAACCAGTATCACTATTAAGCAACCACACAAACAAGTCAACATAGTAACCAGCTAACAACACAATGACATGATCCAATCTACACATATCAATACTAACCTTGAATGTAAACAGGCTAAATGCCCTACTTAAAAGGCATAGAGTGGCAAGTTGGATAAAAAACAAGACCTAGTGATATGCTGTCTTCAAGAGACCCACCTCACACAAAATGACACCCATAGGCTCAAAATAAAGGGATGGAGAAAAATCTACCAAGCAAATGGAAAACAGAAAAAAGCAGGGGTTTCAATCCTAATTTCAGACAAAAGAGACTTCAAACCAAAAAAGATTAAAAAAGACAAGGGCATTGCATAATGATAAAGGGTTCAATTCAACAAGAAGACTTAACTACCCTAAATAGATATGCATCAAACACAGGAGCACTCAGATCCATGAAGCAAGTTCTTAGAGACCTACAACAAGACACAGACTCCCATACAATAGTAGTGGGAGATTTCAACACTCCACTAACAATATTAGACATAACTTGGAGGCAGAAAATTAACAGAGATATTCAGGACCTGAACTAAACATTGGACCAAATGGATCTGATACACTTCTACAGAACTCTCCACACCAAAACAACAGAGTGTACATTCTTCTCTGCTACATGGCACATACCCTAAAATTGACCATGTAATTGGGCATAGAACAATCCTTAGCAAATGCAAAAAAATCCAAATCATACCAAACACACACTCAGACCACAGTGCAATAAAAACAGAAGTCAAGGCTAAGAAAATAATTCAAAACCATGCAATTACATGGAAATTAAACAACATGCTTCTGAATTACTTTTGGGTAAATAATGAAATTGAGGCAGAAATCAATAAGCTTTTGAAACTAATGAGAACAAAGATACCATATTTCAGAATCTCTGGGACATAACTAAGGCAGTGTTCAAAGGGAAATTCATTGCACTAAATGCCCATATAAAAAAGTCAGAAAGATCTCAAGTTAACAACCTAACATCACAACTGAAAAAAATTAGAGAAGCAAGAAAAAATCAACCCCAAAACTAGCAGAAGACAAGAAATAACCAAAATCAAACCTGAACTGAAGGAAATTGAGACATGAAAAGCCATTCAAAAGATCAATGAATCTAAGAGTTTGTTTTTTGAAAAAATTAATAAGATAGGCCACTAGCTAGACTAATAAAGAAGAAAAGAGAAAAGATCCAAATAAACACAATTTGAAATGATGAAGGGAATGTTACTACTGACCCCATGGGAATATAAATAACCATCAGAAACTACTACGAACACCTCTACACACACAAACTAGAAAACCTAGAAGAGATGGATAAATTCCTGGACACATACACTCTCCCAAGACTGAACCAGGAAGAAACTGATTTCCTAAACAGACCAACAACAAGTTCTAAGATTGAATTAGTAATAAATATCTGACTAATCAAATAAAGCCCAGGACCTGATGTATTCACAAATTCTACCAGATACACAAAGAAGAGCTATTATCATTCTTACAAAAACTATTCCAAAAAATTGAGGAGACAGGACTCCCCCCCAACTCATTCTATGAGGCCAGCATTATCCTGATACCAAAATACTGTCATAGACATGACAAGAAAAGAAAACTTTAGACCAATATCCTTGATTAATATCAATGCAAAAATCCTCAATAAAATACTTGCAAATCGAATCCAGCAGCACATCAAAAAGCTAATCCACCATGATTAAGTAGGCTTAATCCCTGGGATACCCAAGGTTCATTCAACATAAGCAAATCAATAAATATGATTCATCACATAAACAGAACTGAAGAAAAAAACACATTATTATCTCAGTAGATGCAGAAAAGGCTTTTGATAAAATTCAACACCCCTTCATGTTAAAACTCTCAATAAACTAGGTATTGAAGGAACATACTTCAAAATAATAAAAACCATTCATGATAAACCCACACCCAACATTATACCGAATAAGCAATAGCTGGAACCATTCCCCTTGAACACCAGCACAAGACAAGTATGCCCTCTCTCACCACTCCTATTCAACGTAGTATTGGAAGTCCTAGCCATGGTAATCAGGCAAGAAAAGAAATAAAAGGCATCCAAATAGGAAGAGAGGAAGTCAAACTATCTGTTTACAGATGACATAATTCTATATCTACAAAATCCCATAGTCTCAGCCCAAAAGCTCCTTCAGCTAATAAACAACTTCAGCAAAGTCACAGGATAAAAAATTAATGTGCAAAAATCACTAGCATTCTTATATACCAACAATAGCCAAGCCAAGAGTGAAATCAGAAAGGCAATCTCATTTACAATTGCCACAAAAAGAATAAAATACATAGGAATACAGCTAACCAGGGAGGTGAAAGATGTCCACAATGAGAATTACAAAATGCTGCTCAAAGAAATTGGAGATAACACAAACAAATGGAAAAAACATGCCATGTTCATGGATAGGAAAAATTAACATCATTAAAATGGCCATACCACCCAAAGCAATTTACAGATTCAATGCTATTCTTATCAATCTACCAATGACATTTTTCAACTAGAAAAAAATGTTTTAAAATTTACTTGGAACCAAAAAACAACCTGAAGAGCCAACACGATCCTAAGGGAAACAAAACAAAACAAAACAAAAACAAAGCTGGAGGAATCATGTTACCCAACTTCAAACTATACTACAGGGCTACAGTAACCAAAATAGCATGGTATTGGTACAAAAACAGGCACATAGACCGATGGAACAGAATAGAGAACCCAGAAATAAGGCTCTACATCTATGACCACCTGATCCTCAACAAAAACAAGCAATGGAGAAAAGGCTCCCTATTCAATAACTGTACTGGGATAACTGGCTAGCCATATGCAGAAAATTAAAACTGGACCCCTTCCTTATACCATATACAAAAATTAACTCAAGATGAATTAAAGACTTAAATGTAAAACTCAAAACTATAAAAACTCTGGAAGACAACCTAGGCAATACCATCCTGGACATAGGAATGGGCAAAGATTTTATGACAAAGACACCAAAAGCAATTGTAACAAAAGCAAAAACTGACAAATGGAATCTAATTAAACTCAGGAGCTTCAGCACAGCAAAAGAAACTATCAACAGACTACACAAACAACCTATAGAATGGGAGAAAATAGTTACAAACTATGCATCTGACAAAGATCTAATATCCAGTGTCCATAAGAAACTTAAACAAATTTACAAGGTAAAAACAAACCCATTAAAAAGTGGGCAAAAGGCATGAACAGGCACTTTGCAAAAGAAGACATACATGCGGCCAACAGTCATATGAAAAAAAGCTCAACATCACTGATCATTAGAAAAATGCAAATTGAAACAACAATGAGATACAATCTCATAGCAGTCAGAATGGCTGCTATTAAAAAGTCAAAAAAATAACAGATTCTGGCGAGGTTGTGGAGAAAAGGTAATGCTTATACACTGTTGGTGGGAGTGTAAATTAGTTCAACCATTGTGGAAGACAGTGTGGTGATTCCTCAAAAACCTAAAATCAGAACTACCATTTTATCCTGCAATCCCATTACTGGGTATATGCCCAAAGCAATATATATTGTTCTGTTATAGAGACACATGCACACACATGTTGATTGCAGCACGTTTCACAATATCAAAGACATGGAATCAACCTAAATGCCCATCAATGGTAGACTGGATAAAGAAAATGTGGTATATATACACCATGGAATACTATGCAGCCATAAAAAAGGAATGAGATTAGTCTTTTGCAGGAACATGGATGGGGTTGGAGGCTATTATCCTCAGCAAACTAACAAAGGAACAGAAAACCAACTACTGCATGTTCTCATTTGTAAGTGGGAGGTAAATGATGAGTATGAACACAAAGAAGGGAAGGACAGACACTGGGCTCTTCTTGAGGGTGAAGGTTGGGAGGAGGGAGAAGAGCAGCAAAGATAACTCTTGAGTACTGGCTTAATTCCCAGGTGATGAAATAATCTGTACAACAAACCTCCATGAAATGAATTTACCTATGTAACAAACCTTCACATGTACCCCTGAATCTAAAATAAAAATTAAAAATAATGAGCAGAATTGCATAATTGTTTTGAGATAATTATCTTTGGCTACAAAGATTAACAAAGGAACAAAGGTGGTGCCAGTCTGAGTTTGGACAGGCAGTTAGTTGCTGGGCAGATATCCTCACAGAAGTATTTTTTGTGTAAGGTTGTGATGACTTTTGTGCATCTTTGTGGTTTCTGTAGAGTCTTTTGTGGGAGTTTTTATTATCTGGCATATAAGTGTGAGAAGCCTCTCTTCATAGCCCTCCCCAGCTCTATTTGTCAGGGGTTTTTGTATTTGTTTGTTTGTTTGTTTCAAACATACATGACTCCATTTTGATTCCGACCACTTTCATATTTCTCTTTTTGATTACGATTGTTCTCTGAAGGTATCACAGATCAATCATCCTGTAGTTAGGTTTTGATTGTCCTTCAGTACCCAAATGAACCCGCACTGAGTTGCTGGTCTGTCCCACATTGGAGAGAGTGACAACTAAAAGTCCATGTCAAACTCTGTTTAGCAACATTTCAGCAATAAGGGAAGTTTGAATGGACAGCTCTCCAGCCACTCCTCAGGTGGCTCTTCTCTTTTAAAGATAGTATTATTTGGGGATGAAAGACTATTGAAAAAAAAGATTGTTGAGAATCTATTATATTCTAAGCCTATTAGAACAGAAACTGTCTCAGAATCATTTTAGTATCTGACCCCACCACAAGTATCCCGGCACCTAGGCCCACAGTAGAAACTAATAAAAAATCTCATTGAATGAATAAAAGACTTATTGCCTGATTAAGTAAATGAATGGTCACTCACACTTGTGACATTTGTAACTTTTAGGAGATCCTGTGAACTGAGTTTCCCAGGCTCCAATTTGATTCAGTTCTTTTCTTTCTCATAGCCCAGCCAAGCCTTCTTGATCCCATTGTGATCCTTCACACTGGAGGACTAGTCAAGCAGTTAATCACGGCCGGTGGTTTCTTCAGTTGCAAAGGGAAATGCCACTCTCACCGTGACTCAGATCTTTTCCACTGCTTGCTTGAATTGTTGTTTGTTGAATAAATCTGGTCGAGTTTGACAATAAAGGTCTCCCAGGAAGTGTTAAAATAAATGAGGTCTTGGTAAGGTGTCTCCTAGACGTTTAAAACAAACAAAACAAAACAAAAAAAACACACTTCATAAAAAGAATTGCTTGGTTAATGGGCTATCCTTTGATTAAAATTGTAAGCATTTGATTTAAAACTGGCTGGTAGAACTTCCATTTACTAAGTAGTTTACATTTAGGTATCCGTATGGTCTTTGAAGTATAAGAAGGTGGTCATCTTTTTCCTATATGCTTAAAAGGATTTGTGAGTTAGTGTTGACCGGAGTGCCCAGACTCTGAATCTACATGGAGAGTCACCCTTGCAGTACTTGAGCAGCCCTATGTCTAAAAATTTTGTTCCTTTCAATATGATTATGTTTCCCTGCCTCTTCATGTCTGGCCCCCCACTTGGGATGTTACAGAACTACCCTCAGTTGCCCAATGAGCCACTGATGTAACAGAATGTGTACCTGCCCTTACAGTGTCTTCCAGGACCCACTTTCTGATGTCCTGTGTTTTTCTGGATACATTTGGTACTCCTATACACACACTTCCTTCACTTCTCCTTGTTGACCCTGCCTGGAGAGGAGAGATCCTATAATATTCCTTTCATTTAGGGACCCCTTTTGTGTTCATTTCATAGAGCTGCCATAACAAGGTACACAAACTTGGTAGCTTAAAACAACAGAAATTTGTTCTCTCATAGTTTCTGAACACCAGAAGTCCAAAATCAAAGTATCATCAGGATTGGATACTCCTGGAGTCTCTGAAGCAGAATCTGTTCCATGCCTTTCCCCTAGCTTCTGGTAGTTCCCAGCAATCTTTGGCATCCTTTGGCTTGTGGATGTATCACTCCAATCTCTGCCTCTGTGGTCACATGCTGTTCTCCTCTGTGTGTCTCTTTGCATCTTTACCTAGCCTTCATATAAGGACACTAATCTTTGAATATAGAGCTCACTCTAATTCAATATGACCTCATCTTAACTACTTACATTACATCTGCAAGGACCCTATTCTCAAATAAGGCCACATTCTGAGGTTCTGGCATACATGAATTTTGGAGGAACACTATTCAATCCAATACACCTCCTTTCTTCCCAGCTGGGTCTTACAAGAGCACAAGATATCATTCAAGCTTTCTTGAGATTTTGCCCACACCCTACACCTATATATATATGTGCACGCTCATTTATCTAAAGAGAAAAGAACTAGAAAGCTAGACTTTCATCATTTGAATGCACATTTAAGAGTGGCAGCTCAGAGAAAATAATGTGCCTATAAATTATTCAAAGCTTGTCTAGTGGTATCCTAATAAGGGTAGTTACCTTGCAGTGGGCAGGCTTATCACTGATCTTCAGTAATGATAATAAAAGCTAACACTTGTTGATCATAAACAGTTTTTTAGGGAATATTTCAAGCATTTCATAAATGGTATCTCATTAAATCTTTACAACAGTTTTGTGAAAGAAGTACTAAATTGGTATTATCCTCATTTTACAGGTAAAGAAATTAAGACTTGCAGAAATTAGGTAGTTTATCAAAGGTAACAATATTCTTAAATGGATGTCAGAGTTCAGAGATGAAACTTTTAAACACTTCAATGTGGTCTTCTTATAAAAAATACATTGTCTTCTCCATTTGGCAGATGAGAAAAAACGTGGGTACAAGAAATTAAGTCATTTGTCTGAAGTGTTATAGCCGGTACATCTGAAATGAAAATCCTGACCTGTTTTCCCTTAAAGCTAAATTCTTTTTATAGCACCTGACTGCAAGTTTGTTTCTACAGGGGCCCAGGTGATGACAGCAATGGAGGAAAGTGGGTGGCTGGCTCTTTGAGGATTCAGCAGATCAAAAAAAAAAAAAAAAGGAGGTTGAATCATGAATAATAACCTCAATGGTCTGTCCAAGAGATTGCTAAACCCACACTAGCCTGACTTTGCCTGAGTTTGAATTTGGGAGCCCTTTCTTTCCTTTTGATGCTGAGATGCTGTGAGCAAGACACTGCCCTCGGCTGCATGGATGTAGGGACAGAGAAACTCCCATTTAGGGGGCTTCATTCTGATAATACTGACTATACTGATACCTAAATGAAAGTTCTACCAGGCAGAACTTTTAAATACTTAAAATTGCATTTAAATCTAATACTTACAATTTACTTTTAAATACTTAAAATTGTAAGTATTTAAATCTAATACTTACAATCAAGGGATAACCCATTCCTTGATTAAATCATGATGGCCCAACTCAGAACTTGGTGTTAGGACTCAGACCACTTGCTGGCTTCTAGCTCATTTCCTTTCCTCTTTTTTTTCCTTTTTCCTTCTTATTATTTATCCCCTTTGTTCAACTATTTTATAAATATTTCCACAATCCACCAATAGGTTTCATGTCACCCATGTAGCATATCATTTCCCCTTTGAGATTACCTTGAGGTTTGTTTTAAATTGTGCCTCAGTCTCTTTCTCTAAAATGAACAATATCATCTGCTTTGTAAAAGTTTTATACTCAAATGAGATAATTATTTAGCGATCTAATAAATATTAGCTATGATTAATTGAAGGAACGTTCAGTTAAAAAGAGAAAGATATAGAGCATCATTTAACCAAGGTAATTTCTAACAAATTACAGGCCATAATTTCAGATAAAAGGAGGTTACCTACTGTCCTTACACAATGGAAAATTTGGCCAGGTCTCTGACTTTCAAGCATCTTTTGATATAAAACATCTTGTTCTAGTTTTTCCATAAAGCCCTGAAATATTTCAGAAATTCTTCTATTTCAGTGTCCAAGTTACATTTCCAACACTAGGTCTCAAATATGGAAGTGACATCAACAACATCAATGCCAAAACCCTTTACCAGACTATGCATTGATTTTTAATCAATTTAATTAATTCCCCATAGTTTAGGTGGAGTTAAACCTTTTTATTTTAAAATTAGAATTTCTTCATTTTGAAGAAATCCAGCACAAACCACAGCTTCTTGTCAGTTTAGACCTCTCTTACACAATTATAGCTCTGACCTCAATTTAGCCACCAGCATCCTCATAGTTATATAATTCCTGGTCTCATCCTCAGTCAGCACTGCCATAAGACTCAATCTTGTCACAAAACTTCATTCCTAGGACCAGAAAAAAAAATAGAAGGCCATAGTGTTGTCTGACCATAGTTCTTCAACAATGTCCAGGGCTGTTTCCTCCAGAGGTGTGTTTAGCTGAGGAACCTCAGATTTCATATCAGTCAGGCACCCGTTCCTTAAGGTTCAATTGGGCTCTTCCTTTTGCTTTTATCACTTAGAATAAATGCACATTTTATACTCATACATGTCCATTTTTTCCAAGCAAATTACAGAAGAAGTGAGAGAGCACGCCTAAGTTATCTGAGAGGAAACTGGCAAAGACAAGCCAACCCTTTGAGGATGCTATGCTTTACCTCGATGACACAAAAAGCGATAAAGGATGCAGTGCCAGTCTTGGAAGGACAGAAAGTACAGGGGCATATCTCACAAAGCATAGTCTTTGGAATGAACTAGGGTGATCTCATACATGGTTTTGAGCTGTGTTTCTTAAACTATCTGTGGTGAAGACCCATTCTATTCCTTCTCCAGTCCATCGTGGACTGATCCTTTTATAAAATATAATAAAAATGGATTACTAGAAAAATAAAATGAGAAGCAAAATACTAATCCATATTTTTTTATTATATTTAACATATATAAACTTAATTTGTCAAGTTTCTAGAGAAGTTTCTAAACACTCTTAGTTTTGAGGTCCGTCTCCTCATGGACCACTAATAATCAGAGGGTTGATGCTAGGCTAGGATCACGCTTTGGGTGGCACTGCTAGTATGGAAGAATAGTGGTCTCAGATAGGCTTCACATGGGTCACTTGGGAAGGTGTCCCCAAACTTGTGTTTATTGAAAGGGGAATCATGTGGATGTTGTTCTGGCATTGTGTTTTTTTAAGAGCTTCTCAATTCTTTCTAATGTGCAGTGAAGTTGAAAAACATTGCTCCAGAATAATAGGCCTTGTTGTTATTTAAGCTTCATTTCTGTCAATTACTGACAAACAGCCAGATCTACATAAAAAGTAATAACCCTGAAGGTACAGACAGCTTAGACATTCTAGCTCTGTCCAGCTAAATTACATAAATAAAATTCTAGCTTTTATTTTTTAGAGCTAGCCCTGGCATTCATTAAAAAAAAAAAAAAAAACTCAAGGAATTTCTTTAAGACAAAATAACATTCTTTGCTCTGATATCAGCATTAGTTGACCATTTGATGTAAATTTGTTTCCTGTGTGAATTTACCAGAAGAGGGTACATTTTACAGTATGGTACACATGGACCTGTGTGTAAAACCAGACTTCATTTTACTACCTGTGGGAACTTGGGCCAGTTATCTAAAATCTCTGAGTCCAGATTCTTTTTTAAAAAACTTTTAATTTTGGGGGTACATGTGCAGGTTATATAGGTAAACATTTGTCATGGGGTGTTGTTGTGCAGATTATTTCATCACTCACTTATTAAGCCTAGTACCCATTAGTTATTTTTCCTGATACCCTCCCTCCTACCACCCTCCACCCTCTTATAAGCCCCAATGTGTGTTCTTCCCCTCTGCATGTCCATGTGTTCTCATCATTTAGCGCCTACTTATAAATGAGAACATGTGGCATTTGGTTTTCTGTTCCTGCATGAGTTTGCTAAGGATAATGGCCTCCAGCTCTATCCATATCGCAGCAAAGAATATAATCTCATTCATTATAATGGCTGCCTAGTTTTCTGTGGTGAATATGTACCACATTTTCTTTATCCAGTCTATCATTGATGGGCATTTAGGTTGATTCCATGTCTTTGCTATTGTGAATGGTGCTACAATAAACATACATGTGCATGTGTCTTTATAATAGAACAATTTATATTCCTTTGGGTATATACTCAGTAATGGGATTGCTGGGTCGAATGGCAGTTCTGTCTTTAGGTCTTCAAGGAATCACCACACTGTTTTCTACAATGGCTGAACTAATTTACACTCCCACCAACAGTGTATAAGCATTCCTTTTTCTCCAGAACCTCGCCAGTATCTGTTATTTTTTGACTTTTTAAAATGGCTATTCTGACTAGTGTGAGATGGTATCTCATTGTGGTTTTGATTTTCATTTCTCTAATGATCAGTGATGTTGAGCTGTTTTTCATATGATTGTTGGCCGCAGGTATGTCCTCTTTTGACAAATGTCTGTTCATATTCTTTGCCCACCTTTTAATGGTGTTTTTTGCTTGTAACTTTAAGTTTCTTATAATGCTGTATATTAGATTTTTTGTCAGATGCATAGTTTGCAAAACTTTTCTCCCATTCTATAGGTTGTCTGTGTACTCTGTTGGCAGTTTCTTTTGCTGTGCAGAAGCTCTTGAGTTTAATTAGATACCATTTGTCAATTTTTGCCTTTGTTGCAATTGCTTTTTGCATCTTCCTCATGAAATCTTTGCCTGTGCCTATATCCTGAATGATATGGCCTAGATCGTCTTCCAGAGTTTTTATAGTCTTGGGTTTTACATTTAAGTCTTTAATCCATCTTGAGTTAATTTTTGTACATGGCTTAAGGAAGGGGCCTAGTTTTAATTTTCTGCATATGACTAGCCTGTTATTCCAGCACCATTTATTGAATAGGGAATTCTTTCCCTATTGCTTGTCTTTGTCAGGTTTATTGAAGATCAGATAATTGTAGGTGTGTGGTCTTATTTCTGGGTTCTCTGTTCTGATCCAGTGGTCCATGTGTCTGTTTTTTGTACCAGTACCATGCTTTTTTGGTTACTGTGGCCCTGTAGCATAGTTTGAAATTGAGTAGCAGGATGCCTCTAGCTTTGTTCTTTTTGCTTAGAGTTGCCTTGGTTATTTGGGCTCTTTTTTGGTTCAATATGAATTTTGAAATAGTTTTCTCTAGTTCTGTGAAGAATGTCATTGGTAGTTTAACGGGAATAGCATTGAATGTATAAATTGCTTTGGGCACTATGGCAATTTTAACAATATTGATTTTTCCTATCCATGAACACAGAATATTTTTCCATTTGTTTATGTCTTCTATTCTTTCTTTGAGCAGTAGTTTTTAGTTCTTCTTATAGAGATCTTTCACCTCCCTTGTTAGCTGTATTACTAGGTATTTTTTTCTTTTTGTGGCAATTGTGAATGGGAGCTCATTTGTTATTTCGCTCTCATCTCATCTTGACTATTGTTGGTGTACAGTTGCTAGCGATTTTTGTGCATTAATTTTGTATCTTGAGCCTTTGCTGAAGTTGCTTATCGGCTTAAAAAGCTTTTGAGCTAAAGTCATGGGGTTTCCTAGATATAGGTTCTTTTCATCTGCAAGCAGGGAGAGTCCCGTTTCTTAAATGCCTTCCTCAAACCACATTTTATTACCTGTGGGACCAAGAGGAAGTTATCTAAAATCTCTGAGCCCTTGTTTCTTAAATGCATTCCTCAAAGGATCATTGTGAGTTTTCAATAAAATAACCCACAAAATTGATTATATATTAGTGTCTGGCAAGTGGTAGGATTACTCAAATATTAACCCTCACTCATTCCCAAGGCTGACATCTATCCGATATGCCCTGAAATGGCAAGTCAGCTGGCATCTATTAAATTAAGCTGTGGATCCACTGATTAATCAGTGCCATGTATTTTAGGTTGATAAATATTTTGAATATTTTGAATATTACATCTACCAATAGTGTTTCTTATGCGGAATCTGTTCAAAGTTATAGTGCCAGGCATTGTATATCAACAAATTGGTACCTTGTTTATCAATTATTCATGTACATGATTAATGTGAATCAGATTCCAGAATCTAAGCAAACTCAGAATCTAATCAAAATCAAGCTCTCAAACTTACATAGCTGAGAATTTTTTAGACCCAAGATAACCTCATCATACTATAGGAATCCCAGGGAGATGAGATTCAATATCATTCTGGATCTGCCCTTAACCACCTTAAAAACAATCTAAAACTCATGGAGCACCTGGGTGGACAGCAAAAGCAGAAATACCTGGTTCCCTGTGAGAGCAGCATTCCCTTTGTTCTCAGAAGGCCCAGACAGCAGTGAAGCTTTCACCAGTTCAGTAAGATGAAAGAAAACAGTTAAGAAGTTAATGAGAGTTGTGGTTTTTACCACATTTATAATATTGTATTAGTTTGTTGCAAAATTAATTGCAGTTTTTATTTTAAAAGTAATGGATGGCCGGGCGCAGTGGCTCACGCTTGTAATCCCAGCACTTTGGGAGGCCGAGGTGGGCAGATCACCAGGTCAGGAGATCCAGACCACGGTGGAACCCTGTCTCTACTAAAAATACAAAAAAATTAGCTGGGCGTGGTGGCGGGCGCCTGTAGTCCCAGCTACTCAGAGAGGCTGAGGCAGGAGAATGGCGTGAACCCGGGAGGCGAAGCTTGCAGTGAGCCGAGATTGCGCCACTGCACTCCAGCCTGGGCGACAGAGCTAGACTCCGTCTCAAAAAAAAAAAAAAAAAAAAGTAATGGATTACTTTTGCACCAACCTAGCTTCATGTGATATAATTATATTTGGAGACTTAGACCTCCAAGGACTTTCCAGTTCACCTCCTGGGTTATGTTGATCTACGTTTGGATCCATTCTGGCTTCCGATCTCTAGCAGCCAGAAATAGCAGCTCACTGGGGTGAATGAAGGAACTCACAATGACCTCTGTTGGCTGCAGCCTAGATGTGTGCTCTTCACTATCCCTTGCATTTCCAATTATCAGTTCTTATGTTTCATGTCTTAGGTAATACTGAAGTTAGTCTAACCTCTCCCACAGTGCAAGAGTTTGGTCTGTATTGTTACTTGCAGATGGTTGTGCCCTTTTCATGATAAGCAGCTCAAAACCTTCATAAGTTAACCTATTTAAGATTGGAATTCTCTTCTCCGTATAGATAACAAGTTAGTCTCAAGAGTTTCTCTCATGTTTCTACTTCCAGGCTTTAGAAAATACAAGGGGGTAAAACCGTGAGGAACCTTTTTTCTCCAAATAAAGGCTTGGCAATATGAAACAGGTTAAAGCAAAACTTCGAGTTGAGGTGCAGTGGGGAGTCACTGAGGTTTCGTCCAGGCTTGCCCCTGACCACACTGCTGCAGCATAAGGTGAGGTACTAAGTATGTACAAAGCTCTGCAATGAAGAATTGGTCCAAGGCCACTTCTGGTACTACCGTACCATTCCAGGAGCCTACTCTATATTTTAGTGACAAGAGTCCTGAGGGGACCTCCAGAAACAGATGCAAAGAGACAGCCTTTAACTTGACTTAGTGAGATACTGAACACCTCCCAGAGCCATGTCTGTCTTCTTCGCAAGGTTGTGCCTCCCGTCTTCCAGTTTTTAGGCACGCTCCCCTTCTAGTTGCTGTGTTTTGATGCCGGTCCTTCCCTGCCAGAAACAGCCTTTAGGCTCAGTCTCTGTAAAGAACTGCTAGGCCTTAGTGCCTTGGGGTCATTTTCAACATCTCCTTAGTTGCATACATCACAAAACTGATTCTCCTGTGCTTTTTTTTTTTTTTTTTTTGAGATAATGAGTAGGAAAAAAAAAAAAAGAGAAAACTTGGGTTTATTTTTTTCACAATCCTTGACCCCCTTGAAATGAAATTCCCATCAGCCAGCACACTGATTTCATGAGCTGAGTGAAGTGGAGAGTTTATGTGAAGCCTTCATCTTGTGAAAAATCTGCTTTGGATTATTTTCTTGAGTAGGGTGTGCATGCAGAAGCAAATTTTCTGAAACTACTAGGCACAATCTCCCACGGCAGTTCTGAAAGCTGGCACAGTGTGCCTGAAAAAGGATTAGCAAAAGCGTGACAAATCTGGGCAGAGCTGCAGAGGCCCAATCTCTGCCCTACTCCTGGCACAGCCTCATTCCCAGTTGGCTTGGCAGAGCTGATGGTATGAAAGGATGAGTTTCAGCTTGCATCTAGCCATAGGATTTACCACCTGAGTTTGCAGTGTTGGAGAAAGAGAATTTTAGACACAATGGCAAGAATAAAACCCCACCCTCAAGGTTTGGAGTTTACTGAAGTGGAGTGTAAATGAGCAGCATTCACCCTAATACTGGGTGTCTAGTTATATCCCACTCAGTAAGTACAATTGCATAACTATTTATGCTATTAAGAATGATTTAGCTGGCTGGGCGCGGTGGCTCACGCTTGTAATCCCAGCATTTTGGGAGGCCGAGGAGGGCAGATCACGAGGTCAGGAGATCGAGACCACGATGAAACCCCGTCTCTACTAAAAATACAAAAAAATTAGCCGGTCGTGGTGGCGGGTGCCTGTAGTCCCAGCTACTCGGAGAGGCTGAGGCAGGAGAATGGCGTGAACCCGGGAGGCGGAGCTTGCAGTGAGCCGAGATTGCGCCACTGCACTCCAGCCTGGGCGACAGAGCGAGACTCCGTCTCAAAAAAACAAACAAAAAAAAAAAACAAAAAAAAGAGAATGATTTAGCAATAAACAGAGATCCTTTCTTCCCTTCTCAACCTTAGGGAAATACCTATTTAATTTTCAGTTACTGAGTGTTTGCCAGTTTAATAAGCACTTCCACACTTGTGCTTTACAGCAAGTCCTGAAGTGGGTATTATTTCCTCCCTTTGTGAAGGTTGGAGCATTTAGTTTTCTCACCGTAAGTGCCTACCAATCCCTACCGGAGCAGATACCTAGCTCTTCTGACTGTAGTGACTCTTTCACTTCTTTGCTGTCATTATGAGACTGCAGTGAGAACACTTCTGGACAGGGTCCATAACAGAAAGCTGTTACTGAAGGGTGAAGGAGCAAGGCTGTGGGAGAGTAGTGCTGATAACATGACCCTGTAAGCCTCCCACACTTACAGACTCCCACACTCACAGGTGATGCAGAGTGTGGACAGGGTGACTGACTAGTCTCCATTTGCCTGGGACTCTCCTGGTTTGGGAACCGAAAATCTTGCATCCTGGGAACTTCCTCAATTCTGTGCACACCAATGGCTCGTCAACCCCTGTGTGGATCGTATTTTGCCTCTTTGGATTCATCTAAATTTCTGGTAGCACTTCCAGGTTCAAAAGACTTAGTCCTCAGACTCTTAGGAAATTCTGGCGGCTTCCAGGACCTCACAGTCAATTGCTGCAAGACAGCTTTACTGAGCCAGGACTCCGGGACATTTGGTCTCAAGTGGTTACATATTTAAATATTCGAGCAACCAATCCATAATAATAATAATCCAAGCAGCCAACTGGAGTCAAGTTAATAATAATGACATCTGCTACTGATTATGAATCAGGCAGTATACTTCAGTGCTTTCTGACCCTCACCACCAGTCCTCAGGACACCCATGCAATGTGGTTATCATTAGTCTTATTTTATGAATATGGAAGCTGAAGTCATACATATTCAAGCAAGGCTCCAGGCCCTGAACCAAGTGACTCTAATTCCAAAGCCGGTATTCCTGTAGTACACTTTTCAAAGTTCCTCTAAGTTCCCCTGTATCTTGACCTGAGGAAATTACAGCGGCATGGGTGCTTTGAGGTAATCATTAAAGGATTTTGTAAACTTTGGAAGTAGGACCAGGCTCACAGTAACTAGGAGATTGAGTACCCTAAGAGTTCTGGCCCCAGAATTTCATAGAAATACGGTGTTTAGAAGAAAGAGTCATCTGCTAAATTCTCTAAACCTAAAATTAAGACTTAGCTGCTATATATCCAAACTGACCAATTTTTTTTTTATTACCTTCCAAGATTCAGCTTTTGGCACTTTATCATCCAATCAAGTTTCATGGAGACTGGATTAGGACCATAAGACTTATTCAGATATTAAGCCTCACATGATACATTATTTTTTGTAAAAAATTTTTTAGATTAATATGCTACAAAGTTTTGCCAAGCCCTTAAGAGGGAGTTTATCAATTCAGCGCTTTTGTGTTTATGCTGTCACCACCCATGTTTGAACTCATTTTCTTTTGTTCATAAGTAAACAAGTTTTTGTTTGAAAGTTGAGACTAAGAATACCTGTCCTTGTCCACACCTGTTTAACTTTGTCTTATAGTGCCAGCAAACATACTGGAGTTCTTCAGCATTACTGCTAAAGCAATGGTGCTTACTCACAAGCCAAATCAACTGGCAATGCTTTCTCCTGGTGGATTTAATTTGGCTAATGAGTTATAGTAAAAAATTCTAATTACAAATTCTGAATTTGACATAATATATATTAAATTGGATGTACATTTACTATATTATATTGAGAGAGAGATTTGTGGAAAAAATATATACTTATTTTTGAAAAGAAACTTTTGTTTATATCTGAAAAATAAACTCTTAACAAATTTCATCTCTGGGTTGTTAAGAGTCCAGGTTCTGGATTTCATAGCTTGAACAGCTTTGTCTGAAGACTTAGAAAACCTGCTTCACTGGATCACTTAACAAGAGTAAAATATCTTTTGTGTAAAGTTTTCTTGGAGGTGATGGTGTACAAGTATGCTGACCACCTATTGTCAAAAATAACATCTATACTGGACATTCTTCTATAAAATAGTAGATCCAGAAGCTTCTGGTGCCATTGCAACTTATATTAAGAAGTAATGGTCTGTAGTGGTTAAACAGGTACTCAAGAAGACCTAGGTACTTGCCCAAGTAAATGGAAACCTTCTGGCATTTGAGAGCCGGTATGCAGGCTGGATTTCAATTTCTCTTGAGCCCCTGCACTGTATTACATTGGTGCCATAAACAAACTGTACAACCATAGGAGACAACTCTGTGGTTAATGTGATTTGGAGTCAGATGATGATTTCTCTATGTGCAGACACAGAAAGTTTTACTTAACTTTCTATACCTAAAATACTTAGAAACCATAGTCATCCATATTGATATTTTATATCCTCTCAACTTCTCTTGCCCAAACTTGACCTACAGTTGCAATTATTTTACATTCCCTTGGCTCTATTTTCATTTATATTTAATTCCAGAAACCACATCAAGTCCTTGCAGAATGAAGTAGAGTATAAAGAAGTAGAGATGTACACATGCATCTCTAAAATCAGCCGTGCCTAGGCAAAGCAGCCTGTGATTAAACACACAATACATTTTTCGTGATTGTGTTGAAGTGAGGTAACCTAACCTGTTTTTATATCCTTCAAAATAAGGTGGATAGGAATGCTTTCAGCCCTTTTCAATAGCTTTGATTATCCTGTTTTTGTTAGATCCCTCCTCTTGGTTTGATCATAGTAGTTACTGTACTTCTTCTTATAAGTTGGTCTGCAAAGGGTAGGGCTTGCAGAACATTGGAAAGTTGTGACGGCTGTGAGTCATATTGCTGAAGGCGGAACTTTCGAGCCAGACTATCTACGTGAAGGCATAAGATGCTGTTATTTACAACAGAGTGAACTGAGCATCAGTCAGAAAAAGTCTATGTTTGCAGAAATACAGATCCAAGACAAAGACAGGATGGGCACTGCTGGAAAAGTAAGTGGAACATTTCTGTCCCCTCGTCATCATTACCTAACGATGTGAGGCTGATACTTAGAACTTTGAATCCATTAAATTTATTAAACACTTGGAGATATTCCTTGAGGAATGAAACACTTCGTGAGCAGGCATACAGTGAGGGAAACACTGGGTACGGTGTTTCAGAGAATGTCAGTGGAAGCAGGGGTAAGTTGGAAATAGCATATCCAATGTCAGCAAGACATTGGAGGAAAATAGAGAAATTGATTTATGTTGGCATTATTCATAATTTGATTTCAGGATAACTGGGCAATTGCTCCAGGAAGCAAAATGTTTCCACAAGGACACTTCAATCGTCTCAGTAGCATGTGCTGCACTCACTGCAGTGTTCCATGGGAGACCAGGGTCTCATGCCCAGATGTTGGAAGAAACGTTCCTGCCATTAAGAATGGAAAATGCTAATTCCGGGATGCAAAATGGACAAGAAAGTGTCATGATTTTTAGGTTTCTTACGAATGTAATTTTTATCAAAATATATATTTAAAAATTCTTTAAAATCAAGACTACATTGTTGGTAAAGTATGTTTATTGTTTTAAAAACAACAGAGTTAGCAAAGTTGGTATTAACTTTAGAAACAGCTTTGCTTTGTTTTTTTTTATTTGAAAGTAGGTCAGTACAGTTCCTTGCTTTAAATGGGTACATAATTGCTTAAAGGACTAAATGTTTTTGTTTGTTTTGTTTTAGCTTGAACAATTTTGCATTTAGCTTGCTTAAGGTTTTGGAAAAATAAAGATGACATGAGAAGTCTGGGTAATGTGAGAAGTTAGGAGACTCTATGATGTTAGAATTTGAAATAAGTTTTACTAGAATTGAATAGAACTGGAATAAAACCATCCTAATTTGGGCCAGAAATCCAGCAAAACTAGATTACTTCGGAAGTTAATTTTGCACTATAGAAGCTAGCAACTCTACCCATGGAAATTAATGAATCTTAGAACTGAAAGGAATCTTAAAAATTTGCAACTTTAACCACCCAACAGATGCTTCAGGTCTGGTTACACTATTTCTAGAAAGTCAATATTCATCCACTGTAAGAACATTTCTAATGATGGAGAAGGTAGCCTCAAAGCAGCACTTTCCAATTAATAATACAGTGTATAATATATAAAGAGTATAAAAGCTATACGATTTTGATATATGGTCATGCAATAGTGTGGTTTGCATAAGGATTATATATTTCCCAAGTTTCTGTAGTGTTCCAGTGTAGCTCATGAAAGGAGTTTCCCTTTACATTGGGATTGATTTTTTCTCTTTATAATAAATGTTTTCTTTTTCATTAAAAAAGTAAAAGATAACTGTATTAGTTTCCCAGGGCTTCCATAACAAAGTGTCACAGACTGGGTGGCTTAAACAGCAGAAATTTGTTTTCTTGTACATCTGAAGGCTACAATTCTGAGATTAAGGTGTCATCAGGGTTGGTTTCTTCTGAGGCCTGTGTCCTTGGCTTGTGGATGACCCTCTTCTCCGTGTCTTCACATGATCTTCCCTTTTCCTAATCTCCCCTTCTAATAAAGACACCAGCCATACTGGATTAGGTTCCACCCTGATTACCACATTTTAAATTAATTACCTCTTGAAAGACCCCATCTCCAAATACAGTCACCTTCTGAGGTACTGGGGGTTAGGACTTCAATGTATGAATTTGGAGGGAGACACAATTCATCCCATACCAATGATTATTCTAGAAAATTTGGAAGGTCAGAAAATATGAAGGAAAAAAAATCAATCATAATATCACATCCCCAAACTACCATTTTTGTGTGTGTGTTTCCTTCTATTTTTCCATCCATAGTTTATGAAGCTGTACTCATACAATATACAAATATTTTATCCTATTTTTCCAACTTAAACATTTTTCAATTTATTACAATTTATAAACCTTTTTAAATGTCTAATTTCTGCATTTAACACAATTTATTTCTTCATTCCTCTATTATTGTTTATGTATTTTCCTCTATAAATAGTGCTGTGATGACATCTACTATATAGAGAGATTTTTCTAAAATTGGTATTTCCTCGAGGTAGCCTTTAAAAATGGAATTACAGGGTAAACATGTCACAACATCCTTAAATATCTTGATGTACCATGCAAATTACTTTCTAAAGGGTTGACATAGGTAAGATGGCCCATTTTACCATTTCTCTGATAATACTGTGTATTCTCATTAAGTTCTCATTAAGTAAAAAGTCATTATCAGAGCATGGTGGCTTGTGCCTGTAGTCCCAGCTAACTGGGGAGGCTGAGATGGGAAGATCACTTGAGCCCAGGAGCTACAGTACAATCTAGGCAACAAAGCGTGATATTGTCTTAAAAAAATTTTTTTTAATTCATTATAGACTTGATAGGCAGAGAATTGTATCTCATTTTTATTTTTTTAAAAAGGTGTTTTTATGAGTGAGAACAAACATGTCACAATCTATTCATTAATCTGTTGCAGTTTTTTCCACGGGTCCTTTGCCTGCCATGTATCTCCCAGGGTGTAAGTGTGGTATGTGGAAGTGGGAAGGAGTGTTAGGAGTGAAGTTGTTAACGCTTCCTCTGTAAATTTGAGTAAGCATTGTATTTATCAAATGTGATAACTTTTATCTACTTTGCTTTAATAGTTTCCCTCAGTACTATTTTCTGTCAATGTGGAAAATTTACTATTTCTCAACACACAAAATTTTAATTCTTAGAAGCTGTTTCCTGTATGACTTTTTTTAACTTTTATTTTAGGTTCAGGGGCACATGTGCAGGTTTGCTACATGGGCAAATTGTGTATCATGGGGTTTGGTGTACAAATTATTTTGTCACCCAGATAATAAGCATGGTACCTAATTGGTGGTTTTTTGATCTTTACCCTCCCTCCACCTTCCACCCTCAAATGGGCCCTGGTGTGCATTGTTCTTTTCTTTGTGTCCGTAGGTGCTCAATATTTAGCTTCCACTTAGAAGTGAGAACATGTAGTATTTAGTTTTCTGTTTCTGCATTCGTTTGCTCAGGATAATGGCCTCCAGCTCCATCCATGTCCCTGCAAAGGATTTGATCTTATTTTTTTACAGCTGCATAGTATTCTGTGGTAAATATATACCACGTTTTCTTTATCCAGTCTAGCATTAATGGGCACTTAGGTTGATTCCATGTCTTTGCTATTGTGAATAGTGCTTCCGTGAACATACGCTTGCATGTGTCTTTATGGTAGGACGATTTATATTCCTTTGGGTATATACCCAATAACGGGATTGCTGGGTCAAATGTTAATCCTGTTTTAAGTTCTTTGAGAAATGGCCAGACTGCTTTCCACAATGGCTGAACTAATTAACCTTCCCACCAGCAGTGCATAAATATTCCCTTTTCGCTCCAACCTCACCAGTTTATTTCCTGACTTTTTAACAATAGTCATTCCGACTGGTATGAGATAGTACCTCACTGTGGTTTTGATTTGCATTTCTCTAATGATTAGTGATGTTGAGTATTTTTTCATATGCTTGTTGGCCATATGTATGTTTTGTTTTGAAACATGTCTATTCATATCCTTTGCCCACTTTTTTATGGCATTGTTTGTTTTTTGCTTATTATTTTGTTTAAGTTCCTTATAGATGCCGGATATTAGACCTTCGTTAGATGCATAGTTCGCAAATATTTTCTCCAATTCTGTAGGTTGTCTGTGTACTCTGTTGATAGTTTCTCTTGCTGTGCAGAAGCCCTTTAGTTAAATTAGGCCCCTTTTGTCAATTTTTGTTTTCGTTGCAATTGCTTTTGGCATCTTTGTCATTAAGCCTTTACCAGGTCCTATGTTCAGAATCGTATTCCCTAGGTTATCTTCCAGGGTTTGTTTTTAGAGTTTTGGGTTTTAGATTTAAGCCACATTTTAAGTTAATTTTTATATATGATATAAGGAAGTGGTCTAGCTTCAGTCTTCTGCATATGGCTAGCCAGTTATCCCAGCACCATTTATTAAGTAGGGCATTCTTTCCCCATGGCTTGTCCTTTGTTATTTTTTTCTATCACTCTTAAGCATAAAAGTTACTCCATACTCAGTATGATTGATATTTACATCTTCACTGATTGATAAAATAGTTTGACTTTAAAAATAAATCTTGGGCCAGGCACAGTGGCTCACACCTGTAATCCCAGCTGTTTGGGAAGCCGAGGCTGGCAGATAACAAGGTCAGGAGATCGAGACTATCCTGGCCAACATGGTGAAACCCTGTCTCTACTGAAATACAAAAACATATTAGCTGGGTGTGGTGGCACATGCCTGTAGTCTCAGCTACTCGGGAGGCTGAGGCAGGGGACTCACTGAACCTGGGAGGCAGAGGTTGCAGGGAGCCCAGATGGCGCCACTGCACTCCAGCCTAGCAACAGAGCAAGATTGGGTCTAAAAAAAAAAATAAAAAAATAAAAATCTTAACAATGAATCCAGCTTGAATTTGTTTGGGAATGTGGCGTGAGATTTCTAACTTCAGCATCGGGCCATATTACACTGTAACCCGTAACATTTTCATTAGTAAGGCAGAGGGTAAATATTAAATTGAGCTACTGAAGGCTTTCAGCCACCCATCTGTTACAAGTGTATCATTTTTCACATTTAATCTTTTTACAAAAGAGTCACTTAAGAATCCATAAGAGCTCTCTAGGACTGTTGTGTTTGTTGACAAGATGAAGGTAACTTATTTTGCATCTGAACAAATTAATTAAAATATTTTTTAGGAGTCCTAGACAGATTTGGAGGTAGGAAGGGGGAAACAGTTTATCTGTGTGTGTCTGTCTCTCTGTCATAATTCAATAATCTTAGCAAAACCATTTAATTGAATAACTACAGCAAAACCAGTTGAACAACTGGACACCAGTCACTGGTATCTCCACACCTAGTTTCCACTGCTATAAGATGACAAGCTTTAACCTGCCTATCAAGCCCTACCAGGTGCAAGAACTGGGCTAGGTGCAAAAGGGATGCAGAGATGCAGACACAAATTCAATCATCCAGGAACTCACAGTCATAATCTATATGCTTCATGATGTTCATGGTTCCCTTCATCCTTACCATGCTAATAGCCTAATTTCTTCACCATTGCTATATGATTATATGCAGCTATTAAATACTGGTTTAAATTCTTACAGACAAGTCAGCAGCATTTTCTGTTTTATTAATTTGTCTCTTGTGAATAAGCGATACACACAGGACAATTTTGTTAATCTATTAGATTTGAAATTGTAACAAAATGACCTATTTTTGGGTGGGGGTATTATATGAACAGCAAACAAAAATCAATAAGTTGGGAAAAGTACCTCAGGTCTAGTCCAGCTCTGCATCTCATGTGCTAGGTGACCATGGATCCATCATTTAGTCACTCTGGGCTGCATTTCTCATACCTTAAGCAAAGGCACACACAAGATGATTTATAAGGCTTATAATACTAGTGTTTGATGAAAATCATTCTGGAAAACTTAGAATATTATATATGCTCTTCTGTTCATATTTATACTATTCAGGGAGTCTGTATTTAAAGGCATAATTCGGACCCATTATAACACTTGCCTATTTCTTAGGTTATTAAATGCAAAGCAGCTGTGCTTTGGGAGCAGAAGCAACCCTTCTCCATTGAGGAAATAGAAGTTGCCCCACCAAAGACTAAAGAAGTTCGCATTAAGGTAAGCGTGAGCCCTGGAGAACTTAAGCGAAAAGCATTATCAAACTTATATTGAATATAGCAGTGTTGTGAGGCTGGATTCTTAAATAAGGAGACGCTTCTCATGTTTGGAGTATTAATTCCTTTACTGGCTCTTGTATATTGTTAAGGATCTGGTTGTACTCGATGTGAAATTAATGAGTTCATTATCCTTTTAAAAAACAACAGTGCTAACATGCTTTATTATACCTTTGATTTGTTGAATTTTTATTCATATAGTGTCTAATTAAAAATGGTTAATAATCATAGCTAAAGACTTCTTTTAAAATCTTCTGGGAGTCAGATTGTTTTGAGGTTACTTTTCACAAAGAATGAGGAACTCACTTGTGCCTGGAGAAATGACAACTTTGTGGAACGTTTTCCTCCCTTTCTTTGGACAGAGCTTAACCTTGGCTTTGGACACCAGTTGTTGAGTAGGCATTGCTACCAATCTTTCTTTGACCCTCTTACTGTTACCTGAGCACAACAGTAGCAGTAAGATTTTGCTCTTTGCTTACCTTCTTGCATGCCATTTCCTCTATTCTTTGTTAAGAGAGCCCAATAAGGGCCTAGCTATAAAAATCTACTTTGGGGCCATCACATGGTAACATCTGCATTCTGGTTCCCTCACAAGAGCACCAGTTTACTACAGACAGGCACCAAGATTCAACCTAGGGTATAAGGGAGCAATATAAGTTCCGTCAGAGAGGGATCTTGTCTGATGGTTGATTTTTGGCTCAGAATCGTCTAAGAGTAAATGTTGTTATATTAGGCAAAGATATTGATTAAACAATTATAATTTCTTCAAGAAGTTAAATATTCTCCCAACAGTGAAATGATCAGTTTGTTGATTGGTGCAATGTTTTTGTCTTTGAACACAGATTTTGGCCACAGGAATCTGTCGCACAGATGACCATGTGATAAAAGGAACAATGGTGTCTAAGTTTCCAGTGATTCTGGGACATGAGGCAACTGGGATTGTAGAGAGCATTGGAGAAGGAGTGACTACAGTGAAACCAGGTATATGCAGGTGTCAAACCACAAGTTCGAAATAATTAGGCTTTGATTAGCCTATCAAAGGAAATAGCACACACTAGGAATCATTAGAGGGATCCTTAACACAATTCAGGGAATTAAAAGGATACAAGAATGGATTTTACTGAGTAATGTTTAATTTGGCAAAACCTCAGCCTTTAGAAGGCAAACCTTACGGTGTTTATAAACCTTAGAATATCTTTTTATAAGTTTTACCTATAGTATGGGCTCAATTCACATTTGTTAATTTCATATTTTAACATTAATGAACAGCATCTTATATCATGATTTTTTTCCCTGTAGGTGACAAAGTCATCCCTCTCTTTCTGCCACAATGTAGAGAATGCAATGCTTGTCGCAACCCAGATGGCAACCTTTGTATTAGGAGCGAGTAGGTTTCAGTCATTTTTATTTTAATGTTATTTAAATTTTTCCTATGCTAATTTTTGAATTGAATTAATTAATACGTGTATTTGATGTATCAAATAGTATTACTGGTTGTGGAGTACTGTCTGATGGCACCACCAGATTTACATGCAAGGGCAAACCAGTCCATCACTTCATGAACACCAGTACATTTACTGAGTACACAGTGGTGGATGAATCTTCTGTTGCTAAGATTGATGATGCAGCTCCTCCTGAGAAAGTCTGTTTAATTGGCTGTGGGTTTTCCACTGGATATGGGGCTGCTGTTAAAACTGGCAAGGTAAGAAACAGGGTAGGCTAGTTAATTTGTTTCTTCTTTCCTTTTCTTAAATGATTTCCTTGGAATCTTGAAGGGTATGGAAAAAAACATTTTTAAAAATATATTGCATATTCAGGCTGCCAAGCAGCACAATGCCAAATCAACTAAAAGAAAAATAAAAAATTCAGATTAGAAATTTTCTTTTTTTTACATTTGAGAATATTTATTGACTATATTTCCAAACTGCATCATTTCTCCATCTTTAAAATATACCCCTTCCCCATCTGTTAAGTTTGTTAAGATAGAATGATCTCAGTATTTCAGTTACAGCAGAGGCTTTTTGTCAGCAGAGCTTTTACTCCTAGTTTCTTGTCAGCTAAGTAAGATTTATTGTATAACTACAAAATAGAGTAGTAAGTACATTACCAGCTTCTCAGAAAAAGTACAGTTATGTCAAATCACCTGTTATAGATAATATAAAGAGCAATAAAATCATTAATCATTTGGATTACCACCTATAATGCATATCAGAAATAAAATACAGTAGTATTTGTTGCCTATTATCAGTAATGCTGTTACTGTTCACCAAAACTGATTTCTCAATATACACTTTTCCATCAACTGTGATAGTAGATAGGATCCCCGGAATTTTAAATTAATCACATGAAATTTTGCAAGGAAATTGGAGTTCAAGGAATTAAGAATCTTTGACCTAATACAGTATTAAAAGAAAAAATGTTTATCAAGAAATACAATTGAAAATGAAATTTCTAGATTTAATTTTTGTTTCTTCCACATCTCCTTCAGACTCAAATTTCTAAAATTTATATTTGTATCTAAATTTATTTACAAATGACTCAGTTATGATTTCTTTATTTCTTCTATTAAAAAATGGGATATATGTGCAGAACGTGCAGGTTTGTTACACAGGTATACATGTGCCATGGTGGTTTGCTGCATCTATTGATTCGTCCTCTAATTTCCCTCCCCTCACCCCCCACCTCCTAACAGGCCCTGATGTGTGTTGTTCCCCTCCCTGTGTCCATGTGTTCTCATTGTTCAACTCCCACTTATGAGTGAGAACATGTGGTGTTTGGTTTTCTGTTCTTGCGTTAGTTTGCTGAGAATGATGGCTTCCAGCTTCATCCATGTCCCTGCAAAGGACATGATCTCATTTCTTTTTATGGCTGCATAATATTCCATGGTGTATATGTACTACATTTTCTTTATCCAGTATATCATTGATGGCCATTTGGGTTAGTTCCAAGTCTTTGCTATTGTAAATAGTGCTGCAATAAACATACGTGTGCATGTGTCTTTACAGTGGAATGATTTATATTCCTTTGGGTGTATACCCAGTAATGGGATGGCTGGGTCAAATGATATTTCTGGTTCTAGATCCTTGAGGAATTGTCATACTGTCTTCCACAATGGTTGAACTAATTTATGTTCTCACCAAAGTGTAAAAGCGTTCTTATTTCTCCATAGCCTCACCAGCATCTATTGTTTCCTGACTTTTTAATAATCGCCATTCTGACTGGCATGAGATGGTATCTCATGGTGGTTTTGATTTGCATTTCTCTAGTGATCAGTGATGTTGAGCTGTTTTATATGTTTATTGGCCACATAAATGTCTTCTTTTGAGAAGTGTGTGTTCATATCCTGTGCTACTTTTGGATGGGGTTCTTCATTTTTTTTCTTGTATATTTGTTTAAGTTCCTTGTAAATTCTGCACATTAGACCTTTGTCAGATGGGTAGATCGCAAAAATTTCCTCCCATTCTGTAGATTCACTCTGATGATAGTTTCTTTTGCTGTGCAGAAGCTCTTTAGCTTAATTAGATCCCATTTGTCAAGTTTGGCTTTTGTTGCAATTGCTTTGGGTGTTTTTGTCATGAAGTCTTTGCCCATGTCTATGTTCTGAATGGTATTGACTAGGTTTTCTTCTAGGGTTTTAAGGGTTTTGGGTTTTACATTTAAGTGTTTAATCCATCTTGAGTTAATTTTTGTATAATATGTAAGGGAGGGGTCCAATTTGAGTTTTCTGCATATGTCTAGCCAGTTTTCCTAGCATCATTTATTAAATAGAGAATCCTTTCCCCATTGTTTGTTTTTGTCAGATTTGTTGAAGAGCAAATGATTGTAGATGTGTGGTGTTATTTCTGAGGTCTCTGTTCTGTTCCATTGGTCTATATCTCTGTTTTGGTACCAGTACCATGCTGTTTTTGTTACTGTAGCTTTGTAGTATAGTTTGAAGTCAGGTAGCATGATGCCTCCAGCTTTGTTCTTTTGGCTTAAGATTGTCTTGGTTATATGGACTCTTTTTTGGTTCTATATGAAATTTAAAGTAGTTTTTTTCTAATTCTGTGAAGAAAGTAAATGGTAGCTTGATAGAGATACCACTGAATCTATAAATTACTTTGGGCAGTATGGTCATTTTCACGATATTGATTCTTCCTATCCGTGAGCATGGAATTTTTCCATTTGTTTGTGTCCTCTCTTATTTCCTTGAGCAGTGGTTTGTAATTCTCCTTGAAGAGGTCCTTCACATCCCTTGTAAGTTGTATTCCTAGGTATTTTATTCTCTTTGTAGCAACTGTGAATGGGAGTTCACTCATGATTTGTGTTTTTAACTGGAGGCCCTTTTCGGGTTTCACTTTTTGACCCTAACACCTAAAATGTTCAAGAACATTCCTCTCCACAGGTCAAACCTGGTTCCACTTGTGTCATCTTTGGCCTGGGAGGAGTTGGCCTGTCAGTCATCATGGGCTGTAAGTCAGCTGGTGCATCTAGGATCATTGGGATTGACCTCAACAAAGACAAATTTGAGAAAGCCATGGCTGTAGGTGCCACTGAATGTATCAGCCCCAAGGACTCTACCAAGCCCATCAGTGAGGTGCTGTCAGAAATGACAGGCAACAATGTGGGGTACACCTTTGAAGTTATTGGGCGTCTTGAAACCATGGTAAGACCCAAAATTTGAGAAGCCACAAAATGCCCAAGTTATTAGATATGCACAAGGTAAATTTAATTTTCTATAACTTTATTAAGTCAATGATTGAAAGATCTCTGCGACTGTCAGTTTTACTCAGGCAAAAACTGATAATCACATAGCAGTTTTGCCTAAAAAGTCAAATAGTTAAGAGCAGGTTCACTGGACCGAAGTTAAATACTATATCATACCACTCTCAGCTGACTAGATGGCAAGGTAGTCAACCCTTCTAGATAATTGTTTTAAGTATGATCTTCCTTGTATGTGTAGATTTCTTGGCAAAAGCAATTCTATCTCTTGAATGTTAGCAAAGTAAGCATCAGAAGGTGACTGAGGAGAGGTGAAAGGGATTATTCCAAATGTTATGGTCTCTTCCCCCAAATCTGTGATCCATCGACCTTCTCACTCTTTACACCTGAGCTTTGTTGCCCTCATCTGAATTCCCTTAGAATATGAACCTTCAGTTTTCTAACCATGCCTCCTGTATGGCAGCCCGCAGCACCAGACCTTCAGTTAGGCCTGGAAAACAGATCCAAGGTTCCTGGAACTAGAAAGCTCCAGCCTGGCATAGTGTAAGGAGACTTGGAAAAATAGAATAAAGCCATTTTTGCTCAAGATTGAGTAGCAGATTAACTCATCTTAATACTTTTGGTAATTTAAGAATAAATAGTCCTTAATTTATCATTGTTGTCATATTCCTTTCCTAGTGAATCACTTAGATTTATTTCATATCAACAAATAGCATTCTAGGTCATAAGTTTATGAAGCCGTACATGATATTGGATATATTATTACAGTCGATTGATTTCCAGTTGCTACCTGATGAAGGCTGGTCTCTAAAAACAATGTCATCTGTTGCTCCAATCTAGCAAGTATTAAATTATTAGTTAATAACTGGATGGGTTATGACTAGAAAATGTGAGGTTAGTCTCAGAAATGTTCCCAAGAAAAGGGACTCTTTTGTCCCACATTTTAGTATTTTATTTAATTTTAAGACTAAACTTAAAAAGAAAACTACACTAAATGATTTAGTATATTTAATTCAATTTAGTTTAGTTCATATGGCTTTCTAAGGCTTATCTGAAGTGGTGATATTGGTATGAAAGTATCACAAGAATTTTCCCTGTATTTTAGTCCATGGTACACTGAAAATGCCACAAACACTGACCACATTGACTGCTGTTTTCTGCCTTAAGGGGCAAATGTGTATAGAAATTTAATTAAGGACTAAAGTTGCACTGAAATTTTTTTAAAGCAAGTAAAAAACAGAAGATGGCTTAATTTAATTTCATGACTTTGCCATAGTACATAGGTCATTTCAGAGCTTATGTTACACTGTAAGAGACACAGGAAGCAAACGATCTCCTCCTTTTTAAACTCAGATTGATGCCCTGGCATCCTGCCACATGAACTATGGGACCAGCGTGGTAGTAGGAGCTCCTCCATCAGCCAAGATGCTCACCTATGACCCGATGTTGCTCTTCACTGGACGCACGTGGAAGGGATGTGTCTTTGGAGGTGAGGAAAGCAAAGCCTCTGGATGTTGCTTGGCAAGTGGGAGGAGCCTGTTTCCTCAGGTCTTTCTTCCAAGAATGAGTATGAAGTGATCTAAAATGGAACTGTGACCATAATAACACAAAAGATAATTCTCCACTCCTCACCTTGATGTAGGACTAATATTGGTGGACGCATTTTTAATATTAACAACTGCAACTCAAGTTCCCCAAAGGCCTGAATGAGAGACACCAGTAGTGTTTCTATAGGGATGAATTATGTGACAGGAAGTTCTGATTTAATCCATTATTATTAATATACACAAGAATGTGTATTAAAATGAATTTATTTGATTCATAATAGCACCAACAAAAATCCTGGACCCAAAGCCAAAACCAGCAACAACAAAAAAAGGGATTGTCACATTTTATGGGAACATTTCAGATTCACACTGGAAGGACTTAGATTATCACTCAACAATTAATATTGTTTTAGGAAAGATGGAGCCAGAACCACTCTGCTCAAGGCAGATGACACAGTGAGTCCTTTTATTTCCTACCTCCACAAAGTCTTGTTTTCTAGTGCCTTCATACAGAGTTGTACTGAGTGCTTTGAAGGTACTCCCAATATTAGAGTCTGCCTTATACAATATAAGAGAATAGTAACTGTTCGAGTACTTGTTAAGAGTATAAAAAGGAGAAAATAATTGTTCTTCACTTAAAGAAGTACATAATGTAGCAAGGAATACAAAAACAAATATAAAAGAAAGAATATATAAATAAGTGTAGCTATAGATATTATAAAACAAATTATAAGAGGAGTTTTTTAGCATTTATTCTATGTTAAAAGTTTTACATTAATGTGTTAGTTTATTTTATTCCTCAGTAACTCTCTGAGGAAGCTACTTAATGAATAATAAAACTGAGACTTGGAACTATTAAGTTTTTTGCCCCTATAGCTCTCAAGTTGAGAACTGAGATTTAAAGCTGGTTCATGGGAGAACAAAGTTTTTCCTCTTTCTGCAACATTACTTGGGGCATAAAAAAGCAAGAGGCTAGTTGGTATGGATGAGGTTTTATAGAGAAGGCTTCTTAGGGAAAATAAAACTTGAATTGAAGAACAAAACAATAAGAGATATAAGAAGTTGAACCTCCTTGCTTTGACTATTTGTGGGAAGTGGGAAGATTATAAATTATTCAGGAATATTAGAGCTAAAATTCAGTTATTCAGCAAATATTTGTTGAGTGTATACTGAGTACAGGTACCACTGTGTATACAGTGTACCATTCCAGGAGCTAGGAACGGAGAAGAGAGAAAACATACTAAGTCTCTGATCTCAGGAATTGTGAGAGTCCTCTCATTTTGGTATAGAGAGACTGACAATAAATAAATGAATGCAGAATACACCATATGGTTACAAGTGCGAAGGATAACAATAGAGGATGGGTAATGGGCAGTGCCAGAGGGCTGGGGTGGAGGTGGAGGCGAATGCTATTTTATAAAGTTCAGGGAGGGCCTCCTTGATAAGGTAACATTGGAGCAAAAACATAAATAAGATATTCAGAAATCTTGGGAAAGAATATTCCAGGAAGGGGACATAGTAAATACAAAAGGGTGTTGGCAAGAACCATAAACACAGGGAAAAGGTCAGTATGCTTACAACAGAGTGAGGACAGAACAACAGTCACAGCTGGGGTCAGAGGACCTTAAATTATATGGGGACTTTGGGCCATTGCAAGATTTTAGGGGTTTATTCTGAGAGAGAAATAAAACCATAGAGGCTTCTGAGGGAGGTGTCACCTGATCTGACTTCCATTTTAACACTCTCCTTCTGGCTGCTCTACAGGGAATATTCTAAATGGGGCAAAGGGACAAGCAGGGAGACCATGGAAGAAGTTATTATAATGCTGGAAGGAAAGGATGCTGGCTTGGAGTGATGGGCTGGTGAGAAGTAGTCAGCCCTTGACTACATTTTGAAGATAGAGCCAATAAAATTTGCTGAAATAGTTACTGTATGGCAAAAAGAGTAGAATCCAAGATTTTGGGGCCTAAGCAACAGGAATCATGTCACTATCATCATTTATTGAGAAGGAAGACTATGGAAGGAATAGATTGGGGGCTCTGGTGGAAGTGGAAGAAACCAGGAGTGGTTTGGGGCAGGTTGCACTTTTGCACCTGTGAAATATCTGAATAAAGATGTCTACAAAATGTAGGCAATTGGGTATGAGTCTGTAGTACAGGTGGAGGTTTAGGATGGGCATAGAAACCTAAGTGTTTTAAGAGGAGTATATCGAAAGCCACAAGACCAGAGGAGGTCACTCTAGAAGTAAATGTAGATAAAGAGTAGAAATGGACCAAGGACCAAGCCCTAGGAATCCTCAGAGTTAGGGGTCTGGAAGATGTAAAGGACCCAGCAAAGATCTGTGGAAGAAGTAACTAGTGAGCAAGGAAAGTGACAATGATGACGACGATGATGTAGTATCTAGAAGCTAAGGGAACAGAGTGTTTGAGAAAAGGGGAGCCACCAACAGTATCAATTCTACCTAACAGTTCATATAAGAGGAGGACTGAGAAATGACCCTTGTCTGGGTCAAAATGGAGCTCAAAGATGACCTTGATGATAGCTGTTACAGGACAGTGCTGGGGGCAAGAGCGTAATCAGAGTGAGCTCAGAGAGGATGAGAGGAAAGGAACAGGATCCAGAAACAATGAACTGGAGACAATTCTTTCTGTAAAGTAAAGAAGTTTCTCTGCAATAGAAGCAAAGATATGGGGTGACTGGAAGGAGATGGGGGTATCAAAAGAGTTTTTTTAAACTTTGTTTCTTTTTAATTTAATTTAATTTTTATTTTACTTTAAGTTCTGGGATACATGTGCAGAACGTGCAGGTTCGTTACATTGGAATACAAGTGCCATGCTGGTTTGCTGCACCCATCAACCCATCATCTAGGTTTTAAGCCCTGCAGGCATTAGGTATTTGTCTTAATGCTCTCCCTCCTCTTGCCCCCCAGCCACCAACAGGCCCTGGTATGTTTCGTTCCCCTGCCTGTGTCCCTGTGTTCTCATTATTCAACTCCCACTTATGAGTGAGAACATGCGGTGTTTGGCTTTTTGTTCCTGTGTTAGTTTGCTGAGAATGATTGTTCCCGGCTTCATCCATGTCCCTGCAAGGACATGAACTCATTCTTTTTTATGGCTGCATAACTTTTGTTTCTTATGCTGGGACAAATACAGCTTATTTGTACACTGCTGGGAATGATTTAACACAGGAAAAGTCATAGTGCAGGAAAGAGAAGGAAAAAATATAACATAATAAAAGGTAAAGATTATTTAGTAACGTCTAAAGAGAAAATGTGTGCTTATTTACAGGTTTGAAAAGCAGAGATGATGTCCCAAAACTAGTGACTGAGTTCCTGGCAAAGAAATTTGACCTGGACCAGTTGATAACTCATGTTTTACCATTTAAAAAAATCAGTGAAGGATTTGAGCTGCTCAATTCAGGACAAAGGTAACTGTTTCTTATGATGATCTTGTCTCTTCTCCACAGGCTACTTTTAAAATTTAGTACTTATAAATGTGCCTGTTTTCTTCATATTTTATTTCTAATTATTTAATCTAGCCAGATTGATACAGCTAATTACTTCTCTTTACCCACTGCATTAGTGTATTTTCATACTGCTATAAAAAATAACAGCCCGAGACTGGGTCATTTATAAAGCAAAGAGATTCAATTGACTCACAGTTCAGCATGGCTGGGGGCTTCAGGAAACTTATAATCATGGTGAAAGGCAAAGAGGAAGCAAGGCACCTTCTTCACAGGCTGCAGGAAGGAGAAGTGTCAAGCAAAGCGGGAAGAGCCCCTTACAAAACCATCAGATCTTGTGAGAACTCACTCACTATCATGAGAACAGCATGAGGGAAACTGCCCCCATGCGTCAATTACCTCCACCTGGTCTCTCCCTCGACATGTAGGGATTATAGGGATTATAATTCAAGATGAGATTTGGGTGGGGACACAAAGTCTAACCATATCACCAACTTAGTATGCCATTGTACTATATTAATCAATTTTTTTAAATCTTTTGGATTTTGTTTGTTTACTTAGTTGATTTCATTGTGGCTATTTTTATTTCATCATAAAGCTGCTAGTTATTTCAGGTAGGCCACAAAATTTCCTTATTTTACAGTTTTCAAAGTGCTTTCTCAAATGTGCATTTTTCAGACCCCTGTAGGCCAAGTATTATTTTTACCGTTTTTAGATGAAGACCAAGGTTGTGAAAGCAAATAAATAACTGGTCAAACCTCCTGGGGTAGTGCCAGGATACAAACTAATTGCAAAACTTGTGCTCTTTTGACCATATAACAAACTTCTCTGACAGAGCTTGGCAAGCTTTGGGTAAACATGGGTGTGATGATTACTACTCTTGTTGCGTCTGAGGGTTGGGCAAGGGTAGAGATCAAGTATGAATTCGTGCAAATTTTATCTACAACATCTACCTCATGGAGGTCTCAAACAGCAATCAAAAAGCCTGTCTGCAAGATGAAATGACTTTCACTCATTGGGTCTATAAATAATTATTGAGCTTCCACTATGTGCCAAGGACTTGGATTTAATTAGTAAAAGGAACTGTATATTGAGATCCAAATTTTTACTAATTTTTTTTTACCTGAGAGCTTTTTCAATGTTGTGTCTTGTCTCCACATTTGGTCTAGCCTACAGTATCACCATATTATGAACATACATTTTTTATAAGCAAGTAAACAATGGGATTTTGTAAGAAAAACTGTCAGAACCAGTCAATACTACTTTGCTCAGATAAGCAAAACTAACAGCTTAGTATGGCCTGCTTGGAAAATAATTACTGTTTGTTTTCCAAAGAAACATAAATTCTGCTTTCAGGAATTTTACTTCAAATATCATCTTAATGCAGGGACATCCAAACTAACATTTGTAAACCTAAACTCTTCAATTTCCACCTACTTCCTGCACAGCTCCATTTGAATGTCCCACTTGGAAATATTTTTTCACCAGTAATTTCTATCTCAGTCATTATATTATGCATTCTTTTATAGATGAGAAGCCATAGCATCATGTCTGACTTCTTTTTCACTCTTGCCTACTACATACAAACCAATTCTAAGCCTTGATGAGGCAACCTTTGGTTTCTCCTTCAGAATCCCTCATCTCATTGCCCATGCTCATTGCTTTAATTCAGTCTAATCATTTCTGACATGGACATGGTAGTGAGATAATAGGTTTTCCACCTTCTGTATTAAAATACACTCCAGTTAGTCTTTCACTAAGCTGCCAAGCTCAAGTTTTGCCAAAATGTCAATGTCTTAGCATGGTTTTGAAAGCCTTTATGATTGAACTAAAACCTATCTTGTTTCAACAGTTAAGAATTTGGCATTCATTCTATCATCCTCTGCAGCAGACTTTTGGGATAAAGTGAGGGAAGTAGGTCTCATCTATTTGCAGGATCTCTTGGGCATCCAGAAATCTAAGCATACTGGATTACGTTTCCTGTTCACATGTTCCTAGGCTTGCTCATGCTTTCTCCTCAGCCTGGAAACCACTTCCCTCTTGCTGGCATACTGAAATTATACTGATGCTTTCAGAATTAGCTCAGACACCCTTATCAGAGTTGCGTAACAAAGAAAACTATTTGTTAAGGACTTTGAGCCCAAAGGATTTCCAATAACAGAATTTACTTGAAGTTTCTATGACAGATAGAAAGGACAATTGTTTATACTATCCTTTCTTGAAAGATATGAAAACAAGTCTTTAAAAACTCTCATTTTACATTTCAGCATTCGAACCGTCCTGACGTTTTGAGATCCAAAGTGGCAGGAGGTCTGTGTTGTCGTGGTGAACTGGAGTTTCTCTTTTGACAGTTCCCTCATCTGAAATCATGTATCTGTCTCACAGATACAAGCATAAGTAGAAGATTTGTTGAAGACATAGAACCCTTATAAAGGATTATTAACCTTTATAAACATTTAAAGTCTTGTGAGCACCTGGGAATTAGTATAATAACAATGTTAATATTTTTGATTTACATTTTGTAAGGCTATAATTGTATCTTTTAAAAAAACATACACTTGGATTTCTATGTTGAAATGGAGATTTTTAAGAGTTTTAACCAGCTGCTGCAGATATATATCTCAAAACAGATATAGCATATAAAGATATAGTAAATGCACCTCCTAGAGTAATATTCACTTAACACATTTAAACTATTATTTTTTAGATTTGAATATAAATGTATTTTTTAAACACTTGTTATGAGTTAACTTGGATTACATTTTGAAATCAGTTCATTCCATGATACATATTACTGGATTAGATTAAGAAAGACAGAAAAGATTAAGGGATGGGCACATTTTTCAACGATTAAGAATCATCATTACATAACTTGGTGAAACTGAAAAAGTATATCATATGGGTACACAAGGCTATTTGCCAGCATATATTAATATTTTAGAAAATATTCCTTTTTGTAATACCGAATATAAACATAGAGCTAGAATCACATTATCATATTTATCATAATGTTCAATTTGATACAGTAGAATTACAAGTCCCTAAGTCCCTATTCACTGTGCTTAGTAGTGACTCCATTTAATAAAAAGTGTTTCTAGTTTTTAACAACTATAGATACACTGATGTATCTATATATATCTATAACATGTTGAAAATTCTTAAGAAAATTAAAAATTACATAAAATGTTTTGTGGTGATATATTTTTAAACAGGCATTTTTATGTTGTTATTGAGCTTTTATCTGTTATAAACAAAAGGTTGAAGCACCTGAAAACATAAAAATACTTTGTAAGACACATAAGAAGTTGAGTGGTCATAGCAGAAATTAAGGCTTCCAATGTTAGGGTATAATATAGATTGGACACTTCTACCATGGTAAATTGCAAAATGTCCAGGTATTTATGAACCACTTTTACGTGACGAATATTTCCCAATGAAAAGTGGCATGAACTCAAGGAGTAAAATTTCCTTTTTCTTTTACCAGTTTGTCAATCTAGGCTTAATCTAGGTTTGAAAAAAATAGCTGAAAAGTGTAAATAATTATTTTGAAGTATCTTCATCATCAGCTGGGTTTAGCTATGGCAATTCTCAAAACACTATGAATATTTACAGCTTATAAGAATTATATTTTTATGTATACATAGATATCTATATTTATGTCAATAAATAGATAAACAGATAGATGATAGATAGATTAGATAGATAGATAGATGATAGATAGATAGATAGATAGATAAGCATAGAAAATCTCTACCCAAGAATCATTTGGAGACATTTCCTCTGTCCATTAGCAATATCTATAGCTAGGATCTCAGAATCCATTAAGGAAGGAAAACTGCCCCCCAAAAAAGCATTTTTAACAAGAAAAATATGTAGAATGGATTAATTCCTTTATGTCTCTTGCCTCAAATTTTGAAAAACATGTAAATAAGGATACCGAAAGTAATATGCAAATATAGGTACAACAAAAGAAATAAATCCAAGAAGGAATAAACACATTTACATTCTCAGATCACAGCTTTTTAAATGAAATCCACTTTCTGCTTAGATAAAATTATATTTTGACAAATATGCTGCATATGTGACAATTTTATTTATTTAATATTTATTATGATACTTTATGGAATCATTCCTCATGTCTGAGCTTGTCATGGCCAAATAATGAACAGAAAGACCTTCTACTATCTTTCTCGGGGTAACCTGCACATGAATAGCATTTTGAGTCATCAGAAAACACTGGTTCTAAGAAGAGATCAGGAAATCTGATTATTTGTGCATATTTCTTATTTCTGGTCAATGAAACCACAAAGCATTGTCAAACTGAGTTCTTGAATAGAAATCAAAATATAAGTAAGCAATAAATAGCTAGAGTAATGCTAAAAGAAATATCCAGCTTCTTCTTTAAAGAATAGTCTAGACTTTTAACCATTTAACTGATATGTGGAGAATATTCAATCACTGGGCAATTTTTTTTTAATTTCAACCAGTATTAAGCACTGAGCTAGGTGTTTGGTATACAGTAATGAATAAAACAGAATAATGAATGCCCTTTGGAGTATATGGTCTAGTAGTGATGGCAGCTCCTCTCTGCTAGGAACTGAACACTCTTTGGGACACCCTGGCTGCAGAAAGGAGTGACCCACTGCAGGTCTCCTCTGAGCTGCTCTATCACTCAATAAAGCTGTTCTTCGCCTTGCTCACTCTTCAGTTGTCTGCGTACCTCATTCTTCCAGTTAACAGGACAAGAACTTGGGGCCCACCAAATAGCCGGGCTAAAAGAGCTGTAGCACCAACAGGGCTGAAACACGCCCCTTGCTCACCATGTTGTGGGTGACAAGGAGAGAAAAGAGATGGAGAGAAGAGCTGTGACCCTTTGGGGAGCCCAGACCTAGGAGCTCCCTAAGCCAGGACTGTAACACCCTCTTTGGAACTCTGTGGTTCCTGATGTCTCCAAGCTTCCGGGAACCACTGCATTCTTGGTGTCGGCTGTGGAAGCTGCTTATGGTATGCCTGGTCCAGCCGCAGACTTGCAGGAAGCTGGTGCTTATGCCAGCACCTGGAGCTGCCCACCCTGCTGCAGCCAGTATGCCTGGCTGTGGGCAGTGGCCAGACCCCATACTTCCTCACACACCCCTCATCACTCCATGACTGGCTCACCCTTGGCAGGTGTGGGACCCAGACAAGTAGCATGGGCTGAGCATAGCCTGCCAGGCCGAGTGGGCAGAATGAGCCCAGCAGGCCAGAGCAAAACACGAGCAAAGGCATCACTGGCCACAGAGGTTTCTGGCTGGCAAAGTGACACCCCAAGGATCCTGTAACAGTAGGAGATTTAATAAGTAAATAAACATACAAGTATATTACTTCAATTTTTGATAAATGATAAATAAGGCAATGATCAAGGTGCTGTGTTAGAGAGAAAAAAGAGGGGAAACAGGAAGGTATTTTCAGCTTTCTATAAGGTACTTGAAGGCCTCTCTGAGAAGGTAAATTTAAGCTTAATTGGAAGGATAAGCTAGAGCCAGTTCTGTGAAGAGAGGAGCAAAATTATCTCAGGTGAAGGAACAATATGGCCAAAGGCCATTAATTTGGGAAAAGCATACCCATTTATTGTTGGGAACTATAAAAGGGCCAGTGTAGCTGGTATTTGCTGCAAAACGTTAACGATATTGTTTAGCTGAAAAAATGCTAAATCCTTGTGGACATTTTTATACATTTATCTCAATAATCAGCTTCCTTATGTATATTTCCAGAAGATAATGTGATTTGATTAGTGCCAAAATTGATATGAAATTATTTTAATTTAGAGGAAGAAAAGGACTATATAGAAATAGCATTCCCAAGAGTACCCTCTTGCCCAAGACTTCAACTCCAGTCTCTGCAAAGATTTCTTCCACCAGCAATTTCTTTTTTGTTTCTCATTTCTGTTTACATCTAAAATTATTTATATTTTTATGGAATAAATAACTAACCAAGGCCTCATAAACTAGTTTGTAGTATTCATCTTCTTCATGCATATATTCCTTACTCCCTCACAGAATTATATTCCCTTCATTAAGGAAAATCTAGATTACCTAGGCCACCAGCTTCAGGTTCCAGCAGTTCTTTCCACCATGTATCTGACTTTGTCTGTTACCCTATAGGGTACAGAAAAGTGACGGATGCCTTCATTGAAAGTCCATTCCATTTTACATGTAAAGTGTCAGAAAATAAGAATTATGTTCTAAGTTCTTTCTCAAAACAGTACCTAGTATTAATAGAACATTTTGTGCCCGATGGATTCTTAGCTGATTCAACAATTGAATTGAGAGGATTATGTATTTCTGGCTGTGTCACCTGTCCAGCTCATTAAATGCATCTTCATGTTAGCCAAAGAATTGAATGAAATAATAAAGCATGTTTTTGGCAACAGCTCTTTCAGGTAGTCAAATTTTTAATTTTAAATTTGGATTTATTTTTCTGTTTGGTAAACGAATGAGACTTAAACTTCAGATTCAAGTCAACATTTTAATTAAAAATCACATTTACTAGCATTAGGACAAATACCTAATGCATGTGGGGCTTAAAAACCTAGACGACGGGTTGATAGGTGCAGCAAACCACCATGGCACGTGTATACCTATGTAACAAACCTGTACATACTGCACATGTATCCCAGAACTTAAAGTAAAATTTTAAAAAATAATAATGTTTACTTGAATTTGCAATGGTATCTTTGGAAAAAAAAATGGATATGTTGTTTTAATTTCGCTAGCATTTTATAAATTTCAATGCAAGTTTTGGCAAAGAACCACATAGTTACATAACTACCTGGCATGCATCATTTTAGTACTATTTATTCAGAAAGGCCTTTTATAAAACAAAATTTCCTGCCAAAAAAAGGAAGTATAAATATTGTACTCTGATTGTGTATTACAACTTGTTAAAAGTGTGATGTGGTGACCTAATTCAGGAGGCCTGAGTTTGATTACAACTCTACCTCCAATTAAAACTCACAGTAGCTATTTTCTGAAGTCTGATATAGCATTCTCAAAGGTTCTAACTAGAATGAGGGTTCTTTTTTATTATTAATAACTTTTCTGTACCTACCATGGTTTTGAGAGGGTTTCTGAAATTGTCATAAAATCGGTTATTGGTTTTTCTTTACCTTTCAAAAGAAGACTGAGGAGTGTCTCCCTAAGGAAGAAAAGGTGCTAAAGCACTTGCAATTTGCTGCTTCAAACTAGGGGACTTATCTAGTGCATTTGTTCTAGAAAATTAGAATCATAGATATAGTCTCTCGGCCGGGCGCGGTGGCTCACGCTTGTAATCCCAGCACTTTGGGAGGCCGAGGCGGGCGGATCACGAGGTCAGGAGATCGAGACCACGGTGAAACCCCGTCTCTACTAAAAATACAAAAAATTAGCCGGGCGCGGTGGCGGGCGCCTGTAGTCCCAGCTACTCGGAGAGGCTGAGGCAGGAGAATGGCGTGAACCCGGGAGGCGGAGCTTGCAGTGAGCCGAGATCGCGCCACTGCACTCTAGCCTGGGCGATAGAGCGAGACTCCGTCTCAAAAAAAAAAAAAAAAAAAAAAAAAAAAGATATAGTCTCTCTTGGAAGCCACTGAAAGTTCTAGGAAGCACTTGGCTACATTTGAAAGAAACACTCAAAAGAGATAGCTTGATCAAAGATGAAATCCCTCAGAAGAAACAAGAGAGGACTCGGTTCTAGGACCTCAGTCCCAGCACCATCAGGAAGCCTTATTTTATCCCTATCTGCTTAGAGGATGCTTCGTATGGCAGAATTCTAATCCTACTTTGGGGTGTTGTCCCTTTGAAACTTAAAAGTATTGAAACAATCAATTCTTCCTTCCTCTTCCCTGCTAGCTTGTTGCCCTAGTTCATTCCTTTATCTCTTGCCCATATTCCTGCAATAACCACCGAATGCACGTCCCTGCCTACTGTAGAATGGCCTTGGAATTAATTTGAATGGTTTATTCAAATCCCCCAATCCCACCCATGGGAATGCTAAATTGAGCACTCTCTTCCTCTGTGCTTTAAATACAAAAAGGCTTTTTGAGAGCAAAGGAGAAAGCAGCATCACACTCATTCTCCACTGATATGGTTAGGCTTTGTGTCCCCACCCAAATCTCATCTTGAATTATAATTCCCATAATCCCCATAATCCCTATATGTCAAGGGACAGACCAGGTGGAGGTAATTGAATCATGGGGACAGGTTCCCCGTGCTGTTCTCGTGACAGTGAGTGAGTTCTCATGAGATCTGATGGTTTTATAAAGGGTCTTCCTTCTTTGCTCTTCTCCTTCCTGCTGCCTTGTGAAGAAGGTGCCTTGTTTCCACTTTGCCTTCTGCCATCATTTGTAAGTTTCCAAAGCCATGCTGAACTGTGAGTCAGTTGAATCTCTTTCCTTTATAAATTACCCATCCTTGGGCAGTTCTTTATAGCAGTGTGAGAATGAACTAATACATCCACATTCTCTCACTTCAAGCATTAGAGGAAGATACCTCACAGTCCCAGAATGGACAGGATGTGTAGAATGGAGAGGAGATGCTCTGTTCATTGTGACCAGCTCTGCTTGAGCCCCAGCAGATTCTTGTTCATGTAGGAGTGAGGGGAATAGACCCCCACCTGAAAAGGATGGAGGTAATGCCAAACGCTTAGGCATAGGTCTTATCTTTGCCCTCCTTCTTTCCATGAGAGCAGGAACTCTTTCTTATTCCTCCCTTTCCTTTAAGAAGAAGGATACTTATCTTTCATTGGCTTGTTTCTCTCTTAAAATCAAGGCAGAGGATTCAGGGTCTAATTACCATGGATTTAACCTCCATTATCATTCATTGGAGACAAGCTCGGTTCTAAGCTTGGTTCTACTTCAGGAATTATGATATTCTTCTGGTGAGACTTACTGAGTTTCGAAATGTTTACTCAGTACTCACCAAAAACATGGTCTTTGTGACTTAATTTTTCATTTTTCTTTAGAAAATCACCAATACTTAAAGAGAAATTTTGCTATCGTCTTGTCTTTCTTCAAGATAATTACAAAGAGAACTTCAAGAAATTTCACATACCTTGCCTCTTGTCTTATTCCCTTCAGATATAGCTTGTCCACTGTCCCCAGACTGTAACATCCAAAAGGCAAATCTGACCATGCCACTCTTGCTTAATAAATATTCAGGGGCTTTACTTTGCCTCCAAGATTACTAATAGGCATCAAGGGCCCCTTGAGATGCGTTCCCATTGCTCCCTGCGCTACCCAACATTCTCAGGCAACATTAAAATGCTGCACCCACCATGCAGGGTTTTATGTTCTTTCTTGCTTTCTCTCTTGCTACTCCTCCTCCTTGAATATTCTCTCATCCTTCTCCTTTGTCTTGGCAAATTCCTGCTCATTTTTTAAGGTTTAGTTTTGTCTTCACTCCTCCAGAACATCTCCTCTGGTCTCAATGTGTCTGTAGTCTCTCAGTAATCTGGTATAAGTCTGTCTTTTCGTGTACCATGTTATCATTTAATTTTCTGTTTATGCGTTTGTTCTTTCACAGGTCTATTCATCTACCTCCAGCTGCTGGCAGAGAAGCTAACAAGAATAGAGATCCATTAGTGTTTCTTTCTTTTCTTTCTTTTTCTTTTTTTTTTTGAGGTTCTCAGTACTCGATTTTTAAAAAATAATTTTTCTCTTTCTTTTTCTTTTTCCTTTTCTTAATTTCAATAGATTTTTGGGAAACAGGTGGTGTTTGGTTACATGAATAAGTACTTTAGCGGTGAGTTCTGAGATTTTGGAGCACCCATCACCTGAACAGTGTACACTGTACCACCCTTCTCCCACCCTTTCCCCTGAGTCCCCAAAGTTCATTGTATCATTCTTATGCTTTTGCATCCTCATTTGCATTCCCACTTATGAGAACATACAGTGTTTGGTTTTCCATTCCTGAGTTACTTCACTTAGAATAATGGTCTCTAATTCAATCCATTCCATAATTGGTCCTTTCAGGATTGGTTTCCTCTGCAGTACTTATAAGGGCAGCAAGGTGGCAGCATTTAGCTATCAGTGAGTTCATGCAGCTACTAGGAAGAGACACAGAAATAACCACTCCTCTTGAGTGTATCTTGGGACATTTTTCCAACTGCCTTGTTTGCTTCTCTTTTCCAGCAGAACTGAGAAAAATAAGGCCACAGTTGAGAATTTTGTGCTTGATGGAGACATCAAACCCAGAAATGCCGGACTGGCTGAGCAACTTGAGTAAAGCCCATCCTCCCACTTTTGTCATGCAGGCCCTGGGAACTGCTTTAGGGATGAGAAAAATGGACATAAAATGGTCTAATCAGTATGTAAATTATTATCTTGCTTACAGTTTCATAGAATAAGGGAATTACTGGGGGAGATTGCTTATATCTTCAATGTGACTTCAAGTCTATCTTTTTATACTTTATTTGCATTTATTAGTGTTTAATCCCACAGAATGATCCCATTCTCCCGTTTTAAGTGTTCTAATTCCCACACACAATTCTTCTACCTATAGGTTCTAAATTTATAATTGTAGGTTGAAAGAATGGTTTTGTTAATTCAACCCTAAGCATTCAGTGGTTGCTACATTCTTCATGTTACATTTTTCTCAGTTCCTCATGTTGGTTAACTTCTAACTGATTAGGCTGAGAATTAGAATTTCCATCACAGTAGTACTCATGCTGAGTAGTCACTGCTTATTGATTTGTCTGGTGGAAAACCTGAAGGTAGGACCTGTATCAGTCAGGGTCTTAGCAGGGAACCACTGTTTAATCAATTAGGGCTTAATGGGAGATAATTTAATAATTTTCTTTCCAGAGGTAAAGGCAGGGTTAATCACTCTAAGAAGGGATGTTGAAGTATCCAGGGTTTCGCTACAGTGGGAAGCTATTATCGCCCCTAGGCCTGAAGGTCGATGACAAGGAAGTAATTAGAATCTGGCAAGTGATGGAATGGAGCTATAGCCAAGGGGCTGCCTGAGAGGAGCAGTGGCCAAATGTGATTGAGAATTGCTGGTGAAATGATTCACCAACCACAGGAAGAGGCTGACCATCATAGGCCTCCTTTCAATGACTTATGCTTCATTAATGAGTCATCATCAATTTCTCTTTCATTTTGATAGCCCCCTCTTAGGGTTCAGGTTTTGAGGTAACTCTTCTACTAGACAACATTTTAAAGTAGTAACTATTTTTCTCATTGCTATTAACCAAGCCACACGTTAATGCCGAGCTTCTGTTAAGTAAAAAATAACTAGGGATACCAGACAGTTTTTACAGCCCAGTCAAAAGAAAAGCAATTTGACATACTGTTACCCTTTGCAGTCTTAACAAGAAAAAGACAATGCGCTTGTTTATTATCTAAACTAGCACTTTGCCCCTGATACTGTGTCCGGAATTGGTGAGTTCTTGGTCTCACTGACTTCAAGAATGAAGCCGCGGACCCTCGCGGTGAGTGTTACAGCTCTTAAGGTGGCGCGTCTGGAGTTTGTTCCTTCTGATGTTCGGATGTGTTCGGAGTTTCTTCCTACTGGTGGGTTCATGGTCTCGCTGGCTCAGGAGTGAAGCTGCAGACCTTCACGGTGAGTGTTACAGCTCTTAAGGAGGTGCGTCTGGAGTTGTCCGTTCCTCCTGGTGGGCTCGTGGTCTCGCTGGCTTCAGGAGTGAAGCTGCAGACCTTTGCGGTGAGTGTTACAGCTCATAAAAGCAGTGTGGACCCAGAGTGAGCAGTAGCAAGATTTATCACAAAGAGCGAAAGAACAAAGCTTCCACAGTGTGGAAGGGGACCGGAGCGGGTTGCCACTGCTAGCTCGGGCAGCCTGCTTTTATTCTCTTATCTGGCCCCACCCACATCCTGCTGATTGGTAGAGCCAAGTGGTCTGTTTTGACAGGGCGCTGATTGGTGCGTTTACCATCCCTGAGCTAGACATAAAAGTCCTCCACGTCCCCATCAGATCAGTTAGATACAGGGTATGGACACAAAGATTCTCCAAGGCCCCACCAGAGCAGCCAGACACAGAGTGTCGACTGGTGCATCCACAAACCTTGAGCTAGACAGGGTGCTGATTGGTGTGTCCACAATCCCTGCGCTAGACATAAAGGTTCTCCACATCTCCACCAGACTCAGGAGCCCAGCTGGCTTCACCCAGTGGATCCCACACCTGGGCTGCAGATGGAGCTGCCCGCCAGTCCCGCGCCGTGCACTCGCACTCCTCAGCCCTTGGGTGGTTGATGGGACTGGGCGCTATGGAGCAGCGGGTGGCGCTAGTCGGGGAGGCTGGGGCCACACAGAAACCCATGGAGGGGGTGGGAGGCTCAGGCATGGCGGGCTGCAGGTCCCGAGCTCTGCCCCACCGGAAGGCAGCTGAGGTCCGGTGAGAAATCGAGCGCAGTGCCGGTAGGTCGGCGCTGCTGGGGGACCCATTACACTCTCCGCAGCCGCTGGCCTGGGTGCTAAGCCCCTCATTGCCCAGGGCCGGGTCGGCAGGGCCGGCAGGCTGCTCCGAGTGGGGGGGCCCGCCAAGCCCACGCCCACCCGGAACTCCAGCCAGCCCCCCAAGCGCCGTGCACAGCCCCGGTTCCCGCTCGCACCTCTCCCTCCACACCTCCCTGCAAGCTGAGGGAGCCGGCTCCCGCCTTGGCCAGCCCAGAAAGGGTCTCCCATAGTGCAGTGGTGGGCTGAAGGGCTCCTCAAGTGCCGCCAAAGTGGGAGCCCAGGCAGAGGAGGCCCCGAGAGCAAGGGAGGGCTGTGAGGCCTGCCAGCATGCTGTCACCTCTCAATACTTCTCAAAGCTGAAAGACCCTCTAAGATCAAGAACCAATGAAGTAAGTCTTCAGATTTGATAGACTGGTGTTCTATAGGGAAATTAAAGCCAATGTGAAATTTGCAGTTGACTTTTGTGATGACTACCTTCCCCTTTTAAATTCTGAGTGTAGTATGCATTTAAATATAAATTTGTTTTTTCAGGGCTATAGAAAAATGTGCTGCTCAAAAGGAGATTTCCATCTTGAAAAGGCAAATTACTGGGAAAAATGAATCTATTTTCTCTATCAAGGTAACCTACTAATTTATGAAACACACTGGGGACTTTAAGCAGGATATTTGGCACCACACCTTCTAATCACACCCACTCTTTGTTGTGTAGCTGGATTCCGTTTTCTCGTTTAACCCACGGTTTCTTTCCCTAAACATGAGAATGAAAAATCTTTTTCTTTAAGAAACAAAGTTGGAACTTTGTGTATTTTTTATGGCATTATTTTGAGTATCAGTTTTGAGATAACTATTTTCAGATTCCAGGAAGCTATGAGGCCATATCTGGTTTCAGAGTTGCATTGCTGTTACAGGCTCAACATTAGGTAACATATTTTGTTTTCAGTCTGTTTCAGCTCCAGTATTGACTGGTTTCTCTCTCTTGAACTTTGCATCCACAATTCGGTTTAGGGAGAGTCAAGAACATAAGTGTTTTCATCATTAACCATTAACTTTTAAAGCATCATTAGTCCTGTGTATGATTAGCTCAGCTTTCAGAATTCAGAAATATGGTAAAAATCACCAGTCCAAACTTTTAACAGTTTTCACAAGTATTCCCAAAGTGATGATCAAAGCCTACAGTAACAGATCTTTTAAAAGAAGGGGCTTCCTTATGGGCTGGGTCCCCCCAACAGGCGGAGCTGTTTAAGAAAATCTTACCACTTTCTTACAACTTTATAGAAAAGAAGTCCTGTTAAAGCACGGGGTAGTGAAAGGAGTGTTTAAGAAGTGGTCTCAACTAAGGTTACAGTGGTCTCAACTGAGGTTTTGGGGTGCCAGTTGAGCCCCTTTGCCTTGGTTCCAGCAGAAGAGTGATGCATGCGAAGCATGTAGTTATGAGTGCCTCAGGTCCTTTTGGGCTTTAGCTGCTTACCACATGGTGAAAAGGAATGGTGATAGAAATCCAAAGTGGACTTTTTTATATTATTATTATGGCTTTATATATAGTCAAAAGAGCTCACCTTCTTCTCCTAGCTCAGACATGGGTTTGGCTAAGGAAGGAGAAATGGGGTTGGGGAGGTTGGGAGCAGGGCATGCAATGCTCTTCTGAAAAAATACGGACATAAAGGAGATATGCCTGCAACTCTCCAACAGGATGAAGGATTCTTTCTGTTAGCCTTTCAGCATTTGGATCCTTATGATTTTGGTGCTTCTCTGTAGCATTGGAGACATAGAAGGAGACTGCCTCCTGCTGGGGTCAGTATTTTCTGCATCCCATGAATGAAAGTGAGAACAGCCTTGGGAGCTGATGCTGAAGGTGGGAGAATCTGATGCCCTCAGTCTCCAGTGAACTAAAGTAAGAGTCTGACTACTTTCAGTGCTTGGGAACTGCTGCAATACATGGGCTGCTCCAACTTATTTCCTTAAACCTCCACTCACCAGATTTTCAGATGCTGCACAGGTGGAATGGTGGGTCAAGTTCTAAATGTCACATGACTGTCTTGTTTATTTATATGTTGGGTGTAGCCCATGGAGTACTCAGGCCCTAAAGAAACCCTTTTGGATGAATAAACATCCCAGAGTCCTTATGCTAGTTCTACCTGTGAGGTGTTTGCTACAGTCTGAAAGTTTATGTAACCCCAGCACACATATGTTAAAATTCTCAAACCCCCAATCCCTGTGATAGTATTGGGAGGCAGAGCCTTTGGAAGGTAATTAGGTCATGGGGGAAAAGGCCTTATGAATGGGATTAGTGCTCTTATAAAAGAGGCCGGAGGCCAGGTATGAAGGCTCATGCCTGTAATCCCAGCACTTTCACAGGCTGAAAGGTAGGATCGCTTGAGCCCAGGAGTTCAAGACCAGCCTGGGCAACATAGTGAGACCCTGTCTCTACAAATAATTTTAAAATTAGCCCAACATAGTGGTGTGTGCCTGTAATCCTAGCTACTCAGGAGGCTGAAGTGGGAGGATCACATAAGCCCAAGAAGTCAAGGCTCCAGTGAGCAGGGAGGTACCTGCCTTCAAACCAGGAAGAGGGCCCTCACTAGACACCCAAACTGCCAGCACCTTGATCTCGGACTTCCCAGCCTCCAGGGCTGTTAGAAATCAATTTCTGTGATTTGTAAGCCACCCAGTCTATGATATTTTGTTACAGCAGCCCAAATGGACTGAGGTAGTATTCCTAGTCCCATCTCACACCTTAGACTACAAGTCCTAGAGAATACATGCTGAGAGGAAAAAGCTGTTAGGTGTTTCAGGGCATCTCCTATTACCCCCATTACCCTCTTCTCCCTGAAGTCATGGAGTGAGGGTGTTCAGAATTACCTAAAGCACAGAAATTTATACTAGGAGACCACATAACACCCTTTCGTTGGCTGTCAGGCCCATGAGGTAACCTAGTGCCCAGAGCCCCCTCACTTGAGATCTTGGAGCTTCCCTGTCAAAGGCCTAGAAAAACTAGAGTTGAAGGCTGCCACTGCAGCTCAACGCAATTCCCATTTCACCTTCCAATAAGAGCTTTCAACACCTCTCTGATCCTCCTAAAATCCTTTCATCGGTGGTGGCCCATAGTGTAGTCTTTGCCTGAAGTGTCACCAGCTCAGAGTAGAACTTCCATTATGAGAAACTCTGATGCTTCCGTGCACATGGAGTGGGTTGATGGATAGGGCAGGGCAATGGACATGTTTGGATGTACCAAGAAGGAAAGAGGAAAGGTCAGAGTCATCTTCTTCCTTATGGGCAATGCTCAGTTTCCTGTCTATAAAATGGGCAAAATCCCCTGCCCCATCTCCTTGCTGGAGTAGTAGTGCAAAACAGGTGAATCAGGAAGGATAATCAGGTCCTCAGTGGCATCAGTGGATGCTTACACTCTCTGAACCCTTAAGGTTAGAGGCAAGCAATATTTTTCCTAAGAGTCTGCAGAGAAGTCATGAGGAGTTTAAGTTTCTGTTATTCTACTAACTGTTTAACCTTTGGAACAGTTACTTCAAATCACTCAGCTTCAGTTTTTGCCTGTATAAAATATAATAATAAATATCTTGTAGCATTTCTATGATAAGCTATGGAGATGGTGAGGTCTGTCCAATTGCACATGAGAGAAATTGACCCTCAAGGTTTGTTGAGCAGCTCTCCCTGTGTGGTTGCCATCCCCTCCTACTGCAATCTGCTTTCCTTGTGCAGCGGACAAATAGAATACAGATGGCTCAAGACTCAGGTCATCCCAGCATAGCAGGTCCAGAAGAAAGAAAACTTCCCTCTCCTAGAATCTTTTCTTAAAAATCCCAAAGAAGAGCTCAAACAAGCATGGCTGGGGCCATGTGTTCATCCCAGAGCCAATATCTTCGAATGGAACAATGTGATGCTGTGATTGAACAGAGTTGGGTCTTGTGCTTATCTCCATAGCTGGGTTTTTGCAGTGGCACGTTCATTGGAAAAACATGGAGTAAGGGAAGGGTAATTCCCAAATGAAGAGGATTTATTATAAAAAGAAGGAAGAATCAAATGCTCTGGATTCAGTAACAACAGACATTCATGACAAATTGAGAATGTGTTAAGTCATGGAATACAAGGAAGTGTGAACAACCAAACCAAGAACAGCATAGGAAGGCACTTGGGCCTCGGCAATGCCAGAACAGAACTCGGCTTCAGCACAGATTTCCTCTTTACTGTTATATCTACTTCTTTGTGTAAGTTTGCTTCTTTTTACTTCACTATGCACTGGCTTTCTCCACATGTCATGAAACATAGTGGGTATTAGTACCACTCCCACCAACGATTCATGTCCTCCATTCCCACCAATGACTCATGTTCTTTTCATAGAAGAGTTGATATGGAAGCAGGGTGTTTAGGCATCTCTGAGACACAGAAGGCCTTCACTTTGTGATCTCCCATGTTCATCTTCTGCCCATTTTCTTCATGTCTGGAGTCATCCATCTCCTGTGTATTAGCCAACATTGGTAGATGGCTATATAGCTCATTATCTGACCAATACAATTTTTTTAATTTTTATTTTTTGGGGGTATATAGTAGGTATATATATTTATGGGGTATGTTAAAATTTTTGATATAGGCATGCAATGTGTAATAATCTCATTAGGATAAATAGAGTATCCATCATCTCAACCATTTATCCTTTATGTTATAAATAATCTAATTATACCCTTTCAGTTATTTTTAAATGAGCAATTAAATTGTTATTGACTATAGTCACCCTGTTGTGCTGTCAATTTGTTATTCATTCCAACAATATTTTGGTACTTACCATCCCCACTTCCCCCGATCCGCCCATTACCCTTCTCAGCATCTGGTAGCCATCTTTCTACTCTCTATCTCCATGAATTCAATTCTTTTAATTTTTAGCTCCCACAAATAAGTGAAAACATGTGAAGTTCGGGCTTTTCTGTGACTGGCTTATTTCACTTTACATAATGATGTCCAGTTCCATTAGTGTTGTTGCAAATGACAGAATCTCATTTTTTATGGCTGAACAGTACTCCGTTGTGTGTATGTACCACAGTTTCTTTCTTTTCTTTTTTTTTTCTTAAAAGATGCGGTCTTGCTTTGTCACCCAGGCTGGAGTACAGTGGTGTGATCATGGCTCACTGCCACCTTGAACTCCCAGGCTCAAGGGATCCTACTGCCTTGGCATCCTGAGTAGCTGGGTCTTCAGATGTGAGCTACCATGCCTGGCTAATTAAACAACAAAAACGAAAACCAAAATGTAGAGATGGGGCCTTGCCATCTTGCCCACATTGGTCTCAAACTCCTGGACTCAAACAGTCCTCCTGCCTTTGCCTCCCAAAGTGCTAAGATAAAAGGCATGAGCCACCACACCCAGCCTCACATTTTCTTTATCCATTCATTTGTTGATGGACACTTGGGTTGCTTCCAAATCTTGTCCGTTGTGAAGAGTACCACAACAAACATGGGAATGCACATATCTCTTTGATATCCTGATTTCTTTTATTTTGTGTATATACCCAGCAGTGAGACTTCTGGATCTTATGGCAATTCTATTTTTAGTTTGTTGAGGAACCGACAAACTGTTCTGCTTAGGAGTTGTACTAATTTACATCCCCATTAACAGTTTACAAGGGTTCCCTTTTCTCCACATCCTTGCCAGAATTTGTTATTTCCTGCCTTTGAATAAAGCCATTTTAACTGGAGTGAGAGGACATCTCCTTGAGGTTTTGATTTGCATTTATCTCATGATGAATGATGTTAAGCACCTTTTCATATAGCTGATTGCCATCTGTATGTCTTCTTTTGAGAGATGTCTACTCAGACCTTTTGCCTATGTTTTAATTGGATTATTAAATTTTTTCTTATAGAATTGTTTGAGCTCCTCATTTATTCTGGCTATTAATCTCGTGTCAGATGGGTAGATTGCAAATATTTTCTCTCATTCTATGGATTGACTCTTCACTTTGTTGATTGTTTCTTTTGCTGTGCAGAAGCTTTTTACCTCTTGTTTTCCCATTTGTCCGTTTTTGCTTTGGTTGCCTGTGCTTCTGGGGTATTACTCAAGAAATCTTTGCCCACTCCAATGTCTTGGAGACTTCCCTGAAAGTTTTCATTTACTAATTTCATAATTTGAGGTCTTAGATTTAAGTATTTAATACATTTTGATTTTATTTTTGTATATAGTCAGAGATAGGGGTCAAGCTTTATTCTTCTGCATATGGATATCCATTTTCCCCAGAACCATTTATTGAAGAAACTGTCCTTTCCCCAATGTATGATATTGGTGGCTTTGTCAAAAATTAGTTCACTCTAGATGTATGAATTTGTTTCTGGGTTCTCTATGCTGTTCCCTTGGTCTTTATGTTTGTTTTTATGGCAGTACCATGCTGTTTTGCTTATTATAGCTCTGTGCTATAATTTAAAGTTAGGTAATGTGATTCCTTCACTTCTTTAGCTTAGGATAGCTTTGGCTATTCTGGGACTTCTGTGGTTCCATATAAATTTCAGGATTGTTTTTTCCATTTCTGTGAAGAATGTCTGGTATTTTGATAGGGATTGCACTGAATCTGTAGATTGCTTTGGGTACATATTGATTCCTCCAATCCATGAACATGAAATGTCTTTTCATTTTTTTGTAGCATCTTCAATTTCTTGCATCAGTGTTTTATACTTTTCATTATAGAGATCTTTCACTTCTTTGGTTAATTCCTAGGTATTTTATTTTATTTTATTTTGTTTGTTGCTTTTGTAAATAAGATTACTTCTTGATTTCTGTTTCAGATTGTTTGCTGTTGGCATATAGAAATGCTACTGATTTTGTGTTTATTTTGTATTCTGAAACTTTACTGAATTTGTTTATCAGTTCTAATAGTTTCTTTGTTAGAGCCTTTAGGCTTTTCCAAATATAAGATCGTATTATGGGCAAACAAGGATAAATTTGAATTCTTCCTTTCAATTTGGATGCCCTTTCTTTCTTTCTTTTGTCTGATTACTCTAGCTAGGATTTCAGTACTATGTTGAATAATGGTGGTAAAAATGGGCATCTTTATCATGTTCCTGACCTTAGAGGAAAGGCTTTCAGCTTTTGCCCATTCAGTAGGATACTAGCTATGGGTCTGTCATATATAGCTTTTATTATGTTGAGGTACATTCCTGCTATGCACAGTTTTTTCAGGATTTTCACCATCTCATGATGCAATATTGAATTTTGTCAATGGTTTTTCAGCCTCCATGGAAATGATCATATGATTTTTGTCCTTCATTCTGTTGATATGATGTATCACATTGATTGATTTGCATATGTTGAACCATCCTTGAAGCCATGGGACAAATCTCACTTGATCATGATGAATGACCTTGTTAATGTGTTTCTGAATTCTGTTTGCTAGTATTTTGGTGATAATTTTTGCATCAGTATTCATCAGAGATATTGGCCTGTAGTTTTCTTTTTTCAATGTGTCTTTGTCTGTTTTCAGTATAAAGTATTACTGGCCTTGTAGAATGAGTTTGGAAATATTCCTCCTCTATCTTTAAAACAGTTTGAGTAGGATGGGTATTAGTTCTTCTTCAAAAGTTTGATGGAATTCACCAGTGAAACCATAAGATCCTGGGCTTTTCTTTGCTAGGAAATCTTTTATTATGGCTTTGATCTCATTACTTCTTATCGGTTTGTTCAGGTTTTATATTTTTTCATGGTTCAATCTTGGTAGGTTGTACGTGTCTAGGAATTTATTCATTTCTTCTGGATTTTCCAGTTTTTGGCATACAGCTACTCATAGTAGCCACTAATGATCCTTTGAATTTCTGAAGTGTCAGTTGTAATGTCTCCTTTTTCATTTCTGATTTTATTTATCTGGATCTTCTCTTTTATTCTTAGTGACTTGGATAAACATTTGTCAAATTTGTTTATCTTTTCAAAAGACCAACTTTAAGTTCTCTTATATTATCCTTTTCAATAAATTTTCTACTCCTATCACTTTCTCTACCTCCTCTTTAAGGTCACTAACTCTAAGGTTTGTCCCTCTGAGGCTTTTTTCTAGATCTTGCAAGCATGCTTTTTCAGTTTTTTCTTTTTTCTTTTTGTCTCCCCTGTGTATTTTCAAATAGCCTGTCTTCAGTCTCACTAATTCTTTCTTCTGCTTGATCAATTCTGCTATTAAGAGACTAAGATGCATTCTTCAGCATGTCAATTAACATTTTTCAAATCAATAATTTCTGCTTGATTCTAATTATTTCAATCTTTGTTAAATTTATCCATTAAAATTCTGAATTCCTTCACTGTGTTACCTTGAATTTCTTTGAATTTCCTCAAAACAGCTATTTTGAATTCTCTTCCTGAAAAGTCACATAACTCTATTTCTCCAGGATTGGTTTCTAGTGTCTTAAGTAGTTCATTTGGTGACATCACGTTTTCCCAGATGGCCTTCATGCTTGTAAATGTTCATCAGTGTCTGTGCATTAAAGAGTTAGCTATTTATTGTAGTCTTGAGTGTGAGCTTGTTTGCACTGTCCTTCTTGAGAAGGCTTTCCAGATATGAAAGGGACTTGAGTGTTGTGATCTAAGCCATATCTGCTTTAGGGATCTCCAAATTCACTAATGCTGTGGTTCTTGCAGACTCACAGAGGTGGTCTTTTTTCTTGCAGACTCACCTTGGTGGTCTTGGATAAAATCGAGAATAATTCTCTGGATTACCAGGCAGAGACTCTTGTTCTCTTCCCTTATTTTTTTCCAAACAAGTGGAATTTTTTTCTTTGTGCTGTGTCATCTGAATCTGAGGATAGGGTGACAGAAGCACCCCTGTGGCCACAACCACTGTAACCACTGCCTAGCTACTAACTATGTTCATTCAAGGCCGTAAAGCTCTAAGTCAGCAAGAATACTTTAGCCTGTGACATCAAGGCTTGCTGAAACTTCAGTTTAGTCACTGGGATGGACAATTCCTCTCTGACTACGGCTGGTCTAAATGATCCCTCAGGAGGTGGGATTAGCTGAGTTCAGCCCAATTTTGCTTTCTGCTGTGACAGGGCAGCACTGAGTTCACTTCAAAGTCCCACTATCACTGCACTCTCCCTCCCCCAAATGCACAGATTGTCTGCACTACAAAGCTGCTAGCAGCGTATGATGGAGGGGTAGCATCAGTGACCCATGACTATCTTTTCTACCCTTTACAGTGCCTCTTTCAGCTATATGAAGTTAAAGCCTGGTACTGTGATTGCTGTCCTGATTTTTGGTTCTTATGAAGGTGCTTTTTGTGTAAATAGTTGTTAAATTTGGTGCTCCTGGTGCAGGCAGGGGTGGTGATCAGTGGAGGCTTTTATTTGGCCATCTTGCTCTGCTCCTCCAGAAGTACAATTTTAAGAATGAATGGCTTCATTATTGATAACTGTGGTAAGACAGGGGACAGAAGCCATTGGGCACCCGGAAAAATTAGGACATATACTCACCCTCTGTTTAGTTTTCCACTCCTTCACTCTCCTCCTTTGTTAAGAGCTGCTCTTAGAAAGGGAATATCAGTCACTGCATGAATCAGACTTCTTTTCCTTCCAGAGAAATTTTAAATGTTAACTCACATGGAAAAATAAATAATTTTCTTTTCCTTGTAAAGGAAGTAGTTTCTATCTTTGTTTAATGAAAATATTGTTTCAGTCCTGCAAGATAAAAAAGTTCCAGAGATCTATTTCACAATAATTTAAGTATGTTTAGTACTACTGAACATTACACTTAAAATGGCTAGGATGGTAAATTTTATGATAGGTGTTTGTTGCCACCATAAGAAAATAGATTCAAATTTAACTTTTAGACATTTGGAATACAAACTGGATAGAAACCATCTGAATAGTTTCTATCTTTTTTTGTGTAACATATCAAACCATTTTGCCTTTTAAGTTTACAATGTTTTTAAAAGATAACTTTATGATTCATTGCCTTTAATCAAAGACATTCTTACTGCAATGTAAGGGTTTTTTTTTGTTTTTTGTTTTTTTTTTGGTTTTTGAACACAGGAAGGTAAAGCCAGCCTGGTGACTGTTAGAAGAGTGATAACGAAAGATTACCCTGATCAATCTCATAAGGTATATGTAGGCCTTTTAAAAAGCTTCTTTGGTTCTAGATGCTTGATGAATCACCACACTGTCTTCCATAATAATTGAACTAATCTACACTCCCACCAACATTATAAAAGCTTTCCTATTTCTCCACAGCCTCGCCAGCATCTATTGTTTTCTGACTTTTTAATAATCGCCACTCTGACTGGCATGAGATGGTATCCCATTGTGGTTTTGATTTGCATTTCTCTAATGACCGGTGATGATGAGCTTTTTTTGTATGTTTGTTGGCTGCATAAATGTCTTCTTTTGAGAAGTGCCTGTTCATATCCTTCACCCACTTTTTGACGGGGTTGTTTGATTTTTTCTTGTAAATTTGTTTAAGTTCCTTGTAGATTCTGGATATTAGCCCTTTGTTAGATGGAAAGATTGCAAAAATTTTCTCCCATTCTGTAGATTGCCTGTTCACTCTGATGGTAGTTTCTTTTGCTGTGCAGAAGCTCTTTAGTTTAATTAGATCCCATTTGTCAATTTTGGCCTTTGTTGCCATTACTTTTGGCAAAGTATTATAAATCATTCTACTATAAAGACACATGAACACGTACGTTTATTGCAGCACTATTTACAATAGCAGACTTGGAACCAAACCAAATGCCCATCAATGATAGATTGGATAAAGAAGATGTGGCATATATACATCAGGGAATACTATGCAGTCATAAAAAACGAATGAGTTCATGTCCTTTGCAGGGACATGGATGAAAATGGAAGCTATCATTCTCAGCAAACTAACACAAGAACAGAAAATCAAATATCGCATGTTCTCATTCATAAGTGGGAGTTGAACAATGAGAACACATGGACACAGGGAGGGGAATATCACACACCAAGGCCTGTCAGGGGTGTGGGGACAAGGGGAAGGAGAGCATTAGGACAAATACCTAATGTATGTAGGGCTTAAAACCTAGATGACGGGTTGATAGGTGCAGCAAACCACCATGGTACATGTATACCTATGTAAGAAACCTGCACGTTCTGTACATGTATCCTGGAAGTTAAAAGTTTTTTTAAAAGTAAAAAATAAGAAAAAAGCTTGTTTGAATCATAACTGACATACAATATACTGCACAGATCTAAAGTGTACAATTTGATAACTGTTTATATATATTCACAATCAAGGTAATGAATATGTCCATTATGCCACAAAGATATTTGTGCCACACTGTGATTCCTATTCCTGCCCCTCCCCGTCTTCCCCATCCCAACACAACTACTGATCTTATTGCTGCCACTGTCAATTTTCCTTCTGCCTGAGGATTTTCTTTAGTATTTTTTGTACTGTGAGTCTGACGGTGATTAATTCTTTCAGCCTTTACGTGCTGAAAATAATCTTTGTTTCACCTTCATTTTGGAAAGATATTCACTGGGTATAGAATTTTAGATTGAAAGGTATTTTCTTTCAATGCTTTAAAAAGGTTGCTCTACTCTTTTCTCTCTTGTGCTATTTCCAGTAATAAATCTATTGTCTTGCTTACTTGTGTCTGCTAAGCATCACCAATATTTTAAAAATTTTTGTCATTAACATTGCTTATGACTATGATGTGCCTTGGCATAGTTTTCTCCTTATTGTTTGTACCTGGGGCTTATTGAGCTTCCTGAAGTTGTAAGTTTATGATTTTCATGAAATATGAAAAATGTTAACCATTATGTTCTAAAAATGTTTTCCTTTTTTTCCTAGGGCTACAATTACACATATATTAGGCCTCCTGAAGTTGTCTCACCTCGCACTGATGCTTTTATCAGTTTTTTCCCTGTATTTAATTCTGAATAGCTTTTATCTTTTTTTCTGTAACATATAATTTGCTGTTAATCTCATCCACTGTATTTTTTATTCCAGATGTCTAAAAGTTCAACTTGAATCTATTATTGTTGCAAAAAGCACCTATCATAGAATTTACCATCTTAACGATTTTTAAGTATAATGTTTAGTAATGTTAAACATACTTAAATTATTGTGAAATAGATCTTTGAAACTTTTTTATCTTGTAGAACTGAAACAGTATTTCCATTAAACAATAACTCCTGTTTGTCTCCTCCTCCTACCCTGCCAGAAACCACCATTCTACTTTTCATTTCTATGAATTTGACTACTTTAGATAACTCTTATAAGGGGAGTCATACAGTATTTGTTCTTTTGTGATTATTTCACTTAATATTATATTCCCAAGGTTCATCCATGTTGTAGCATGTGGTTAATTTTCATTTCATTTTATAGCTGTATAATATTCAACTCTATCACATTTTCTTTAACCATTCATCTGTTAGACATTTAGGTTGCTTTCACCTCTTGGCTAGTGTGAATAGTACAGCTATGAATATGGGTATGCAAATATGTCTTCAAGATCTTAATTTTAAATCTTTTCAATATATACCCAGAAGTGGAATTGCTGAATGATATAGTAATTTAATTGTTAAATTTTGGAGGAACCACCATACTGTTATACATACTGCCATAGTGGTTGCACTATTTAAAAACCCAACCAACCGTGCATGGTGTCCCAATTTAGCCATATCTTTGCCAATATATTTTTTTTTTAATATAGTAGCCATCCTAATGGGTGTGAGGTGATGCCTCATTGTGGTTTTAGTTTGCATTTCTCTGATGATTAGTGAAGTTGAGAATTTTTTCATATCCTTGATGGCCATTTCTATAACATGTCTGGATAAATGTCTATTCAATTTCTTTGTTCATTTTTAAATTGGGTTATTTGTTTTTTTGATATTGAGTTGTAGAAGTTCTTTATACATTCTAGCTATACCCCTTACCAGATATATTATTTGCAAATATTTTCTTCCATTCTGTAGATTGCCCTTTCACTCTGTTGACAGTGTACTTCAATAAACAAAAGTTTTTGAGTTTGATGTAGTCCCATTTGTCTATTTTAGCTTTTGTTGCCTGTGCTTTTGCTGTCATATTCAATAAGTAATTGCCAACTCTAATGTCATGAAGATTTTCTCCTACGTTTCCTTCTGGGAGTTTCATAGTTTTGAGTATTATATTTAAGTCTTTAATCCATTTTAAGTTTTGTATGTAGTGTAAGATAAGGGTCCAACTTTATTCTTTTGCCTGTGGGTATTCAGTTTTCCCAATACCATTCATTGAAGAGACTCTTCTTTACCCATTGAGTGGTTTTAACATTCTTGTCAAAGATCATTTGGCCATATTTGTAAGGGTTTATTTCTGAGCTCTATATTTCATTGGTCTATATGTATGGCTTTAATGCCAATACCACACTGTTTTAATTATTATAGCTTTATGACATGTTTTAAAATAGAGAAGTGTGAGTTCTCCAACTTTGTTCTTTTTCAAAATTGTTTTGGCTATTCAGTTAAGACCTTTGTTATGTTTGTATGTTTCTATGTAACATGTTCAGTCATTCCTCTAGCTTTTGGAACATATAGAATGATTACGGCTTAAATGTGTCCCCGCCAAAATTCGCCTGTTGTGAATGTGGTAGTAATAAGAGATAAAACCTGTAGAGGTGCTTAGGTCATGAGGGTGCCTCTCTCATGTATGGAATTAAGACCCTTACAAAAAACACTGCACACAACATTTGCTTGCCCTTCCACCTTTTTCCATGTGAGTACACAGTCTTCCTCCCCTCCAGAGGATGTAGCCTTTACCAGACAACCAAACCTGCTGGTGCTTTGGTCTTGATAATTTTCTGTTCTTTATAAATTACCCATTATCAGATATTAGAACAGCACAGACAGGCTAAGACAGAAATTGGTACCAAGATGTGGGGTTGTTGCTATAAAAAAAATCTAAAAACGAGGCCAGGCATGGTGGCTCACGCCTATAATCCCAGCACTTTGGGAGGCCGAGGCAGGCAGATCACGAGGTCAGGAGATCGAGACAATCCTGGCTAACACAGTGAAACCCCATCTCTACTAAAAATACAAGAAATTAGCCAGGCGTGGTGGCAGGTGACTGTAGTCCCAGCTACTCAGGAGGCTGAGGCAGGAGAATGGTGTGAACCCAGGAGGTGGAGCTTGCAGTGAGCCGAGATCGCGCCACTGTACTCCAGCCTGGGCAACAGAGCAAGACTCTGCCTCAAAATAAAATAAAATAAAATAAAATAAAATAAAATAAAATCTAAAAATGTGGAAGCAGCTTTGAAACTGGGTAATGGGCAAAGGCTGGAAGAGTTTGGAGGAATAGGCCAGAAAAATCATATACTGCTGTGGCTGAAGCATTAAGGGTAATTCTGGTGAGAGCCCAGAAGAGGAGAGCTGTAGAGAGAGCCTTGGTATTCTTAGAGATTACTTCAGTGGACAGGAAGAGAATATTGGTAGAAATATGGACAAAGTAGACAACTCTGATGAGATTTTAGACAGAAATGAGTAGTATCTTACTGGAAACTGGAGGAAAGCCCGTCCTTGTTACTGAATTACATTCCTGTCCGATGACCTTATGGAAGACAGAACTTAAGAGCAATGAACTAGGATATTTGGCAAAAGAAATCTCTAAGCAGCAAAGCTTTGAGGATGCTATGTGGCTTCTTTTAACTGCTTATAGTGAAATGTAAAAGGAAAAATGGTTTAAAGACAGAACTTATAATAAAAGGAAAGCAGAATGTAAAGATTTGGAAAATTTTTAGCCTGGCTATGTAAACAAAGAAAGAAAACCAAGGGTGCAGCCAAGTGACCCTTTTATAAGGAAATATGTATGGATAGTATAAAGCCAGGTGCTACTCATCAAAAGAAGGGAAGAATGACCTCAACGGCATTTTGGAGATCTTTGAGGCTCTTCCTCTCATCATAGACTCAGACTGCCAGGAATTTGAGGCCAGAACAATTTTGAGAGAGGCCCAAGGACTCTCATAAAGCCTTGGGATTCATGATTCAGGGCCACTCTAAGTCTCTGCTCCCTTCATTCCAGGACAGCACTCCTCAGCCACCCCAGCTGTGGTTCAAGTGAGCCTAAGTGCAATTCAGGCTGCTACTCCAAAAGGCAACACCCACAACCCTTCACAATGTCCACATGGTGCTAACTCTGCAGGGATGCAGAGTGTGCAAGCTCTATGGAGGCTGTTAAAAATGCCATCAGAATTTTAATAAAAATTGCATTGAATCTGTAGGTCACTTTGTGTAATATGAAAGTTTTAACAATATTAATTCTTCCAATCCATGAACATGGGATATCTTTCCATTTATTTGTCTTTTTCAATTTGTTTCATGAGTTTTTTTTGTAGTTTTCAGTGTACAGATCTTTCACTTCATTATTAAATTTATTTCTTAAGTATTTTGTTCCTTTTGATGCTATTTTAATAGAATTATTTTCTCAACTGCTTTTTGGATCAGTCATTGTTCTTGTATTGAAATATGACTTTTTTAATGTTGATGTTATATTCTACAACTTCACTGAATTCATTTAACAGTTTTCTGGTGGTGTCTTTAGGGTTTTCTCTATATAGGATAACGTAATTTGAAATCAGAGACAATGTTACTTTCTTTCCAGTTCAGATGCTTTCTATTTCTTCCTCTTGTCTAATTGTTCTGGCTAGAATTTTCAGTACTAGTTGAATAGAAGTGGTGAAAGTGGGCACCCTTGAAATCCAAACTCTTCCAAATAATATTTGAAGTAATATATTAATTAGATTCTACTTGCTTTTTAAAATTACTGCCCTGAACTACTGCCTCCACACACTATACATCCAGCCAAAATATGCCCCATACATTGTCCCTTCTATGAAAGTATTTCTCCAGTTGGAATTATTTTTCCCTCATATGCCCACTTGTCAAAATATATAAAGCCCAGTTTAAATTACTTTATTCATGGAGATTTCTCAGTCACTCTGGTTTGACCTATGTGATAAGTCTTTTTTAAGCTTGTAATAAAACATGTATCTAACTTTTCCCTACATTAACTTTTAGAGTTTAAATTTCTTAAAAGCAGTAAGTGTCTCTAGTTCATCTTGGCATTTTTATTTCTTGCTTCAACTGACTAATAAGAGTTGACTAAACTGAGTTAGCTAAGGAAAAGAAAGTACCCTCCTCTGTTTTGCTCTTTCCCACCCCAGTCAGAATTTTTCACAAGCTTTGTTGAAACACACCAAACCATAATTCTCACCTACATTTTCTATATAGATCACTGTCTACCATAGAGACACTGCTCTCTGCTGAAGCCCAACAAGACTTGTCTCTTATTTTCACTAGCTTTATTTATTTCAACCTTCTGGCACAACCATATAATATTTTTTTATTTCCTTACGGGAACATATGTGAGTAATAGTTTTTATATTCTCTTATTCTTAAGCAAAGTATCCCAAGGGCTGGGCACCTGTTCTGACAAATATTGAACATCTACAGTAAGATAAGTGAACATACAATAAACACACATTTCTTTAAAATTCTCTCTCTGTTTAGAAAATCACACATATTTGCCTTTTATTTGTCCACACAAATTCACAAGAAGTTTTTTCTCTGAATCCAAGTCAAGGCAGAAAATATTGTGATTCTATGTCACTACAGACCCACATTATTTGCCCTCAGGAAGTAATACAAAGAATCAGACACTCTCTTCCTCCCTCATTTCTGGGAAGATCATCAGGTTGTCCCAGTGGAGGCTCATCTATAAGTACAAGGAAAACCCTTCTGCAGCCCTCTATTTAGTGAGTGGGCAATTCCAGGTTGAGCCTCAACTTTTCAGGTAATTGAAGATTCTAACCATCAAGGAGGAGCTGAACACAGTGCAGTACTACCTGAGTAATAATTGGCTTCTACACCAGTTTAAAGAACAATGACAATGCCGTAGGTACTTGAAGAATATTATTTACAAGCTAAGTAAATAAAAACTCAGTTGAATCAGTTTTGCCACCATGCATGTATATCTTGGACTGTCTTTTTCCACAAAGCTGTTACAGGTTTTCTACTTCCTTAAGTTAAAGATCTAGGCTATAATTTTTCTTATTAAATAACTTAAACTTTTACCTGTTAGTACAGATGAGAGCATATTATAAACTTTAGTATATGACTTTCCAAAAAGTTCACAATTCATTTTTAATTTATTCTGTAAAGCAATAGCTAATGAAAGTTTGTGTTTTTTTATTGGTTGGTTGGTTAATTTCTTCGTTTAAATTAGTATAATTAAATTTTATTCTAGTTTTCAGACTATATGACTTGTACAATTTCTGCTCTTTGGAGTTAATAAGACTTTTGTTTACTGGGCCATCATGCATTTTGTAAGTCTTGTATAAACTTTCAAAAAAACATATTCTTTGTATGTAGAATATACAGCAATATAATTTTACCTCATTTAATATTATTACTCTAAATACTCTTCACATGTCAAGAATATCAGTGGTCCACAACCTTTTTGGCAGTAGGGGCTGGTTTTGTGGAAGACAATTTTTCTATGAACTGGGGTTGGAGGATAGTTTCGGGATAATTCATGCATATTGCATTTATTGTGCACTTTCTTTCTATTATTATTACATTGTGATATATAATGAAATAATTCTACAATTCACCATAATGTAGAATCAGTGGGAGCCCTAAGCTTGATTTCCTGCAACTAGACAGTCCCATCTAGGGGTGATGGGAGACAGTGACAGATAATCAATTATTCAATTGTCATAAGGAGCACACATCCTGGATCTCTTGCATGTGCAGTTCACAATAGAGTTCTCACTCCTATGAGAATCTAATGCTTTGTCAGAAAGCAGAACTCAAGCAGTAAAGCAAGTGCTGGGGAGCGGCTGTAAAAACAGATAACGTTTTGTTAGCTCGCCCATCAATCACCTCCTGCTGTGTGGTCTGGTTCCTTAACAGTCCATGGACTGTTACAGGTTGGTGGCCCGTGGGTAGGGGGCCCTGAAGTATATGACTGATTATGAATGAATAATGTGCACATGAATTACCTGGGGATCTTGTTAGAATGTAGATTGTGCTTCAGTAGGCACAGTGGGCCATGAGATTCAACATCTCTAATAAACACCCCAGTGATGCCCATGTTGCTGGTCTGTGGACCTCACTTTGAGTAGCAAGGGCTTAAGCCACTGTTAGTTAGTATTTTGTAACTTGGAACCCAGGTATCATTATGGATGGTGCCCCAACCTTTATGCATTCCTCTCCCTTAGATTAGATTGGCACTTCCAAGTTCCTTGAACTGATTGCTTCTCATTTTCTCTATGATTCTAACTTTTAAGATATTATATTATCTAATGCTAAGGCATTCCTTGACTATGCAATTTTCCTTCTAGCCATAAAAAGTTATCCTCTCTGTCCAGTCACAGGCTTCTTTGATCTTTATTAAGCCATCCTGATTTTTTTGTGTTTAAATTTGCCCAATATGTATGCTTAAAGCCTAATGGGTACTCAAAAATATTAATTGAATGAAAAACTACTACCATCTATTTTTTATATCTTTGATTTTTATTATTTTGGTTCAAGAAGTATCTTTTTGTTTTGTTATCCTGTTCTAGGGTCTCTTGATAAGTATCTAGAGGTTGTCCAGATTGCTGATTTGACATCAAGAGTGTCAATTCTGGTCTTTACTATTTCCATTTTGAGTTTTTATTTGTTGGCTTGTTTGCTTGCTTGTTTTTACTATTATATTCCTAGTTTATTGTGTAAGTTGTTCATTCACTGGGATTCCATTTGGAGCTCAGCCTTTACTTTAGCCTAATGGGTCAAAGCATCCATTTCATGGAGGCTATTCTATTCATATACCTAGAGAGGACCAATGAACCAATTGCTTTCTAAAATTATGATTTGTTTCTTATAAAAAGTTATGTTCTTTTATGTTTTGGGGTGTGGTCTTCCCCCCCTTATATTGCAGTATTGTTTTATAGGCCCCATTTTAGTTTCTTCTTGTTTCCTTTTTCTTATATAAAATTGTTTCTGATACTGCATTTGTCAAAAGATAGGGTGAGTGAAACAGCCTTAAGCTTCCATTCTATCGACTTGAGAGCTTGTTTGGTAGCTAAATCTAAATTCTATTTTCGTACACAGCACCTAACCATGCAATATGCAGTTCTTAATTAAGCAACATAACACATGGGACTAGACCTCCTCATTAACAGTTCCCACAGGCTAACTTTATCCACACTTGCAATACGTTTTCTTAGTTCACACTAAGCATACCAGGATGCCTTGTGCTTTCTCCAGACCCCTTTTTTACAATATGTTGCATTCTCAAAGAAGCCTGGATGGAGAAAGAGCAGTAGTAATGTTGCAGGATGTGGCTAGGGAAAGTAGGATAATTCCAATGGGCAAAGATAATTCTACATGGTCTGTTCAGGAATGGCAACATTTCCTGATGGTCAGTAGAGCTCTTTAATCTGAAAAAGGCATAGAGAGGAGAGGTAAAACAAAGTATTTTCATATTTCCTTTGGCATATGGTTCAAAAGCTAGAGTATGTGATATGCCTCAAAAACTATGCTTCTCAATACAGATGAAAAATCTATTCTGACTATGGCCTTTGAATTTATATTGTGGATACTAGCTTTTGTAGTAATTGTTGGCTTCATTGTGTAGAGACACAGGAGGCATGATTATTCATCTATCATGTTAACCCAGTAATTTAACCCAAATATACAATAACCTAGAGAATTAAGGAACCTGTGATCAGACCCCCATATTAGCAAGGAATATAAGAAAATGCAGAATTCCCATTCTAGATATTTCACCAACTACATGTGACCTGAAAAAATTGAATAATCTCAGAGGGCCCTTAATTTTATCATGTGTAAAATAATTTAGACTAAATAATACCATCTAGCTGCAATTTTTTGTTTAAAAAAACCTCTAAGTACAATGGAAATGTTTTTATTTTTCCTACAGAGATTTAAAGTCCAAAAAGTCTTATAAAGCAGAGGTTCTCATTTTCAAAAGACATAATACTTAGAATTCATTATACTCTTTACAGAATATCATGTAATATTGACATTACATTTAGAGTAGCTAATTATGTAATTCTGAGATTATAGAATAAACATATGGAAGCAGATGTTTAAGTTTATGACAGAGAAAAATTTATATTATTTTACTTCTGCTTTCTGCTATTGTTCTACATATTCTTTTTAATTATCTTTTTGGTTCTAGAAGACTTTTACAAATTGGCCTTACAATTGACTTTCACTGAACTTTTCAGATTCTTGAGAATATTATTTGACATGAGGTGTCCAAATACATATTAAACTTAGCTTGTATAACTTTGTTAACAAGCTATTAAATTGCTATTAAACTTCTTTGTTTAATTATTCTAATCATAACATAATTCAGAAGAAAACAGGCAACTCTGACCCCATGGCTTATGCACTTGGCTTGATCCATTGGGTCTTTCCAATTACTGTGTGGTGTTTGAAGTAGATTTTAATCCCATAAGAGTAAGAATAAACATTTCTTCCTTTATTTTCCTTTTAAGGGCAGAAGTTTTGAAATAAAGTTGAAATGTGTGGTGTCATTCTACCTGGAACATGTCCACATAGAATGAAAAGCATTTTTTTCCTTTTCTTTTGGCAGCAGTGCAAACACGGTGCACATGCACAGGAAGCGTGACTGCGTGTTTTTACTAGTGCATAACACATGTCTGGGAGTGCTTGCCTCCTAAAAAGCCATGAGTTTTTCACTTATTTTGCACGTGGTACTCTGAAGTTATAAGAGTGCTACAAATTATTCAGTTAACATGTAACAAAGTTCAGAAAGCATGATGGTAGAAATGGGTGTCCAGAAAGAGAGTAAACAGATGTTTTCATTCAACAACCATGACCTTCAGCTTTCGCAATAAAAGTAGACTTAAATGACATTGGAATTTTCCACCCAGATCCAAGGCTAGCCTTCTGGTTTAAACTTCTTTATATCTCTATGACATTATCTCCTTCTAAGACCTTCTTCTCAATTGACCCGAAACATCCATATGATTGGTGGCCAGAGAAATATCAATCAAGATTATTGCTATTTACTCCCAGATGTTTAAAATAGGACTTTGAAGTAAGACGATAAGCTTAAAAGCCAAGCTTTTTAGGGTAGAGAATTTTCTAAATTCCTTTTCTTTTTTTTCTTAAAGGCTGAAAAAGACTCAGATTTCTGACACAATGGTAACACCTATCTCTTCTGCCTGTGAGTGCCAGGGCTTGCTGTATGATGATAGGAAGAGAATGTGACACAGAAGAAGGGGAAAAAGTCCATCCTTCTGGTAATAGGGGGTTGTGGAATGGGAGGGAAAAAGGGAGAAGAAGTAGAAAACACTCAGATCTAAATGTCTTGATGTCTTCTGCTTTACTTTAGCCAAGAATGAGTGTTAGGAAAGAGGGGATGCTCTAGAAGAGGAAGCTATGGAGCCTTATTTGGGTCTATGTAAACAGCCCAACCACAGGCCCTTCTGCCCAATCTAGGGCAGACTCATACCAGAGTTTAATGTGGCAACAAAGTGTGGTTAGACAGAGATTAGGCGTGGACTTTAGCTTTTCAAGGCAGCTTTCCGTCACTACAAGGCCAAGGCAGAAAGTAAATATCTCATTTCCTTTTTGCAGGGTAGAGCAAGCAGGGGAAAGGGGAATGACTGAGCAATCAGGTGACTTGAGAGCCAAATAACATTCCCACACACAGGGCCTGAATTGGTGAAATGTATCAAGATCTTCAGCTTGAGATGGAACATCAGAGAAGGACGCCAGATGAGAGACATGGGGTTTGTTGTGATAACTAGAGCTAAAGTGAGCTAAGTGATCAGTAGAGCAACACTGGGCTCTGGCCAACCAAAATAAACCAGGCCATGAGCTCTACCAGATAAGGCCCTCTGCTACAAGTACAGTAGGTGAGCAGCACCCAGGCAGACAGAGGCATTGTCATGAAGACTGAAGGAAAGAGGAGCATCACAAGTGCTGAGGAGCTGATCTTCACCTAGGCAAGGAGGTGGGAAAGTCTTCCTTCCCCCAGATGCCCTGGGAGAGAATTGGGGAACAGGAAGACTCTGGGAAACTGAGCATTTCTTTTTATCAAAAGATAAAGAGCACAAGGATTATGTACATCTTTGTAATAACCTACATTTTTTAGGCATAATTTTAGAAACACATCTTGGCTGCATGTATGTGAGATTGCTTACATTTTTAAACATTACAATTGCTTATTAAATAAATGAAGGACCCAAATAAGAAAGAAGAGAAAAAATAAGCAAGATGCTTAAAATGACTTATCTCCTTCAACAGTAGAGTTCTCCAGCAAGAGAAATACTAAAACCTGAGCTATTGCTTTAGCACTAAGATTAAGGTTCCTTCCCAAGTGTTAGTCCCAGTAAAGAAGAGTCTGAGAAAAAATTGTGAAGTGCATGCAATTTGTTGTTAATTCTTCCATGATTCAACATTCTACTAAGCTACCTGATTTACCCTGGTTTTGTTGTTGTTGTTGTTGTTAGCCATTACAAATACCTTGCTCTCAGGGAAGACTCTGATATTAATTATAAATCTCAGGGTGAGTTTATTAATGCTAAATGATGAACAGTGTTATATTGAAAGATATTTCAAAAACAACCAAATCTAGTTTCCATAGCAACTATTTTGTATATGGACGAGACACAGAAATTAAAGTAAGAAGACCTACCACTTACTGTGTGACCTTGACCTCTTTGATAATGTTTCTTCATTTGTGAAATAATGGAAAAGTAATCATTACTCTACCAACTCTATTCATTTTTATGAAAATTGAAACCACATTAGTGAAAGTGCTTTGTGGTCTTTGAAGAATATAGTTATAATTGTTATGTCAAAGACCAAAAGAAATATTCAGGGCTCAAGGCAGGCCTTCAGGATTTCCCTGAGATAGTGTTGTTGGCATTGTTTCATGATCTTTTACTATATGGGATGTAGAGAAAGGAAGAGAGTTCTAAATGTTCATATACTGTGGTCATAAAATGCTTAAATTACTCTCTCCTAATCCACTTCTAAGATAAATATTGGTGACGAGACAGGATAGGCACTTTTTTTTGTTGTTTACAATGGTGGGGAAGGAGTTGAGTTGGAATCAAAGCCTTTAGTAACGTAATATAATGGTGTATAGGATCTGAGTGCCCTACTGCCTCCTAGCAATAAAAAGTCTGGCTTCTAGAGTCAAGAACTTCTGTTTTTGCTAGTCTCCTCAAAATTGTCACTCTGTGAATATACACATTTTCTGTTCACAGTGGTAGGGATATTGATTTTTTGCTTATCATGCTAGTTAGTCCCCTGAAAAACTGAGTGGTATTTATATCATTGATAAGTTTATATACCACATAAAATCCATGATCCAACTTGAACAGTTATGGATGGGTAATGATACATCTTGGTTTGCTGAGAATATAATTATAAAGTAATTATTAATGACTTACCTTTCAGTCTCAAAAGTGTTCCAGTTCCAACAATTAATTATATGATCGTTTTACTTATACCTATGTGTGAACCAGAATTGGGGCACATGGGCACCCTCAATAAAACCCAGATTTAATCAGCTGCAAAAATCTTCCTCAGAAAAAGAAAAATTCAAAGTTTCAGGAACTAGAACTTCACGTTAATTTTTAATGAATAGCTCTGACGTTGGTGACCTATTTCAGAAATATTGTAGCAATTTAAACTTTTGCTACTTTGTGGATCATACAAGCTAGTATAAGATTAGAAAGAGAAAAGATCAGTGTAATTGATTTGATTTGATAGAATCCTAAAAATTACTCTTAGCAGAATTAGAGTGAATGAAGTCTGTGTTCGATAACTAGATAATATTTAAATATTAATCATTTCAGACATTTTGAGTGTCATTTTGTAGAACTGGGTCCATCTTGATGAAGGTTCCAAGTCATTTGAAAAGAAAATATACCATTTCATCATTGAATATAGTCTTCAGTTAATGTCAATTAGCTCAAGTTGGTTGGTAATGTTGTATTATTCAGGTCTAGTATATCCTCACTAATTTTCTTTCTACTTCTTCTATCAAGTACCGACAGAAGATATGAGAGTGTTGAATTCACTCTCATGGTGTGAGATGTGAGAGTGTTGAATTCATTCTCACGGTGTTGAATTCATTTGATAGAATTCAGTACTTGTATCAAGTACTGATATGAGAGTGTTTAATGAACTCTATCACCTTGCAGTGATATAGAACAATAGAACTTATTCCTCCTATCTAGCTGTAATTTTGTATCCATTAATCAACCTCTCCCTAGCCCCCATTTTCCCCAACTCTTACCAGCCTCTAGTGAGCATTCTACTCTCTATTTTTATAAGATCAACTTATTTAGCTTCCAAAAATGAGTGAGAATATGCAATATTTATCTTTTTGTATCTGGCTTATTTCACTTCATATAATAGTCTCCAAACTCCTCCATGATGCCACAAATGACAGGACTTTTTTTTTAGCTTAAAGTCTATTTTATCTGATGTAAGTTTAGCTACTGATCATTTTTGGTTTTCCTTTGCATGGAATATCTTTTTCCACCCCTTAACTTTAAATCTATGTGTGTTTTTAAAGGTGAAGTGAGTTTTTTATAGGAAGCATATAGTTGGGTGTTGTTTTTTAAATCCATTCATTTCAAAAAGTCCATCTTTTTTTTAATCCAAATGGTTTTTTAAGCCATTTTATATCTTTTAATTGGGGAATTTAACCCATTTATATTCAAGGTTACTATTGATAGCTGAGGTCTTACTCCTTTCAATTTGTTAATTGTTTTCTTATTGTTTTGTGCATCCTTTCTTTCTTCCTCTAGTATTGTATATCTTTTTGGTTGGATGTATTTCTGTAGTGGTAAGTTAGATGCCTTTCTTTTGCTCATTGGTGTATCCATTCTACCAGTGAGTTTTATATTCTCATCTGTTTTCTTATCCTTTCACTTCCAGATGTGGGATTTCCTGAAGTATTTCTTGTAAGATCAGTCTAGTGGTGATACATTTCCTGTGTTTGCTTGTCCAGGAAAGACTTTATTTAGCCTCTATTTTTAAAGAATAGCTTTTCTGGGGGTAGTATTCTTGGCCAGCGAGGGTTTTTTCAGCACCTTGAATATGTTGTCCCATTCTCACCTGGTGTGCAAGTTTTCTGCTGAGAAAATTGTTGTTAGTCTAATGGAGATTTCCTTATATGTGACTTAAGGCTTTTCTGTGTTTTTAAAATTCTTTCTTTGTCTTTGCCTTTTGACAGTACAAGCCTAATGGGCCTTGGAGAGGAGCTTTTTGGATTAAGTATATTTGGAGACTTTGAGAGCTAGATATCCTAGATAACGTGGATCTAGATATCCATTTCTCTCTGAAGACATGGGAAGTTTTCAGATGTTATTTTCTTAAATATGATCACCTTGCCTCTTCTCATTTCTTCTACTTCTGCAACTCTCAGATTCATATATTTCATTAAAGCTACTTAATGGTGTCCCATAAATCCTATAGGCTTTGTGAAAGAAAAATAAATCTTGGGACCCTAAAATCCCTAAGTCAGAAGGAAAAGTCAATCTGGGAACTGCAAGGGCAAACTTACCTTTCATTCTACTCCTAAATAAGATAGCTACATTTTTTTTTTAAGCTACATACCTCCCTCACAATTTGCCCATAAAGAAATTCCTTGCAATAGTTTACCGAGAATGATGTTTTCCAGTTTCATCCATGTCCCTACAAAGGACATGAACTCATCATTTTTTACGGCTGCATAGTATTCCATGGTGTATATGTGCCACATTTTCTTAATCCAGTCTATCACCGCATGTTCTCACTCATAGGTTGGAATTGAACAATGAGAACTCATGGACACAGGAAGGGGAACATCACACTCCGGGGACTGTTGTGGGGTGGGGGGAGGGGGGAGGGACAGCATTAGGAGATATACCTAATGCTAAATGATGACTTAATGGGTGCAGCAAAAAAACATGGCACATGGATACATATGTAACAAACCTGCACATTGTGCACATGTACCCTAAAACCTAAAGTATAATAATAAAAAAGAAAAAAGAAAAAAAGAAAGAAATTCCTTGCAAACAAAGGACAGATAGAACTCAAAGTCATCCCTCCACTCATGTGAGACAAATGCCTATCTGATTGCTTCCTTTGCCCTATTGTTTCACTAAGCCAGACTAAGGCATAAGTGACTATTCCTGTAAATTGTGTATTTAGTAAAAGACTAATTGGAAACTCAAAATAACACATCTAGTTGTCTTTTATCTACTTATGACCTGGAAGCCGCCTCCCTGCTTCAAGTTGTCCTGCCTTTCCCGACCGAACCAATGTACAGCTTACATATACTGATTGATGTCTCATGTCTCCCTAAAATATATATAACCAAGCTGTGCCCTGACCACCTTGGGCAATGTCATCAGGCCCTCCTGAGGCTGTGTCATATGCATGTCCTTAACCTTAGCAAAATAAACTGTCTTGATTAAGACTTGTCTCAGATGCTCTTGGTTTACAACTTCTTCATTCTTTCTTATTTATTTACTTATTTTGTCTGACCGTATTATTTCTAAAGACTTGGCTTCAAGTTCAGAAATTCTGTCTTCTGCTCAACCTAGTCTATTGTTGAAGCTGTGATTGTATTTTTCATTTTATTCCTGAAATTATTTAGCCCAACTTTTTGGGTTTTGGGGGCTGTTTATGTTTGTTTATGAGATGGAGTCTCACTCTGTTGCCCAGGCTGAAGTGTGGTCGTACGATCTTGGCTCACTGCAACCTCTGCCTCCTAGGTTAAAGCTATTCTCCTACCTCAGCCTCCTCAGTCACTAGGATTACAGGCATGCACCACCACACCTCGCTACTTTTTGTATTTTTAGTACAGATGGGGTTTCTCATGTTGGCCAGGCTGGTCTCGAACTCCAGACCTCAAGTGATCTCCCCACCTCAGCCTCCCAAAGTGCTGGGATAAAATTAACTTTTTAACTACAGTACTGGTTTGCTTGTGGAATTGTTTATAATTTGTCCCAATGAACATTGTATATTAGAATATAATAATGTAAAATGTAAAGACAACTAAATATTTTAATTCCAAATATTCACATGTAATTGTAATATAACTTAGTTACTGTCATTCTTGTTTCCATTAAAAAGAAAGCCTTGGGCAATATTTTCAAAATAAAATAAACTATTAATAGCTGTCTCTAAAACCTTGATAAGTTTTTTAAGGACTCTGTACAAGATGCACATTAGAAACAGATATAAAAATGTACTTTCTTACTTCACCATTAAGAGGGTGAAATCAGCGGGTGCAGTAGCTCACGCTTGTAATCCCAGCACTTTGAAAGGCCAAGGGTGGGTGGATCACCTGAAGTCAGGAGTTTGAGACCAGCCTGACCAATATGATGAAACCCATTCTCTACTAAAAATACAAAAATTAGCGGGACGTGGTAGCATGTGCCTGGAATCCCAGCTACTCGAGAGGCTGAGACAGGAGAATTGCTTGAACCCGGGAGGTGGAGGTTGCAGTGAGCCTAGATTGTGCCATTGCACTCCAGCCTGGGCAACAACAGCGAAACTCTGTCAAAAAAAGAAAAAAAAGTGAAATCAAGGTGCTAAGAGGCAGCACCCCCTCTAGTGGCTCTGGGAGAGAGCCTAATGATCTAAAACAGATGGCAATTCAAAGAAGTTGAATAGTTGGAAACAAACCTAAAAACACATGTGAATTATCTGACAGATTGTTCTCTTTAACTGATGATCATGTTATTGTAGAGTTTAAAGTATTCTGGTTTATATATTTAAAAGATTAAAATAATCAGGCTTTCTGGGTTAACCTGAATAGTCATAAATTTTTGCCATTCCCTCCAAGTGGTTTGTTGTTTTGGCTTCTATCTCATATTGCATTTATAGGTTCTCTTTGCAAGTCTTTGCCCCCATCCTGTTCCCAGAATTCTGGAAGGTAGGCAAATATTGTCTCTTCTGTGGGAAATTCCAAACATAAAGGGCTTAAATATTCTGACATTGTGGATTCTCCAAGTAAACCTCCCAGATACCCTATAATGTATCTAGCAGTGGATAAACACCGTTTATGTGCTCAGAACTTCTAAAGCAGTCTTAGATGACCACCTGTATTAGTCAGCTCTCACACTACTAATAAAGACATACCTGAGACTGGGTAATTTATAAAGAAAAAGAGGTTTAGTGGACTGACAGTTCCACCTGTCTGGGAGGCCTCACAATCATGGCGGAAGTCAAGTAGGAGAAAGGCACGTCTCACATGGCAGCAGGCAAGAGAGAAATGAGAGCCAAGTGAAAGGGGAAACCCCTTATAAAACCATCAGATCTCATGAGACTTATTCACCACCAGGAGAACAGTATGGTAAAAACTGCTTCCATGATTCAGTTATCTCCTACCCATGATTTGGTTATCCCCTACCTTATCCCTTCCAGAACATATGAAAATTATGAAAGCTAAAATTCAAGATGAGATGGTAGGGACACAGCCAAACCATATCACCATCTAACAATATGAAATGTGTTAGATAACAATTGTTATCTAACACATTTCATATGTAATATGAAAATTTTATATATGTGAATACAATTTATATATAAATGTATAGTCTTTGTATATGTTATCTATAGACTATACACATATATATGCATTCAGAGAAACAAGAAGATGTATTTTCATGAAACAAAACAGCAGGTTATTTCATGTAAAATGCAGAAAACAAAGATGAGCTATTCACAATGATAAGAATTATAGCATAAATTAAAAACTCAATAGAAATGTTGGAAGAAAAATTCAGGAAATTTCCCAGAAAGTAGAGCAAAACACAAGAGATATAAAAAAGAGAAGGAGAAAAACAAGAAAATGAAGAATACCAAATCAAGACATTCAATATCTGAGTAGTAGAAGTTCCAAAATGAATGAATAGATAAAGCAGGGTGGGAGGGGCAGGGAGGGAAGATCATTAATATGACAACTTAAGTAAATATTTTAGACCTGAAGAAAGACAGTTTTCTTAAATCACTGAATGCCAATGAAATGGACAAAAATAGACCCACTCAAAGCAGATCATTATAAAATTTCATATTACTAAGGATAAATGAAATATTTTACAAGCTTCCAAAGGCAACAGAAGGACAAAGAGGAAAAGGGATAAAGGAAGAAGGATAGGGCTGAAGTGATGTGGCCACAAGCCAAGGAATGTCAGCAGCCATAGGATCTGAGAGAGACAAGGGACAGGTTCTCTCCCAGAGCCTCCAGAAGGACTGCTGCCCTGCCAACATCTTGATGTCAGCCCTTGATACTGATTTCAGACTTCTGGCCTCCAGAACTGTGAGAGAATAAACTTCTATTGTTTTAAACCACATACTTTGTAACAATTTGTTACAGCAGTCACAGGAAACCAACAGAGCAGATGTGCCCCAGATGTATAGCACACAGGATGTATTAGCACAAGTCAACATTGAAATACAAGAAGGTGGCCAGGTGTGGTGGCTCACACCTATAATCCCAGCACTTTGGGAGACTGAGACGGGCGGATCATGAGGTCAAGAGATAGAGACCATCCTGGCCAACATGGTGAAAACATGTCTCTACTAAAAATACAACCGGGCCTGGTGGTGCACGCCTGTAATCCCAGCTACTTGGGAGGCTGAGGCAGGAGAATCACTTGAACCTGGGAGGCAGAGGTTGTAGTAAGCCGAGATTGTGCCACTGCCCTCCAGCCTGGCAACAGAGTAAGACTCTGTCTCAAAAAAAAAAAAAAAAGCAGGATTAGAAATACAAGAATGTTATAGAACACCAAGCAGATTTAACAGAAGACTACCTCAAGGCATTTAATAATCAAACTCCCAAAGATCAAGGATAAAGAAAGAATCCAAAAGCAGCAAGAGAAAAGAAACAAATAGCATACAATGGTGCTCAAATATGTTTGGCAGCAGACTTTTCAGTGGAAACAGGAGAGAGTGGTATGACACATTTAAAGTGCTGAAGGAAAAAAACTTTTGCTCTAGAATAATATATCCAACAAAAATAATCCTTAAGTATGAATGAGAAATAAAGACCTTCCCAGACAACAAAAGCTGAGGGATTTCATCAGCACCAGACCTGTCCTACAAGAAATACTAAAGGAAGTTTTTAAATCTGAAAGAAAAGTGTGTTAATGAGCAAGGAGAAATCATCTGAAGGTACAGAACTCACTGATAATAGTAAGCACACAGAATAACATAACACTGTAATTGTGGGGTGTAAACTCTTGACATAAGTAGAAAGACTAGATGATAAACCTATCAAAAATAATAACTTCAACAACTTTTAAGTCATAGTACAAGAAAGACATAAAGAGAAACAATGAAAAGTTAAAAAGTTGGGGGGCAAAATTAAAGTGCAGAGTCTCTATTAGTATTTTGCATGTTTATTTGTTTATGCATCAGTGTTACATTGTCATCAGTTTAAAATAATGGGTTATAAGGCTGGGTGTGGTGGCTTACGCCTGTAATCCTGGCACTTTGGGAGGCTGAGAAAGGTGGATCGTGAGGTCAGGAATTCAAGGCCAGACTGGCCAAGATGCTGAAACCCCGTCTCTACTAAAAATACAAAAATTAGCTGGACATGGTGGCATGCACCTGTAATCCCAGCTATTCAGGAGGCTGAGGCAGGAGAATCCAGGTGGCAGAAGTTTCAGTGAGCCAAGATCATGCCACTGCACTCCAGCCTGAGTAACAGAGCAAGAATCTGTCTCAAAAAAAAGGGGGGGTTATAAGATAGTATTTGCAAGTCTCATGGTAACTTTGAATTAAAAAACACACAGTGGTACATTAAAAATAAAAGTAAAAAATTAAAGCATACCAGCAGAAAAAAAACATCTTAACTAAAAGGAAGACATAAAAGAAGGAAAGAAAGACTAGAAAACAAATAACAAAATGGTGAAAGAACCCGTTACTTATCAATAATAACATTGAATGTGAGTGGACCAAACTCTCCAATGAAAAGACATAGAGTGGCTGAATGGATGAAAAAAGCAAGACCCAATGACCTATTGCCTACAAAAAACACACTTTACCTAGAAATATACACAAAGACTGAAAATAATGAGATGGAAAAAGATATCCCATGCCAGTGGAAACCAAAAAAGAGCATCAGTAGCTATACTTATTAGACAAAATAGATTTGAAGACAAAAACTGTGAGACAGAAAAGGTCATCGTATATTGACAAAGGGGTTAATTCAGCAAGAGGGTATAACAATTGTAAATATATATGCACCCAACACTGGAGCAACCAGATATATAAAGTAAATATATGGAACCAAAGAGATAAACCCCAATACATTAGTAGCTGGAGACTCTAATACTCCACTTTCAGCATTGGACAAAACTCCCAAATAGAAAACCAACAAAGGAACATCAGACTTATACTGCACTATAGAACAAATGGATCTAATAGATATTTACATAACATTTTATCCAATGGCTGCAGAATATACATTTTTCTCTTTAGCACATGGATCATTCTCAAGGGTAGACCATATGTTAGGTCACAAAACAAGTCAAAACATTCGAAAAATTAAAGTAATATTAAGCATCTTCTCTGCAACAATGAAATAAAATTAGAAATCAATAGCAAGAGGAATTTTTAAAACTATACAAATATATGGAAATTAAACAGTATGCTCCTGAATGACCAGTATGTCAATAAAGAAATTAAGAAGGAAATTGAAAAATTTCTTGAAACAAATGATAATAGAAACACAACATACCAAAATCTATGGAATACAGTGAAAGCAGTAGAAGAAAAACTTCAAATAAATAATCTAATGATGCATCTTAAAGAACTATACAAGCAAGAGAAAAACAAACTCAAAATTAGTAGAAGAAAATAAATAATAAAGATCAGAGCATAAAATAATTTTAAATGAAGAAAACAATATATAAGATCAATGAAACAAAAAGTTGATTTTTTTGAAAAGGTAAACAAAATTGACAAATCTTTAGCCAGACTAAGAAAAAGCAAAAGAAGACTCAAATAAATAAAATCAGAGATGAATAAAAAGACATTACTGCTGAGACCAGCTTGGTCAAGGAGACCTTAACCCAGCAGCACTAGAGGAATTAAGGACACACACACAAATACAGCATCTGGAGTGGGAAATCAGAGGATTCACAGTCTTCAGACCTGAGAGCCCTGAACCGAGTTTGACCCACATATTTATTGACAGCAAGCCAGTGATAAGCATTATTTCTATAGATTATAGATTAATTAAAAGTATTCCTTACAGGAAACAAAGGCATGGGCTGAAACAAAGGGATGGGCTCTGGCTAGTTATCTGCAGCAGGAACGTGTCCTTAAGGCACAGATCACTCATGCTATTGTTTGTGGTTTAGGAATACCTTTAAGCAGTTTTCTGCCCTGGGTGGGCCAGGTGTTCCTTGCTCTTATTCTGGTAAACCCACAACCTTCAGCATGGGTGTCATGGCCATCACGAACATGTCACAGTGCTGCAGAGATTTTGTTTATGGCCAGTTTTGGGGCCAGTTTATGGCCAGATTTGGGGGCTTGTTCCCAACACATTACAACGGATACAACAGAAATTCAAAGGATCATTATTAGGTACCATATATTGATATAGTGGAAAATATAGAAGAAATGGATAAATTTCTAGGAACATACAACATGCCAAAATGAACCATGAGGAAATCCAAAACCTGAACAGGTCAATAAAAAGTAATGAGATTGAAGCCATAATAAAAGATCTCCTAGTAAAGAAGAGTCAGGGACCCAATGGCTTCACTGCTAAACTCTACCAAACATTTAAAGAACTAATACTAATCCTACTCAAACTGTTCCAAAAAACAGAGGAGGAGGAAATACTTCCAAACTGGTTCTATGAGGCTAGTATTACTCTAATACCAAAGCCAGACAAAGGCATATTAAAATAAATAAATAAAAACTACAAACTAACATCTCTGATGAATATTGATGCAAAAATTGTCAACAAAATACTAGCAAGCGAAATTCAACAATATATTATAAAGATCATTCATCATGACCAAGTGGGATTTATTCCAGGAATGAAAGAGTGGTTCAACATAATGCAAATCAGTCAATGTGATACATCATATCAACAGAATGAAGGACAAAAACCATATATTTCAATGGATGCTGAAAACTCTTTTGATAAAGATCAACATCTTTCATGATTAAGAAAAGAAAACCTCAGAACACTGGGTATAAAAGGAGCATACCTCAACATAATAAAAGCCATATATGACAGACCTACAGCTAGTGTCATAATTTATGGGGAAAAACTGAAAGCTTTTCCTCTTAAATCTGGAACATGACAAGGATGCCCACTTTCACCACTGTTATCCAACGTAATACTGGAATTCTTCGCAAGAGCAATCAGGCAAGAGAAAGAAATAAGGGGAATCCAAATTGAAAAAGAAGTCAAATTTTTCTGTTGGCAGATGATATAATCTTATATTTGGGAAAACCAAAAGACTCCCCCAAAAAACTACTCAAACTGATAAACAAATTCAGTAAAGTTTTAGGACACAAAATCAATATACAAAAATCAGTAGCATTTCTATGTATCAGAAGTGAACAATCTGAAATGGAAATCAAAAAAGTAATTCCATTTATAGCCACCACAAATAAAATTAAATACCTAGGTATTAACCAGAGAAGTGAAAAATCTTCAGAATGAAAACTACAAAATATTGATGTAAAAAAATGGAAGAGGATACAAAAAATGGAAAGATATTCCATGTTCATGGATTGGAATAATCAACATTATTAAAATGTCCATGCTACTCAAAGCAATCTACAGAGTCAATGCAATCCCTATCAAAATACCAATGACATTCTTCACAGAAATAGAAAAAGAATCCTAACATTTATATGGAATCACAAAAGATTCAGAATAGCCAAAACTGTCCTGAGAAAAAGGAATAAAGCTGTAGGAATCACATGATCTGATTTCAAAATATACTACAAAGCTATAGTAACAAAAACAGCATGATACTACCATAAAAACAGACACATAGACCAATAAAACAGCATGGAGAACCCAGAAAAAAAAACTTCATACCTACTGTAAACTCATTTTCAACAGAGGCACCAAGAACTTACACTGAGGAAAAAAAATCTTTTCAATAAATGGTGCTGGGAGAATTGAATATTCATATGCAGAAGAATGAAACTTGACCCCCTATCTCTCACTGTATACAAAAATCAAATCAAAGTGGATTAAAGGCTTAAAATCTAAGACCTCAAATTATGAAACTACTACAAGAAAACATTGGGGAAGCTCTCCAGGACATTGGTCTGGGCAAAAATTTCTTGAATAATACCCTACAAGCACAGGCAACCAAAACAAAAACAGACAAGTGGGGTCACATTATGTTAAAAAAAAAAAAAAAAAAAAACTTCAGCATAGCAAAGGAAACAATGAACAAAGTGAAGAGACAACTCACAGAATGGGAGAAAATATTTGAAAAAAAAATCATTTGATAAATAATTAATAACCAGAATATATAAAGAGCTCAAACAACTCTATAGGAAAAAATCTAATAATTAAATTTTAAAATAGGCAAAAGTTTTGAATAGATATTTCTCATAAAAAGACAAACAAATGGCAAACATGCATATGATGACGATCATCGATCATCAGAGAAATGCAAATCAAAACTACAATGAGATATCATCCTACCCCCATTAAAATGGCTTTTTTTTTTTTTTCTGAGATGGAGTCTTGCTCCGTCACCAGGCCAGAATGCAGTGGCATGATCTTGGCTCACTGAAACTTCCACCTCTTGGGTTCAAGTGATTCTTCTACCTCAGCCTCCCAAGTAGCTGGGACTACAGTCATGCACCACCATGCCCAGCTAATTGTTTGTATTTTAGTAGAGATGGGGTTTCACCATGTTGGCCAGGATGGTCTCAATCTCCTGACCTCATGGTCCACCTGCCTTGGCTTCCCAAAGTTCTGGGATTACATGCATAAGCCACTGCACCCAGCCTAAAATGTCTTTTATCCAAAAGTCAGGCAATAACAAATGCTGGCGAGGATGTAGAGAAAAGGGAAACCTCATACACTGTTGGTAGGAATGAAAACCAGTACAACCACTATGGAGAACATTTTGGAGGTTCCTCAAAAAATTAAAAATATAGCTACCTTTTTATCCTGCAATCCCACTGCTGGGTATATACCCCAAAAAAGGAAATCAGTGTATTAAAGAGATATCTGCACTCCCATGTTTATTGCAGCACTGTTCACAACAGCGAAAATTTGGAAGCAACCCAAGTATCTATGAACAGATGAATGGATAAAGAAAATGTGCTTCGTATACACAATGGAGTACTATTCATCCATGAAAAAGAATGAGATCCTGTCACTTGCAACAACATGGATGGAACTAGAAGTCATTATGTTAAATAAAATAAGCCAGGCAGAGAAAGACAAACATCACATGTTCTCACTTATTTTTGGGATCTGAAAATCAAAACAATTGAACTTATGGAGAGAGAGAATAGAAGGATGGTTACTAGATGCCAGCAAGGGTAGTGAGAGGGATGGAGGAAGGTGGGGATGGTTAATGGGTACAAAAAAATAGTTAGAATAAATAAGACCTAGTATTTGACAGCATAACAGGGGGACTATAATCAGTAATAATTATACACTTTAAAATAACTAAAAGAGTATAATTAGAAACACAGAGGATAAATACTTATGGGGATGGGTATCTACTTTTCCATGACGTGATTTTTATGCATTGCATACCTACATAAAAACATCTCATGTACCCCATAAGTATATACATCTACTGGGTAGCCACGAAAATTAAAAATTAAGATTATTTTAGTGTTCATAAAAAGAGCTGCTTACATTCCAAAATTCACAAAATACAAAATGAATAAAAATTGTGGAACAAATTTCATAGCATTGTGCAAAAAAGTGTATATGGCTGGGGATAACATTTTCAGTGACTATATTCTATAAGAATTCTAAAGATACTACATTTCACACACCTTGGAAGTGCTCTGGAAATCTACTTGAAAGCCAATGCAGGGTGTGTAGAAAGTTGCAGAGCAGAGCTATATCAAGTCCATAACAGAAGAGAGCAACTGGGGCCCATTAGTCAGCTCCACTGGCTTCCCCTTGGTTGACTATTCTGGATCTTTTCCTTTCTTTTCACATCCCTTAAACTAACTCACTCCAGTGCTTTCTATATTAGCAAATTATAATCATTAAAAAGACATCAACTCAGGTATGGAAAAAAACAAAAAAAGAAAGAATAAGAAAAAAGATAGAAACTAAATCTGTGTAAACACATGTTTACTTGAGGGTCTGCTTCTGGAACCACTTCCGGGGCCAAGAACTATATCAATGTGTCCAGTTAGGAAAGAGAAAGAAAATTCTTTCAAACAAAGGTGATTTAATACAGAAAGTTGGTTATCGATGTGTTGGAAGGTGAAAAAATTACAAAGGGCAAACTGAGGTCACCCAAAACGTTAAGAACATTAAGCTCCTGAGGGAGGACAAAAAAAGTAGTACGGTTACCAGAACTAAAACCTCAGAGGAAAGGGTATAGCCCAGTGGCTGCTCAGAAGGCAAAGCTCATGCTTACACTGCCAAGAGAGTGTGGCCCAGCTGTGGCTGGTCCCTGTGAGAGTAAGGCAAGGCTGGTGCCAAGAGGGCCTAAAGCAGCTGACCCAACCATGTGACATGGAGTGACACTAGTGGGAATTGGAAAGTAAGGCCCTTCTCCCCTCCACTGCTTTCAAATCTCTCTAGTACCTCTCATTGGCAGAACCATTAGAAAAGCCAGATGTCAAGGGAGAGTGGGAAATCAAATTTGGAGAGTCACAGCACTGGCAGCATAGAACAAATTATAAAAGGATAAACTGTGTGAGACAATAGGTAAATAAACAACATTGCATTTTTCTTTACTTCAACTCCAACCTACACTCATACTTGCTTCCCTCCAATGGCCACATATACGCCACCTCCCTTTTAGAAAATGAAACTCCTCCCTCTGATCCTTCCCAGCACTGTTTCAAGAGGCTGTCCTTTCTCCAGCATCTTCAGACACCCCTGATCTTTCCTGACTGAGATACAATTCTAAGAGGTTTTCCCCAGATTTCAAGTTCCTAACTAAGGAATAATAATGATGATGACAAAAACAGCTAACAATTAAGTGGCACTTAATATATGCCAGGCGCTGTTCTAAGTGCTTTATGTTTACTAACTCATTTAATCCTCAGGTCAATCCTATGATGTAGGTACTAATCTGATTCCTTTTCACAGGTAAGGAAACCATAGCCCAGAACCAGGGCCCCCAGATCTTTCCAGACTGCCATGATCTTGTGAAACAATAGGTAAGTAAATAAACTGTGTGAGACAATAGGGTAAATAATCTTTCCAGACTGCCATGGGTCTTGCACAGACAACTAACTGCTGTGAAAGAAACTCCCACTTAATCCAATTTTCCTTCCAGCTGCTCTACTGTTTCCTTCCCTTGGATGACAAACTTCCTAAAGAATAACTTGCTCCCCTTTCTGACCCTTTCTGATTCCTCAGCCTGTGGCTGCAGGCCCACCCTCCCTCCACAGTCATGAAGGAACTCTGGGAACAAATTCCAAGGCTTCCTTCAGCTTCTTCCCTCTTGACTTCCTGCTGCAGAGTTATCTTCTTTTCATGACTCTGCCTTATGTAATTTTCAGATTGTTGTCCATCTCTTCACCTTTCACTATCAATTTTCTTGAAGACTGCTCTTCCCTCTAAAATTTCTCTCTCAAAAAATTAATTCATATTGAGAGTTAGAAATTATCATCTCTCACGTTATTGGTCTCAAATCCACGTATTGAGTCATTTTATATTGCATACAACATCCCCATGCTTCCTAGCACCCAGCTGGAATTTTCAATCAGCATATTTCAAAATTACCTAAAATTTAACATGTTCAAATTAACCTCCTTTGTTAGTCAATAAAGCTACTTTCCTCCCACTCCTTCAGGCAGGAATGTTTGGAGTTGTTTTGGAGTTACCACAAGTTCTTTGATTTTTTCTTTAAAATATATTTCTTCATTCCTTCCTTGCTATTTCTACTAAGTCCTGGAACTAGAGCAGTAAGCAGATAAAAGTACACACTTTGGAGGCAGACAGTCTGAGTTCTAACTCTGATTCAGCCACACCCTGGCTGGGGGCCCTGGTTCTGGGCTATGGTTTTCTTACCTGCAAAAAGGAATCATATTACTACCTACATCGTAGGATTGATCTGAGGATTAAATGAGTTAGTAAACATAAAGCACTTAGAACACTGCCTGTCATATACTAAGTGCCACTTAATTGTTAGCTGTTGTTATTGTGTCCGGAATTGGTGGGTTCTTGTTCTCGCTGACTTCAAGAATGAATCTGCAGACCCTCGCGGTGAGTGTTACAGCTCTTAAAGATGGTGTGTCCGGAGTTTGTTCCTTCTGATGTTCGGATATGTTCAGAGTTTATTCCTTCTCGTGGGTTCATGGTCTCGCTGGCTTCAGGAGTAAAGCTGCAGACCTTCATGGTGAGTGTTACAGCTCTTAAGGTGGCACGTCTGGAGTTGTTTGTTCCTCCTGTCCGGAGTTGTTCATTCCTCCCGGTGGGTTTGTGGTCTCGCTGGCCTCAGGAGTGAAGCTGCAGACCTTCACTGTGAGTGGTACAGCTCATAAAAGTAGTGCAGACCCAAAGAATGAGCAGCAGCAAGATTTATTGCAAACAGTGAAAGAATAAATCTTCCACAGTGTGGAAGGGGACCCGAGTGGGTTGCCGCTGCTGGTGGGCAGCCTGATTTTATTCCCTTATCTGGTCCCACCCACATCCTGCTGATTGGTCCATTTTATAGAGAGCTGATTGGTCCATTTTCACAGGGTGCTGATTGGTGCATTTACAATCCCTGAGCTAGACACAGAATGCTGATTGGTGTACTTAAAATCCTCTAGCTAGACGTAAAAGTTCTCCAAGTCCCCACTAGATTAACTAGACACAGAGCACTGATTGATGTGTTTGCAAACCTTGAGCTAGACACAGGGAGCTGATTGGTGTGTTTACAAACCTTGAGCTAGACACAGAGTGCTGATTGATATGTTTACAAACCTTGAGCTAGACACAGAGTGCTGATTGGTGTATTTACAATCCTTTAGCTAGAAGTAAAAGTTCTCCAAGTCCCCACTAGATTAGCTTGACACAGAGCACTGATTGGTGTATTTACAAATCTTGAACTAGACACAGAGTGCTGACTGGTGCATTTACAATCCTTTAGCTAGACATAAAAGTTCTCCGAGTCCCCACCAGATTAGCTAGATACAGAGTGCTGATTGGTGCATCCACGAACCCCGAGCTAGACACAGAGTGCTGATTGGTGCATATACAATCCTCTGGCTAGATATAAAAGTTCTCCAAGTCCCCACCCGACTCAGGAGCCCAGCTGGCTTTGCCTAGTGGATCCCGTGCCAGGGCCATGGGCAGAGCTGCATGCCAGTCCCCCGCCGTGCGCCTGCACTCCTCAGCCCTTGGGCGGTCAATGGGACCGGGTGCAGAGCAGGGGTAGGCACCCATCGGGGAGGCTCAGGCCATGCTGGAGCCCACTGTGGGGGGGCTCGGGCATGGTGGGCTGCAGGTCCCAAGCCCTGCCCCATGGGGAGGTGGCTGAGGCCTGGCGAGAATTCAAGCATGGTGCGGACGGGCGAGCAGTGCTGGGGGACCTGACTCCTCCACTGCAGCTGCTGGCCCGGGTGCTAAGCCTCTCACTGCCCAGGGCTGGTGGCACCTGCCAGCTGCTCCTAGTGCTCTGAGTGCAGGGCCTACTGAGCCCATGCCCACCGGGAACTCACACTGGCCCATGAGCGCCGTGGCCCTGGTTCCTGCCTGCGTCTCTCCCTCCAAACCTCTCTGCAAGCAGAGGGAGCCAGCTCTGGCCTCGGCCAGCCCAGAGAGGGGCTCCCATAGTGCTGCGGTGGGCTGAAGGGCTCCTCAAGCATGGCCAGAGTGGACACCAAGGCCGAAGAGGCACCCAGAGCAAGCGAGGGCTGCTAGCATGTTGTCACCTCCCATTATTATCATCATTATTATTCCTTAGTTAGGAACTTGAACTCTGGGGAAAACTTCTTAGAATTGTTTTTTTTTTTTTTTTTTTTTTTTTTTTATTATACTTTAGGGTTTTAGGGTACATGTGCACAATGTGCAGGTTTGTTACGTATGTATCCATGTGCCATGTTGATTTCCTGCACCCATTAACTCGTCATTTAGCATTAGGTGTATCTACTAATGCTGTCCCTCCCCCCTCCCCCCACCCCACAACAGTCCCCGGAGCGTGATGTTCCCCTTCCTGTGTCCATGAGTTCTCATTGTTCAATTCCCACCTATGAGTGAGAACATGCGGTGTTTGGTTTTTTGTCCTTGCGATAGTTTACTGAGAATGATGTTTTCCAGTTTCATCCATGTCCCTACAAAGGACACGAACTCATCATTTTTTATGGCTGCATAGTATTCCATGGTGTATATGTGCCACATTTTCTTAATCCAGTCTATCGTTGTTGGACATTTGGGTTGGTTCCAACTCTTTGCTATTGTGAATAGTGCCGCAATAAACATACGTGTGCATGTGTCTTTATAGCAGCATGATTTATAGTCCTTTGGGTATATACCCAGTAATGGGATGGCTGGGTCAAATGGTATTTCTAGTTCGAGATCCCTGAGGAATCGCCACACTGACTTCCACAATGGTTGAACTAGTTTACAGTCCCACCAACAGTGTAAAAGTGTTCCTATTTCTCCACATCCTCTCCAGCACCTGTTGTTTCCCGCTTTTTTAATGATGGCCATTCTAACTGGTGTGAGATGGTATCTCACTGTGGTTTTGATTTGCATTTCTCTGATGGCCAGTGATGAGGAGCATTTCTTCATGTGTTTTTTGGCTGCATAAATGTCTTCTTTTGAGAAGTGTCTGTTCATGTCCTCTGCCCACTTTTTGATGGGGTTGTTTGTTTTTTTCTTGTCAATTTGTTTGAGTTCATTGTAGATTCTGGATATTAGCCCTTTGTCAGATGAGTAGGTTGCAAAAATTTTCTCCCATTGTGTAGGTTGCCTGTTCACTCTGATGATAGTTTCTTTTGCTGTGCAGAAGCTCTTTAGTTTAATGAGATCCCATTTGTCGATTTTGGCTTTTGTTGCCATTGCTTTTGGTGTTTTAGACATGAAGTCCTTGCCCACGCCTATGTCCTGAATGGTATTGCCTAGGTTTTCTTGTAGGATTTTAATGGTTTTAGGTCTAACATATAAGTCTTTAATCCATCTTGAATTAATTTTTGTATAAGGTGTAAGGAAGGGATCCAGTTGCAGCTTTCTACATATGGCTAGCCAGTTTTCCCAGCACCATTTATTAAATAGGGAATCCTTTCCCCATTTCTTGTTTTTGTCAGGTTTGTCAAAGATCAGATAGTTGTAGCTATGCGGCATCATTTCTGAGGGCTCTGTTCTGTTCCACTGATCTATGTCTCTGTTGTGGTACCAGTACCATGCTGTTTTGGTTACTGTAGCCTTGTAGTATAGTTTAAAGTCAGGTAGCGTGATGCCTCCAGCTTTGTTCTTTTGGCTTAGGATTGACTTGGCGATGCGGGCTCTTTTTTGGTTCCATATGAACTTTAAAGTAGTTTTTTCCAATTCTGTGAAGAAAGTCATTGGTAGCTTGATGGGGATGGCATTGAATCTATAAATTACCTTGGGCAGTATGGCCATTTTCACGATATTGATTCTTCCAACCCATGAGCATGGAATGTTCTTCCATTTGTTTGTATCCTCTTTTATTTCATTGAGCAGTGGTTTGTAGTTCTCCTTGAAGAGGTCCTTCACATCCCTTGTAAGTTGGATTCCTAGGTATTTTATTCTCTTTGAAGCAATTGTGAATGGGAGTTCACTCATGATTTGGCTCTCTGTTTGTCTGTTATTGGTGTACAAGAATGCTTGTGATTTTTGTACATTAATTTTGTATCCTGAGACTTTGCTGAAGTTGCTAATCAGCTTAAGGAGATTTTGGGCTGAGACAATGGGGTTTTCTAGATATACAATCATGTCATCTGCAAACAGGGACAATTTGACTTCCTCTTTTCCTAATTGAATACCCTTTATTTCCTTCTCCTGCCTGATTGCTCTGGCCAGAACTTCCAGCACTATGTTGAATAGTAGCGGTGAGAGAGGGCATCCCTGTCTTGTGCCAGTTTTCAGAGGGAATGCTTCCAGTTTTTGCCCATTCAGTATGATATTGGCTGTGGGTTTGTTGTAGATAGCTCTTATTATTTTGAGATACGTCCCATCAATACCTAATTTATTGAGAGTTTTTAGCATGAAGGGTTGTTGAATTTTGTCAAAGGCCTTTTCTGCATCTATTGAGATAATCATGTGGTTTTTGTCTTTGGTTCTGTTTATATGCTGGATTACATTTATTGATTTGCATATGTTGAACCAGCCTTGCATCCCAGGGATGAAGCCCACTTGATCATGGTGGATAAGCTTTTTGATGTGCTGCTGGATTCGGTTTGCCAGTATTTTATTGAGGATTTTTGCATCAATGTTCATCAAGGATATTGGTCTGAAATTCTCTTTTTTGGTTATGTCTCTGCCAGGTTTTGGTATCAGGACGATGCTGGCTTCGTAAAATGTGTTAGGGAGGATTCCCTCTTTTTCTATCGATTGGAATAGTTTCAGAAGGAATGGTACCAGTTCCTCCTTGTACCTCTGGTAGAATTCAGCTGTGAATCCATCAGGTCCTGGACTCTTTTTGGTTGGTAAGCTATTGATTATTGCCACAATTTCAGAACCTGTTATTGGTCTATTCAGAGATTCAACTTCTTCCTGGTTTAGTCTTGGGAGGGTGTATTTGTCGAGGAATTTATCCATTTCTTCCAGATTTTCTAGTTTATTTGCATAGAGGTGTTTGTAGTATTCTCTGATGGTAGATTGTATTTCTGTGGGATCGGTGGTGATATCCCCTTTTTCGTTTTTTATTGCATCTATTTGATTCTTCTCTCTTTTCTTCTTTATTAATCTTGCTAGCGGTCCATCAATTTTGTTGATCTTTTCAAAAAACCAGCTCCTAGATTCATTAATTTTTTGAAGGGTTTTTTGTGTCTCTATTTCCTTCAGTTCTGCTCTGATTTTAGTTATTTCTAGCCTTCTGCTAGCTTTTGAATGTGTTTGCTCTTGCTTTTCTAGTTCTTTTAATTGTGATGTTAGGGTGTCAATTTTGGATCTTTCCTGCTTTCTCTTGTGGGCATTTAGTGCTATAAATTTCCCTCTACACACTGCTTTGAACGTGTCCCAGAGATTCTGGTATGTTGTGTCTTTGTTCTCGTTGGTTTCAAAGAACATCTTTATTTCTGCCTTCATTTCATTATGTACCCAATAGTCATTCAGGAGCAGGTTGTTCAGTTTCCATGTAGTTGAGTGGTTTTGACTGAGTTTCTTAATCCTGAGTTCTAGTTTGATTGCACTGTGGTCTGAGAGACAGTTTGTTATAATCTCTGTTCTTTTACATTTGCTGAGAAGAGCTTTACTTCCAACTATGTGGTCAATTTTGGAATAGGTGTGGTGTGGTGCTGAAAAAAATGTATATTCTGTTGATTTGGGGTGGAGACTTCTGTAGATGTCTATTAGGTCCACTTTATGTAGAGCTGAGTTCAATTCCTGGATATCCTTGTTAACTTTCTGTCTCGTTGATCTGTCTAATGCTGACAGTGGGGTGTTAAAATCTCCCATTATTATTGTGTGGGAGTTTAAGTCCCTGTGTAGGTCACTGAGGACTTGCTTTATGAATCTGGGTGCTCCTGTGTTGGGTGCATATATATTTAGGATAGTTAGCTCTTCTTGTTGAATTGATCCCTTTACCATTATGTAATGGCCTTCTTTGTCTCTTTTGATCTTTGTTGGTTTAAAGTCTATTTTATCAGAGACTAGGATTGCAACCCCTGCCTTTTTTTGTTTTCCATTTGCTTGATAGATCTTCCTCCATCCCTTTATTTTGAGTCTATGTGTGTCTCTGCATGTGAGATGGGTTTCCTGAATACAGCACACTGATGGGTCCTGACTCCTTATCCAGTTTGCCAGTCTGTGTCTTTTGATTGGAGCATTTAGCCCATTTACATTTAACGTTAATATTGTTATGTGTGAATCTGATCCTGTCATTATGATGTTAGTTGGTTATTTTGCTCCTTATTTGCTATAGTTTCTTCCTAGCCTCGATGGTCTTTACAATTTGGCATGTTTTTGCAGGGGCTGGTACCGGTTGTTCCTTTCCATGTTTAGTGCTTCCTTCAGGAGCTCTTTTAGGGCAGGCCTGGTGGTGACAAAATCACTCAGCGTTTGCTTGTCTGTAAAGTATTTTATTTCTCCTTCACTTATGAAGCTTAGTTTGGCGGGATAGGAAATTCTGGGTTGAAAATTCTTTTCTTTAAGAATGTTGAATATCAGCCCCCACTCTCTTCTGGCTTGTAGAGTTTCTGCTGAGAGATCAGCTGTTAGTCTGATGGGCTTCCCTTTGTGGGTAACCCGACCTTTCTCTCTGGCTGCCCTTAACATTTTTTCCTTCATTTCAACTGTGGTGAATCTGACAATTATGTGTCTTGGAGTTGCCCTTCTCGAGGAGTATCTTTGTGGCATTCTCTGTATTTCCTGAATCTGAATGCTGGCCTGCCTTGCTAGATTGGGGAAGTTCTCCTGGATAATATCTTGCAGAGTGTTTTCCAACTTGGTTCCATTCTCCCCATCATTTTCAGGTACACCAATCAGACGTAGGTTTGGTCTTTTCACATAGTCCCAAATTTCTTGGAGGCTTTGTTCATTTCTTTTTATTCTTTTTTCTCTAAACTTCCCTTCTCTCTTCATTTCATTCATTTCATCTTCTATCAGCGATACCCTTTCTTCCAGTTGATCGCATCTGCTACTGAGGCTTCTGCATTCTTCGCGTAGTTCTCGAAACTTGGCTTTCAGCTCCATCATCTCCTTGAAGCCCTTCTCTCCATTGGTTATTCTAGTTATCCATTCTTCTAATTTTTTTTCAAAGTTTTTAACTTCTTTGCTATTGTTTTGAATTTCCTCTCGTAGCTCAGAGTAGTTTGATCGTCTGAAGCCTTCTTCTCTCAACTCATCAAAGTCATCCTCCATCCAGCTTTGTTCCGTTGCTGGTGAGGAACTGCGTTCCTTTGGAGGAGGAGAGGTGCTCTGTTTTTTAGAGTTTCCAGTTTTTTTGGTCTGTTTTTTCCCCATCTTTGTGGTTTTGTCTACTTTTTGTCTTCGATGATGGTGATGTACAGATGGGTTTTTGGTGTGGATGTCCTTTCTGTTTGTTAATTTTCCTTCTACCAGACAGGACCCTCAGCTGCAGGTCTGTTGGAGTTTACTAGAGGTCCACTCCAGACCCTGTTTGGCTGGGTGTCAGCACCGGTGGCTGCAGAACAGCGGATTTTCGTGAGACCACAAATTCAGCTGTCTGATAGTTCCTCTGAAAGTTTTGTCTCAGAGGAGTACCCGGTTGAATGAGGTGTCAGTCTGTCCCTACTGGGGGGGTGCCTCCCAGTTAGGCTGCTCAGGGGTGAGGGACCCACTTTAGGAGGCAGTCTGTCCGTTCTCAGATCTCCAGCTGCGTGCTGGGAGAACCACTACTCTCTTCAAAGCTGTCAGTCAGACAGGGACATTTAAGGCTGTGGAGGTTCTCGCTGAGTTTTTGGTTGTCTGTGCCCTGCCCCCAGAGGTGGAGCCTACAGAGGCAGGCAGGCCTCCTTGAGCTGTGGTGGGCTCCACCCAGTTCGAGCTTCCTGGCTGCTTTGTTTACCTAAGCAAGCCTGGGCAATGGCGGGCGCCCCTCCCCCAGCCTCGTTGCCGCCTTGCAGCATGATCTCAGACTGCTGTGCTAGCAATCAGCAAGACTCTGTGGGCATAGGACCCACCGAGCCAGGTGCGGGACACAATCTCCTAGTGTGCCGTTTTCCAGGCCCGTTGGAAAAGCGCAGTATTAGGACGGGACTGACCCGATATTCCAGGTGTCGTCTGTTTCGCCTTTCTTTGACTAGGAAAGGGAACTCCCTGACCCCTTGCGCTTCCCGAGTGTGGCAATGCCTCGCCCTGCTTCGGCTCACGCACAGTGCGCTTCACCGACTGTCCTGAACCCACTGTTAGGCACTCCCTAGTGAGATGAAACTGGTACCTCAAGCAGAAATGCAGAAATCACCCGTCTTCTGTGTCGCTGGGGCTGGGAGCTGGAGACCGGAGCTGTTCCTATTCCGCCATCTTGGCTCCACCCCAACTTCTTAGAATTGTATCTCAGGAATTTGCTTAACGTCTTTTATCCTCAGTTTCTTTACAAAGTGTGACTTATGATACTATTTTCCTAAAGAGAATTAAGTTTAAAGATATCAGTAAAGCACTTAATAAAGTAATCACTCAATACATTTTGGCCATTGTTAGTAATATAATGTGATTATCAATGAAAATAATATGATTCTATGGGAAATCACTGTAGATTCTTCATCCTTAAAAAACTATTTTCAATATATAGATGGTTTATTAGTGTCTTGTCACATTATGAAGAAATATCTGAGACTGTGTAATTTATAAAGGAAAGAGATTTAATTAACTCACAGTTCTGCATTGCTGGGGAGGGCTCGGAAGCTTACAGTCATTGTGGAAAGCAAAGGAGAAGCAGACACCTTCTTAAAAAGGTGGCAGGATGGAGTGAGTGCAGCAGGGGAAATGCCAGATGCTTATAAAACCATCAGATCTCTTTAGACTCATTCATCATGAGCACAGCATGGGGGAACCACCCCCACGATCCAATTACCTCCACCTGGTCCCACCCTTGACACATGGGGATCATGGGGATTAAAATTCAAGGTGAGATTTGGGTGGAATCACAGAGTCAAACCAAATCAGATGGTACCCTTCATTTGTATATATTCTTTTATTGTTGAAATTGTGGAAATCATGTCATTTTTTGTTATTTTAAATTATTATATAATATTTTTTCTCCATCATGTTAAAATGATTATTGGCATAGCACTTTCTTATACCAATCTACAATATTTCACTAAACCATTTGCTGAACATTAAGTTTTTTTAGTTTGGTACTCAGAGGAAGCTGCCAGGAATATGTGTACAACTTTGTCTTTTGGCTTTTCTGAGACTATTTCCCAAAAACTTTCACAGGGAGAGATGTGAACAAGCATTTCCAACCACTCTGTATATATGTGTTTTATGAGAGAATTAGGACCAAGTTGGAAAAATATTTTCTAACCCAAGGGTAGAGGAGATAACTTTAACTCTCTCACCAACTTTGGTTTCAATGTCAAAGTGAAATGAAATGAATATTTGTGGTGTTGGATTTGGGTAGATTAAACGTACGGCCCTAGAAGCTTGGACTTTTTGCTCCTTAGCCTGCTTCAACCTCACAATATTTGAAAGATGTTAGACTATGCATCTGTGAGAACAATCCTATATTTTCCGTATCCAAATATATTTAAATAAATATTAACCACATTGTTTTGCCAAGTCGTTTGGCCAATAAAATGAGGAATTTGAAGAGTATTACTTCTGAGCTCCTTGCCAGTTACATTGTTTTTTTTCAAGCCTTGCACAGTGTGGAGCTATCATTCAGGGTAGATACCTGAATGTCTTACTTAAACTCTGTTCTGCCCCACTCCTTTTTTTTAGTGGAAAGAATATGGGCATCAGACAGATGTGACTTGGCATTCTGCCTCTGCCATTTACTAGCTTTGTGACACCTTTGAAGATGGTGTGGCTTTCTACACCTGCATAACCTCAACCCTCTGGTTTTCACTGATTGCTTCACGGCCGGACATCAGACCCAGGTTGGACCCCTGATTCAATTGTGTGATCGAGAGACTCTAGTTAAAAGATAGAAGAATCAGGGCCAGAGTGTATTCAGAAAGAGAAAGAGAAAAAGAGAGAAGCAATGAGGAGAAACAGCCCCTGATGTCCAGTTGCTCAAGATATACCACCCACTTCTTGTCCTTTGATGTTTCTGTGACTGTCTGTTATATTATACTATAAAATTCATTAACACCAGCCTGACTGCAGTTCTGTTCTTGAAGCCAACATCTCTGACTTAAAAAGCACATTCAGAGATCTATAACTTTTGAGCTTCTTTTACCTCATCTATAAAATGAGACTAATAATAATAGTACCTTCCTTGTACGATTGCACTGAGGATTCTATGCAATAATATATGGAAAACTTTGAGTTCTGAAAACATAGTAGGTGCTCAATAAATTATGACCATTAACTTCCTGCAAATTTATGCTTCATAAATAAACCACGAATATATTAGGAATTCAAATTATTTCTGATACCCTACCATGTCTGTCCATCACTCTGTAGACACGCCAATCCAATGAGTCTTTCAAATTTGTTGCAACAAGTTAACTCCTTGATGCTATCCAGACTAAGTAGCTAGACTTCTTTCCTTTACACTGCTCTCCACAAAGTGGGTGAGCAGAGTGATGGCGATTTTCTAGAAGTGATGCCTACTCAATCACCGTAAGACCACAATGAGGAAATGAAAAGCCTTTCTCACCTCTCTGCTAGGTGGAGTAGTGCACGCCTAGTAGGGCTCTCTACACCTGCATAATTGGTGTAGTTAGAAACAGACAATAATGTTGTTCCCTTAACAATTCTAGAAAAATATAGTTTATGTATATATGTTGACAGACTACCTCCAATTGAATAGTTAAATGCATTGTAGTCCTCAAGTCTTGGTAGAAGACTTGAGATTTATTTTTAAAAATCAAACTCGTATTCACTTATATTCATGACATTAAACAAAGAACAATGGAGTGCCCAAGTGAGTTTTTTAGTCTGTGCCAAAGTGATCACTTTTGAGTTTCTAAACATCTTCTCTCTACAAAGCCTTCTTCCTCTAAGTTCTTTGATCAGAATGCCCTCTCCCTGACACAGTACTACCCAGATAGGCTGACATGCTTACCTGTGTGCCTTTTTCCTCCCTAGATTGAGAGCTTCCATTTATGGATAATAATTGTAGCTAATATTTGTTGAAGATTCTCCTGTCTGCCATAGATGCTTTACATGGATTATTTCATTAATTCACTAAACAATCTTTTAAAGAGGTGCTACTATGTCCAGAATTAGTTCCCTCTGGTGGGTTCCTGGTCTCGCTGACTTCAAGAATGAAGCCGTGGACCCTCGCAGTGAGTGTTACGTTCTTAAAGATGGTGTGTCCGGAGTTTTTTCCTTCAGATGTTCAGATGTGTCCGGAGTTTCTTCCTTCTGGTGGGTTTGTGGTCTTGCTGACTTCAGGAGTGAAGCTGCAGACCTTCAAAGTGAGTGTTACAGCTCTTAAAGGTGGCACGTCCAGAGGTGTTCGTTCCTCTTGGTGGGTTCATGGTCTCAGTGACTTCAGGAGTGAATCCACAGACCTTCACAGTGAGTGTTACAGCTATTAGAGTTGGCGCGTCTGGAGTTGCTTGTTCCTCCTGCTGGGTTCGTGGTCTTGCTGGCTTCAGGAGTGAAGCTGCAGAACTTTGCGGTGAGTGTTACAGATCATAAAGGTAGTGTGGACTCAAAGAGTGAGCAGCAGCAAGACTTATTGCAAAGAGCAAAAGAAGAAAGTTTCCATGGCATGGAAGTGGACCCGAGTGTGTTGCTGCTGCTGTCTTGGGTGGCCAGCTTTTATTCCCTTATATGACCCCACCCATATCCTTCTGATTGGTCCATTTTACAGAGTGCTGATTAGTCCATTTTACAGAAAGCTGTAAATTTTACAGGACCATCCTGCTGATTGGTCCATTTTTACAGAGAGCTGATTGGTGCATTTACAAACCTTTAGCTAGACACAGAGTGCTAATTGATGCATTTTTACAGAGTGCTGACTGGTGTGTTTACAAACCTTTACCTAGACACAGAGCACTGATTGGTGCATTTTTACAGAGTGCTGATTGGTGCATTTACAAACCTTTAGCTAGACACAGAGCACTGATTGGTGTGTTTACAATCCTTTAGCTAGACAGAAAAGTTCTCCAAGTCCCCGCCTGACCCAGAAGCCCAGCTGGCTTCACCTCTCAATCCACCCTCTAAACATGACACCCCACTGCTGTTGGGAATTGGGCGATGACTGCTCTAGCTACTTCCTGCTGGATAGGGGCAAAGAAGGGGCCCTGCAGTTGTAGTGTCCTCCAGAGGGGAAATCTTTAAGCCAGTGAAAGGGCCAGGGGGTCGGTCCAGGGGTCCTCAGTAGAAGTTGTTAGTTGAGCTCATTTGGGGTTCCATTTGTAAGACCATCTGTAGCTTGATGGCCCCGATTCTAGAGGAAACAAATTTGACAAGGAGGTTAAAAATACAGGGCCTGAAGGCGAGTAATAGCAAGATGGCAGCCACGGGACCAAGAAAAGGGAGAAGCCATGTTGCCCAACTCCAGAGGATGGTATAAGAGTTTGAAAGGCATTGTCTGATTTCAGAAGCCTTTTCCTGTAAATGCTGGGAGGCATCTCATACTATCCCTGATTGGTTAGTGTAAAAACAACACTCTTCCCCTAAGAAGGTGCAGAGTCCTCCTTTCTCAGCAGTGATGAGGTCTAGGCCTTGGAGTGTCACTGCTGTCAAAGAGTCTATCTGGGATTGTAGAGTAAGGATAGATTTCATTGTTTCTTGTAAACTGTCTGAGAGATCCTTTGAGAGTGTGTGGTAGTAGGATAATACATGTTACGCGGTTAACTTTTAGCAAAATTTACTTTTGTTGAAAAACTTGGAAGTTTGGGATTTCAATTATTCTTTGCTATTAATAAGACCTCGTTCAGTCCATATTAACTTAGAGTTGGTATAGACGGCTCCTTCCTGATACTGTAAGTACTTTAAGGTTTGGTTGAGCACAAACAACTCGCACGTTTGAACAGACCAATTATTAGGCAATTTTCCTAACTCTGCTTCTACAAGAGTTTCCTTATTACTTACTGAATACCCATTGTGTCTTTTTCCCTTAATCACCCGGGAGGAACAATCTATCATCCTGTTCTGAGTTCCTCCTAGATCTGGTAGGACTTTTGTATGGTAATCAATTAAGATTTAGATCCCCTGTTAGGAAACCTGTTGGTTTAAAGATTTTTGATAGGAAGGCTACAGGTTGTCAGTGGCTTCAGTTCTGTTGGGCTATGCTCTTGTTTACACTGACAACAAGGCAGTATTGGAGTGTTATAGGGTTACAGAGAAGACCTTCAATTATCAATTATGGGTTTTAAATTTACCTTGCCTTTTAAAGGAATAGCGTACACTGTTTTTACTACTTCTATCTCTCTTTCTCTTTGACTTCTTCTTTGTCTCTCTCTTTCTGACTCCCTTTTTGTCTGTCTCTCCCTCTCTCTCTTTGACTTTGTCTCTTTCTTTCTCTCTGACTCCCTCTTTGTCTCTCTCTTCCTCTCTCTGTCTCTCTTTCTCTCTTTTTGACTCCCTTTTTGTCTCTGTCTCTTCCTCTCTCTCTTTGACTTTCTGTCTATTGAGAGGTGAAGCCGGCTAGCCTTCTGGGTCAGGTAGGGACTTGGAGAACTTTTCTGTCTAGCTAAAGGATTGTGAACACACCAATCAGTGCTCTGTGTCTAGCTAAAGGTTTGCAAATGCACCAATCAGCACTCTGTAAAAATGCACCAATCAGTGCTCTGTGTCTACCTAAAGTTTTGTAAGCATGCCAATCAGCACTCTGTAAAAACAGACCAATCAGCACTCTGTAAAATGGACCAATCAGTGCTCTGTAAAATGGACCAATCAGCAGGACATGGGCGGAGCCAAATAAGGGAATAAAAGCTGGCCACCCAAGACAGCAGCAGCAACCCACTTTGGTCCCCTTACATGCCATGGAAACTTTCTTCTTTTGCTCTTTGCAATAAATCTTGCTGCTGCTCACTCTTTGGGTCCACACTACCTTTATGAGCTGTAACATTCACCGTGAAGTTCTGCAGCTTCACTCCTGAAGCCAGCAAGACCACGAAGCCACCAGGAGGAACAAACAACTCTGGACATGCCATCTTTAAGAGCTGTAACACTCATTGTGAAGGTCTGCGGATTCACTGCTGAAGTCAGCAAGACCACGAACCCACTGGGAGGAATGAACAACTCTGGACATGTCACCTTTAAGAGCTGTAACACTCACTGCGAAGGTCTGCAGCTTCTGGGCACAATACTATTCATTCTCACCTTAAAGACGAGGAAACTAAGGCAAAGAACAGTCAACTAATAAGTCCAAGTATACAGAGCTGCTAAGGAATAGTCTGCCTGATCCCAAAGGCTATGTCATAACCACTTCCCTATACTGCCTCTCAGCAGAGGTAAAAGTCAAGTTTTATTCATCACTGCCACCCCACCAGCCCCAGCTTAGTGCCTGACACAGGGAGATGCTTAATCAATGCTGATTGTTACTGAGTGGAGTAGAAATGCAAGGCACAGTGAGCCCCTTTGCTGTGACTGATGGGGTGTCTGATTTTCTGCTATAAAGAGAAGGAGAGTGCTGTATCAAACACACTCCTCTGGCTCCTAGCTCTCTCTGTTTCACTTTGTTTATCCCATTTCCCTACTCCTCCTGCTTCATAACTGCACCATGTGGATCCAAAATTGCAGCTTAGTGCAGACAAAGGGAAAACGGAACTCTGAATCACCCCAAAGGGAAAACTGAACTCTGAATTACCCCTGTGGGTTTGAGAGAAGAGAAGCAGGAACTTGAGAGAGGAGGAAGAGAGAAAGTAATTAAAATTTATCGTTTTAACTTAATATTTAACTGAATGATAGCAAAATCTTATCTGAAATTGGAAAAGTCAAGGTTTTGAGTGCTGTTTCAGTGCCGATTTTTTTATGATGTGATAGTCTGAGAAGAATATGATGGGTGTGGCTTGAAAACCTAGATCACGTGTGTAGTTGGAATTGGGTGTTATATGAGCAAACAAAATAAATACCTGTGCAATATACCTGCTTTATGCACTCAAGCAGAGAAGAAAACCACAAGTACTCACCAGTCTCCTGGTCTGCAGAGAAGACAGAATCAATATGAGCACAGCAGGAAAAGTAAGCAAAAAATATATTACTGTTGGTAATATATTCTCTTCAATACTGAACTATAGTGGAAATAGGCTATTCCTAAATACCTTCAAAAAGAATATATAGAATCTGTATCTATTAAGTCTTTATTTCCTACATTAAATAAATTTGCAGTAAAGCGATAGTTTATTCCAAGCTAATCATGACTTATTTGTAAATCTAAAGTTATAAAAGTCTTTAATCAGAAGCTATCTTTATATTAAGAAATCATAATTTAAATGTGTTATTATTTGTATTCATATTTTTTGTGAACACAAGAAAGTTAAGTCTGACAAAACTTTTATGAGAGGAATTTGACTGAGAAGATTTTGAAATCTACTTTTAACCTTACTATAAAATAACTTACAAAATACTCGTTGATGTCACAGCATTAGAATCATCAAGGTTAAGCAAGACATCATATGCAAATTCCGTTTAAAGGGGGCCCATTATGACACAATTCAGACAATTTCCACAGAAATCTTATGGAACAGTGTCTCCCCTATATAAGTCAATATGATCTTACAGAAAAATAATAATGCAATTTGAATCACTTATTAGCACTCAGAGCACAAATATTTGTTTTTTTCTTCTATAAATTTATACTTATTTTTTCAATGTGTTTACAGGTGCACAGAAATGCATGTAGTCATTCAATATAATCAATTGATATTATTAATTGCCTAATTTAAAAAAAACCTGCACAACTATTTCCAGCCATTTGTTGTGCTAGGAGTGTATCACACAATAAAATATCTCACTATGATAATTCAGTTTAAAGGTTCTGAGGCTTATCTCTACGCTGTGGTGCGACAAAACAGGCTCATATCAATAAGACTGGTTGGAAATCACATGAGCGGCCCATTGGTACTGTTCTTACACCACTTCACTTTACTTTCATTCATTGTTGATTAATATTTACATTCCTCATAGAAAATAATTAGAAAAAAGAAAATTTAAATTTACCATTTACTAAACTCGACTTAAAAGAAATAATGAGTTCACAGAGCAAAAGTATAAGCCAATCATATTAATGAAAATAATAACTGATGAAATAGATAATTAATCCTCCCCTCTTGAGTGCAACATCAGTAACAGCTTTTTGACAGCATTTCATTTATGTTTCCCCGTCCTGCATTTTATTTTCCTCAATCCTAAATTGTGACAATACTAATGTTTATTTCAAAAGGTAGCTGTGAGAATTCAATAAATTAATAGTGAAAAGCACTTAGAATAGTACCTGGTAAATAAAAATAAGTCAATAAATATTAGCCACTATTATTGTTGTTGCCATTTAACTTTTTGATATTTACTACCACGGAGTACTGAAAACGTGAGGCTACATTAATTTTTTCGTTTGTTTTTTTGGAGAAGGAGTATCTTTCTATTTTCCAGGCTGGAGTGCAATGGTGATCTTGGCTCACTGCAACCTCTGCCTCCCGGGTTCAAGTGATTCTCCTGCCTCAGCCTCCCAAGTAGCTGAGATTACAGGCGCATGCCACCATACTTGGCTAATTAGCATTTTTAATAGAGACAGGGTTTCACCATGTTGGTCAGGCTGGTCTCCAACTCCTGACTTCAGGTGATCCGCCCACCTCAGCCTCCCAAGGCGCTGGGATTAAAGGGGTAGGCAACCGCGCCTGGTCTGATCTTTATTCTCTGGACAGCCAGCTTTGAGACTTCAGGAAAATTATTCAATCACTGAGTCAGTTGGTCCTCAATTATTTCAGATGTAGTAAGACCAATAATTCAATAGTACTGTCCTGATAGCATCCTTTTTAGGTTTAAAAGTAATACATGTTGTTTACAACAGCACAATTTGCAATTGCAAAAATATGGAAACATCCTAAATGCCCATCAACCAACGAGTGGATAAAGAGAATGTGGGATATGTACACCATGAGATACTACTCAGCCATAAAATGGAACAAAATAATGGCCTTTGCAGCCAGTTGGATGAAGCTGGAGGCCATTATTTTAAGTGAAGTAACTCAGGAATGGAAAACCAAATACCATATGGTCTCACTTATGAGTGAGAGCTAAGCTATGAGGATACAAAGGCATAAGAATGATATAGTGGACTTTGGTTAGGGATAAAAGACTACACATTAGGTACAGTGTACACTGCTCGGGTGACAGGTGCAGCAAATCTCAGAAATTACCACTAAAGAACTTATCCATGTAATCAAAAACCACCTGCACCCCAAAAACTGTTGAAATTAAAAATAAACAAATTTTAAAAATAAAAATAGTGCATGTAACTCACTCAGCACAAGCCACAATGCACCTGTCACATCATAGGCACCTGACAATCAGAAACTCCTACTATTAGAACTTTATTTCCAAGTATTCTGATATTTATTTTGGCATGGACCACATTGAAAATCCTGCAAAGTTGAAGGATTTGACAAATGAATAATGAAAATTAATTGGCAGAAGATGAAATTTCAATTGAATTTTTATTATATTTGCAATTATGTTGATTCTCTATAGAAAGAGCTCTGTGAATTGTACATGCTTTACCACAATAAAGATGGGTTTTACAGTACACTGCCAAGCACTGGAAATATGTGATCAGCTTTTATTTTTAAGGACATCTGTGGATAAGCTTGCTAGATAGAAACTCAAATACACAGTTTCTCCAGTTTTTAAATACATGCGTGTGGTCTGAATGCACACACACACACACACACACAAACACACATACACAACGCCAACCCTAACGTCTGTAATTTTGGGCTCAAATCTAAGCTGGAAGTAGTCTCTGCACATAAATTAGATGACAAAACAGGCTGCCAAAGCTAAGTTTCAAATGGGTGTTTGAGACAATTTTCTCTCTTCCACAGAAGTGGAGAGAGAAAATTAAAAGAGGACAATAGGCAAATAGAGAAAGAGACATCATCCTACGCAGGAAGGTAAATGTATAACTGTTTTTATGGAGTCAGATCCTTTTGGCCTAAGCAGAAAATTGAGCAAGAAAGCAGTGTATTTTGGACAGGCACTGACTCTGTCAGCAAAGTAAAGGTGACTTAGAACATGTACCAGCCAATTGTTGTGGGTAAACAGGTGTCTTCAGGACAGCGTTAGAAAATATCAGGATTAAACATCTTTGGAGAAAAAAAAAGCCAAAAGAATAGCCTAAATGAATATATTCCATTTTATCTAAGTGCCTTATTGTACTTAACTCTGTTTATCTTTCCTTATGTTATTGCTTTTTTAAAAGATACTCTTATTCTCTTTATAAACCAGAGGACTTCATTTCTATGCAACACCTGTTAGGCGCCAGATATGAGACTCAATGTTGCATGTACAAAGATGAAAAGACACAATTTCTGACTGCAAGAGTGGGAAAACACTGGTACCATCTCTCTGTTTGATGTTCTAGGTAATCAAATGCAAAGCAGCTGTGCTATGGGAGGTAAAGAAACCCTTTTCCATTGAGGAGGTAGAGGTTGCACCTCCTAAGGCTCATGAAGTTCGCATTAAGGTGAAATACTTTTTCCATTTGTATTTAATTTTAAGTTTAAAAAATTCTGAAAATATTAAAAATAGAAACATCCAAAATCCGCTAGAGGTATTTTTTATATAATTATCCAGAAAATAAAATTACATTTGTTGTCAAGGAAAGTATAAATATAAATTGTTAAATTTTTTTAAAGTGGGCAACAGTACATGACATATAACTCCAGTGAAATATAAAAGAATTTATGGGTTTGTACAGAAAAAAATGTAAAGGGATATATATATTAAGACTTCACAATCAATTTGCATTAGATATTTTCTTGGTGTTAATTTGCAATTTCTACTTCTTTTTCTTTTAACTATGCATTCTTCTATATTATACAAGACAAATATTTTAGGATCGATTATTTCACAGATTATTCTAAATTGTTCAAGAGAGAAAGACAGAGGAAGGTTTTAGACAGGATAACCTTGGAGATAAACTGAATCTTTCATATTTGGGAATAGTAGGGATTATCAGCAAAACCCTTGAAAATATTTTAGAATAACAATTTTAGAAAATTGGGTTTGTTAAGTCCATCTGACAGTCATAATCTTTTCTGAATCTAAACATCTTCTCTTTATTCTGTAGATGGTGGCCGTAGGAATCTGTCGTTCAGATGACCACGTGGTTAGTGGTAGCATGGTGACCCCCCTTCCTGTGATTTTAGGCCATGAGGCAGCCGGCATCGTGGAGAGTATTGGAGAAGGAGTGACTACAGTCAAACCAGGTACAGGATTCACACTCAGGGACATGCCTTGGTTCACCATCACAAGGTTAGTCAGCCTGGATGAGGAAACCGAGGCAATGAAAGACGAAAGGGCTTGCACAAGGTCACAGGGCAGCTGGGACTTCAGGGGTTTCCTCCTTCCCTCTCTGCTTGCCTGACTCAAGCATGTATGGCTTCAGGCACACATGCGTGTATTCTACCCTTCAACCATTATGTACTATCTACTAGATGCCAGGCACTAGGTTAGAGCCTGGAGATATATGAGGATCAAAACAGACACAGTGCCTACTAGTGTGGAATTCATAATCTAGTAACTTCCATGTTAGTGTTAGCTGAACACTGTCTTCTGTAAGGGCCCAAAAAACTATAAATGGGAGGAGAGAAAAAAACATAAGTATGGACACTGTTCTGTGCTGAGTTCACAAAATGGAGGCTACACGGCTATGGCTGAATAAACATGACCTTTCCTTAGGTGACCTATGCAGCTCTTTCACCAATTTCCTCTTTCAACATGGTCTCTTTTCCTGAGCATGGAATCAATGAAACAGACTAGGTGAAAGGAAATGAAAGAAACATAGCAGGAGCCGTCCATCATCAACAATGTCTGCCTTATTACCTTCAGCCATGCTTAAATGTGACTGATTATGGATTACTAATTATTTTATCTTCAATATTTATTTTACCTAATCTTATTAGGTATTAATAGAAATATTTCTATATTAATTAAGGATGAATAACATTTCCATACCATCATTTCCATATAAACTTTACCTATAAAATGTTATGCACCAATCATTTTTCTTGGTCTTGTGAAATAGACAGAATAGGTGATTAAAAATAAAATTTGTCTTTAACTCTGAAGAATCACTTTAGCCAGTGGATTTGACCTGTCCACTTACCAAGTACTAATTTAGACTGTGAAAAGAAAATAATAAAATAAACTGTCCAATTTGAGTTTTAGCTCTCACTATTTCCTTTACTCAGAAAAAAATTAATAACAAAATGACTGCCTTATTTCTCACCCCTCCTCCCTCCACCATAACAGTAAAAATAGATAATTCACAAATTACCAGCTAAAAACACTTGAAAGTCAATTCTTATCCTAAAAAAAAGTGTCTAACTTATTGTGGAGGGTAGAAATTTTCAGATGAATTTCTGTAATTCTTCTTTGTCCTATTTTTGTTAGTTTTCCTCAAAAAAGAACTAAGATCTTTTTGAAAACACTCATTTTATAATAAAGATAAACCTAGTCTCTTTGAAAAGCCAAGACCTATGTTAAAAATCTCATTTTTGTTGTAAATCAAATTCTTACAAAATACCAGATCTTCCCAACATCTACTGGGACTAAAATAGGCTACTTTCAACTAAAATTTATATTTATACTTACAGCAAAAATATTTAATTAAGATTTAATTAGACAAGGATTACATAAATTATATCTGCAAAGCCTCCAGGATAAATTAGTGCACTGCATAAAAGTTTATTAATACAGTTGATGGAATTTTTTTAATCCATCTTGTTTCTCACACTTGCATTTTCTCTTTAGGATTCTTCCGGCACTTATAAACCCAAATTAAAAAACAAGGCCTTGGCAGGAAATGACAAATGACATAGTTGTGACTAGACCCTATTTCTTAGAAACTTTTCAGATACATGATTCTAATCTATACATGTGAGCTTTAAGTTTTTGCTCTATTAATTCCTGCATAGAAATTTAAGAAAAATTTGTTTTATTCCTCTCCAGGTGATAAAGTCATCCCGCTCTTTACTCCTCAGTGTGGAAAATGCAGAGTTTGTAAAAACCCAGAAAGCAACTACTGCTTGAAAAATGAGTAAGTTTCTGATGCTTTCTTTGCACAGACTTTGAGTTTGCACATTAGTTTATGCTCCTGTCTCATGCCTTTGTGTGTCTGTGTATTGCACTGCCCAGTTTAGGCAATCCTCGGGGGACCCTGCAGGATGGCACCAGGAGGTTTACCTGCAGGGGGAAGCCCATCCACCACTTCGTCGGTGTCAGCACCTTCTCCCAGTACACGGTGGTAGATGAGAATGCAGTGGCCAAAATTGATGCAGCCTCACCCCTGGAGAAAGTCTGCCTCATTGGCTGTGGATTTTCGACTGGTTATGGGTCTGCAGTCAAAGTTGCCAAGGTAGAAATGACAATGGATGATAAAACCGGTTACACGCAGACTGTCAGGAACCAAAAGGGAAGCAATTTCTTGCAAGACTCAGAAATTATTTTTGTAGATTTGAAGTGTCAATTAAGAGTAGAAAAACAACCCAGAAAGAATTGAGAGCACAGGCTAGAAATTTCACCAATTTATCACAGATAAAAAGTTGTTAAGAAAATGTAAAGATGTCATTTTCAATAATTTTTCTTCTGAATTAGCTGTTTATGGGATCATGAAATTTTAGGTCTGTGAAC